>NC_134862.1:52928392-54128392 GCF_049852395.1 Peromyscus maniculatus bairdii
GAAAAGATTCGGAACAATGAAGCCAACAGTCTGATTTCATCCACACAGGCCTACAGAATGAGTGGACATCCTACACAGGCATGCAAAGTTTATTTCGGACTAAGTTGAGGCCGTGATTTGCACATAAATGGTGTACACAATGCTGTGTGAGTCGGTGCTACTCCAAAGGCTATGAGAAGAGTCCATTGTCCATCCTTTCTGTAGCTGAGTGTCCACTTGGCCCAACCTCTCTACATGCAAAATCGCTCCCTACCTTCATCTTGGCCTCACCCACATATTAGCCAGTCTTTGAACAATGAGAAGTTGTTTTCTTAATGGCATTTACTGTTTACCACTGACTACTGAGGGGTCTGCGGAGGGAAATTCCAAAGAATTTTGTGAGAAAATGTGAGCTGTCAGCCGGACTGATCCTTGATCTCATCTATTTTGCTATTGTTTCAGATTATAAATGGGAAAATAACAGGAACAGAAAGTGTTTTAAAAGCCCAACCTTAGGCTTGTTTCACTCCATAATTTGTTACTTTCTTTTTCTGGCAAGAAGAACTTAATTATGTGAAGTAGCAACAGCTCACCCAGATTCTTCAGTGATCCACAGCACAGATAAGCAATTCTGCAAAGTTAAATATGCAGTGAAAATACTACTAATCACTACCCCAGGAGCAGCCCAAAAGAAAGATTCGCCTGTGCATTGTGAATGCGTCCATCATTTGCACAGCTTTGCAAATACTCAAAAATTAAAAAAAAAAATCAGAGCCTTGGGGAAAACTAACTCTTTCATAAATTATACCATGGTAATAAAGGTGTTACGATATTCTTAGAAATTAAGACAGAGGCTAGTCCTCACAACTTCAGAAGAAAATACAAAATAATACATGAGATGAAATCTCTACAAATTAAATCAGTTCACTGAAATACATCAGAGAACAGAGTACATGCAATGCACCATTCTAAATTTAGATGCGGCAATACTTCCTAAGAATGCTTTTAACTAGGGTCAGAAATTCTTTCCCCTGTCTGGGGGGAGTATTTGGCAAATGGCCTTAGGCTGGGAACCTGCATGCACACTACCTTACTTTATCACATTGTATTTGGACCATAAATTATGATTAGAAAATCTTCCTAACCTTGGAATTCAATCTGTTCTGTTGGATAACTTTGTGGTTTTTAGAAAATGTACTTATACACAGACTTAAAGCAAAAGAATGTAACTTAAAGGCCAATGAAGGTATAATTACGAGTATAATGACATAAAAAATGAATAAGATATTGAAAAATTCAATTTGAGCAGTAGCACTGTATACTTTACAATTTTAGATGGCACTTGGTACACAGAGGAATAATTCATCATGTATTTAGAGCACAAACAGAAGGCCTTCTGTGTGTCTGTCTGTCTGTCTGTCTGTGTGTCTGTGTCTTTATGTGTCTGTATATGTGCTTGTATGTGTCTGTGTGTCTGTTTCTGTGTGTGAGTGTGTGTGTGTCTGTGTGTGAATGTCTGTCTGTGTGTGTCTGTGTGCGAATGTCTGTGTGTCTGTATGTGTCTGTGTCTGTGTGTGCATGTGAGTCTGTGTCTCTGTATGTATGTATCTGTGTCTGTGTGCCTGTTTGTTTGTGCTGCTCAGGATAGAACACAGGTCTTGTACATGGGAAGTAGGCGCTCTGTCACTCAGCTGCATCCCGACCTACTCCATGAATTCTTGAGTTGCCTGACATTTTCTGATAACTCAAGCACATTTTCTGGGCTTATGTTTCCACAATAAACCTGACGCTGATGCCCTGCTTCTGCCCATCCACTCCTTCCCCCCTTACACCAGGCAGCCTCCTATTTCAGTTCTGTACTGAAGCCAACACAGGACCCACTTTCTCTTCATTCATTTCTACCACAAAAATTATTAATTGCACTGAAAGTTTGGGCATACCAAAAAGTTTTGCACCCAGAAACAAAAATGAGTGAGTAAATAAATGAATTGGGGAAATGAATAGGAGCTGTCCTCGTGGATAAAGAACACTGACAGACAGTGCCCTTTTCCACTGAGTTTCTTTCTTTCTCTCCTGGTGCTTTGCTCCCCAGCTCTCATCATTTCTCCTGCAAAGTGATTTCATCTGCTCCCTACAGACTTAAACCACAAGTTTCCCTTCCCACCTGTAAGGAAGTGTATTTATTTATTTTTGAGTCAGACTCTCACTATGTAGCCCTAAATGGCCTGAAATTTGCTGTATAGACCAGGTTGGCACCTAACTCACAGAGACCCACCTGTCTCTGCCTCCAAAGTGCTGGAATTAAAGACATATGCCACCACGCTGGCCGCCCATAAGGAAATTAGCAAAATATATTTTCTTACAAAAGCCAGTTCTTGTCCAAAAATGAATCCTAGTGTTTGCTCTTAAGATGATTGTTCCACCTCGTACTTACCTCATTTGGCCCTTACAGTGGCCTGTTTGAGGAGAGATTGTCATTGTTACGTAATTTTTCATACAGTAAACAACATTCAGAGAGATGAAGCTGCTGTTGGGCTGTGTGACTCACGAGAGGCAAGATGGTGACGTAGGTCACCTCACCTCCCAAGTCAGCATCTGTTCTTCTATCAGTTTTCCTTCTCTCCTTCAGATAAAGACGAGAATACCTCAGGAAGTACAGTACATATGTCATGTGATTCTGCAGCCCTCTAGACTTTGAAGGCTGCATTAATCAGTTTCCTCTTCTTTCTGGGAGAGAGCTTATCCATTTCCCCAGCAACAATGTAGCCAAAGGAATGTCAACAAACTGCAGTACACTATTTCCCAAAGGGCGTGTTAAAGCTTCCCCACACATACATTCATGAAACTTCACTTCTGCTGTCATGAAGCAGGTAAGCACAATGACCCCCGAAGGTGTAGGAAGAAGACAATGTAACCTTCTATACAAGAGTACTGCTTGAAGGAAGGACACTAGTCGGTTAAGAATATCCAATTTGGGGCTGGAGGGATGGTTCAGCTGTCAAAGGCTAAGGCTCACAACCAAAACTGTAAGACTATCCAATTTGTTGTGGGTATGGCAGGCTCATCTGTAATCACAGCTCGCAAAAAGCATAGGCAAGAGGATAGCCAGTTCAAAGGCATCCTAAGACATCCTGTCGCAACCATCAATAAGGGCATACAAATTAACAGGTTTTGAAAGACTATCCAATTTGTGAAAGCCACCTGAGGATGGACATTCATCCATCACTGTTGATAGTGTCACCCTAACCCAAGCATGCCCTTGCTGAGTTGGCATAACTTCTAGGCTTCTAGAGAGGAAAGTTAAGATATGTGCAAGTAAGTTTACCCCCCTCCAAACCCATGTGCCTGGTTTCCAAAGAAATAAACCAGAGAAATTTTCCTAGGTTCTAGAATAAAAGCAAAATCCATATATGAGTCCTGGTTTGTTCTTTAGTGGGAAGAGGACACACAGAGTAAATAAGAAGATAAGCCTAGGTGCTAAGAAAAGGAAGAGACTATGGGAAGAGCCCCATGCCACACCTCATGCTACTCTGCATCTTATGGATCCATGCATATACAGGGGAAGGCAGCTCTTTAAAGTTGGGCATTTGAGGCCATTATGGGCAATTACAATTATCAAGAAAAATTCATTTAGCTAGCAAGGCTTTCATTAACTGCTTGATTTCCTAAGTAGCATAGTGAAGTCTAGGATTGTTGTCCCGACTTGAAATATAGGATGCTTGTCTATCATCTACGTCTTGACTTTTTTCCCCTTAAAGGCCTTTCTGTATAACTATCATTTCCTTCTCTCATATTTCATGCTCTGAAGCAGCTAGAGGTTAAGCACACTGAACTTGGCTGCAATGCCAATGTTTTAAGAGTTCTGACAGCTTTATTGACTAGATTTCCACAATAATCAGAGATTCATTTGTCCATGAGAAGCTCCAGGTAGTGAAAATAATCCCCAAATTCTCTTTTTTCATGAAAGAAGGTGCAGAGCCCAGACAGAAGTGAGAAATGGAAAGGCTTTGAGCCTAAGGGATGCTCGCAGACTGCTATCGATCCTCACGCAGCACATTGATTGGCCATGGAACTCTGCTCGCTGCACCGTCTGGCCGAAAGAAAAAGCATGGCAGCAGATAAAAGATGTCAGCAATGTCACCAGCTGTGATCCAGTTCCCAGAAGGGATGGCGACAGCGAGGGAAGCATCTTTAGCATCACATCCCGGGGATGTCCTGTTAAGTGTTTTGTGGTGGTAATCTAATTGTATTGAAATATTATTTTGATTTGTACTGAAATATTAATTTGATTGTATGTTAATAAATAAAGTTGTCTGGGGGTCAGAGCTATTAGAGCCATAGCAAGAGTGTGGCGGTGGTGGCACACGCCTTTAATCCCATAAGATCTCTGTGTGTTCAGGGATACAGCCAGCATTGGAGACATATGCCTTTAAGACCTAGGGGGCTGTACATTCAGACAGTGACGAGGCAGTCATGTGTTTGGGTTTACAACCAATGAGAAGGCAGAACAACATACTTTAAAAATACGAACGGACAGGAAGTAGGTCTCTTTTCGCGAAGCTGGGACAGCAGGAGGAAGGGTGAGATTTTAGCTCTGAGCTCTGACCTCTCGGCTTTCTCTTTTACATTGTTTCTGTGTTTCTTATTTAATAAGACGGTTGGTTACATCTACATCTGGCGCCCAACGTGGTAACTGACTCTCAGTATGCTGAAAGAGTGGTGTTACATATTGAGACTGCAGAATTTATCCCTGATGCTTCAGAATTAACTTCACTATTTATTCAATTACAAGATACAATCAGGAAAAGGAATCATCCTTTATATATAACTCACATTCGATCCCATACTGGTCTGCCAGGCCCTCTAGCACAAGGCAATGAAGAGATTGATAAATTATTGATAGGAAATGTGCTGGAGGCCTCAGAATTTCATAAAAAACATCACGTTAATAGTAAAGGTTTAAAAAAGGATTTTTCCATAACCTGGCAACAAGCCAAAGAAATAATAAAGAAATGTCCTACTTGTTCCTTCTACAATCAGACGCCATTACCAGCAGGATGTAACCCAAAGGGTACTCAGAGAAATGAAATCTGGCAGATGGACGTGTTTCACTTTGCAGAATTTGGAAAATTGAAATATGTACACCACACTATCGATACTTATTCAGGATTTCAATGGGCAACTGCTTTGAGTTCTGAAAAAGCTGATTCTGTAATCACTCATTTGCTAGAAGTTATGGCCATCATGGGTATACCTGCACAAATCAAAACTGACAATGCTCCATCATATGTCTCTGTTAAAATGAAACAGTTTTTTGCTTATTACAATATAAAGCATATTACAGGCATACCACATAATCCTACAGGTCAAGCAGTTATAGAAAGATCAAACAGAACTCTAAAGGATATGCTAAATAAACAGAAATGGGTAACAAAAACCCCCAGAAATAGACTGCATAATGCTCTTCTAACTTTGAATTTTCTGAATGCCAATGAGAAAGGAACAACAGCTGCAGAGAGACATTGGATAATAGAAAAAACTACAGAATTAAATCAGCCTATATACTTTAAGGATGTGCTGACCTCAGAATGGAAACCAGGGTATGTATTACATTGGGGACGTGGTTTTGCTTTTGTTTCTACAGGAGAAGATAAGCTGTGGGTACCATCAAAATTGATAAAGGTTCGATTTGAACAAGAGAGACCTCTTAATTAGAGGAGGTGATAGTTCATCAACCAGCATGAACATCCAATTTAAACTAACTTGTATCAATAAAACATGCCTTTTCATTTCATCAGATAATAACTTGCCAAAAAGGAACATCCCCAAAATTAGTCTTGGGGAAAGGTTTTTGTTTTTGTCTTTTAGGAGAATGAAGGTTAAGGAATCTGAAGAACACTGGACAAATGAGACAACTGAAGAAAAGGGACAAATCATCTATCCCAAGAAACAGAGTGAAACGGTGTATGGGTATATATTATCTAAAAAAATTTTATGTCTTCCTAAATGTTTGTTTCTGCTTTTCTCTAAAGATTTAACACTCTTGGTTTTCTAATAGTCCCAGTTCAATTAAAATTTAAAGCTGACTTTGGAGTTGGAGAATGGCTCTCTCCTTCTTTAAAATCAAGCATGTTGTTAAAAGGAAAATGCAAACTCCCTGTATCATGCCAGAATAAGAGCCATCTTCTGCTATGGTACAGGACAAAAGCAAAATTAATTAAGGGACTATTCTATTACTAATCTCAACTCTTTGATTCTATTCTGATTCTTTAAACTTTTCTCAAAGTATAAATTTTATATCAAAATTTACAAGATTAATATATATATATACATTTTAAACTTTGTTAAGATATGAATGGTCACATAGAGTACTAACTAATTCTAGAAAAAAGGCTAGCTGCATATATATGTTTTTGTGTTCGAGTCTCTTATCAGTTTTCTGCAGGAAATCATGGCCAGGCCTAACATCAACTGAAGTCTCCAGAAAGAAGATGGGGCCCCACAACAACAACAATTCCACGTGGACAATAATAATATCATTAAGCTGACAAACATCATCCATAGATCAGCTTTGAACTACAAGGTGCTCAGAGCAAATTTGAGATGACTAACTGAAATGATCCAGTCTCAAAGACTACTTGAATAAGGACTTGAGATAAACCCTCAACTTTGGCATTATACACAGACTGGATAATGAAGGATATAGTTACCTCTCCTAGAATTTGACAATTAACCTAAAATTTTTCTTTCAGGATAAAGAAAACTTCGCCCATACCCAGCAGGAAGCAATTTTAAGAATACGACGCCCACATTCCCAAAGAGGTGGTGTGGGGCGGGTGGTTTTTTGGTCTTTTTAATGGGTTTTGGGTCTGGGATAATTTTCAGTATTTAGGGGGGTTGGTTACAAGTTATTGTCAAGGGTTAGGAAAAAGGCTAAGCAAAGGAGATTAGATTTAAGGTTCTTGTTTAAAAAAAAAAAAAAAGGAGAAAGAAAGAAATGAAAAAGACAATTACTAGTTTTAAATACTTTACATTGGATTGAATTGTTTTATATTGTACACAAATTTGAAACTGATATTGTTAAAAAATGCTATATGTATATTTCTAATTGTATTTATTCCATCCATTTAACAATGTAATGCAAATTTCTGATCCTTGAATGTTATTATTATCAACTATTAGGATATAAAGAAATGAAAGCTAGTAGTTAGACATTATCATAGAACTTGTAGTCATATTAGATATGTTTTAAAAATTGAGCAGAGATGTTTTAGACAGGTCATCTTCAAACCCTTCAGAGATCTACAGAATATGGCATTTACAATGTTTTAATAACTTAGAAAATTTTTCTTTTTTGAGACATGTCGGCTCCTGGCAGTACCAATCTACTTTAGAGAAAATATGGGCATTGAAGAAACTGCATATGGAGTCAACTTTCATTCTGGCAAAAGTTAGCCACTGGACAACAAAGTATCCTCGAATCAACAGGACAAAATGGACAAACAGATCACGAAACAAGGGACTACTGATTCTTGCCAAAACAAGTGTGGTTATGGCTTTATCAAAAGGCATCTTCTGAGGCCAGGACAATATGGCACCATCCCTGAAGTGGCCTTCGCATCCGGAAAAGGTACGGTGCCCTTTTCTTCGAAGGCAGCTTAACAGGCAGAGGGCCGATGGATTCTGTTGTACAATGGAACAGCAGCTGAAAGCTCATGCCTCTCAAAAGTAGACTGGCATTTAATAGAGGGATGTGGAGAAGAAGGGGATGCTGAGATGAAGCCATATATACACAGCCAAGAAGAATGGACAGCTGAATTAAAAAACTGTCAACAATTTCCAGAATTTAAAATCCTGAATCATGACAGGACACTAGTGGAATTCAGGTGTTTCTGGTACGTGGACTGCTCTCACCCAATGTGAGGTTGAACTGTTGACCTTGTGTACATCCTACTTCACAAATGAGTCTGTCAGATACACTAAGCCTATAGGCTGAAGATGATGCCCCAACACTGCGGAGAAACCTCAGATGACTGCCCAGGCAGCTGGCTGTTTCTGTCAACTCACAAAATTTTTTGGAAGTTGCTTGCATGCACTTCCTGTTTTTATTTTTGTTAGCTACTATTATTCCCTTCTTGGGTCTCTGAGGGAGTTGAAGATTAGTTAGTTATGGTTGAAGATTAGTTAGTTATAGTTGAAAATTAATTAGGATAGAAAGTACATTAGATACATCTTGGATTTACCAAAATAGGATAGATAATGGAATTATTTTCTCTGATTTGTCAAATACCTGTTTAGGTATTTATTACTTGTATATATTGTATATAGTTATTGTACTTTTGTATATAATTTTTCTTTCGTTAGTCATAACCTTTTGCCTTTTTTCTTTTTATTAAAATAGAAAAGGGGAAATGTGGTGGTAATCTAATTGTATTGAAATATTATTTTGATTTGTACTGAAATATTAATTTGATTGTATGTTAATAAATAAAGTTGTCTGGGGGTCAGAGCTATTAGAGCCATAGCAAGAGTGTGGCGGTGGTGGCACACGCCTTTAATCCCATAAGATCTCTGTGTGTTCAGGGATACAGCCAGCATTGGAGACATATGCCTTTAAGACCTAGGGGGCTGTACATTCAGACAGTGACGAGGCAGTCATGTGTTTGGGTTTACAACCAATGAGAAGGCAGAACAACATACTTTAAAAATACGAACGGACAGGAAGTAGGTCTCTTTTCGCGAAGCTGGGACAGCAGGAGGAAGGGTGAGATTTTAGCTCTGAGCTCTGACCTCTCGGCTTTCTCTTTTACATTGTTTCTGTGTTTCTTATTTAATAAGACGGTTGGTTACATCTACAGTGTTTATCTCAGTAAGCTTGGGGAGCACATCTCACTCGCGTGTGGCTCTAATATCAAGGTTTGTGGTCTACATAGTCACTCACGTTTTCCAAGTGAAAAAGTTTTAAAGGTTTTGCTCTTAGGAAGCCCTTTAATGTGTGAACATAGACTCCATCAGTCATGCATGTTTAAATATATCACAAGTTGGAGCAGCAGCAAGGTACAAAGCCTGTGGAACCCAGAGCTGCCTTCCAACCTTCACTTTAGCAATGAATGACTGTGTCTTTGGGAAAGTTAGATGCCTAGTCTGTGCCTCATTTTCTTCAACTATACACCTATACAATGAAAATAAGTAATAGTAACTATAATGCAATTAAATGAGGGTTTGCTTGCTTGTTTTTGGTGTTTCAGACATGATCTAAATTACTCATTCTGATCTTAAACACCCAATCTTCCTACCTCAGCCTCCAGTGGAGCTCAGATTACAGGCTGTGCCACCAGGGTCAGCAGAGATTCCATCTTTAAAGTGCCCAGAACACTGCCCATATGATAGAGAATATACAAGTGCTTGTGAAAATAATACTTTTCAATGAAAGTTTACACCTTGGCAGCGGGATAAAACTTCAGGGCACACCAGGTATTGTTACTATTTAAATCCTTCCTGTCAGACAATATCACAAGATAAAGTAATTTGGGCTGCACCAGATAAACAGGGTGTTTGGCTTCTAAAAAAAAAAAATTGAAAGACATGTAAATGTTATTCAAAAAGTCCTTACATCCCACTAATCCCTTCAAGTAAAATTGCCAAGACAAAGAGAGAGAGAGAGAGAGAAAGAAAGAAAGAATAATTGACTCATGTCTACAACCAAAAATCACAAACAATCCATCTCCTTTGTTAGCAGAAATATTTAACCTCAGTTAGCTAACCTCTGCTGCTCAGCAGGCTCCTCCATCCACCAATTATTGTGTATTCAGGGAGCACAAACCAATTAACCTGAGCAAACAAGAATAAAAGGATAAACTCCCAATGGCAAAAGCCATATGATGCTCTCCAAATGCTTACACCCTGTGCGAATCATCTTCATTGATTCTCATATCCTCTTCCCCTTACTTAGAAAGTGGCTTATAAAAAGCAAGCCATGGGGGCTGGAGAGATGACTTAGCAGTTAAGAGTACTTGCTGCCCTTGTAGAGGACCTAGGTTTGGTTCTCAGCACCCATGTTGTGGCTCACAACGACCTGCAACTCCAGTCCCATGGGATCTGATTCATTTTGGGGGCCTCTGTCAGCATCAGGCATGCACATAGTACATATACATACATGTAAGCAAACACTCTTCATGTACATAAAATAAAATAAAAATAATCTTTTTTAAGTTGACCATATACATTTTTTTCAGATTTGAAATGTCTTTTTTTTCTTTATTTTTCACTCATACAATACAATACATTCTGACCTCAGCCTCCCCTCTCTCCCTTCCTCCCAGTAACCCTCTCCTACCTCCCCTCTCCCCCAGATCCACTGCTCCTCTGTTTCCCTTCAGAAAAGAGCAGGGTTCCCAGGGATATTAACAGAACATGGCAATAAGACTAGGCACAAACCCTCACATCAAGGCTGTCACAACAAGGCAACTCAGTAGGAGGAAAAAGGGTCCCATGATCAGGCAAAAGAGTCAGAAACAACCACACTCCCACTGTTAGGAGTCCCACAAAAACCCCAAGCTAAACGAGGTGGTGGTGGTGCATGCCTCTAATCAGCACTCGGGAGGCAGAGCCAGGCAGATCTCTGTGAGTTCGAGGCCAGCCTGGGCTACTAAGTGAGTTCCAGGAAAGGCTCCAAAGCTACACAGAGAAACCCTGTCTCGAAAAACCAAAAAAGAAAAAAAAGAAAAAAAAACCCACACACAAGCTGAACAGCCGCAGCATGTATGCAGAATACCTAGTGCAGACCCATGTAGGCTCTGTGATTGCCAGTCCAGTCTCTGTGAGCTCCTATGAACCCTGCTTAATTGATTCTGTGAGCCGTATTCTCTGGGTGTTCTCAACCCTTCTGGCTCCTACAATCCTTCTTCTCTCTATTCTGCAGGTTTCCAGAGCTCTGCCTCATGTTTGACTCTGGGTCTCTGCATCAACTGCCACAAGAAACCTCTCTGATGAAAATTGGTCTAGGCACCAATCAATGAGTATAGCAGAGTATCATTAGGAATTATTTTATTTTATTTATTTATTTATTTATTTATTTATTTATTTATTTATTTATTTATTTATTTATTTATTTATTTGTCAGTTGAGTTTTGTTCTATCCTAGATCTCTGAACCATCCAGCTTCCAGAACCTGGCCATGCAGGCATGGGCTCCCTCTAGTGGCTTGGACCTCAAGTTAGGCTAATCATTGGTTGGCCACACCCACAGGCTGTGAGCCACCACCATTGCCCCAGAGAATCTTGCAGACAGGACAGGTTGTGAGTCAAAGGTTTTGTGCCTGGGCTGTTTGCCCAGTCCCATCTACTGGGAGCCTAGCCTGGTTACAGAAGATGGCAGGTTCAGGCTCCATATCCTCCTCTACTAGGAGATCTCACTAGGGGTCAATCTCACAGCTTCCAGGAAGTTTCAACAGTGCTAGATTTCCACATTGCCACCCAAATGCCTACTTCTTCTGGTCATATCTCCCAATATTCTCTCCCTCCTCCCCTCCCTTCCCACCTTCTTCTGTTCTCATCTCCACTCACACCTAGTCTACCTGCAAAATCTATTCTATTTCCCCTTCCCAGGGAGATCCATGCATACCCCCTAGAACTCTCCTTGTACCTAGCTTCTCTGGGTCTGTAGATTGTAGCATGGTTATCATTTACTTAACAGCTAATATCCACTTATAAGTGAGTACATACCATGTTTGTGTTTCTAGGTCTGGGTTGCCTCACTTGGGATGATTTTTTTTCTAGTTCCATCCATTTGCCTGCAATTTCATAATGTCATTTTTTTAGCAGCTGAGTAATACTCCATTGTGTAAATATAACACATTTCTTTACTGATTCTTTTGTTGAGAAACATCTAGGTTGTTTCCAGTTTCTGCCTATTATGAATAAAGCTCCTATGAACATAACTGAGTAAGTGCCCTTGTGGTAGGATGGAGCGTCCGAATACCCAAAGTAGTATAGCTGATCCTTGAGGAAAATTGATTCCTTTTATTCTTATTTTTTCTTTTTTATTTAATAAATTTAAATTTTTCATTTATTTTACATCCTGATCACAGTTTCTCCTCCCTCGTTTCCTTTTGTTCCCTCCCACTTCCTCCTTATACCCCCCACATCCACTCCTCCTCTGTCTCCATTAAGAAGGGAGCAGGCCTCTCATGGGCATCATCAAAGCATGGCACATCAGGCTGAGACACGACCAAGCTCCTCCCCTTGCATCAAGACTGGGAGAAGCAACCCACCATGGGGAATAGGTTCCCCAAAGCCAGCTCAAGTGCCAGGGACAGGTCCTGATCTCACCGCTAGGAACCCCCAAAACAGACCAAGCTATCCAACTGTCACGCACATGCAGAGGGCCCAGGTCAGTCCCATGTGTCTCTGTGGGTTCCCTGTCATGACCTTGACCCCCTACCTGGCTCCTACAATCACTCCTTCCCTTCTTCAACGGGACTTCCAGAGCTCTGCCCAGTGCTTGGCTGTGGATCTCTGAGGAAACAGCAAAGCTAAGTTTTCCTGAAGGATGTAAGACATAAAAAGAGTTCAATATGAGATCATTAAAAATAATAATCAAGCCGGGCGGTGGTGGCGCACGCCTTTAATCCCAGCACTCGGGAAGCAGAGCCAGGCGGATCTCTGTGAGTTTGAGGCCAGCCTGGGCTACTAAGTGAGTTCCAGGAAAGGCTCCAAAGCTACACAGAGAAACCCTGTCTCGAAAAAACAACAACAAAAAATAATAATAATCAAAATGGAAGACGGGAAGCAAGGGAAGATGAAGAATGTTACAGGTTAAAACAAAGACTTATCTACAAAGAAGAGTGCAATCTACATCCAGAGACAGATGAGCAGTTTTTGAGACACCATAGTAAATGACAGGACAGAGTTGTTCAAAGCATTACATTTTCAAGATGGCAACAGCAAAAATATATCAAGTGGGGGGCAGGCACTTCTAAATGTACAAGTGTACAGGTGTACATGTAAGTACATGAATGTAAGTGTACAGGTGCTGTGAAGGCTGCCAATCTCATGAGGACATGAGCCAAGAAAGAAAGTGAGGACAGACACAAATGAACACATACGTGGGGTTAGATGCAAGTCAAGACGCATCTAAAGAAAGGAAAACAGTGAAGGAGCTTACTAAAAGGGAATAGACTTGGGGCTGAAACTATAGCTCAGAGGTAGATATAGCACAGGTGAGGCCCTAAGTTCAATTCCCAGCACCAAAAAGGGGGTGGGACTCTCTTATGAAAAACCAAGATGAAAAGCATATAGACAAAAAGACCCAGGAACATAAATCTAATTCAACTCTGCCTGTCAAATGCACAATGGAAAGATAAACAATGTGCATGTATGAATATTCACAATGAAGCCCTTTCATAGAACTTCTGTATGCTAATAAGGAGATAACTTTTTAAAAGAAAATTGGACCCAAAGAAGCAAGGCCATTTACTCTTTCTGAGGAGTGAATGTAGGGATGGGGGAGGGGAACAGGAGAAGAGGAGGGAGGGGAAACTGCAGTTGGTATATAAAATAAATTTTTAAAAATTTAATAATAACAAGAAGAAGCAAGGCTATATTTGAGCCCAAGACGGAACAATGCATGGCCTTCTTATACAGGAAGCAACCCTTCTGGTTACCCTAGGAGCCTAATTGAAAGTGGGGCAGGGAGAAGCAAAAGAGCAAAGGGTTATGTAAAAATTCTTTCAAAGGCCTTTGAGTAGGAAAACATCCAATACAGGTCAATCTTTTTTTTTTTTTTAGAATAAAGAAGATGTGTGACAATTGAAACCATACTAAATCATAACTGACTTTCAGATGATAAGAGATAAAAGATATAAGGTACCCGACCATGAACAGACAAAAATGATCCATTATGAAACACTGCTTTACATTGCAAAGTCAGGAGTCAGCTATTACATAAATGATCATCAAAACAGACTACCAGCCACTACACACAGCCAACGAGAAGAGAAAATGGATCCACAACACAGACTTATTTCTCATTTCTATTGTGTGCAATAATCAAAGTCATCAACGGCTGATGTGTGTGCTCTGACATTAACAGTAAATCCAGTGCATCAAAAGAATTGGACTCTCTCTCTGGATCTCCTTTCTTCACAATTCAATAAGGTTACAATTGCTCAAAATTGTTTTGAGTCATCTCATTTTATACTAACTTTTAACCTGCTAGAATTTTTAAGTTCTTTATTTTTTTATTAAAAAAAACCTGGAAAATAAACTAGAGCAAAAATTATAAAGTTCAGAAGATGCTTTTCTTTTTTATTTGAATGAGTTCTGAAGATAAGACGTAAAATTAACCAAATATTGAAATGTTGACAGGAATCTGCATCAACTGCACTATTGTTCTCAACATATCCATAAATATGTAAAACTCCATGGATTCAGAAAGTACAATTAAAAGTAATGCTAAAGGCTATATAAATGAGCAACAGCTTCCTATTGAATGGTGAAGACAACAAGACTCCAGTATGTTAAGACTAGCTTAAGGATGTGCTTTTGACTCAGGGAAAGGCACAGCTAGAACTTAGCCCAAATGCTACAACCTCCTAGAAATTCATCCAGATGTTACAGAGACCTATGAACATGATGAATTGTCACTGTTTCTGAAAGGCAAGTCAGTCAGTCCTGGTTGTCATGACAATAATCCTCCCTGGCTGATGACTGAATATGTAAAATGCAGCAACCGACCCAGGCAGGAATAAACCTTATTAAAACAGCACTCTAAAAATGGCAGGGCTTATCTGGTTCGCCCATTCTGAGCTGCAGAGTCTTGACTGAAATTGTCATCTGAGTTAAATTCGGCACAGATGTCCATATTTGATAGCTTCAGAAGATACTCATTTTTGGAGATTTATTTTATTTTTACTTATGTGTATATGTAGGGGTGCATGTGTATGCAGGTGTCCAAAGAGGTTACAAAAAGGAGTTACCGGAGCCGGAATCATACGTGGTTGTGAGCCACTGGATGTGGGTCTGGGAACCAAATTCAGGTCCCCTGCAAGAGCAATACCTGTTCTTAACAGGGGAGCCATTTTTACAGGCCAAGAAGACATTCTTTGTCTCAGGACTTTGGAGGGAAAATATAATGGTTAAGAGTAATGACAGATATAAAATTAAATTTTAAAAAGTTACTCTGCATACATTAACATGATCACTCATACCCAAAAACCACAAGGAAGTTGGTAGTTCTGACACAGAATCCCTTCGGTGAGAATTAACAATACCCTGCCTTCTCATTATTTTGCCTTCATTCTAATAGAGTCTGTTTTCCCTGCCACATACTGCCCTTTTCCTGAGCTGGCATGTTGTTATGATAGTTTTCCATGACAGTATGAATGCAGGCTCTATGTCTACAACCATTCAGAGTTTGTATCCACAATAGCCTCTTCTTTCCATGCCTAATAAAGAGATCCTTTGCCCTCTACACATTGTAACCTAAAAGAAACGAGAAAAAAAAAAGTCCATGACAAGTTCTAGAATGTATTTATGTATTTTTCATTCTAGCATGAAATTTTTATTCTGGAGGTTTTTACTCAACTCCTCTTGGCGAGGAGAGAAAATTTCACACATAGCCCAATCTAAAAAAGGATCTTCCATCCCTGCCCCTCACAGGGCAGAAGCAGCAGTCATGTGACTCGATGTAATCAACTTCCACAATGTAAAAGTCAATCATGGAAGCATCCTATGATGCATATCACATTTCAAACTTGTGTAAGTTCTCTGCCATCGCACAGAGCTTGCATTCTTTCTCTCAAGGCCCCTCATCATCCCAAGCTGGTCTGCCACATCGGTGCTCACGCACACACCCACTCTCTGGACAGAACAATCATCCCTGAAAATGCAAGTTATCCCAGACCTGCGGGGCAGGCAGCATGGACAGATTCTGTACACTTCTTGACTCTTTCTTCCCCCTCCCTTTCCTACTCACTGCGCCTTCTGCAGCTTCAGAGCTGTGACCCAGAAACCCACTCCTGCTAGTGCTTTTGCCTCGAATTTCCCTTTGCCTGTGCTAAAATTATATAAAATTGTTCTCTTGCAGCTGTCTTTGAGATGGAAACCATTCTCTGATCCACAGTGCTGCTTCTAAACCTTTCATTTCTCTAAAAGCTTTGAAGTCCACAGCTACTGAGACTATGTCAGCTTACTAGGCCACCCACTTCTCCTCTCGACCTCATTCCCACGGGACCTCCCAATACCGGAAGACATCCTCTGACCCACACACTCCTTACACCTCTGCACCATTCCTCACCCCTGAGTACTTCAGCAGCCTCGTGGATATGTCCTCTTAACCTAGGTTTAACACTGTTTATGCTTCCCACAACCTTGGTCACCATTTCTCCAAGACTTTGTTATCATCATAGAAGAAGACACTTCCTTAGTCTGTTTTCTGTTGCGTTACAGAATACTACAGACTGTGTAATTTGTAAAGAATGAAGTTTAGTCAGGTGGCAGTTGGGGGCAGGAGGGGGAACAGGAGGACCAAAGTGGAGGGGGCCACATGTAGTGAAGTAAAGTATTTTGTATTAGTAAAGACTCTACCGAGTTCTAAGGCAGTTCAGGGCATCACATGTTGAGAGGGATGCGTGGCAGAGACAGAGACAAGCTGGTTTTTATAACAAATTCCCTCTAGTGATGACTCATCCAATGATAATCAATTAGCCCATGAATAGATTAATCAATCCACCCCTGAAGATAGATTCCCTGATGACCTCACAGTTGCCTTTAAGGATCCCACTTCTAAATACTTTATGGTGGAGCTTAATTCGCAATTAGTTTTAATTAGGATATCCAAACCAGAGTATATATCACCCCAGAGTCTTCATTTGGAACATCTCTGATCATTCCCTTCTTCAAAACCTTCTCAACCTTCCTAATGCTGTGACCCTTTAATACAATTTCTCACACTGTGGTGCCCCCCCAACCACAAAATTATTTTCACTGCTAATTCATAGCTATAATTTGCTACTGTTATGAATCATAACGTAAATATCTGTTTTCTGATGGTCTTAGGCAAACCCTGTGCAAGAGTCATTCGACTCCCCCAGAGGGGTCACAACCCACCGGTTGAGAACTGCTGTTCTAGATAGCAATGTTCATTTGTTCTTCTGTTCAACTATGATCTCAACCTATGGCCTCACTAAATCTTCACATCACCCCTGCTTTTCTTCTCAAGGTTGTCTATATCCCATAGTGTGAGGCTAGAATCAAGCACTTTGAACCTCCTTACCCTGTCTTATTCCAAAGTACTTAACATGTAGAACTGTCTTCTAATTCTCTCTCCCTTTTTTTTCCTCTGCCCACCACCCAAAAGGCAGTTCTAAGGCAGTTCAGGGCATCACATGTTGAGAGGGATGCATGGCAGAGACAGAGATAGGCTGGTTTTTATAACAAATTCCCTCTAGTGATGACTCATCCAATGATAATCAATTAACCCATGAATAAATTAATCAATCCACCCCTGAAGATATTGCTACAACTACCACACTTTTGCTAATTGAACTCACCTTAATTTCATCATGACAAACTTAAAAGCAATTGTCGACAGCAATAAATAAATAAATAAATAAATAAATAAATAAATAAATAAATAAAAATGTCAACAGCTCTCAGCAGTATTAATCTCTTTCCAAGCAACTTTATTTCCTCACCTCACTTTTCAAGGTAACCTTTTCTTCTCCTCTAAACTCTGTCTGCCCTGAAGCAGAACTTGCCTCAAAGTCATTGGGGTGGGGTGGGGGGAAATCAAGTCATCTAGATTAGAATGACATCATAGCTTTACTGTCAACTCTACAAATGTTCCCCATTTGCAATCTTAGCTGTGTCTTTACACCTATCACCAACAATTGTCTCCAGGCACAATTTTGTTGCAGGCCTGTCACCTTCTCAGGGATTTTTCAGCTTCAGAAATCTCCTCCTGCCCTGCTGTCCACCATCTCTCCCTGCTAGGTCATTTCCATGAGGCTGCAAATATTTTTCTAAGTCTCACTTTTACCCAAGTAGGCAGACCTCACAAACAAAGAAGAAAAAAACTCTTCTCAGCTCATACCACCCCAAAGCTAACAAGCACTTTCTTCTTCTCATTTCCTTAACAAAACACCTTGTCTATATCAGCTAGCTCTCATTTCTTTTCTCTTTACATGTCAAGCATTCAAATACATTAAGATCACCAATAACCTTTGGTTGCAAAGTATATGCTCATTTTCCTGATTTATTGTAATTCTTCAACAGCATCTTTGAACTACCACATGCAGTCTTACACTTTTAGAAGTCATCTGTGATAATATTTCAAATTTATATCTAGATGTAAGTCCAGCCCCCTATCACTTTCTACTTTAATATGCCTCTTCAATTTGTAATGGGCATCTTATAAGACAAAAACATAGCTCTTCCCCTAGGTAATTTCCAAGTCAGGAAACAGAACAACCATCTACTGAATCATTCAAGTTTAAATCAATGAATCTTTCCTTTCCCCATACTTTCTAATCCATCAACAAGTCCTGTTGGTTCTAGCTCCAAAATACATCTTAAGTCAATTCACTGCCCTCTGCTGTATCACTGCCAGTTCCCAGGGCACCAATGCCTCTCCTAGCACTGCATTCAAAGCTTTTGAATTGGTTTTCTGTTTAACATCACCCTTAAAATACCAGCTATTCACACTATGTAAAAGCACCGGACGGGGGGCAATGAGATGGGTTCAGTGAGCAAAGGCATTCGCCAACAAACCTGATGACCTGAGTTCCATCCCCAGGACCCACGTAATCAAAGGAGAGCACAAACTCCTATAAATTGTCTTCTGATCTCCACACATATGCTGTAGTAAGCACACATACACATGTACACATAAATAAATCTGATTTTAAAGAGCCAGATGTGTTTAAATGTAACTCAGATTGTATTACCCACTTGCTGGAAACCATTTAATCTTGTCTCATGTCTGCAGAATAAACCCAGGTTCCTAAGCATATGTCTGCGTTCTTCCATCTTATTTTGTTGCAGTTCTCTGACAGTTTTCTCCCATGCACAGTGGTCCACAGCATGACAAGCTTTGCTGTACTTGAACTTCACACACCAAAACTTTCCTACTAATGAGAACAGGGAGTAGAAACTAGCTAGGGCAGAGACCTCAAAGTAGCAGTCCCAAAAATGCCAGAAGAGAGTTTTGTTTCCTGTGTCTCTATGATCTCTTAAATGAGTCCTTTCCCTAAATACTGTACATGCTTACCAGACTAAAAGTGAGAGGAGGCATCTGGACACACGGTTGAGGCACCCCGACTGAACAGCTCATCCCCCTACACCCTAGCCATACTTCACCATATGTCTGCCATAAGTCCTGTAAAAGTCCCCAGGCTACCTGGTCCATGGTTCCCTATTTCCTGGAACCTCCTCTGCTTTACAATAGATCTCTCTCTCTCTCTCTCTCTCTCTCTCTCTCTCTCTCTCTCTCTCTCTCTCTCTCTCTCTCTTTCTCCCTCTCTCTCCTCTTTCCCTTCTTCTCTCTCTCTCTCTCTCTCTCTCTCTCTCTCTCTCTCCCTCTCTCTCCTCTTTCCCTTCTTCTCTCTCTCTCTCTCTCTCTCTCTCTCTCTCTCTCTCTCTCTCTCTCTCTTTAAATTATCATCTGTGAATTTCTGATAAACTTCCTTGAAACTTACCTTTGATGGTCCATCAATTTCATTCCTCAATAGGTAAGACAAGAATATAAAAGCTGCCAGGCTTGGGGCAGAGTTGGTGGCCATCAAGTGTCCAGTACCCTAGCTCCCAATGAAAGACACTGTCATTCTCAGAGACACCTCCATACTCCTATATCACTACCTCTAGGCCTTTGTGCTTGCTGCTTTTTCTGCAAGAAACATGGGAGCTGTTTATTTGAAAAGCACAGACTCTTCACTTGGGCCCACAGAATAACTAAAATCAGATGAAAGCTTGGCATCTCTGGCTTCATTTTGGTTCTGTACTTCAGATAAAGGTAGAAAGTTATGCTATGGTCCTTATCCTTTCCTCTTACATCACCACGAATTCCAAGAAGAGCAAAATCTCTCAGAAAGACACACACACAATTAAATAAATAAATAAAAGTAAAAATTAAAAAAAAAAAAAAACATGTACTGCTGTTAGCAGCATCTTTAGTTAGCCAGTTGCTTGGCTGGGAATGTTTAGTTATATTTAGCTCATAGATTTAGTTAAGTATTTGGTAACCCAAGCAGGTTATGGTGCATAAACACAAGTGGTTCTGGGAAGATGTCTCGTGGGGAGAGAGGGCTTATACTGCCAGCATGAGGACCTGGTTTGAAACCTCAGCATCCACATTAAAAATCATGGTACAACCGTGAGTGCCCAGAGCTCCAGCAGTGAAGGAGGCATCGGGCAGGTGACGAGTGCTAACTGGCCAGCCAGCCTAGCTGAAAACAAAGATGGTGAGCCTTTTCAAGGAGTATCTCAAAGGAGAAAAGATAAAGACTGATAGAAGAATATAACTAATGTCCTGCTCTGGCCTCTGCATACACATAGAAGCACAGACACCTGCATATACACATCTGTGTAATGCACATACAACACACACACACACACACACACACACACAAATGTACTGGCAACAGACCTTCAACAACATACATTTTTGGGGAGCTTCCCATGTCCAGGTACAGCTCAGATCTCATTGTGTGCACCACACTACTGACGTAACTATTCTATTTACTTTGTGAATGACAATATCCTATATGTCTCCTGATTTGAAGCAATCACAGTCAGACAACATTCTATGATTCTCTTCATTAAGATGCAGGAGTAATAACTGTCGAGAGTGACTAATAAGACAGCAACCGGCATCTTCTTCCAAATCACAAAAGTTGAAAGGCTTTCCTGAATCTTGATTTGTCAAAGCTGCTAGCATTGGCATAATGAGAGATAAAACGTATTTAAACCAACAAACTAAATGCTTTAAATCAAATATCTGCATGTTTATTTAGATGCACTTTTCTCTGTATAATAAAATAAAGTGTCCTTTATACACCAGCTTTCTAGACTGTGGTGATATTGTGTCCCCCAATATATTGTGCACCCTAATAAACTTATCTGGGGTCAGAGAACAGAACAGCCACTAGATAGACATAGAGGCCAGAAAATGGTGGCATACACACCTTTAATACTATCATTCCGGAGGCAGAGATCCATCTGGATCTCTGTGACTTCAAGGCCACACTGGAAACAGAGCCAGGCATGGTGGCACACCTCTTTAATCTCAGGACTTTTGATCTCATGTCTTGCTTGGAAAAGACACACACCTTTAATCCCAGGAAGTGACGGCAGGAAGCAGAAAGATATATAAGGTGTGAGGACCAGGAACAAGAGGCTTTTTAAGCTTTTAGGCTTTTAGCAGAAGTTCAGCTGAGTTCCATTCAGATGAGAATTCAGGGGCTTCCAGTTTGAAGAAACAGGACAGGCTGAGAAGTTGGCAAGGTAAGGTTAGTTGTGGCTTGTTCTGTTTCTCCAATCTTTCTGCGTTCACCCCAATAGCTGGCATTGGGTTTTTTATTTAATAAGACCTCTCTAGATTCGTGTGACACTAGACCTTTCTCTAGGTCCAGTGCCACACTGTCCCATCCTGCAGACAGTGCTATGAGGATAGACCGTAGTAGCCAATGTCCTACCAACCATTCTGGAGCAGTGCCCTCAAAGAGAACCATAATAGACTATTCTCCCCGGACTCCCAGCTCTGTGGTTGGTGGGAACCTCAGCTGCCTGGAGAACTGGGGTCAAGTCCTTGTCATGATTTCAGTTCTCCCTCATGGTGACACTGGTCAAACAGGGCTCCAGGCTCAGTGTGGCAGAAAGCGTGTAGGCTCCCGTGAAGACTGACTCAACCTGAACACTCTGCTACTTAGGAGTAATTATATTTTCTGTTGGGTCTCATAAAATATGTGTTTCCATAATGCTAATGGTTTTTCCATTTTGAAAGAAAAAAAAACTTCGTATTTTGAATTATAATTAACAGATCTCAGATGGTCCCAATTAGTTCAATTCTGATAATAAATAATTTTGAAGGACTAACAACATACGTTTACATAATAAAGTAAAATTACTAACTCACTGTGAAAGGAAATGAAGGCTGCATTTTAAAATCTTTCACTTATTTTTTTTTATTTATTCAGGAAGAAAAGGCGTTGTCAAAAGGCTTCTGGCTTCAGCAGAGTAATGGATCTTGGGATAAGAATGAGTTGCAAATCACGCCTCATATCACTCTCAGGCTTGCCCCTCTCCGTCCTGAGGCAGCTCCTGTGTGCACAGCTCTTTACGGCTTGCACCACACTTCGACCACAGCACAGTAACCCATCCCATGAAGCTTCTACCCACTTCCGCAGATGCTGACAGGGCCCCCAGCTTGGCCTGTCCTCGCTCATCATTCTAATCCAGGCTTTTCTGAACCTGGTCGTCAGGGAGACACTGCCATGGACCCCTGTGAGATAGATGACGGATAGATGCTTCCGGTTCTCCGTCCCCATTGGATTGTTCTGACAATGTACTTGATAAGATCCTCAGACGACAGCAACTGTGTCTCTAAGTATCAGTTAACACATGACTAATCACACATCCTTATTTCCTCTTTCCTCATTCCATGCCCCTTAGTGGCGCCCCAGCCCCTGCAACTACCCCCCATATAAACTTACATTCAAAATCCTTCTTAGCTTGTTTTCAAAAGAAATTCCATTGATATTCTCTTTTACTTAAGGAACTCTTGAACTGCAGAAAATAGTTAAGGTTTTCAGCTGGTTATTTTAAACACATTGTATTTTTACTTACAAATGTATTTTTGAATTAAAGCATACATTTCTATGAAACTTTAAAATCTTTTACTCTTAGTGGTTAACACAGAAATCAAGTGGTTACTGTAGTGGACACAGAGTAAGTCCCTCAGGGGTAACAGCCTTCCTAGTACTCTGCTGTCAACTTCTTCTACCTCTGTGAATCTAGTTGCCTGAGGGCTTCTCTCTGAAACTTCTGAAAGTCTGTTCTGCCTGAGAAAATAGAGGTCACAAGTTCTTAGAACTATCCCCTCTGGTGTCGATCTCTAGCAAAACCAATAAAGTTTTAGAATAATACTTTGAGAGATGATATTTCAGTAAATAAATGACAGGTAGGTATGAAGATAGATAGATAGATGATAGATAGATAGATAGATAGATAGATAGATAGATAGATAGATAGATAGATAGATAGATAGATATGCAAACACAAATAATAGCTGATGATGAAAGAAGATAAATAGATGATTAGATAGACAGACGATGATGAAGATAGATGATGATGAAGATAGATGGATAAATTGATTGATAGACAAACAATATATAGGTAATGAAGGTGATAGATATATATAGAGAGATAGAAAGATAAATTGATAGACAAACAATGCATAGGTAATGAAGTTAATGATAGATAGATAGATAGATAGATAGATAGATAGATAGATAGATAGATAGATAGATAGGTGATAGACAGATGATAGATAGATAGATAGATAGATAGATAGATAGATAGATAGATAGATAGATAGATAGACAGATGATAGAATACATAAATATGTACAGAGAGATAGACCTTCCTTGCCTCCAGGGTGGTATATTCTATACTTTTCCTGATTTCCTGATGAGATTACATGTCAATAATTATTAGTAATAACCATCTTGTTATTTTCTACTAGTTGCCTTCTCTTCTGCATCTCCCTTCTCTATACACTCTCACTGATACTTACAGCATTCTTCAAATAAACTACTTTGTGCAGGCAGCTGTCTGGAAGCCTGTTTCTGTGGGCGCCCAGAGAGACAAGACAGTTTTGTAGCCATATAATCTGTGAAGCACCGCTCTGGGTCATATACAACTAGAACACTGTACTGTGCAGAACTGCTTTGGCGTTTTTACCTACCAGGGTTCATGCAATCTACAGGAGAAGTAAAAAGGGAAAAAAAATCACACTTTAATTCACAAGAAGATCTTTAAGACTGAATTGGAGATCACATATTTCTTTAAACACAAGTACCTCAGGGTATATGTTGCATAGGGAATAAGTGTGTGTGTGTGTGTGTGTGTGTGTGTGTGTGTGTGTGTGTGTGTGTGTTTTGGGGTATTCAGGAGATTTTGTTTTATTCTTGCTTTATTTTTATGAATTAGTGGTGCATTTTATCTGCACTAATAGCAAACTTCTTGTTTCTATTTTTTTTTTCAAAATAATATGAGCTCTATTTTTCTCACTGCAGAGCAAAGGATAGCTACATTGATTTCTACCACTTCCTAAATCTTTTCATAAAGTCTCTTCAAATGTCAAACTGCTATCTGAGGGTGTATATTTTTAACATTCCAATAACACCATGTGCTATTTAGGATCCCAACCCTCACCCTTCACTGCAGACATACCATTTTTTTCTAAGGTAAAATTGAATCAAGAAATTTGCCCGAGGCAAGGAGATAGAGGAGACACCTAGCTTGGGTGGATGTCTATCCAAAGTGAAAAAGCAGCACATGCCTTCCTCTCAGGAAGCTGCCACATGAAATTTGGTTTTAATGATCCCTTCCTTGTTTCCAGGTTGTAAACACTATTATGTGACATATTCCCACCACCATCCAAGTTACTTCCACAAATTCCCTCAGATTCCAAGAATAAAGAACCTCTGTTCGGAGGCAGCCAAAAGAGGAGAGGAGAAATACCCAAAGTGTTGATCTTCCAAAGAATCTGGTCCAAATACAGGCTTAAGATGGACTCAGATGAGAGATGGCATGGGAGAATATAAAGGCAAGGCTGGCATTGCTCATGGGAGGGAAGGGACAATCACAGATGGTGACTCCTGGTCAATCTCTAATATTTACAGGGTGTTTTCTGTGCCCTAATTACCATATTAGCTTCAGATAAACCTCTATGTAGTCATTTACATCCATCCAATAATCATGAAGAAAGCTGAAAATTACTATAACATCTGAAAAGCAAATCCCCAATTTTATTACACATATGTGGACCTCAGAAAAAGGGCCCTTCAATATGCCTAATGTTCAAGTATTCAAGACATCCTTTTTCTCTGCCGTGTCTGTGAGGAAAATAAAATCCACTCTTCTGCCTCCAGTCCCTCCAAAATTAAGGAAAAATGTTTTTCATTCTCTACCCATATAGTAACTAATTAGAATTTATATGTTGTTATTTGAACATTTGATGAAACACTGTCATGCAGTGTTTAACAGAAGGGACACATTCGGAGAAGTAGGGCATTAGGTGATGTTGTCATTGTGTGACCATCATGTATGTACCTAACACACTACTATGACTACAGCCTCACTAAGCAACCATAACCACATGGGCACACCAACCTCACTGACTAAAACACTGCTGGGTTATGTGCATCTGTATTATCAGGCAATATCTACTGCCTTCACTGAGGAATTTTTCAATATCTTATTTGCATATACTAATTATACACAATAATTGGTTTCATTGGGACATTTTCATACATGAACATAACATTTTTTGATCATATTCACCCTCCCACTCCTATTATTCCCCATACTCTTATACAAAGATATTCTTAAATTGTAAAGTTTTGTTCATCTATTCTAGCAACAGCTTTTGCTTTTATGGGCTTAGCCATGTAACTATTTCTGCAATATTAGGAGAATTCTGCCACTCTGTTGCCCCTAAAAAAAAAACAGTTCAACTTCCTTCCTCTACCTTGACACCAGCTCAGGCCTATTCTCCCTTGAATTCCTAGAACTCTCTGAGGGCATGGGTTAATCATGACTGGTAATAACCTTCCACCCAGCAGTGATGTTCTAGCAGCATGGAATGACAACCTTGACTGTATAGGGCACAGTGCCAGGTTCCAAAGACAAAGAAATGAAGGAATCTTCTAGCTCATGATCTAGAGACAATCAAGACCTGTTTTTCCAGTGCAGAGACTATCTTATGATGGCAGCATGTGTGAGATGCTGTTAGAAGAACACGACACAGTAAAGTGAAAGAGGTGGGCATGGGGTATTTCCAGAGGAGGAAAGAGTTGAGCTAAGTCTAAAAAGGAGTTGAAGAGTAGCAAGATGGAGGAATTACGGATGCACTACCATCCCTCCTTTCTGCCAAGGCTCTTCAGGTCTTTAGGAGAAACATGGCACAGAGGTGGAACATCACTCAAGCAATTAATTCCAATATCCTATGAGCTCAGAGACCCCTCCTGAAAAACAGAAGTGCAGAGACAACTTTCCTGAGAGGCAAGCAAAGCCGTTTGTTAAGTTCTAGATAGTGAGGTGAGTTAATAATTCCACAAAAGGTAGGAAGAAGTATTAGAAACGTATTCAAGACGTACCTTATCGGGATCTGGAAAGATGGTTTGGGGTTTAAGAGTGCATACCGGGCCGGGCGGTGGTGGCGCACGCCTTTAATCCCAGCACTCGGGAGGCAGAGCCAGGCGGATCTCTGTGAGTTCGAGGCCAGCCTGGGCTACCAAGTGAGCTCCAGGAAAGGCGCAAAGCTACACAGAGAAACCCTGTCTCGAAAAACCAAAAAAAAAAAAAAAAAAAAAAAGAGTGCATACCACTCTTGCAGAAGAACCTGAGTTCATTTCCCAGGACTCATGTTGGGTAGTTCACAGCCACCAAGTGATCCAAAGCTTTATTCTGGTCTCCACAGGCACTATACTCATGTGGACATATCCTAGCACAGATACACATATATGCATATAATATAAAAACAGTAAAAGTTTAGTAGGGACCTTGTCACCTCATTATGTGGTAATTCCATTTCAATTGTTTTAATGTATGTGTATGGATATATTTTGAAAGCTTCTACAATAGTAGGCTTCCCTGACTTTTTCAAAACAATCTTTAGTGTTAGTTATACCTCACTATATTACTTATTCTACACTCTCCCTCCCATCCCTTACCCTAATTTAATTCTTCCATTCTATCATATCATTACCTTTTAACCATTTCTTTCTTTGTTTTTGGTTGGTTTTTTTTTTTTTTTTTTTGGTTTTTGGTTTTTTGAGACAGGGTTTCTCTGTAGCTTTGGAGCCTGTCCTGGAACTCACTCTGTAGACCAGGCTGGCCTTGAACTCACAGATATCTGCCTGGCTCTGCCTCCCGAGTGCTAGGATTAAAGGAGTATGCCACCGCCACCCAGTTCCCTTTAACCATCTCTTATCATTGTGTTCTACCCTACCTCCCTTGAAAGTCTTCCTCCCATGTTCCCTTACTAATTTCTTGACTTCTATGAATATTCCAAATAAAACACACATATTTAAAGATTCAAAGATATATCCTTATATGAAAAAAAAACTGTCTTTATAGGTCTGGATTCCCTATTAGATGTCACAAGCTAACAAATAAAAAGCTCAGTATTAGGAATAAGCTTGAAGTTTTTGGTCAATGAGGTCCAATAGGCCCCCCTCCCCCAAACATGATATTTCCAATGCTCTTGGGTACCCTCCAGAACTTGATGGTAAGACCATGTTGCTGTAGATAGTGTATACTTGAGTCACAGAACATGGAAAAATCAGGGTAGGATTAAACTGGAAGCTTCATCCCTATTGGCTAGCTTCATGGCATTTAAAAATATGTGCCTACAACTTGAGCAAAAAAATAATCATCAGTGTTACATAGCTGTGAACTCTGAGAACTAGAGTAATGAGTGGCCTGGCAAGTCATGCCCATTAGCGCAAAAATGACATTAATGTCATGAGAGTAACCAATTATTTTCTGCTTAGATTTAAGTTCTACTCTACAAGATGAAACCTGACATTGTTGCTAAGAACCTGTGGCTACACAGGTCATAGGCTCTAGGGGAGAACATAACACCGTTATTCTGCTAATTAGAAATAGTATTAATCTAACTCTTAATGACTTATTATTATACCCATATAGTAGTGTATCTCACAATCATCATCAGAGAATCTTCTTTCTGCAGTAGATGTAGATTAACACAAAAACCCACAACTGGTCAAGACAAAAAAAAAAAATGATAGGGCCCATGGTAAGAAAATATTTAATCTCAGCCATTTTTAACAATGTTAATGAATATAAGGAAATATCCATTATGCGAAAAAGAGAGAAAATCCACAGCAGGAACATGTCACCCATGCCAGATGTGCTGGTGGGAAGCAGCCATAAATGGGCAAAATACTACTTTACAGTTGCTGACAAAACAAAATAAGAACTCAATAGCCTTGGCCTGGAGCATCTGAAAGTCGTCAATAATAGGAAAGTTAATTGGGTGGTTAATGGTAAAAGATGAACATAAAAATACCTATCTATGTTCAATGCCAAGTAAAGTGAACACACTAGCATTTAGGAAACAGTATAAATTAGACTCTGAATTATTAGGACAGTTCCAAAACCAAAATCTGATTCAATACTCATAAAAACAAGAATTTTTCCTACAGTGTCTGTCTTTTATCAACTCTCATCTATTTGCTTCAGAAACTTGCCAGTTCTTGGGGGCTGGACAGATGTCTCCATGGTTAAGAGCACATACAGCTCTTGCAGAATCTGTTTCCCAGCATGCACTTCCAGTGGCTCACAACTGCCTATATTCCAGCTTCAGGAGATCCAATGCCTCTGACCTCTGCAGGCACCTGCAGTTCCAGAAACACACACACACACACACACACACACACACACACACACACACACACACGCACACGCACACGCACACGCACGCGCGCACACACACACACTCACGCACGCACGCACGCACACACGCACGCACGCACGCACGCACGTTCACACCTGCACGGACACACAACTCATAATTAAAAATAAATATCTTTTATTCAGAAAGAAACTTGCTATTTTTTCAAGTGTATTCCTGTTTTGTTCCTGTCCTAAAATACCTGCTTAGTTTCCTGTCCTGTGGTTCATGCTACTTTCACAGCAGTCTTGTGAAGGGCAGTGGTATAATGAAGTCCTGGTTGATGAGATAATAATCTACACATCTTCAAAGCAGACACTAAAAAGAGTTGTAGAAATATGAAGAAATGCTACTTTTATCATTCCAGTTTTGTGTCACATAAACAAAATCTTGAATTTGTTAATAATCCTTAAGCATGGAAGTATATGGGGACTCCACTGGTTGCTGAGTATTTTAATTATTCATTCTAGAGCTGGATAAACAGCCCTGGGATGGGACCCTAGAAAGACAAATCTGAGCTAAAATCCTCTTTGTCACCAACCCTTCAAAGATCCTTACTGCAGACCAGAGCCCCAGTAACCTCTGGGGTATCCTGGAATCTACATCAGCTCATACCCCTGGAATCTACATCAGCTCAGAAACATGGTTCAATAGTCCTCAAGAAGAGTGATTCTTTTTGTTCTTTTCCCAGCTGTATAATTGCTAGGGTAAGAAACCATTCTTTTCAGAAGGCTGAAGAAGTAGCACTAGAAAGATTCCAGTTTTTATGAGTCCTTCCTCAAAGGGACACTGCCCTTTCACTATAAAGACTCTGGCTCTATAAGCCAGACAGGACTTTCTATTTTTACCATTCCACCTAGACATTTTACAGCTGACCTGGAACTTTTCTGTTTCTACAGATCAAGTATGAAGATAGCATGTTTTTCCTCTCTGTTTTCATTTTCAGGGTTCTGATGAGCTAACTAGTGCCAGAGGTGTACAAGGCTCAGACTCTTCTGAATGCTCTACTGATGCTGATGCCTGCCAAGAAAAATGCCCCACCTTGCCTTTTGGTGCAGTGCGGGCCCCTGGGTCACTGCTCACTTAATGCTGCATTTACTGTTCATCTGATGGGCTGCATTTCCCACGGTAAGGCAAAAACACGGGAGAGTGATTGAACTGGGGAGAGTCCTGAAGCTCCCTAGGTAAGTTATTTCTCAAGGCAAACAGTGTGTCTTCTGAATACGGCAGAATGGGGGAGTGGGCCTTCAAGGGAAAATTCATTGCAAACTTCCAATCCCTCTATGCCTTTCAATCCCTTCCTCTATCAGTTCTCAACCGTGGGATTGAACGACCCTTTCACCGCAGTCACCGAGGACCCTCGGAAAACACAGACGCTTACACTGCAATTCATAACAATAGCAATGTTACAGCTGTGAAACAGCAACAAAAATAATTCTGTGGCTGGGGGTCACCACAACATGAGCAACGGTATTAAAAGGTCACAGCATCAGGAAGGTTGAGAACCACTGCTCTACCTCAAACCCATGCCGTCAGGCCTCTCTGGTCCATTCACGGTGTTGACTCACATTTCCATCAACCAACCAAACTGTGAGAAGAACTCTTCTCTACTTGGCCGCTTCTCTCATCGCTGTGACAACCACCTAACAAAGGTAACATAAGGAAAAAGGGCTTGATTTCGGTTCACAGGTGGGTAAGGGACACAGTGTGTCATTGCTAGGAAGACATGTCAGCAGGAGGCTGAGCGCATGGGCTGCACTGTGTCTGCAGTCAGAGGGCAGAAAGTGGACAGGAAGTGAGCCCGGACTATAGACCCCCCAGGCAGGTCTCCAGTTACCCGCTTGCTCCAGTGAGCTTCCACTTCCTAAAGGTTCTGCAAAGCAACCCTTCCAAGGCAACGCCACCAGCTGGAGGCCAGACCTTCAAAGATATGAACCTGCAGGGAACATTGCACACTCAAACGACATCTTCCGAATTCTAACGCAGAATCTTGGCTCAGCGAGCTCCTAGCAACACACGAAGCCTTTTCCAACTTTGCTTCTTCATCCATCGTTCCACACCTCTCATGTCCATTCCCACACATTCCCCCAATTTCTCTTACATAAATTAGAAACTGTATGCAATTCTTTTGCAGTGTGATACACTTCAATCATGTGCCATACTTTGTACTTCATCTTGGGGGCTGGCTGGGAACTGAGTCCTATGGTAGGTCTACATGCAAATAGGGCGAGTCTTCAGGAAAATCAGCATTGATTTATACAGCAATTGCATCAAGTGAGGTCTACATAACTTCTTCAGACAAAGCAGGATAAATCCCCTGGCTCAGCTAGAGAGATCATCCTGTTACAAAGAATGTGGCCACTATCACTGTGGAAAGAGAGGTCAATACTGATATGCCATGGTCTCTAAAAGTGTGGAGACCTCTTCTATCAGGATTTAGAAAGTGATTCTTGCTGAGGGTAAGTCCAGTTTTACTGGTAGTGAAGTCTCTTTCACTGGGAATGAGAAGACTCCAACTGCAAAGAGACTGAGAAGTTAGAAGGTCAATGCCCCCATCTTCATTGGATTCTTTCCCAGTTAATGTTCTCAGTTTGCCAGCAGACATGTGCAAGGCTAAGGAGTCAACTTGTGTCATAATCCCACTGATGGCAAACTGAGGTTCTGTGTTTAATTTTCACCGGTCTCAGCCATTTATCTGCGACAGACAAGACTTCCCTTCTAGGAACACTTACAAGCTCTGGGGTCATTCATGTGCCATTGACGTGGCACTTCAGATTGGAGTTTCAGTCCTTTAATTAGTCCTTTTGTTTCATCATTTTCCCCATGTACTAGAAACAATAAACCACATATAATTTTTTAGTTTTCAAAAAAAAAAAAATTGAAAGCGAGTATACCAAATCACTTAGTTCCTAGCTTCTCATAGGTGGCTCATTAGGGGTAAATAATGCAGATGCTTTGAGTTTACTACAGACACTTCATGCCAAGAATTATCTTCAGAACTGGAAATATATCAGCATATTAGAAGCTAATTTCAGAAGCTCTGGGGTTGACTCAGAAAACTTATTAAAATTCTGTTCCCTTAGAACCAGCCTCAGTACCAAAAATCCATGTTAATCAAGGTTCTCCAAAGAAAAGGATCCAACGGGATATCTACAGATATGGAAGACTTATTGCTGGAATTGGCTAACACTATCTGCCATCTGCATGCTGGAGAACTGAAATACAGTGGAGTAATTAATTCCCAGACCAAGTCTAAACAGTAAAGAACCGGCACTGTTGGCGGCTAAGGACAGGGGAAGATGCCTGTCTTAGTTCGGGGGGTGGGGGGGGGAATATGTTTTTCCTTCCTCCAGCTTCTTGATCTACTCCCACCTCTGAGAGACTGGAAACACCCACTTCTGTTGATAAGGACAATCTTCCTTCATCAGTCCCCTATGGTCCAAATGCTAGCTCTTTAAGAAATGTCTTCAGGAGGGCTAGGGAGACAGCTCATCAGACAAAATATTGGCTATGCAAGCATGAGTACGGTAGGTCACATCCCCAAAATCTACATAAAATCCAGGTGGCCACAATGACCTCTATGTAATCCCAGAATGGGAGGCACAGACAGGGAATCTCTGGAACAAACAGGCTAGCCAGAGTAACTGAAATGGCAAGCTCTATGTTCATTGAGAGTCCTAGACTCAATATACAAGGTGGACAGGGATCAAAAAGAAACCCAGCATCAACCTCCAAAGACACACACACACACACACACACACACACACACACACACACACACACACATACACACACACACACACACACGTGCATCTATTCACATGCATGATATTATGTAATAATGCATACTATACACAAATACACACCCCATAAAGAGATAAAATAACTTCAAAGGCAAAATAATGTTTTGTGTCAAACCATTTACCACCACATCTCTTATGCAAGCCAGATAAAATTATTGCCATAAAATGATCCTGTGACCTTGAAAAGTGCTAACGAGCATAAGTTTAGAACTTACAATGGTTTTAAGCCTTGTATCCACATGTACTTATTGTATGACCATGTATAAGGACTGGACCTCTGTGGACTTTTTTTTTATGAAAAATGGAGTTATCATTAGCCACTTCAGTGGATTTCTGCAAATCACAGTTAGTCCTTGGCATGTAGAAAATGCTTAGTAAGTGAAAACTTTTATTATTACATCTTTAAAGTACAAGATGAGACTGTAATGGACAAGAAATGAATAGTATTATAAAATCTTTGGAAAAAAAAAAGAATTAGACCAAGTTGGGTAAGTCCTTGGCGAACTTTGTGTAAGAAACACAACAGGCCCAGATGCCAAGTGCAGTGGGCTAAGATGAGGGACAGTGAAGAAGTAAATCACGGAAGTCTTCCTCCTGTTGCATGGCAGCTCAAATGTCTCTGCGTTTGTGAACTTGTGTGGCAATAACCTTGAACATAGGACAATGATGGCATTTACGTGAGAGCACTTCAGACAGAAATCATTTTACAGTCATAGACCACCGAAGAACCTGGGTCACTCTGGAAAGTATCCTTGTCTTCTAATCGCACATTCTACCTTGGGTTGCCTCTCTAAATGAGTGGATGTATGTCTGCTCCCCACCCCTTGAGAGAATTCAGAGCACCAGCAGATTCTATTGATGTCTTCCTCGGAGTGGGTGCAAAGTGGAAAGTCAAAATTGAGTTATACAAGCAGTTTCTACAAGGGAAACACATACAGGTACCTAGACAAGTGAACAGTGTAGGGCTGCCAGGTAAAGTACTAGAACATTTCAGCGGTGGCCCTTGAACTACCTTAATGTCATCTCCTGCTCTCCACCACGACTCATCCTCAGGGACTCATAAAATCTTAATAGCAAGGACACCACTGCCCTGGGTGAATCTATGCAAAAAATTGACTCTGTTATTAAAGTCCCACTGATCTCTGCCTTTGTGACCTCCCAATGCCCTTAGTAGCATGCTACATTTGTCACTTTTGATTAGGTTTGAACCTAGATGGCCTCTCTATGACATACAATTAAACTTTATTAGTTTGGATAATACTAATTCAGAATTATCCCTAATTCAGGTATATAGTTGATACAGAGAAAAGAATTCATAACTAATTCAAATGCTGACCTTCGTCGCAATGGTGTTTTTTTAGAAATTAGCTAGAAGATAAGAAACTTCAAGTTGCCAATCTCCTTTAACCTCTAATAAGCAGTATAGATGGGTTTCAAACAGTGAGATCATTAAAACTATTCAGTAAGACTTTTTATGTGAAGATTCCTTCATTCACTACTGAATAAAGAATCCAAATTTCAGATGTATACGTATAAATATCTCCCATGTAACAAATCATGTGACTAACCAACATAGGGAATTACAGTACTAAATTATTTTCAAATATTCTATATTGGTCATTGCTGCCTCTTATTTTGTGGTAACGGATGACTCCAAATTCATAGTAATTTGTATCAAAAAGAAGGTCATTTTCCATTCCTGTTTGTGCTTATTGTGGTTTAGCTGAGGTTTTGTTGCGTTTCTACGTATTTATGCTAGACTCCAGTCTGATAGAGTAGCCTCACCTACAGCTTTGCCTGCTGGGTGGCAGAGGGAAGGTGACAAAGTAAAGCAGCACCTGTCAAACGGCCATCCTGAATGGAACAATGAGACAATATGAATAATTATCAGCAACAATGCAGTCTACCAATGAGCTCTCTAACACCAGAGATGGAAAACAAAATAAATGGCTCCAATATCAAAATGTTATTACTATAAATTTTTAATTAGGCATCTAGAGGTGTAGTTGCTATACAAAAATTGGATTTGATCATCGGCCTATCACTGTGAGACTGTCAAGTGAATCAAGTCATTAACATATCCATCATCACCAAAAATTTCCTTGAACCACCCTTGTGAATGTCGATGTGTTTTATCTTGTTTTGTTTTAAGGCAGGGACACAGCATGGTATTCATCCTCCGGAATTTCTAAATGCATCATCCAGTGTTGTCAGTCATACTACTATGTCACCGAGTGGATTTTGATAACATATTCATCTCACACAAATGGAGTGTATGATTTGCTAGTATAGAGCCTTCATTTGCGCTCCCTAAATGCAGACCCAAACATCAGGACTTAAGGGAAGATAGATGATTTGGAAAGCAAACCTGGGAAGATACATAAAGAACTTATAAAAGGAAGATGGGAGAGCCAATAAAAAGCAGGAGAGACCAAGCTTGAAAAGACCCTTGACAACCAAACCTCAAGACCCTCCCATTAGAAGAATGGAGAACAAGACTTGTCTATCCCTGCTTCGCTATTCATTGAGGGTTTCTCCTGGGAGCTTAGCGATTTTAAACTCTTTGACGTGGTCTTTACAGGCAACCAAGCTCTAAGAACACTGGAGAAAAGCTTGAGGCAGTGAAAGGAGAAGATGCAGGTACTCAGGGTGGGGACCAGCCAGTGGGGCAGAGCCTGCTGCAAGCACAGAAAAAAAAAATAGACTGCTGGCAGGACATGCTAGGAGCATCAGAAGTCTCTGTTATACCTAGGTCCAAATTGACTTCCATGTGTATTTTGATACTTAATCATAAAGAATTTAATATCTCTAGGTTAACCTGACCACATTCTCTCTAAATTCCCTGGTGCCACTGAGTAATGAGATTCCTTACCTGAGCCTCCTCTCAAGAACCAACTAATATAAGTGGCTACCTGAATCGTGTGTTGAGAATTATTCAACATCAGGTTTGATGGAAGATAGATGATTATGTATATGATCCAAGATAAGAGTATATAACTAGTTTTGCAATATATCTGCATCCTTTAGCTTAAATGGTGGGGAAAAAAATCAGTACTCAATAGACATTGGTGAGAAGCACTAAACTATTCATGTAGAATGCTCAGAAAAAGAAGATTATATAATGTTTATTAATTGATTTTATACATTTAAGCAACATACAAAATTGGGCAAATGTAAGTAAGCACATAGCTCATGGACCAAAAATCCCAAACTCAGGGGAAAAAAAAAAGAGATGCTGGGCTGGATGTGTAGCTCAGTAGCAGGCCATTTGCCTGGTCTCATCCCCAGCACTGAAAAAGAAGGAAGAAAAAAAGCATGGTAGGAAACACCTTAATCCCTGTACTTAAGAGGTGGAGGTAGGGGCAGAGGATTGCTGCAAGTTTCTGGCCAGCCTGGGCTCCATACTGAGGCTCTGTGACAAGTAAAGAAAATCAGGGAAGGAGGGAGGAAGAGGAGGGGAAACCAGGCACCTCAGAGATCCTTGAGGATTGAGTCAGGACCACATTATTTCTCTGTAGGAAATCAATCCAAATAGGTTCACAGACAGAAGATCCTATCTTAGAAAGCACAGGAACCTAAGAAGAAATGCTCAGAGGCTGGTTAGTTTGCCATGTTCTTTCTTATTCTCAAAACAACTTACGCTGTTATCACTTCTAAGAATCACAAGCAGTCCTTTAGAAGAGCACACACCCATTGACAGCCTTCCCTTCCCGCTCCTCTACTAAGCAGTGAAGAGTCTTCCATGAACAGGGAGCCCAGGCTGGCTTGGCCTTAGGTTTGGTTACTAGGTGACTTTCTGGCCTTCCTAGCTAAGATTTCTCACCTCCAGTTTTGGCTTCAACTTCATTAACCATAGTTTGACTTGAGCTGACATATAGATTATGAGTCTAGTTGTGGAAGATTTAGAAATGGTGATCAATGCCTTGTTCCTTGGCCTGAGCCCTGCTGGGCCCATTTTCTGCTTATGGCCCCTACCTGAAACCAGCCCTTCTTCTTCCTGTCTAAACTTTTGCTGACATTCTCTGACCCTTAGTCAGCTTGTCACAAAAATTAGACCAAATAGCCAAGCCCTCGGGGAAAGACAAATGGAAGTGCCCTGCCCTTTCCACCGAGAAAGGCATCTTTTACTTCTCGGTTCAAAATCAGCAGCCGAGTGCAACTAAGAACATTTTCTTTTTTCCACAGGAAATGAAAACCTTAAAAATTTGTAGCCCCTGAGTGCTTTGCTAGATGGTAAGGTTTACGATCCAGCCACCATTTAGCCAAAAGCAACTTTTCAAAAGGCTTGGGCTATTTGATAGTGTGATTAGAAATTTATTTCAACCCTCACCAGTGACATTAGATTATGTAAACTTCCTGGACTGCGATGGGAGGATTGCACATAAATATGAAAATGCTGCCGATTAGAGAGTAGCCCGGGGCCTGAGCTCTGGAATCAGACCTTCCCTGCTGTGTAGCCCTGACCAAGCTGATCCTCCTTTAGCACATCAGTGTCTTCGTTCGTTAAATCAGCTCTACAGCATGGCCATGAAATCACATACATAAATTAGATATGCAGGTATAGAATTTGGCTAGATTTCCTTCACTAGAAAAGAAGAGAAAGGCTCTTGTTTTCCCTTTTAGCTGTTTTTTAAAATTTATTCTCCTATCATATATTGCATCCCAACCTCAGTTTCCCCTCTCTCCTCTCCTCCCAGTTCCTCCCCCTCCCATATCCTCTATCCCCCAAATCTATTCCTTCCTCCTCCTTTTGCTTCAGAAAAGGGCAAGCCTCCCAGGGATATCAACCAAAAATGGAAAGTTAAGTTATAATAAAATGAGGCACATCTCTTCGTATTAAGGCTGGGCAAGGCAACTCAGTAGGAGGAAAGGGGTTCCAAAGCAAGCAAAAGAGTCAGAGTCAGCCCCATTTCCACATTCCACAGGAGCAGAACACCAAGCTACACAGCCATAACATATATGTAGAGGACAGCAGGTCAGTCTCATGCAGATTCTCTGATTATCAGCTGAGTCTCTGTGAGCCCCTATGAGCCAAGTTAGTTGATTCTGTGGGCCATTTTCTTGTGGTATCTTGACCCCTCTGGCTCCTACAATCCTTCCTCACCTCTTCTGCCAGATTCCCTGAGCTCCAACTAATGTTTGGCTGTAGGCCTCTGCATCTGCTCCCATCAGTTGTTGGATGAAGCCTCTATACTCATAGACCAGAGCCTGCCATAATCATCATCATAGAAATGCTCTTATTTATAAAGATTGATGAGCTTAGAAAGGATGCTGGCCATTCAATGACTAGACTTTTTTTTTTCAGTTGCTGTTAACTTTGAGACACAAGCCCTAAATTCTTTGGTATTTCTCCTATTAAGAGATAGGGTCTAGCAGCTGAGGGTGTAGGCAGTTGCAAATGCTTGCTTTGTCAATATGAGGACCTGAGTTCAATTCCCAGCACCTACATAAGAAGCCAGCATGATAGCCTGCATCTGGAATCCCAGCACCCGGGAGTCAGAGACAGGCAGATCTCTAGGGCTCACTAGTTGACCAGCCTAGCCTCATCAGTAAGCCCCAGGTCTAGTGAGAGAGCCTGTGTCAAAAGTCAAGGTAGAGAGCTCCTAAGGAACAACATCCAAGGTTGACCTCTAGCTTTCATATACACACACTTACACATGTGCATACACTGGCCCACACACACATGAACTGCCACACAAAACACACACACACACACACACACACACACAGAGGGGGGGGAGGGAGGGAGGGAGGGAGGGAGGGAGGGAGGGAGGGAGGGAGGGAGGGAGGGAGGAGGGAGTCAGGGCCTGTTACAACCCTGGATTATGAGATTTATGAGACTGGGTCATAGAAAATGATGCAGCCTCCGCCCCCTTCGAGACTCTAACCCTCAGAACCCACTCAGGCTACCAGCCACATGGCAAGAGAACTGTCTCGTCAACTGTGGCAGCTGAGCGCAAGCTTCCATCTTGTGCAGTCATGAAAAGAGATGAAGAAATCACCTCAAGATGCTAGTCACAACTGCTGTAGAAGTTTCCAGGTAAGACTGCAGACAGTGTGGGCCAGAGAAAAGACTCCCCATTGTGCCTTATCCAAATCCCCACTCTTAGGCTCCATAAGCATAATAAGATGGCGGTTGACTTTGCTGCTGATTCAAGGTGATTTGTGATACAGCAATACCTAACTAGAACAGTAGCTGAGCAAAATGATGGAAAGAGTCCAAAAGGACTCTGGAGGCAGTCTTATTCAAACTAAGGCTTAAACTTAAGAGCAGATAATACCACGACATTGGGGTTCAGCTGTTCACATGGCATGCAGTCACCCTGCCCAACCTTGAAAATTTCCTCCCGCACAGACCGTTACACCGGCTTCAATGGGAACTATGTATAAAGTCAGGTCACTAAAAATTGTCTCAATCTTCTTTTTAACAAATAAATATACTTAAATAAACTCCAATAACACGATATTAGAGTGATAGTTCTTTAATTGAACAAGGATTTGGTAATGTCTGTACTGTTTACCGCTCTGTGGAATGAGTAGACCTCATACTCTTGGATAGCAAGAATCACTGGAGATGTCTGTAAAAGTTTAACCTCGAGACGTCCCATGGAGGTTCTGCTTCAATAGATGTGCACTTTGACACATATATCAGCAAATTGAGATACTGATAAGACAGCACAAATGTCTTCCAGTCTCCTGAAGGAAGGGGAAAGTATACAGGAGTCTCTGCCTGCCAGTGCTTCTGCCCTGCAGCAACTTAAGGTGAATTAAGAAAAAGGGCATTTGTGTGAAACCGTATAAAGACAGCGTTTAGGCTTCAAGTTATATTTCAGGTTCTAATCCGCAAGTATTTTTCTTGCTTAATTTGAATTGTCAGCTAAGAGAAATACTAGACCCAAGAGCCTAAGGTTTTCTAACTGGCAGGAGAACTCAGGCAATTTACTTAGTGGCGGATCTGATTAACACAGTGCTTTTACAATTTATATGAGCAATATATTCTGCAGATTAAGTGAAGAATTTACTGTTGTAAAGCTTAATGTTACTTCAGGACGACGACGACGAAGGGAAGCTCTGTATTTCACAGTGCACAACCAGTCCAGGAAGAGCTCTGGACAGGATGCACCAGGCAGATGCTCAGTTACAGGGAAAAGAGCATAGGATGGAATTCTAATAAGGCCTTTCCTCCACCTGTCTCCACTCTGTTTCCTCACACTTTGGGGTTTACAAAAGTATAAATATTTTTAAAGCTCCTTCTTTAAATGCCCCCCTCCAAATATATTTTAGGTTAGACATGGAGGAGTGAACAAGTCTATCCTCTCTCTTTCTTTTATGTCATTGTGACAAAAAAAAAAAAGAAATCTAAAATATATAATTTTACATAGACAAAGAGAACAGGGTATGAAGTGACAATAATTAAAAGAGTTCAACAAAATTTTTGAATCTACAAATGGTATAGATAAGGAAGGGCTGAAGAGATCCCTTAGCTGTTAAGAATGCTTGCCGCTTTTACAGAGACCCAGAATCAGTTGTCAGCACCCATGTTGGGTGGCTAACACAAGGACCTCTAACTCCAGCTTCGGGGGATCCAGTGCCTTCTTCTGGCCTCTGTGGATGGAAAGACAGAAACACACACAGAGACACAGAGACACAGAGACACAGAGACACAGAGACACACCACACCACACCACACCACACCACACCACACTACACCACACCACACCACATCACACCACATACACACGGACTGAAATTTGAACTTTGATGTTGAGGCTCGTGATTCACACCCCTGAGTCCTGAACTCAGGTGCTTGGATGCATCCGGTACCTTCAGTGATAGGATGCACAATTGCACTAATCAGGAAGCTTAACTAAATATTTACACAGGGACAGTTCAAACTCAGCTTCCTCTAAAAGCCAAGAGACCAGACTAATCCCTTCTCTGAGCCTCACAGAGAACAGATTTTCTTTGGAAAGTATACTGCCCCCTAGAGAATGAGGGTGATACAAAACCAGAAGAAGTCTGTGGAGAGTGATAGCAGGCCTTAATAACTAAGCCCAGGTTCCTTGCCTTGATTCTGCCCCAGCCATAGGTAGATAGATAGATAGATAGATAGATAGATAGATAGATAGATAGATAGATAGATAGATAGATAGATAGATAGATAGATGATAGATAGATAGATAGATAGATAGATAGATAGATAGATAGATAGATAGATAGAAAGAATAAGTCCAGCAACCAGACCTTATCTCCAAACCAAAATCTTATTCCAAAAAAAGGCATCTTGTCACTCATCCCACAACAGGGAAGTCCAAAGAAGGTCTTTTACTCATATACAATGGGCTTCCAATCACTTGAAAAGCCTCCCTCTTTGTATGGACAAACGTGCTCAAAGATTAACAGTCTTTGACATAGAATCATCTAATGTTGAGAAAGGAAATAAGAATAAAAAATAAAAATAAAAAATAAACAAGAATAAAGATTAAGGAAATACAGAAAAATATAAGAAGCAGAAGAAAATCTCAAAACAATTACAAAAATAGAAATATAAGCAAAGGTATATTGCAGTTAAAAAATAAGAATTTTGTGTTACTAAATAAGTTTTATATTACTAAAGTGAGTTATATGTACTAATGATAAGCTTTTAAATATTCATGTATATAGTCTACCTGAAAATATTTGATGATGGGGGAGAAAATTAGAAGACTGACTGAGAGATCCATATCTGCTAATTGATGCTGTAAAAAGAAATAATTAAGAACATGCAATATATTGCAAATTAAATGCTAAAAGAAAAACTCTCTCTAAACAAAGAGCATGTGTTCAGAATAATATTGTTAACGAAGTACCCAAGCAAAAATAGGAATATTGTGTTATTTATAGCACACACATCATGATTTCTTTAAGCTCCTCTAAGTCATGCCTCAAATGTTGCATCTCTTTTATGTAGCAGTTAAGGGAGAGAAAGGAAGTCTATTCCATATGATGGTTCAGGTGTCTATGAATACTTGGTTGGCGGCTTGTTGTCCCATAATTTGTCAGAGCACAGAGGAAACACTCCTATTTGTAACAAGGCTTTCTCTGCCCTGCCAGCCAGCTCCCAAATAATGACATGGAAACATCTTAATAATTATGAAAGCTTGGCCTATAGCTTAGGCTTGTCCCACTAGCCCTTCTAACTGAAATTAACCCATTATATTGGACTACCTTTTGCCTCATGGCTATTTACCTCCCTTCCATCTTACACCCCATGTTTCCTCTCCATGTCCTCTGGTGTCTCTCTCACATCCAGATTTATCTATTCTCTCTCTCTGACTAGAAATCCCATCTAACCTCTTCCTGCCTAGATATTGGCCATTCAGCTCTTTATTAAACCAATAAGAAAGTGCCTTAGCAAAGACACATCTTCACAGTGTATGAAAAGATTATTCCACAGCACCTCTTTCATAAAAGGCTTGGTCCAAACAGTAGTCCTTCCTTCTACTAGCATTCTCTCCATGAGAACTAGTCCTAGACCACATTCAGTTCCCAGAGAGTTGGAAAGTGAGGTTCACCAACCAGTTTATTCTAGCTTTAATTGCTTATCATGGAAAAAATAATGAATTTTTGTGAATGATAATTACCACAGTTTAAAAAAATATCACCGTAAGATTTCAGATCACCTGAGATGAAGAAAATATTCTAAAAGTTCCCAGAGAATGAGACACGAAAGTCTAGAAATGAGAATGCTATGAAATTTCACAAGAGAAATATAAGACAATAGAGAAAAAACATTAACACTTAAAGGAATTAAGGCTTTATAGAACTGTACAGTCTCAAAAACTGCACAGTCTCAAAGATTCACCACCAAAATATTGCCTTGGGAAGTTTTTGAAGAAATGTTCTATGTAAACAAAGGAGAGAACAAAGAAAGAGCAGGATGCAAAACCCAAAACTTGAAAGTGAAATTAACTCAATTACAGAGGTGGTTGTAAAAAGAAACGTAAGGCTGATAACTATGCAGGAAACCTAGAAAGCACTTCTTAATGTGACAAGAAGATCAAATGTTCTAAAAAGGATGAGCCTGAATACACACAAGTTGAACTAACAGATTCCTTAGAACATCTAATATATTCCAAGAAGGTTTAATGTTCTATTTGAAGAGTGAGTCATTAATTAATGATAGGCACAAAAAGGGAGAATATTTACCTGTGTTCCCAAAAACATGGATTCTGAGGCAAATGTCAGTATGTTGTTCAATTATCAGAAGAAATGAGAAGGCCAAGGAAGAAGCACATGGTAACCACTGATCAAAGGTAGTTATCAAGTCTTTAGCCATGCCAAGAACTCTGATATCAATCTTGACAGGTTCAATTCACATTTATGAATTAAGCATACACTGTCATCTATGGGCAAGGTGATGCCTCTGTGGCAATAGGGAATCAAGAAGTGTACACAGGAGGTGGGATGGACATGGAGGTTGTATGATCATTGCTGAGGGCAGTTAGAGCCTCTGGTGAACTGTCACAGAAAACAGAACAAACAACCAAACTCTCTAGAGACAAGGGAGGCTGTCTGACTTTAAAGTAGCTAGCTCATACGAGGATCTGATCAGGGGAGTAAATATTGGGACAAAGCCATTGAAATAATTAAATGGAATTTCCCAAAGGAAAAAAAAATACAAACAGTAAAGATTGAAGGAGGAGCTGGGTTGTATTGGTTGAGACAGGGTCCCCTACATAACCCAAGCTGGCCCTGATCCTCTTGCCTCAGGATCCCAAGAGCTGGGATTACAGAAGTTTACTATCATGCCTGGCAAGATAGGACTTTTAAAATGCAGGGTTTTTTTCTTTTTAACCTGTAGGTATGTATTTTTAGAACAAAAAGGTATATAACATTTAAAACAATTAAAAGTATTTTACATAATAAGGTTCTTTACACCAGACACTTAATATTATAAGAATTATTTCTAATTTTAGCAAAATGTAAGTGGAAATACTTTTGTTGCATTGTTTTGCTCTATGTCCATAATATAAAGTTGGCCAATAATTCTTGAACTTTATAAAATAAGGACCATTTTATACTCTGAAAAGTTCTATAGAATTTTGATTATTGGTATTTATAATATTTGAAAACATAATTAAGATTTTAAAACATCTATATATTGATTTACTCTAAAATAACACTTTGTTGCATCATAATTAACATTTTTATTATATAATAACCCTGATGTATTAGTTTCTTTTGTGTTGCTGTGATAAAACATCAAGGAGCTTGGAGAAAAGTTGGTTTTGACTTATGGTTCTAAAGGGCTACACTCTAGAATGGCAGGGAAAATATGGGGTGCTGTTAGGAGCAAGAAGTGAACTGGTTATATTTGACCCACACACAGGGAATAGAAAGAAAAAACAGGAAGTGGGCAAGGCTATGAATTCTCAAAGCCCATCACCAATGACATACTTTCTCCACCAAGGCTCTACTTCCTAAAGATTCCAAGCCTTCTCCCAGCAGTACCACTGAGTAGGTCCAAGTATCCAAATACGTGAGCCTCCACAGGACATTTCTCATGCATAGCATCAAAAACATCTTCTGAAGTGAGCGTTTTAGTGAGGAAAGTGTCATTGATTATCACTCCTGCAACACTCTTTATCTTCTGACTTTACTGAAAGCAGTTCATTTCGGACAATTTTTCTGTATTCGGCTTTTTTTTTTCTGAGTTAGTTGGTTAAATCTATGGGGAAAGAAGTAGTCTCAAACAGATAAGTTGTGCTAAAAGGAAAGGGTATTTTAATAGCCTTTTCACACAACTGTGTTTGTTCTCCTTTGATATGACACCAAGATCTGACACTAGAAACTGTATCCGTGAGGTCTTTATACTGTGTTCCATTAAAAGCCATTAGTCTGTCTTATAGTTTGAATAGACTACTCTGTTAACAATGTGTGATTCTGTAACATAATGGGAATTAGTCAAGGTTCTCCAGAGAAACAGAAAAAATAGGATATACATAGAGAGAATGAGTGATAGCAGAGGGAATTTACAAGGTAGAATTTTCTCAGGTCATTATGAAGGCTGAGAAGTCCCAAAGAAGGCTAACTGCAAGCTAGAGAGCCTGGGATGCCAATAGCTTGCCAAAACCCATATTCAAAACTCTCAAAAGCTAGGCTGCTGACAGTGTAATTCTTACTCTGGGCTTGAAGTCTTGAGAGCCTGAATCTTGGAGTGCAAAGGCCAGACAACCTAAACTTCTGAGGCTCAAGGCATGAAGAATGGCCCAGATTGAGGAGAGACAGAGAAAAGACTTTTCCTCTGCTATCCAGGTCCCAGCTGATTAGAAAATACCTGTCCACATTAAAGGTAGACTCTTCCTCAGTCCGACTGACCATGCCAACCTCCTCTGCAAAGGTCCTCACAAACACACCTGGAGGTAACACTGTACCTGTTGTCTAAATGTCCCTAATCCAATCAAGCCTGATGACATGACAGTTGAAGGCATTCATCACATAATGCACCGCCCATTCGAAGAGTACTGGTCCACTGAGCTGTTTGGATCTCATCAATGCTAAATAATTTCCTTACAAATTCATTAATATCACCAGTCCAAGTAGGAAAGTATTTGGGTGCCAGGAAAGTACATAACTCATAGTGATGGGTAAAAGCTTTTCAAACTTCTGAGTGAATACATTTCTAATTTATGAGTGAAAGTTCAACAAAATTAAAAAGACAGATTTTTTTAAGAGGCAGCTCACTTTTTCTGATTTCAAGAAAATTTCTGGCACACACATTAGAAATCTCTAGTTTGTTAATTGTTCCATTCAACTAAAAATGGCTTAACAGCTAGGTCATCTCACAACTCAGATATACACATGCTTTTCTTCAGAGCAACCTGAAGTGGGATCACATCAGTAGACAACCAAACCACTTCCCACATTGCCACAGAGAACATTAAAATAACAGGCCCTCAAGGGTTGAAATTTTATACAGCTAATAATAGCCTTTCCTGCTTCTCGAATAAACTCTCATACGTATCTAACATTATTTTCTAATGCCAAGGTCATAACTGTGAGGAAATACAATGACAGCTAGTACCATGAGTACTACTGCCTTGCTTCACACTAAGATGTCACCATTCTTTTATACTATAATGTCAAGTTTCAACCTAATTTTAAAAGGTAAATAAGATGTTCTATGACTTTTAAAATAATTTTGTCCTTCAACGCACCCAGAAAGCACGTCAGAGACACATATGTTGTATGGCTTGTACCTAGGGAACTACTGACAAGACACCAACAGCACACGTGACAAATGGCAGGTTTTGCTTTTTTTTTTCCTTGCCTAGAGTAAGAGTTGAACTAATCATTCAAAGCCATGTGGATTTAGTTCAGGCAGTAGGATGCAGTGGTAACAATACTTGATGATTGCACAGAAGATGGTCCTCATGATATTCCTCAGCATTTACCAGCCAGTAATTTCATCAAAACTATGACTGTAATTCTGTCTATCTCTATCTTGGCGTGGTACATCTGTTTCTTGGGTTGTTGGAAATACCAGAGTTCCTTAAAATCCTGTCCTAAACCAGTAGCACTAGGGCAATGGGAAAAGATTCAGGAAGTGGAAATTCTAGGATATACACATGTGTGTGTGCGCGCACACGTGTGCATGCCCATGTGTGTGTGTATGTGTGCGTATGCACACACACACCCTTTTCACAGCCAAAGCTTTGTTACCTAGAACTGTACTATTTATTATCTATGACTGAATAAAAAAGGACCAACTCTATTGCAATTTATGAAATACATATTTTCAAATATGTAGTAGAATATCCATACATAGAATGAACTGAAGACAGAGAAGACAGAAAAACGACAATTGATTCAAGACTATACATTTTTCATCTATGGAGAATAAAGCTGTCCTTTCATACATGTGAACAGGATCAATAAAGTCATGGGCATCTTTCTAATAGGAGTAACATCCAGATAAAGAAAAGCATAGGCATAAGCACATGATGGCTTCATTATTTATCGCACACCAGACCTTTATCACCACCACTTTTCACCGTTCCTTTCAGCCCCAAGCCCTCTTGTTAATTCATTCTCTCCAGCTCCCATCGGGACGGCCTATCATCCAATCTGCCCTCCTCTACTCAGCAGGCCAAGGTCTTAATGAAGAATATATTTTCTTCACTTCTTGCCCTTTAACTTCCTAGACCTGCTAAATTTTCTTAAAGACAGGAAGCTGTTTTGCAATAATTTCTGCACCAGAAAAGAGGAGAAATGCAAAACCCTCGTGTCCCAGTTGGGGTCTTCCTCTCTTCCCAGACACATTAGCAATAACCAACAGCTTTTTTAGGATGATGTTTCTATTTTAGTATTTTTAAAAAAAAAAAAAAAAAAGAAGAAGGAATAAAACTGCAAACAGGATAGAATGCATATCGGCGCAATTTAGCCTGGGAAAAGGAGAGTAAGTCAAAAAACGCAAAGACCTTGGAGCTCAAGTTGAGTTTATCTGTTTGTATGTACAGGGGGACAGAACCAGGTCAGAATATCCTGCTGGGATTTATCTGTCCTGGAACAGAATTACTCTGAGTAAAACTAAATGCACTCAATGCAGGGTATATGATAGCAATAGTATGAGAAACCCCTCAGGTTTGACCCTTAATTAAACCAAGCTAATTACATAAATAAAAGATTATCCAAAGTTATCCCTGTCAAAAGCATTCAAATTACTCTGTGCTTCTGGCTGCAATTATACTGGAAGTGGAAGCTAATAAGCCTTCAGAGAGTGACCCAGATCAGGCGACATTAAAGCTTAAAGGAAGGCAGACAGTCAACATCAGAGTGCAGAAGAGATTTGGGGGTGTAGAGAATTTCATCATCTTTCTTAGTTCCCCAAGCTGCTCAGATTTCCTTAATTTAAACTGAAAACAAACACATGCATTTGATTAAGTAGACTGTTATAATGAGGTCCACAAAAAGCTTTTTAAACATTTGCTGAAGTTTTGAATGAGAAATTCTATAAAAAGGCCAATTACTTATACCAGTATCACGTGGAGAGCAAAATGAAATTTGATTTAAAATACTTGAGAAGCTCACATCCATTCAGCCACTTGAATTCAAAGCAAGACCTATTTTTGAACGAAGACTATTACATGTTTAAAAATACATTACATAAATTGTAATTGATTTGGTCCCTTTATTCATTCATCGTGTTACAATCCTAGGTAAGAAAGCCATGGATATGAAGAAGGCACAGGTATATTATTGTCTTCGTGGTGTTTATACTCTTTAATTAAATACAGAGGAGAAGAGGGAGGAGAGATAAAAAGAGGTAGAGTGGAAAGTAGGGAGGCAAGGAGACATTATGTGACAATAAGTGTACTATAAAGTCAACTGTATCAGGTAGCGAACACATGACTAAAATAAAGAAGAATCAGAAGTATTTGGAGAAGCATCAAAGAAGGAGATAAAACTAATGCCTAAGAATGAAAAACCATTCTTTGCATCCACACAAAGAATAGAGGAAAAAAAATTATCTGAAAAAATTTCCTGAGGCGAAAAGCTAGTCATGTTCAAAGACATAAAAGAAAAAAACGTCTATCTTGTTCAGCTCATGTATAGGCAGTCATGATGGTGAGACTTTATGGGTATGGCTTCTGACATTACCAAGACACACGATGTCACAGCCAACTTCCATTCTATCTTCTGGTTCTTATGGTCTTTCTCCCTCCTCTTCCACAATGATCCCTGAGCCTTAGGTGCAGGGGGATGCATTTAGATTTAATATGGTTTTATATAATGGTGTCTGTTGAAAAGAGAAGTTTCCTGGATGAGGGGTGAAGACTAGACTTATCAGGCAAATATTTTAGATGTAGTTAGGGATTGTGCTAATTTAGTAATGTGGTGGTTGTTGGTTCTCTTTTGAGATCCATGACTTCACTAGCCCTGGGTAGTTGGCTAAGTTTCCAGTTCAAGACATGATTTCCCTCTTTTTGAGCAGTTCTTAAGCCCATGAGGCCTCAACCCTACACAAAGACCCACAGGCAGCTAAGAAATACTGAGGGCAGGAGAAATAGTCCTACCTGGAGAAGAACACATCAATTGGTTATCCAATACCAAATGGTCAGCCTTGAAAACAAATGTACAAGGAATATTAGATAGACTGAGAAGGTTATATTTATGTACTCAGGAGTGTGTGTGTGTGTGTGTGTGTGTGTGTGTGTGTGTGTGTGTGTGTAACAACAATTAATAAAAAGAGTCAGCAAGGAGGGGTATATGGGAGGGTTTGGAGGGAGGAAAGGGAAGAGGGAAAATGATGCAATTATACTATAATCTCAAAAATTAAAGAATTTTTTTAAAGAAAATAAACGTGACTGGAATGTGGTAAGCCAAGAAAGTGACAAAGGAGGAGACTGGAGAAAGTCTTGACACATCATGAGGGTCAGTGCTACTGGAGGAGTAAAGAAACAAAGGTCAGAACGGCGCCAGGAAATGTGGCATCCTCGATGGCACGGGTGGTATCAATTGTAGTAGAACTGGAGCAAGAATAATGACAGGCATCTCACTGGAATTAGTACGCAAGGAGGAAAGTAGCAAAATAAACCATCACCCCACCTGCATAAAGTGGGAGCTGCAATGGAGAAACTGCTAAAAGAAATATATAAACTCAGAAAACTATGGTTGCCTCTTCCAAATATGAGAAAGACAAGCAAATTCCCGTGTTCTGATAAGACTGAGGGGACTAGGGCAGTGGAGAGGCTGATTGGAAGCTGAGATGGGGTGCTGGAGTGCAGAGCACAAAATAAACTGTGAGGAGAAACATTGCAGAACAGAGAAAGATGGTGTGGACTCAGGCTGCCTGTGGAAACACCATCCTGCAATGATTCATGCTCTCCTCACCTCCCAATCCCTGTGCTACTCCTTCATTTCCCCTGATTCTTCACCTCCTAGAGCTGTCGAGACTCCAACCATCAATAATTCTATCTGCTTCAAAATCACCATGAATTCCAAGAAAACAGTTACTTCCTGAATCTGAACTAAACTCACAGTGCCATTTTACTGCCAATTTCTAACTACACAGTCTTAACAATTTTATTTACAAGATGTCATGTAATGAACAAAATAATTTAGGAAAAAAGAAAAATCAAAAGTGGACTTACGAGGCAGCAAGAGCCAACCTCACTGCATGGAGTTTTCTTTGCATTCTTTCTCAGTGTCTTTTTACTGTATTATTCGAGTTTTGATAGTCATTTTTCCATCCATGCTGATACTTTTCAGTTCATTGTGTTGTGTTAATTATTTCTTGGCTATGATATCCCCACTTCTTCATAGAATATGTATCTCTTTTAGAAATATGTCTTTCTATATTCACACAGCAACTCATTTACTTCCCATTGCCCAATTAAGAAAGAGATAATAAAGAATGTTACATAAAGTCCATTACTGTACTTTGTCCAACTGTTGTGTCTAGGGGAAGCTATTTCTTTGGAGTCATTCACCACCTCTTACTCCTAAAATCTTTTCTTCCACATAGACTGTTGAGCCCTAAAGCGAGAGGTTTGATAAAAACATCTCATTTAGGACTGAGTGAGTGAGTGCTCCAAAGACTCTCACTCTCTGTACACTGTTCATTTGTGGGTCTCTGTGTTAGGTTCCATTTACTGCAAGAAAGGAGAAATCAGGAAAACAACCCCATTCACAATACCAACAGAATAAAATAAAATACTTTATGATAAACCAAGAACATGAAGTACCTCTGTAATGAGAACTTAAAGAGAGAAACTGAAGATGCTAGAAGATGGAAAGACTTCTCTTGTGTATGGAGTGGGAGACTATAAATTGTTCAAATTGATATCTTACCAAAATCAATCTGCAGATTCAATACATTCCTCATCAAAATTTCAATACTACTCATATATATATATATATATATATATATATATGCTAAAATTCACTTAGAAGTACAAAAGATCTCAGATCACCAAAGCAATCTTAATCAAAATTTACTCATTAATTAAATGAGGCTGGCAGTATCCTCATGCCTGACTTCAAGTTATATAGAGCCATAGTAACAGAAACAGGATAGTTTGACACACACACAAAAAAACCAGACATATTGATTAATGGAAGAGAATAAAAGAAGCAGATATAAACCCAAACATTTACGTCCACCTGATTTTTCACAAAGATGCCAAAAATACACACTGAAGAAAAGACAGCCACTTTAACAATGGTGCTGGAAAAACTGGGTAACTACAGGTATGCTTATCCCTTACCCTGAAAAATAAACCAAATCCAAATGAATCATAGGACCTGGAATTGAAAATGTTGGAGGAAAAACATTTAAATGTAGTGGGTAGCCATTCCAACCTTGATCTGGAAGTTCCAACCCCCAATGAGGCTTCAGTAACTGTCACGCCTACAAGGTGGGACCAAGAGAGGACCCTGAAGACCCGAGATCCAGATACATGGGCTCTCTTGGTTCCTGGACCCTGGACGCTGGAGGTAGACCAAGCAGAGTTCTCCAGAGAACACCACTGGACTGCATCATGCCTTTCCCTGCAACCCACTTATCCCTTCACTTGTAAGTTACGCCACTAAATAAACCTTCCTTTTAACTATGTGGAGTGGCCTTAATAATTTCACCAATATTTAAAGATGTAAGTATAGGTAAGGACTTTCCAGACAGAACCTGCGGGGAGCAGAGGAAGCCTTACGTGGATGTATAAGGGGCAAATGAAGTTCTGAGTGGATGTGTGTTGTTGACATGAGCACAGCCATGTCAAGGACCTCAGACCCATGGGAATGGCAAAGTCTTCCTTGGGTCAGGCTCAGGGGAATGGCAACACCTTCCTCTGTTCCAAGTATGGATATTTACTTCTCCTAAAAGCAGTGTGTGCTAAAACTATCAACCACAGCTTCCTCCTGAATAACAGCAACTTAAAACTACTCCCCTACAAGGATCTATTGAGATTAGCTAAACCAAACACCTTGTTTGGCTGCATACAGTAAACCCACCTCCCTGACTCAAATGTATAAAATAAATGTGCTGGGTTTCCAGAATGCTAGTGGTCTGTCTCCATCAGAGTGCATTGCCCACACAGTCCCAGCTTTTCTGTGTGGGTCTGTCGCTTCTTCATTCCCATCACCTCAATTAGGTCAATCCCTAAGCTGTATGGGTTATAGCATGGACTTCATTTTCTTTTAGAAAATCATGTCAACTACTGACAAGTGGGACTTCATTAAATAAAAATACTCCATGCAACATAGAAAGAGTAAAGAAACAGACTACAGAACAGAGAGAAAAATCTTGACCCGCTGCTCCATGTGGCAAATGATTACATGTATTCTAAAATACATGAAGAATACAAAGAAACAGAACAAAAAGGCTAAGCAAAAATAAAATAGGCTAAGGAATTGAACCGGGTTCTCAAAAGAGGAAATGTCAATAGCCAATAAATATTTTTTTTAAGTTCAGTATTCTTAGCCATCAAGAAAATACAAATTAAAGCTACATGCTATCTATCTCGCATATATATGTAGATCCTAGCTTCCGATTTTTATATGTATGTGTATGTCGAAGTGAGTGTGTGTGCAGCCAGAAAACTAGAAAAGGACCCATGAGATTGGGAGGGGAAAAAAAACAGTATTTTAAGAAAAGGGATGTGGAAAGGAGTAGAACATGTGTGATATGAAGGTGAAGTGGGAATACTACAAGGGTTTAAGTGAGAATAGGAGGTAAGGATATGGGAGTGTATCAAGGAGATCGTTAGCCAAAACCAAATACATGTGAAAATGCCACAAGGAAAACTGCTGTGTTGCAAGATGATTTTAAAAACTAAAAAGAGAGCTAAGGCAATGGTTCCACAGGTGAACCACTTGCCACTCAAGTGTAAGGACTCAAAGTCTGAGTCACCAGAACCCACACAAAGCTAGATGTGGTAGTGTACATGTGTAATCCCAACACACCTATAGCCAAATGGGAGGCAGAGGAAAGAGAATCCTGGAAACTCACAGGCCATCTAGTTTCTAGTGCACAGCAGTGAACAAAAGACCAAGTCTCAAAAACAAGGTGAAAGGTGAAGACCAATGCCTGAGGTTGTCTCTAACTTCTGTGTAAATACCATGGCACCCACGTGCCTGCACTCACCAACTTTCACACCCATCTGACCTTGCACACCCACACTTAAATGCTACGCGCGTGTGCACACACACACACACACACACACACACACACACACACCATATAAACACATATGTATATAGATACACACACCTTTTTTAAAGAAAAGAAGGCTACATTGTTGAGATTATTATAGCTGAGGTAATTTACTGAGGTGGTTTCATTATAAAACGTTCAATAATTATTTTTATAAACAAGGAAGTTAATTCTTAATTTCCTTCCCTAGGCAGAATTTAAGGTCATGGGTGCTGAAAGACATTTACTTTATTATTGCTAGATAGTTGTTTATTGATATAATAGTTGATCAATAAATTATAAATATCTATTTTTTTTCCCCAAGAAAGAGCCATTGCACCTTTCTGGGATGTTTTCAACACAGTATGAATTGGAGGTCACTGGAGTGCCCCCTTCAGAATGTGCATTGAGCTGCACACCTGCAGTGATCTTGGGCGGGAGCACTGGCAGCATTTCCTCCTTTATCCATACAGTATTGACACAACAAGTCTAGTTTTCTTTCCACTACCGAATATCAGGACAAGTTTAGGAATCACCCTAAAGAAAAATCTGTGCCGTGTCACAATGAGAAAATGCATTCATTTCACAGAATAAATGGCTTGAAATCATAATCCCTGAAGACAATACCTTCTTCCCCATACCTGAGAGTGTGTGTTAATCTAACAAACTCTGGCTTTTGTAACACCTACACTTCTTAGAGGGCCGTACTTAGAGTACTTGTCTCTCCTGGATTTCAGTGGAGAAATCCTAAAATCCTGCCTTCAGCATAGCCCCTTTTAAAAGCAATTCTTCTCACTTTCCCTCAAAACATAGATCTTTAAATCCTTATATATTTTCCCAGGTGTAAAGTGAACAATTCTTTCAGGACATTAAAAATATTGTTTATCTGCACAGGCTCCTGTCTGCCCAAGCCAGAGCTGTCTTTCTTATTGTATAGCCTGAAGCTGAAAAGACAATCCTCATTAAAAATCACACCAGTCACTGGTATAGAAACCAAATCTTCAGACAGAGAGTTTTGTTTTGTTTTGTTTTGTTTGTTTTGTTTTGTTTTGTTTTAAGTATTTGAACCTGCTCTATTCAGATCCACTGTTAAAAACTGATTAAGAACACATTAGGTTCAGCAATCCCTAGAAATGTAAGAATAATATATTATCACTATAGCACATTATGGAGAATGACATAAAAATGTAATGTCATCTAATTAATTTGGGGACTACCAGGAGGATTATTGTTTAAAATAGCCAAAGAAATGCCTCCAACTACAATTTTTAGCATATCTTATAAAACATTATAACTCACCAGGCATTATCTGCTTCCCATTATGGGATGCAGCAGGGATGGGCTGGAGGAAGGAGAGGAAAGGATGCAAAACAGAGGAATGGAAATTTCTAGGGAGCAATCTGGAAAGCCACAGACTCAGCGTATAAAGGACCATACTTCAGGGAGAATCAGTAGCAAAAGAAAGACGTTGATAACTTTGATCAGTGGGGAACTCAGGAAAGGACAGCCTTAAAGAGTTGAAAATGCTAGACAAGACAGGATAGCCATGAGTGCCAGAAACTTCTTAAATAATGGAAGCCAGAGAACACAAGAACCATGTTCCACCTTGAATGTTTCACACTCAACCACAGTTTTCTTTCCACCACTGAAAACCTATTATTTCATAGAATTTGGGTTCATTTTAAGTAGGAAATATTTCTAAAAGTGACTATAAAGGAAGAAATTTCCCTTAAATATCATCATCAAATAAATGTTGTTTAAAAGAACATTTTCAAGTGGGTTTAGATATTTTATCGCCTCTTTTTCTCAAGGGATCACTATGTTTTATTGTCCAGATGGTGACGCTGACCCTTATTAACACAAATTAAATTGCACATAGAACCTAAAGTATGCCACATAGTTTCATCCAAGAAAAACAATGATTAGCATTCCAGCTCTACATGCAAGTTTCTGCTATAAAAAAAAAAGAAATAAAATTCATGGGAAAAGATTACTTTTATCATCTTATGCCCAGATCTGAATCAGTCATATAATTGCTACATTAAATATACAAATATAATTTTTTCTAGCAAATACTTAGAGAAAACAAAAGCAAATCTCTTATTCTGATTTCTATTAATTTGGAAAATGATGTCATCAGTAAAATAAGATGTTCTAAGGAAATTAAGAGTTCCCTAAGATGGATGAAGGAGACATACTTGAAGTATTTTTCTCATGAAATCCAACAGGAAGTTCTCTTTATTTAAAAAGATTTTAAATCCATCTTAGTCTGGTAAAAATCGTGCTGGAAAATTATTTCTGACACAATTGGTTGTGAGAAACCAGAGAAAGAGAGCATCATCATAAAACAATCTATGTAATTAGTAACAAATTCTGAGACATCAAACAAGATCACAGGCAAGCATAGATAGCTAAAGTCAGCATGACAGTGCTAATGGACACCTGGATACTCTTACTGTGTACCCATGATTCTAGAATGAATCTATCAATGGGTGTAAATTTTAATGATTTTTTAGGAAAATAAAATACACTCAGAAAATGATTAAAATCCAAGTCTAAATTCAAATTTTATAATTTGCAATATGATAATCAAAATCTTTCTAAAATGGGAGATAAAGACTTAGCTTAGCAGTTAGGAGCACTTATTACTCCTGCAAAGGATCTGGGTTTAGTTCTCAGCACCCACGCAGCAGCTCACAATCACCTGTAACTCCAGTTCCAGGAGCTCTGATGCTTTCTTCTGTCCTCCAAGGGCACCAGGCACACATGTGTCACACACACGCACGCACGCACGCACACAGCAAAACATTCATACACATAAAGCAAATAATAAATCCTTTAAAAAATTAAATATCTTCCTAGAAGTCTGTAGAGGATACTAGTTAAGAATGTTGGTCCTGAGCAGGTTGCAGTGACACACAACTTTAATCCCAGCACTCAGGAGGCAGAAGCAGGCACATCTTCATTAGTTAAATGCCAGCCTGGTATTCACAGTGTGTTCCAGGCCATCCAGGGATACATAGTGAGATTCTGTATCAGGAGGAGGAGGAGGACCAGGCTGAGGATGGGGAGCAGGAGCAGGAGCAGGAGGAGTGTTGACCCTGGAATGGGGCTGTGAGGATTCCCAGACTGTCTCTTCTCTCACTTATTGAAGCAAAGTAACTTAATCACCCTGAGCATCAGTGTCTTCCTAAATAACACAGTGACAACTAGAGGTAGTAACTAGTAGTAGTGTGACACAAAGATTCAGTAGCCTCTCTCGGAAATTCATTTGTGTTCTGAACTCACCATACTATTTGGAAGACTGGGAGGAGGTCCTTACCAACATACTCACCATCTCTACTAGGTCTCAGTAATAACTATAACTAAAGCCCTCTATACTCTTGGGTCACTAACAATACTTTTAAAAAAAAACAGTCCCATGAAATAAACGTCCTTATATCCACTTTTCAGATAAGAAAACTATTCAAAGTTTAGCTCTACTGACATTTTTTATTATTGTTATTATTATTTTATTGTACAATACTATTCAGTTCTACATAACAGCCACAGATTCCCTTGTTCTCCCCCTTCCTGCCCCCCTCCCCTTCCCCCCAGCCCACTCCCCATTCCCATCTCCTCCAGAGCAACGCTTGGCTCAATCTGGGAGGAGGAGACTGGACCTGCCTGGACTGAGTCTATCAGGTCGATCTCAGTCTACTGACATTTTAAAGCCACTGGATGTCAGAATTCATTTAGAGATTCTAGATTATAACCCTCCAATACCACTTTGCAATAATCACTTTTTTTTTTATTCTATAGTAGATATGTATAATAACAGCCCTGTTTTTGGTAACAGTAGATCACAAAATGTGACCTGAGAACTCCCGGGGCTCCTGAAGACCCTCACTAGGAACTCACAAGGTGAAAACTATTTTCATCATAACACTGAGACCCCCATTTGCTTTTTTCGTTATTTTCATTCTCTGTAAACACACAGTGAAGTGTCCGTAGACTGAGTGGCCTGTGGACTGCAGCAAATTGAACACAGAAGCCTATGTGAGAATGCAGTTGTCCTCTACTGAGCCAGCCATTAAAGACGATGGCAGAAGTGTAAAACGATGCCGCTCTACTAACCAGCCTTCTTTCCATTGGGGAAATTTGATGTTTTCCATTAAAATGATACTTGTACTAATAAGCTTGGCATTTTTCATATGATATCAATATATATGCCTCTCAACCTAGAAGGGGGTAGGTATATCCTGGCAAACCTACAGTAAGTTGAGACTGTAGTAAGACAAAGATACCCAAATACATCTAACCTAACACGCTGTGCTGCCTTGCAAAGCACTGCACTGTTGAACGTTGGTTGTTTAGCCTGTAATTGCACAGCTAAGTAGAAGCTGATGCTCATTACCACCACCCAACCTCCCATCAGTATCATACTGAGTTTTGCTAGCCTGAGAAAAGATTAAAGACAAAAGAATCTAGTGGATGCATCTTTTCCAAAATTGTAAAGTTGAAAAGTTGTAAGAGGAAGATCATATGCATACTCTTTTTAATATTTTTATCTTTAAATATAAACATACTAAAAACATCTAGATTTGGGACATGTAAACAAAAGTTCTTGGGGAAGGTTTAATAATTTGTAAGAATATAAAGGTTTTCTAAAAGCTATGAAAAGTACTCACAGGATTCACGACACAGTCACTACAAGATTATACAAGGAGAGCTTTTCAAGGAGCGTTCAGTGTAGTTCAGCAATTATTTTGGCACACTGGAATACTGGCTCAAAACAACAACAAAAACTTTAATCAGTTCCCAGCTGAAAATTCAAATGGCCTAGGTCAGGCATTTTCAAGTGTCCCTCTTCTGCTGTGTTGCCTAATGACAGACAGAATGACAACATATGTGATTGGGAGAGGGAAAATTACCAAACAGGAAGCCAGAGAGGGATTCAGAGGTCAGGCTTGGACTTTCCTAACAACTTGATCTCATAAGAACCTGCTCCTTGAGACCAACATTCCATTCGTAGGGCAGCACCCCTGGGTGGCCTAATGTCACAGTGACTATTTCATTGCTGAAACAAGATACCTGATAAAAGCAGCTAATGAAATGAAGAGTCAGTTTCACTCCCTAGCTCTGGGAGATATGGGCAATCACTGCAGAAAACATATAACAATGTCAACAGGGAGAACTATGCTCCCATAGCATCCACAGTCAGGAAGCAGAGACCAATGAATGATGGGACTCAGCTTGCTTTTTCTTTATATTCATCCCAGGACCCCATCCTATGGACAGATGCTACCCACATTTAAAGTGGGTCTTCCCACATCAGTTAACCTGTTCTAGATAATCCTTCACAGTCTATACAGAGGCTTACAATATTGACCCTCACATTTAAAGGCATTCTATCAAGTCTCAGCTCTTAAAGATTCGAAAAACTCCCACATCACCACAGAGGATCAAGCTCTCAACATGTGAATCTTTGAAGGAAAACAACAGTGGAGTTGATGCCAAAGTCTATCTTCAACTTTATACATTTGAAGATAAAGAACTTAGCTTATCTCAAAATAGGATTAGCACATCATTGTAAAAAAAAAAAAATAGTGTAGAAGTCATGCATGAATCACCAACCTAAGACAGAGCACCTGTGTGGCCTGGGCAGGCGTCTCCATGACGGGTAAGGTGACCTGCTGACGTCCCATGCAACCCAAGTCAGAAGCTCATTTTTTAATAAAAGGGGGACCTGTAGGGCCCTGGCCCCCATTTTGGGTAACTGTTGCCTTGCTTGAGGACCTTGACCTTGATATCCTCCCTATGCTAATTCCCTGCCAGGTTCCACCCTCCCGAATGCTTAAGGGAAGTTCCTTGTCTGTAAATCCTGAATTATGGGCGTTAACAGCTTAAATGCAAGATTGTAAAACATCAGTAGCGAACTTCTGCCCTCTGGGGTTCTCCCATTTTGCTGTAAGCCTGTATTTAAGACCTCCTCCCTCCTTCAATAAATGACATTCAGCATTTAAAATTAAATATATATAATTGAATGAATATTGCAAATATAATCTATGAATACCACAAATGTGATTAATATCATGAGTGTAATTAATGAATATCATGAGTGTAATTTAAAAAATAAAAATAAAAATAAAGTGAAAATAAATAAATAAATAAATATGATTTCGATTTTGGCCAAAAAAAAAAAAAAAAGAATAAGAAGTCATGCTTGGTAGAACATGCCTGTACTTCCAGGACTAGGAGGATTGCTGTGAATTCAAGGCCAGCCTAGAGTGTATGGCAATACATTATATTAATAAAACAACAATAATAGATTCAGCTTTACTACGATGTAAAAACATACCCAGCACAACCATTTTCTTTGTACTTTTGGTATATCAATCAATAAATTAGGAGATACAGCACTTTATCACAAAGTTTATGTTGGATGATTTTGCCCAATGTAAGCTGCTGGTAAGTGTTCTTACCAGATTTAAGGAAGGCTAAGCTAAACAGGGATGTTGTGTGAATTAGATGGGGCAAATGCACTTTCAGTGTATAGTATTTTCTATTTAAAATACGTTTATGGAGTTATGGTCCCACCATAAGTCAAAGAACATCAGTATTTTTCAGTTTCTCTTACAGTTTTCTTCCTTATTTCCCTTATGCAGAGAATAATTCTAATTTGTAGGACAGTTTTAAATGGTTGTAATGGATAATTATTCTAGCCCTCAAGACTAATAAAATAACATCACATCCACTGAGATATTAAATGTAGGGAAAAAAGATGCCAATTTGCTCTGGTTGTAGCATATTTCTATGTAATCTGCATATTTTTGAGGCTTGGAAAAATACAACAGCAAAAACAGTTACTCCCTTAATAAAACAAGCCCAACAAATTTTGAAATTTTGCATGGTTACTTTGATTCTAACACTTCCTTGGTTTGCTATTTAACCTAAATTAACTTAAGCAAATATTTTTTTAAAAAAATATGTGAAAGTGGCAAGCAGAAGAAGAAAAAAATAACAAGTAAAACAGGATACAAACCAAAGATCATGTGCCAATCTCACCCCTAGAAAAAGTTCAGTCGGATGCCGTGAGTCCTCCATAGACATAAAGAAATGGTTTTTAAGTTAAGATGCATTTTAATATTGAATGTTGTAACAGTCAGCAAGCATTAGCTAAAGATCCTTTCTCTGATTTACATGAAGGTCAACCTGATAGAAAAGTCCGAGTTTCAGGTGGGATACTAAATTTCTTAGATGACCTCTAGTGGTCATCCAAGACACACATTGAAGTATGAATTAAGAGCTGCTTATATTACCAAGAACAAAAAGATCAAATAACAGATGGAATCCTGAAAATGTCATTTGCAGGTCACAGAAATTTTTAGAACACTCAGTGTACAGAAGATCAAAACACTTTAAGGTATATATCCATTTCCTATATTTAAGAAAACATCCTAGAGAAAAAAAAATATACAAAATCTCAAAAATATTATAAAGTGGGAAATTAATTTTAACACTGTCTATCAACAACATGGTGGCTGGCAATGGCCACTGAATAAACAAATACTTCTTCCATATAGTGAAACACAGCAACCGAGAACGATGGTATAGTTATTTAAATAAAATGTATTAACAAATACTGTTCAATTAAAACTCACGTTGAAAACAGGTTAAAATAACACTATGAGTAAAATGGCCACATTTGCTTTTAAAAAAATTCTGTTTGTGTTTATTTAGAACATACACACTAAATAATCAAGAGGGTTGGAGGTAGGCTTTCAACAGTAGAAATAAAAATGGGATTTTTTTTTTTTCCCATCACAGAGACACTTGCTCAATCAGGTTCATTGCCACTCTATTCATAAAAGACAGAAATTGGAAACAACCTGGATGTCCCTCAATAGATGAATGGATAAAGAAAATTTACATTTTTCCTTACACATAGACTATTACTTTACCATTTAAAAAATGAAATTATGAAATTTACAGATAAATGGATGGAACTAGAAAAAAATCATCTTAAATGAAGTAATCCAGACCCAGAAAGACAAATATGGCATGTACACATTTATATGTGAATGTTAGCTATTAAATCAAATATAAGCAAGCTTAAGTCCATAGAAACATGGAGGTTCAGAGACACGTTCTCCTGCAGTAGACGGAACAAATACAGAGACCCATAATCCGGCAATCTTAAATAAAAACACTCAACTTTCAACAAGATGTTTCCATGAGCTCTGTAAGGAAGGAGGCGAAAAGATTGGAAGAGCCAGCGGGGATTGAGGACCCCAAGGAAACAGGGCCTTCTAAACACAGGAGGATGAACACTCATATGAACTCACAGAGCCTGAGGCAGCATGCACAGGGCCTGCATGGGTCTTCACCACATGGGGTCGTATAGCTGAAAGGAGAAGTGGACATATGCCCCATGCCCAATGTGGAAGGTACCTTCAGTTAGTAACCACTTATGATTTTCTCCAGGAGAATCTCACTGGGGACACAAACTGCTCCTAAGAGTAGGACCCAGGCCCAGAAGCAGATAGCCAACAGAAAACAAACTCAATGGCATCTTTGGAGGTTCCTTGTCTCATAATGTCATGTTAGGGTTTTTTTTAATGTTACTTTTATTTTATTGTATTTTTTTTACCCTAGTGGGTTTTGGTTTTTTTGTTTTGTTTTGTTTTGTTTGTATATGTTACAGCTTCCAGTTTTGTGTTTTTTATGGGATTCCTGAATGTGCAAACCAGGGTGTCTCTGTGTCTATATGTGTTTCTTGTGCCTCTTCTTGGGCTCTTTCCCTTCTGTTTCTTTGTTTTATCCTATTCCAGTTTATTTTTTTATCTTATTATATTTTATTTTGTTTTATTATTAGCATTTAGATGCCTGTTTGTCTTCTAAGGAGAGGCAGAAAGGGAGTGGGTTAAGATGGGAGGGGAGATGGGGAGGAACTGGGAAGAATATACGGAGGGGAAACCATAACCAGAATATACAGTATGAAAAGAAATCTATTTTCAGTAAGAGAAAAAAATGGGATTTTTTCACACACTGGTTTCTGTTTTGTTGTATAATATTACCATGTAATAATGACTTTTCACAAAAATAAGCAGACATACATGTTTGTTCATGAAATTATAGGCAATCTCTCACAAATTTTACTCAAAGACATTTCTCCTAACTTACCCAGGCATATGTTTGTGACTCAGTGATATCTCAGGATCCTCTCTGATTCATTAACATGTTTTCTCTCAGCTGATTATAGAGATGAATGCAGGCCAACACATAAACTTAAAACACGTTTGTAATTTTTTTTTTTTGCAACTCAATTATGGGATTATCAAGTGTGGACTGTGCTAGACGACATTACATCACAATGTCAAAAGATTGAACAACCCTGAAAAGACAGCTTCCTATGCACACTTTCTCTCAGAATTTTAGTCTTGTAATCACACTTTAATTTGCTCAAATGAATTGATGTGCCATGCACAAGGCCATAGGCTTGCTTGTTATTTCATGAGGTGTTGAGAGTACAACACACAGGTCCTTGTGCCCACAGATCTCCAGAAAAAAAATAGGAATGTTAAGCACATAGAATTTGTTCTCTCAAAGGAAAGGATGTAAAACCTATTCTTACTTGCAGAAAGCATGGAATTGGTGGTGATTAATAGCCTGGGGATCTGTGTTATCTGTTGGGTCAGGCCATATCAAGCTCCTACAACCAGAAATGAAGGTGGTTAGTAATCTAAATAACCCTTACAGGCAGGAGCTTCCCAAGCTCCTACAACCAGGACAGCAGATACCTAATAGTCTAAATGACCCTTATAACCACAGGCTCCCCCAGGCTCCCAAAACCAGGACCAGAGGTGGCTAATAGCCAAAATGACCTCTATACTATCAGCATGACCAAGACCAGATCCTTCCTTAGGCCCTTAAACTAGCACAGGTAGCCTCTCTCTAGAACCCATCTTCTTGGAAGAAATGACATGGACCCTGAGTTGAGTTTTGATGCAGTTATGCTTTCTTGTGCACCAGGGATTATATTACACCAGGAAAGTTTTTTTAACTTTGTTTAAATACACCGACAATAAAGTACCTGGCATCAGACTCTCTAGAAGGTGTGATGCAGGTTTATCAAGTCAATCTGAATCAAGTTTACTTTTTTCTTTTTTTAAATTCTCTCATACATTACATCCTGACAGCAGTTTCCCCTCCCTCCTCTCCTCCAAGTCCCTTCCCTCACCTCCTCTCTCCCCCAGATCCACTTCTCTTCAATTTCCTTTCAAAAAAAAACAGAGCAAGCCTCCCAGGGATATTCACTGAATATAGCCTAACAAGATACAATAAGACTAAACCCTCATATCAAGGCTGGATGAGGCAACCCAGTAGGAGGAAAAGGGTCCCAAGTGCAAGCAAAAGAGTCAGAGACAACCTCCACTCCCACTGTTGGGAGTCCCACAAGAACACCAAGCTACACAGCCATAAGTTATATGCAGAGGACCTAGTTTAGACCCATAGAGGGTCCCTGTTTGTCACTTCAGTCTCTGTGAGCCCCTATGAGCCCTGCTTAATTGATTCTGTGTGCCCTGCTCCTATGGTATCCTCTATCCCTCTGGCCCCCACAGTCTCTCCCCTTCTTCTGTGGAGTTTCCCTGACTCCACCTAGTGTTTAACTTGAACCACTGAGCCATCTCTCTAGTGCCCCCAAACACATCTCTCTTTTTGTAATGCAACACAATATTTTTATTATTTGGGAATTTCACATAATGCACCCCGATCACACTCACTTCCGAGTCCTCCCAGGTCCACCTCCCACACTTGTGCCTCTTCCTCCCCAAAAAAGAAGAAAGAAAAAAGTAATAATAGTATCAAGTCCATTGTGTGTTGACCATGTACTCACTGGAACATGGTGGAACTCCCAGTGGCCAGCCCCTAAAGAAAGCTGAGTCCTTCCCCACCTGGCAGAAGCCATCAGTTGTGAAGAGATACACTTCAGCATCACTGTCACATTTTTTAAGAGTTCTCAGTGGTTTCTTGTCTAGATTTCCTTTCTTTCTTTTTTCCTTTTTCTTTCTTTCTTTTTTTTTTTTTGGAGTAGGAGCTGTCACAGAAGCCTTTTATGTCTCTCATTCTCCACTGTGAGTCTGCAGTCATCAATACCACTGCAAAAGAAGCTTCCTTGCCCTTTACAGTCAGCAGCAGCATGGATCACGGACTTCCACATGGCTTCAAGCATCAGCTATCAGCTTGGACCACAGACCTCAGCATGGTCTCCAGTGGGAGTACAGACCATGGGCATCAATATAGACCTCAACCACAGCAGGCTCACAGGCACCAACATGGCCCTTGGCACAGCACGGCCCACGGATATCAACATGCATTCTGGTGGCGGCAAAGACCAGGATATCCACATGGCCTTTGGTAGTAACAGTAATTATGGACATCGATATGGCCTCCTTCAGAAGCACAGACCATGGAAATCCACATGGCCTCTGGTCACAGCACCAACCATGGACCTCAACATACCCTCCAGTGGCAGGACAGACCACAGACATCCACATGGCCTTTGGTGGTGACATGGCCCATGGACATCAACACAGCTCCCAGCCATTGCAGGACCACTGACACCAATATGGCCCTCATGGCCTCAGACAACAGCATGGGTCACAGACATCAACATGGCCGCCAGCAGTAGCACAGGCCATGGACGTCCACAAGGACCTTGAGCATCAACACCAACAATGGCCTCCAGAAAACAGCACGGATCATGGGAGTCTTTCCCAGGGGGCCCAATCCAGAAAATGAACTGTTCTCCATCTTGGACATTCTGTATTGCTCAGAGCCAGGACAGTCATGTGGCTGAGCGTTATGATCCAGGCCTACTTGAGCTTCAGACTGCTGCACACAGCCCCACTGGCCCTCCTCGACGACGACATGCTCCCCCATCCACCACAGCTTTCTCCCATACCTGTCACCACCATCATATCTCTAGTTCTTCCTCTCTCCACTGCGCATTCCACTCCATTCCTCCATCTTTTCCATCTCTCCATCACATATTTGTTCATCAAAGTGTTATTACAAACTGCAGTGTGTCACACAGTACATCTTTTTTGCCCAAACAGCTTTACATGCAAACACTCATTGCAATCAGTCATTCATTGATCTGGTTCAAGGTTTCTGGTTTCTGAAGCACCATGAATACTAGACTATCACTGAGACTTCTCTTGTATATCCTCCTGTTCATTATATATCAAGCTACATAACTGTCTCACCTATGCAGTGAGCCTATTCCAGTCCCATGGAGGCTCCACAGCTATTGGTCCACAGTTCATGAGTTACCACTAGTTTGGTTTGGCGGTCTCTGTACATCTCCCCATCATGATCTTGATGTCCCTTGCTTACAGAATCCCTCTTCCCTCTCCTCAACTGGACTCCTGGAGCTCGGCCTGATGCCTGGCTGTGGATCTCTGCATCTGCTTCCATCAATTACTAGACGAAGGCTCTCTGATGCCAGGGTATTCACTAATCTGATTACCAGGGTAAGCTAGTTCAGGCACCCTCTCCACTAGAGGTAGTAGTCTAAGGTTGGGTCATCCTTGTGGATTTCTGGGCCATGTTCTCAAATATAAAATTTATACAATAGTAGCCTGTACAGAATAGCATGATCCTTATCATTTAGACTACAGTGTTAAATGGTTTCTGACCTCAAGTGTGGCAGTCCTGGGAGTCAAATATGTCAGGTAAGTAAATCAATTTTTATAGTACAATGTAAAAGTTTAGAGGCAGGGAAGTGAGTGGGGTATGTGAACACAGAAGGGAGGCGCTAATGTGACGTGTGCAGGGTTGAGTACCCAGTCCAATGTTCAAATCATCTTCCTGGAGCAACAGCTGAGATGTGTCTGGAAGGGCAAATATTATCTAAAAATTTTCAAGCAAAAGAAACATCAAGAGCAAATCCATGGAAGAATAAAGTTACTTAAAGGTAAATAAATAAGCCCAAAAATTAAATATAATATGATACAGTTTATCACCTGTTTCAGCTATCTCTCATTGCATAACAAACAACCTCCAAAAACGTTAGTGGCTTGAAACAACATGCATTATCTCTCAGTTTTTCTTGGTCATGCTTCCAGGTACCACTTAGCTAGGTCCTCCAGCTCTGAGTGTTTTCTGAGACTGCTACATAAAGTTTCAAAATTAGAAAGAAACCAAGCTCATTTGTAGCTATAAGTTTTCCTGTATCCTGCCTGGCCCTAAGTCAGAACAAATCTCTCTCACCTGTTCTTTTCTCAATTTCCACTCTCAGTTGCTTCCAGTCCATGCCTTGTCCCCTTTGTGATATTAGGAAGCCATGTCTTGAGGGTGCCTGGAAGCGGCAAAGCCTCCATCAGGAAAACAGACCTTTTGAGAACGGCTTATTTGCATCTGGGTACCAAATAACTCACTACACCTTGTGGATTACAAGTAATCTAAGCAAATAACAGATAATCAAGGTCAATTTCTCTGTAAAGAGAACAGCAAGTTCCCAGAAAGTAAGTTTGACTCATGGTTTAATAGACTGTGATTGTCCAATTGCTCATAGCATGACGTTGAGAATATCTACAATATCTAACAGTGGAACTGCTAACCACTTAGCACAATAGTCCATTTCAATCTTCATGAACAAGCACTCCCATTTTTCTCTGATGTTTTTTGACCAATACCTCATTGATCCAGTAAGTGAATGATCCTTAAAACCAATGAAAACAGAGGGAAATTATTTAGGGGAAAGAGGACCAGAGAAAGGCAGGAAAGAAGGGCAGGAGGGTACAATATATGTGTATGGCAATGTCATGATGAAACCAATTGTTTTGTAGGGCAACTAAAATAATAATAAAATTATTAAAGTTAAATAAAAAAATCAATCAACCCTTGAGTCCATTGTTCCATGTACCAAAACTTGTACAGATCCCTGAAATTAGATGAAGTCTCCTATAAAATCCAACTTCCTCCTTTGTCTTTGTCTTTCTCAAAGTATGAGATAACCTGAGCATGGCTCCTGAATCTGGCTAAAATGCTTTGTTAGACTGCTATAAACACAGACACAGGTAAAGAATCATTGCCAATTCAGCTACATTCATTGAGAGATGAAAACCTTGACACTTTAACAGAGCAAGTTCAATGTGCTAGAAAACATGCGAAAAACTGTTACATTAGACTTGGAATAAATAAAGTAAAACCAACCAAATCTCATGTTATTTCTCTAGCAAAGTGAATTACTCAATAAACTCCAGCCTTTCTTTTAATTTTGCTCAGGTGGGACCTGAGTTGTAAGAAACTAATATAGCACATTCCCAAAATGCATACAAGAGACAAAATATATTTCTTTAATACAAAGCTTTCTATATAGCCCAGGCTGTCGCTGTCATTCAATTTGCTATGTGGCCCAAGCTGGCTTTTAACTCATAAGTATTGTTATTATGTATATGAGCACAATATCTTTTAATCACATTCTCTAGGAGTCAACCTGCCCACAAAGTGCTTTTTGCACTAGTAATACGTACTTAGAGTAAGAAGAAGCAGTGGAAAGTTACTTTCATGTAAGTTCAAATCAAATTCCCTTTGACAATTTCCATCTGGTACATTGCATTGACAATGCCAGTCCCCACTCTCCCATGTGATATGATGAGTCATGACTGGCTTAACCCAGACACATCAGCTGAAGGAAGCACTTGGCCGAAAATACCCCATGGGAAATAATTTTTTCATGGATAATGAATGAATCATAAATGTATGCTATATTTTATATTCATTGACAAGACAGCCAGCAGCTACAAGACGCAGAGTGTTTTTGTCAGATTGCTTTATTCTTACCATTTGCAAAATGAGCAATTAAGTATATAAAAGAACATTCTAATATCAGTTCTGCCTCTCAGAGTAAAACAAGTAAAAAGAGAACCTCACTGTTGGTGTAGACACAGAGAATGAAGAGGAAGAAAAATCACTAGAAAAAAATTGTCTGTGCTGACAATGTTTTAATAATACTTTTAACTCAGAAAAATTTTATACAATATCTCAGATGATTAGATTTTAAAGCAACCAAACCACATGTCTACATTAACCAAATATACAAAGTATTTATTTGGTGCTTCAGTTTATCACCTGTTTTAGCTATCTCTCATTGCATAACAAACAACCTCCAAAACATTAGTGGCTTGAAACAACATTAATTATCTCTCAGTTTCTCTTGGTCATGCTTCCAGGTACCACTTAGCTAGGTCCATCAGCTCTGAGTGTTTTCTGAGACTGCTACATAAAGTTTCAAAATTAGAAGGAAATCAAGCTCATTTGTAGCTGTAAGTTTTCCTGTGTCCTGCCTGGCCCTAAGTCAGAACAAATCTCTCTCACCTGCCACTCCTGCAGCTGTTCGGACCCAGATAAACACACAGAGGCTTATATTGCTTACAAACTGTATGGCCATTAGCTCAAGCTTATTATTGACTAGCTCTTACACTTAAATTAACCCATAATTCTTATTTATGTTTAGCCACATGGCTTGCTACCTTTTCTTAGTTCTGCCTTGTCATCTTGCTTCCTCTACGTTTGACTGGCAACTCCTGACTCAGCCTTCCTCTTCCCAGAATTCTCCTTGTCTGCTTATTCCACATACACTTCCTTCCTGGCTACTGGCCAATTAGTATTTTACTTATCAACCAATCAGAGCAACACATTCACAGCATACAGAGCGACATCACCCATGACTCATTTGTATGTTTGTTAGTAGGATTCATATCTCATCATGCTGTTGGACTTGGGCTTCAGTTTCTCAAGGTTAGAGAGTCACTCAGTACACTGCTACATGAACCTCTCTACATAGTGCCTCACAACATGGCAGCAAGCAAGAGGGTAAGAGAGAGTACAAGAAAGGAACAAGGGGACTGGAGAAATGGTTCAATAGGGAAGAGCACTTCCAAAGTACCTGTGTTCAAATCCCAGCACCCAAATGGCTGTGGCTAACAACAACCTGTAACTCCAGTTCCAGGAGATCTGACTCTGCGTTCTGGTCTCTGCAGGCACCAGGCATGCATGTGGTGCACAGACATACCTGAAGCCAAAGCTCCTGTACACATAAAAAAAAAATTAAGTAAATCTTTCAAAATTATCAACAAGAATAAAGAATTGAAAAAACCATAAGCCAATTAATTCTTTCAGAAGACATCTCATCCAATAACATAAAATATTTTTTAGAAAGAAATAAGGGAGGGAGGGAGGGAGGAAGGGAGGGAGGGAGGGAGGGAGGGAGGGAGGGAGGGAAGAAAGGAGATGATAGTAACCCAAGGCCAGGAATAGCAACTTTCACTGTTTTCCCACAGCACATTCTTATTAGCAACTCTTTAGGGTCCTCCACATTCAGGGTGGGGTTGCACAATAGCGTGAATATCAAGATACAGGGTCACTGAGAGCCTTGGTAGAAGCTGCCTATGCACACTGGTGCAGGCCTATAATCCCAGCCCTTGGGAGGATGGGTAGAAGGGCTGAAAATGAGAACACAGCAGCAGTAGAGCACCTCCAAGCAAACACAAGGCCCTGTGTTCAGTCTTCACCACAAGGGACAAAGAAGAGGGGGCCTAATCACATTCACTCTTGCATATAACAAAATCAAGGCCCATGCCATGTGGAAAAAGCAGGGGGTGGGGTTAATGTAAAGCCTAATCACTAATCACCAAAATGACGACACTAATGTCAAAGGACAAAATGGAGCAGTTAGTTGGTAACATAAAACACTTATCACTTTCCCAGAAGCATCTATTTCAGTTCTCCTACCCCAAACATTCATGTCACGTTTCCTTTCTCTGACAAGATGATGTCAAAATTAACATTCAGTGCTGAGAGAATGTATGACCTTTCAGCACTGCTGAATGGTTATCAACTGCACAGTCACTACTGAAATATACAATACCAAAATCAAAAGTTCAGACTGACAATCAGCTTCCTGCATTCATAGCCAACAGAATAGAACTCACTTCTACTAATTTAATGTAATATACAATGAAGTAATATTGTTGGGGTCCCTGCAAGCATCTCAGCTAGCAGGGAAATGAACTATGTGAGGTGAAGATGAAACTCAGGTCAGCAGAACTTAAACAGGTGCTGAGTCAAAAACTTCCAGAGTCTGACCTCATAGTTTATTTTTCTTACACATTTAAACACAGTAAACCTTTGGAGGAAAGTCCCTGTGTGACAATTATTATGACAAAGCTTCAGAGATGGCTACATTGAAACTTCTTTGCAAAGTACACCTCTATAGCAAAGCACCTGTTACCATCACCAAAAGAATGAGTTCTGTTGACTGATAGACAATGCCCAGGACAAGGACCTTATAATGAAGGATTTATAATAATCATAAAAAGAGATTCTATTGATGGAGGATACAAAGTACATGGGACCTCTTTCATAAGGAGGGGTTCTGTTCACTGAGAGAAAAAGCTCAGGTTTACAGCCTAAGCAACGTTCAGGATTTGGTGGGATTCAGGTGAAGACTGAAAGATCACCAGGTTGTTAGACAACATCCACTCCAGCCTTCTGAGTGACCAAGTGTCAGTCATTTGCTTTCCTTGAAGAAAAAGAGCCTGAATGTTTAACAATTCTGGTTTTTCTAATGCTTTCCGTTATCTGTACTTCTCTCATAATATAGAATTACCATATCTATATAATTAAAATCTATTCAGACATTACTATTATCTACTTAGAACTTATAAATATGTAAGTATTTATGATTGTTTATTAATAAATGGAGATCTACATGTAAACACAAGAAACCTTCATTAGCACTGGGGATATAGTTTAGTGAAGAGAGTTTGTCTAATATGCATAAGACACTGGGTTTCAAGTCCAGCACTACACACACACACACACACACACACACACACACACACACACACACACGAAAGAATCTCAATTAATTGAAAGGTAACAATATACTGATACACTTGTAGTACCAATTTTCAATTAGATGGAAACAACTTAACTTTTCAAACCTTACAATTTCTGCCATTCCTCTTTGAATGACACTAAAGTCCAGTGAGTAATGAAAAGATGTCAAGAAAATTATACAGAGTCTACAGTGGCTGCCTACATTTTACTTAATGAGCATTGTTTACTCTCATTTTGAATTTACGTATTTGACATGAGCAAAATAACATGCTTGGAGAGTTGGTTGGTTTATTTCTGCTTGAGGAAATTACTTTTAGATTCATGCAATTGTTCTTTCAATCCTGAAGTTATCTGCTTTGCCCTCCTATCAACATAAGCATGTGGTGGTATTGTGTTTCCCAAAATATTGTGTACCCTAATAAACTTATCTGGGGTCAGAGAACAGAACAGCCACAATATTAAACATGAGTATAGGCAGTGGTAGTACACGTCTTTAATCCTAGCATTCCAGAGGCAGAAATCCATGTGTTCAAGGATACAGCCAAGCATGGTGACTCATGCCTTTAATCCCAGAAAGTGAGCCTTTAATCCCAGGGAGTGGTGGCAAAGAGCAGAAAGATATATAAGGCGTGAGGACCAGAAACTAGAAGCTTTTAGCTGGTTAAGCTTCAGGCTTTCGAGTAGCAGTTCAGCTGAGAGCCGTTGGGATGAGGACACAGAAGCTTCCAGTCTGAGGAAACAAGACCAGCTGAGGAATTGGCCAGGTGAGATTAGCTGTGGCTTGTTCTGTCTCTCTGACCTTCCAGCCCCCCAATAACTGGCCTCAGGTTTGATTTTATTAATAAGAACTTTTTAAGATTCCTGCTACATAAGCATATTCTAATACATTGAGTTAGTGAACACTTTCCATTTGTTTTTCCTGCTTTAAAAAATTATATTGATATCATATAAAATATACACACTTATTTGCATTGTAATTTTTTCTACCAGACTTTCAGAAAATAAACTAAATGCTCTAGCATTAGTTCCAAGGCAACTGAGTGTCTGATATATGTAAAATACTCTATAATGATAAAATATGCTTTCAATTTTTAAGTGTTACACCTTGTTAAAATTTTCAATACCAATAGATGCATGGATTTATTTGTAAATAGTTGTAATATAAGACAAACAAAAAGAAGCCTCTTTCTCCTATCAAAAGTTCTAGCAGATAATCTTAAAAAGGTCCATGTCTCTTGAAGCCTAGCCAGCAAGGCAGCTTTTAGTCTCAGCACCATTTTTCTGCCATTCATAATCAGTTGCAATGCATCATAAATACACACTTTTCTCTTCACAAAAAGAATTGTCTTACTCTGTTTATACAGAATGTAATCTCTAGAGCTACTCTTTTGTGAGATTACAGACATTTATTTAACATTTTCAACTATTTTCAGATTACTCAGATAACAAATTGTTGTTTAGGAAAAAGGTATAAATCCTAGGCTTTTTTTTACGATGCTCCTCCATAAAACATTTGAAGATGAATTTTATCAATTTGCATGATGTTAAAGAAGAGCCTTTAAAATTACAGGGAAAAAGAAAAACCTCAGAGATGGAAGAAAGATGATTCTTGAGTAGAGTCAAAACAAAGATGCTAGTTGAGAATGCATAACTAAGAAATGAAATAGTTTTCTGGGGTCTTCTGGTAGGTTTCACAGAGGAAAGACCTGCTAAATACAAGGTCTGCTAAAAGAATTAAATCAGAAATAAAGAGCTCTACGGGTTCTGATTTGCCATTAATCAGAGTGCTAAAATTAAAGGTATGTGCTACCATGCCCACACTTATATAAATAACTTGTAAATAAATAACATTTTAAACATACTAATACGTACTTGAATGTTTATAATTTCTTTCTACAGAGACTATAAAATAAAAATGGCACTGTACATGTTATTATTTATGTTTTCTGTGTAGCACAGTACACATCCCATGCTCAGCCCTTTCATATTAGCAGTAAAGGTTTTTAAATGACCACTAAAGTACTTCTTTTTTAATGATATTAGGATCTTTCTTCTTCCAAATATAGAAATAAATTAATTTAAATGTTGTAAAAATATTCATATTTGTAGAACATTGTGTCTAACTTTACTCTGATTTTAATGACCTTTCCAAATTACCCACAAATAGTTCCTTTTTTTAATTTCCCACACTGTTTTCTAATTGATATTTTAAATCCAGTGTGTATTTCAAAGACTACACCAAGAATTCAGAACTCAACCTTGACGTTATTTTATCAATCATTAATTCACATTTTAACTCTATATGTTCTTTACTTTTTGTGAATGTGACTATCTCCACCAATCATAACCTGTCTCATCTATAACCCTGACCCTGCAATCAGACTGTGGATTCAAATGAAGTCCCAATCTGTATTTTAAAATCCCACATACTTATTGATGGTGGAAGTCCATTACCCCAAGTTCCAGTCATTGCTAAGAGGGATCACAGGACTCTACATATAATCAATCATACTTTTAGCTAAGATTTATTTTACCAATTTACAAACTAAATTGGCAAAGAAGACATATGCACAGGGCAAGGTCCAAGCCAGGTACAACCCCCCAAGAGTCCTCCTTTCCTACCCCTCCCACAGACAGGACATACTGAATTCCTCCCATTTTGAACTGTGAGATTACATGTGAAATGTGATTGGCCAGGGAGCTCATGAGAAGTTCAGCATTTGCTAGAATCTGATCACAAAGGCACCCCTGAAGAACACCAGTCAAGTTTCTAGGTTCCAGAAGGAGCCTAAGTCTTCAATGCATTGTGTGTATAATCTGTATACAAGGAGCTCTCTTATCAGGTAGAAGGGTAAAAGTCAATCCGAAATCTAAGTTCCCATGAGTCAACCAAAAACTAACCCAGCAAGCAAGCCTTGTGAAGTCTCTTTGCCTGTTTTATTAACTCTTTGCCAAACACTAGACCTTTAATTTGCTAAGTGATTTTGATTTCTAGTGCTGTTGGTTTATGATAGAACTCAGTAGATTTCAGGTAAATTTTACATTGACGACCCTTAGAACCCAGAGAAGTCAAAGCCATCTTCTAAATGTCTATAATTCCTTCAATGCACTCAGAGCAGCTGGTGAGCAGAGCCACACAAAAATATTATGAGCAGGTTTCTGGGATCTAGTAGCCTGAGTTTGAATGCTAATTTCACCGTTGGTTTACAATGCAATTAACCAGCTACTTTGAACTTCAGTTTCTTCGTTGATGACGTGGATATAATAACCTTGCTATCTTCATACTGTTACTGCAGGGCTTTTTATAAATTATTTTGTTTGCCTTAGAGTTTCTATTGCTGTGATAAAACACTGTGGCTAAAAATCAACTTGGGGTATTTCAGTTTATAGTTCTCAGGTCACACTCTATTGCTAAAGGAAGTCAGAGCAGGGAACTCAGGCTGGAACTTGTACAGAAGCCATGAAGCAATGATGCTTCCTGGATAATTCCTCCTGGAGTGCTCAGCCTACTTTCTTATACTCCCAGGACCACTAACCCATGCTAGGCACAGCCCACAGTGGGCTGGGCCCTCCCACATCAATTATCAATAAAGAAAATGCATCACAGGCTGGTGAGGGCATTTTCTCAATGGAAGCTCACTCTTCCTAAATGACTCCAGCTTGTGTCAAGTTGACATAAGACTAGACAGCGCCTGTACTCAAAGTGACCGTTCCTTCACAACCATCTACTTCAGATGGCACCGTTGCTCCTCAAATTCCTTACGCTGCACTGTCAGCTGCACCACCAGGCCCTGGCATCATCTCAGTACCAAAGCTGTGTGGAGGATGCTGGGCAATTAAACAAATGGACTCAAATTCATATGGAAATGCATGCCAAAGACCTAGGGTAGACAAAGTAATTATAGCAAACACATTACATGATGGGATTATTACCTAGGAAATTACTAAGGCACACCTGTTGGTGTATCTGTGATACTAGCCCCAAAGACTATTAGATCTTGAGGGCTCTGACCTAATGAACGAATCAGCCCCTGTCCCTTAATGGATTCGTAATATGATGGCATTATTGGGAGATGGTTAAAGGTATCAGGGCCTAGTTGTAAGTAGGGCATTGTGGGTGTCTGGGAGTTACATCTTGCCCTGGAACCTCCTTGTAACCCTTCTCTCTGCTTCCTGACCACAATGACCTGAACAGTTCTACTCAACAGTGCTCTCTCCCCGCTGTGATGGACTGAAACTACTGAAACCAACAGCTAAGTATGGGCTCAAATGGAAGCTCAAGGACAATTTTATTAGAGCTTAAAACCTCCAGGATTATATATCTAAGCAGCTTCCCAGAGGAGAATGAAGGAGAAAGAGGGGGAAAGCCATGTTGTTTAAGCTAGCACTGAGGTCAGCCACATGGTGGGAAGAGAAGCTTTAGAAAAAGTAGGAAGGCTCAAAGTATCAGAAAAAAAAAAAAAAGTATACTTGGGTTCTGGCCAAAAGAAAGATACAGGAAAAAGAAAAAGGGAAAGTTAAGCCTCTCTGACTCAGGCCTCCAAAAGGCATGTAGACTCCGCTGAACCTCATGATGGCTTATAGGGACTGTGCTAGGGGGAGAGGATTCTGGGGGGAAATATAGTATCTCATTAAAAGAAAATTATTCCACCTATCTGTTTAGCATAAAGTAAGCATTCCTAGGGGTAGTTGCTTCACCAGGTGATGGACAAGACTCAGCTGGATGCTGGGTCTCCACTCAGACTGGAGATTCTGTTCTCCTGACTACAAGGAATTTTTCCTTAATAGACCTTTATTGCTACTCTCACATAACTGCCCATGAACTGATAAATGATACAAACTGTGGCATGTGTCCATAGTGGAATGCTATTCCATAAAAAGGGGGGACAAATTTCTGGTTTGTGCTACAATATGGACAACCGTTTAAAACATTATGCTAGTTTAAAGAAATCAAATACAAAAGTCCTTTTTAAAAATGATTCCACTAACATAAAACTTGTAGAAAAATCAGTTATCTAGAGATTACCAAATGTCTCAGACTAGAGATAGATCAAGGAGACTATCCACAGCTCTGAGGAAATATTTGGAAGTAACAAAGGTTTTCTAAACTTGTATCATGGAATTGGTGCTATAATATATAAGTATACCAAACATAACTGAACTATACACTTCTATGAGTAAATTACACACTATGTAAATTACACCACAATAGAATTACTTTTTCATAAGATCCTGTGACCCAAGAATCAATGATTCCCAAACTAGGGCTTTTGGATAACTCAGGCTACATGATTAAAAATAGTGCCGTTCTGGAAGCATTCGTTTTACTCACTTAAAATTAACACAGTAGTGATAAACGTCAGTATCTCATGGAACCAAACATGCACACTACAGAAAGAGGTGCTTGGTAGCAAGAACCCCAGTGAGAACAAGCAGGAGGTGTGCTCAGGGTGCATGCCCAAGGACAGAGAGGCAAAGGCAGACAGCATGGGAGAAAGCAAAGGAAGATTTCAGAAAAGCTCTCTGCAGCAGTTCTTGCCCCAAAAGAAAGAGGAAACAGGCTGACAGATGAAGAATGTCTTGCGTGTTTGGTGTGGAGAGCATGTTTTGTCTTTCTCTCATTGGTTCTGAATTGGAAGCGGAGTCAAAAGAGGAAACATGGTCATTGACCACAGTCGCACCGATGGGCGTTAGTTACGTAGGCTGTGGCTTGGCTTCCTGCACTTGTTGCTCCAGAGGATGTGGTATGGCCTCCTGAACTCTTTACTAAAGAAGCTGTGGCAGAGCTTCAGGCTAATGAGGTCATCAGCTTAAAGAATCCTGTTGCCAGGCGGTGGTGGCGCACGCCTTTAATCCCAGCACTCGGGAGGCAGAGCCAGGCGGATCTCTGTGATAATTTCCAGGTAACCAGAAATTATCTTAAGATCAAGGTGATATCACCACTTCTCCAGCTTTGACATGCATTCTTGATGAGAGGACCATGTTATACTCAAACAACACTCTCCTTACTCCTCATGGGTTCTGCTCTAACTATGGCAATCCCTGCACTTGGTAAAGTATGGCTGAGGCAATTTTCCACAAGGTCTGAAGCAGAATTCCTGCAGGAGAATTACAACACCCGTTAGCAATGTCAGTGACTTGAAGTTTTTCAGCCCTTTTATCCCTTTTATACAGTAAGTATTGATTTGTGAGGTGACAGTGTTATCACATCTAAATGTATTGGCTTGGTCATTTGGTTTTTTGCATGTGCTATGGAACAACATAAGCAATTTTCAGGGTTATAACTGATTCTGGGCACAAGAGGTCTAGATTTTCCCTCTTAAACAATGTCACTAATTAACTGCTTATCCACTCCTCCCACTGCCTAGCTCATACACAAAATAACAAACCGATAGAATGTATGTGTATGAATATATATTAATATATATATTAGAATGGTTCACAGGCTGTGGTCCAGCCATTCCAACAATGACTATTTATCAACAGAAAGTCCAAGAATCCAGTACTTGTTCAGTCATGAAACTGGATGTCTCTGTACATACCAGAGTCCTAAAGAAGTAGGTGCCAATGCTGGTAAAGGGGTGGACTTGCCAAGGAGAGGGAGCAGACAAGAGCAAGTTTCCTTCTTCCATATCCTTCCTATAGGCTGCCAGCAGAAACTGTGGCCCCAATTGAAGGAAGATCTTCCCACCTCAAAGGATCTGGATTAAAAATGGGTCTTCCCACTTCAAATGATTTAATTAAGAAAAAAAAAATCCCTTACAGGTGTACCCAGCTGGTTGGGTTTTAATTAATTACAGATGTAGTCAAGTTGACACCCCAGAATAGCCAAAACAGCCTCCATTTCTCATTTCCCCTGTATCTCCCCACCATCAGCTACAGTTCCCTGCACCGTTGGCCCAGGTTTCTGAGTTAGTCTGTGACAGTTTGAGGGAGTCACTTCTTATCCAAGAGTTCTTCCTGAAGAGAAGTCTGTGGCCTTGGCCAACTAAGTTCCACAAGAGTATAGGTTCTTACACTGGTGATATTTCTTTCAAGAATCTCGATCCCCTACAAATTTCCCGAAAAATTCCATTTTGACAACCATGGCACCACAAACAACCTGCTTTGCTTCATCGTGATTAACTGACCAGCCCCTGCTCTTTGAGCCTTGTATCTTACCTCCCCCCACTCACTCCAACAAAGGAAGGTCAGGATCCCTGTGGATACTTTTCACATGCTTTGGGGGACTCCCACCTACACTGTAAGGTGGCGCCACTGCGCATTCTCTAAGAATGTCTCTTGTTATATAAATCTTTTTCTACTGGGGTTATGATTTTAAAATAAACATGGGATTAAAACCTCTGACATTGAAACTCTAAGGAGTCTTCAATAGAATGTGTTTCCAACTGCAATCAGGAAATTATTACTTTAAAATGAATACAATGGGTTCCTGCTCTCGGAGCCTTACCACAGAAAATTCTCAACCAGTGTGATGTCATTAGTAACAAGGAATGCTAAAATAATTTCAGTAGTAATACTTAGAGTGTCAATCATCTAAATGATTTACTTTCTTTCATGAATTAGAGCAGATTCAGAGTGGTTCTCTGGAATTCTACCATTCTCTTATTTGCTTCCCTATATGCTTTCTAAAATTATAAAAATTAGTTGAAGAAGTAGAGAGTAGACACAACCTGTAATTTATTGTTCCTCTGCTACACCTCTTAGTGAGCTATCATTAATGATACATCGTTAATAGCTGTAGCAATTATGAATTATTCTAGTACTCTGGGTGGTGGTTTTGTAGGTATTTCTATTTCCATTTCAGTTTTACACAGGGAGGAATTTTTAATAAGAAAATAGAGATGGAAAAAACTAGGATGAGAAATGTGTCTTTACTGTGGGTTTTCAAATATCTTCTTTATAAAGGGAAATTCTTTCAAGAACTCTAATATAGGAAACCAATGAACATGGAACTGTTCTAACTCCAACCTGGGCACAGATAATGCTATCCTTGTCTCCCCATTAGTGATACTGGAGGCACATCATCAGAGCCCATGACTTCACAGAACATCAGTTAAACACCAGTCATTTTCATTGGCCTGTCATAAAAATAACAAGATGCTATTGACAAGGATTGACACTCCAATGACCAAACTAAATGTAGACCAGGTGATGACTGGGAATATTGGCCATGAAGGAACTCTTCATGCAATGAATAATCTACTAAGTATTTTTTAGCTAACAAGGAAGATTTATTTAATAATAGTACTCAGTTGCTCATGTTAATTTTACCAAGACAATGGAAATCAGGAATGAAATATTAAGAGTTTTTAATTATAATGTTTTAAAATGTATTATATTTGGAAGACTGGGCATGTGGCTCTGTAATAAATAGAGTACTTACCTTGCATGCATAAGGCCCTGGGCTCTCAGTCCCAGCACTATGTAAGAAAATTGATATAAATTTACAACAATACAAATATTATATTTATATTCTTATAAAAGAATAGTGAAACAAATACTTAAAATATTTTATCATTTTCTACAAAAAAATAGTTTTTAGAGTTGTGTACACTCACTTTTGCACACACATACACAATCTATCATGCTTATTGCTTTTTTTCACCATAGCTTCTTCTGGGGATCAAACCTGGATACACCCATTTGAGTGAGGTTCGTCAGGGAACAAAGAGTTGAAATAGCCCATTTGCATTGTTTAAGGAATTCATTCTTCATTTTCTCTGTCTTCTCAACCTTTCATCCCAAGTACAGAGTCAGTGGTTACCAAGTTGATCCCACAAATTGCTAGAATTAAAAAAAAAAAGTTACATTTTTAATGGTACATGTTTAAGAAATTTATAAATTTAGCTGCATATCAAAAAGTACCAAGAGGACAATTTGTCCGAGAAAGATGCATTATGCAGGAGAACCTTTGTATCTACACATCAACAATGAAAGCGGGACTAAGTTCATTATTCCTCATTTTTTCTGAGATTTTTTTCTTCCACTAAACCATACAGTGGAAAACTACGACACAGTATGGAAATGGGTCTTAGCAGACTTTTCTGTTTCTCAGCCAATCTTCCCTCTAGCCCACTCCATACCTGCCACCAGGATGGAAAAATTGGCCCCACAGAAAATGAAGATCCAACTATGCTCCAAACTTTTCCATTTTGTGACACACGTATTTTGATATACAGGACATAGAGACCAGAAGAAGAAAAATATTTTACCTTTAACCTTGCTCAGACAGTGGGCAGGGATAATAAATCATAAATTTACCAAAAACAATTGTTTGTTTGTTTTTTTTAAACAGGATTTCTCTGTAGCTCTGGCTGTTCTGAAACTAGCTCTGTAAACCAGGCTGGCCTCAAACTTGGAGATTCACCTGCCTCTGCCTCCCAAGTGCTGAAGTAACTTATGTCAAGATGTTGCCAAAGCTTCTTGAAGATTCTTTCTATCATACTGCTGGCTAGCTATTCTTTTCCACATTCCTTTTCAAATAGCCAAATAAGAATTAGTGTGAAAGATGCCTTAAAGAAACACTTCACAGTGTAACTTCCAACTCATTCCCTTTGAAATTTAACTTGACCCCAGTAGAAAGTTCCATCTTAGAGGAACTGCAGACAGCCTAGATGATCAACACCTAAGCAACAGACCTTGAACTTCCTGCAAAAAAGTAATCTTCAATGTATGCATTTGTTCAATTAATTAACGCTAAATACTTCTTTCTTCCATTGGCTCATGGGAATGGAATGGATGAGAAAGAGAATACAAAGCGCCCATTCAAGTTCAAGCTTTTATTCCTTTCTTTAAGAACAACAAAAAAAAATAATAGTGATAAAGAATTAACAGCCCAATACTAAACCAACAGTCTGCATATTAATCTAAAATTTATCTATGTACCCATGGAATTCAGTGATGTGTACACCAACAGCAAGGGCACATACAGAGAAGACCATGGATTCCTAAAGGAAGTTTTCATCCCTAGAGTCACAGAGAGGTCCCTTTTGCCACCTTTCTCATCCCTCACTTACTCAGTGTGTTTTGTGAGTCCAAGTACACATTGCCAAACTCCCTGCAGGAGCAGAGTTGAACTTGAAGATATAGACAGCTTTACTTTCACATAGGACTATTGGCATAGTCTACATTGCTTTTCTAAATTATACGTTGGATTATATCCCAATTCAACCCAAAGAGGTTTGAAATTCCCAACCTTCCCAAGCTCTCTATGCATCTGATTTAATTAATCATATCTAACACTTAGCCAGACACAGTAGAATTGAAAACCATGAAGAACACAGTGTCCCTGCCCTCCAGGAACTACTAATCAGGGGAGATAAAGTGACAGAAATATAAATCATTCTGAAGAGACAGACTCTGATAAGTGATATAGATTTATAAATAAAATACACACTGTGAGAAAACTAGGAAGAAAAGATTCATGCTACCAACTAGTCAGCTAAAATGCATGGCAATTCGATTTCTATAACCCTGGGGGCATTTGCCAGTACTGATTCATTTCAGTGTCCCACATCTACAGCAGAATATGAACGTTTACATTTATAAAAATATTTATGGATCACTAAAATCTTAAATTATTTAATTTTATACTTTACACTAAAGTCTGAAAGTGTATTATATTGTGTTCTGGATTTCAATGTGCTATAATTAGGTTAAGATCACATCATATTTTACTATAAGTTTTAACTTTCTCAAAGCATTATTTGTTCACAATATCTCATGTGCCTATGACTCTGAATAAATAGTACTTAAGAGTATATCTATGAGTTCTAATCTTTCACTTTATGCTTTAATTACTTGGAAAATCTTATCTTTAAATAAGAACTCTCAATAGAATTACATATAGTGTCTTATATAATTCTCATCACATAGTAGGCACTCAAATTTTGATGTTTTTATAGAGTTGTGAGTATTTCATTGAGTAGTTATTGTTTGTCTAAAATTGCATAATTCCATAATACTGAAAAGTGTAGATGTAACAGTCTTATTAAATAAGCAACACAGAGCCAAATGCAGAGTTAAAAGCCCAAGAGGTCAGAGCAGTAGCTAAGAGCTGATTCTAAAAACCCTTTCTTACCCTTCGCTGCCATTGCTATCCTTCCCTTTGAAAGAGGCCTACTTCCTGTGTGTCTGTCTTTTTATTGACTTTCTGTTCTGCCTTCTTATTGGTTGTAAACACAACCATATGACCTCCTCATCATTGCCTGTCTATACAGACCTCTAGGTCTCTATGGTTGGTATTGAGATTAAAGGCATGTGTCTCCATGCTGGCTGTATCCTTGAACATACAGAGATCTGCCTGTCATGTGATTGGGATTAAAGGTGTGTGCCACCACTGTGTGGCTTCTGCTATGGCTTGCTATTAGCTCTGACGCCCAGGCAACTTTATTTATTAGCATACAAATAAAATCACATTTCAGTACAAATAAAATATCACCATGGAAAAGCATGTTCATTACTTTTTTAAAGGAAAAAAGTGAAATAATCTAAATACTCATTATCAAGAGAACAATTGAAGTTGTGTTATATAAATACAAAATACAGTGATTCTTTAAAAACAATACATGAAACAATAATTTTAATGATACTGAGTATCAAGCAATTAAGGGAAATGTTTGTGATATGCAAGTAACAAAAGAAGTCCTGTGGACTTTTTTTCTTGAAAAGCATCTCTAGGCTATGTATACGAGTAGGAACCTGGGCAGATACCATTAGTTTCTAGTATGCAAAGGAGAAATAAACAAAAAGAGAGCCCTAAAGATCTGCAAAGATTCCCTCAAGTCTTCATTCAGATGAGTGGCCATTTGTACTGACTTGAGTATCTACATAGAATATGCATTGATTCTTTGAAGTTATCCTATTAATAGATTATTTAGCAAGTTTACAGGATCAATGTGCAAGAATCAAATATGTTCCTATACACTTGTAACAAACAATTCAAAGCAGAAAATTCATAACTGAAAAAATATTATCATACACCACAACCAAATATAATGGGTTTCAGGCATCTAGGTTATGATATTCAAAACATGAATTAATGTACAGATAAAATAGAAAAGTCACATGATCATATTAATAGATTCAGGAATATATTACTTTACAAAATTCAGCTGCTGGCAGGAGTGAAAACTTGTACAGCCACTTTGGAAATCAGTATGGCGGTTTCTCAGAAAATTGGGAATCAATCTACCTCAAGGCCCAGCTGTACCACTCTTGGGCATATACCCAAAGGATACTCAATCATACCACAAGGACACTTGCTCAACTATATTCATAGCAGCAATATCCGTAATAGCCAGAACCTGGTGAAAGACCCCAGCATACTAGGTTAGCCTAACGCCATTTCAAGTAAGGCCTGAAAAGCATGGGGAAAGTTCAGTTAGAGGACATGGGCACAGGAACAAAAGAGGTATCTACGGTCGGCCACCTGGCCCCAGAACAGGGTACTATAGGTCAGAAAAACAACTTGTAACCAAGTCAGCAGGCGTGTCGAGCTCGGGGAAAAACCACGAACTGTCCTGAGTTTGAACCTGGCCTCATTTGAATCGTCCAATCAGAACCCTGTATACCATGCTTCTCGTGCTCCTGCTGCCCGACCCTATAAAAACCCTCCACTCCAGCCCGCCTGCGCGCCAGTCTCTTGAGCCTCTTGAGGGACTGTGTTGCCCCGGGTACCCGTGTTCCTGAATAAAGCCTCTTGCTGTTTGCATCTGACTTGTGGTCTCGGTGTGATCTCTGGGCGAGGGTCTCTCCAGAGGGAAGACTACCTTCGGGGGTCTTTCACTGGAAATACTGAAGAGTGTATCCATTCAACTGAAGAGTGGATAAAGAAAATGTGGTTCATTTACACAATGGAGTATTACTCAGCAGTTTAAAAAAATGACATCCTGAAATTTGCAGGCAAATGGGTGAAACTAGAAAAAAAATCATCCTGAGTGAGGTAACCCAGACCCAAAAAGAGAAACATGGTATGTACTCATTCATAAGTGCATATTAGCTGTAAAGTAAAGGATAACCAGACTACAATCCATAGCCCCCAAAAAGCTAGACAAAGAGGGCCTAAAGAGAGATTCATGGATGTCCCTGGAAAGGGGAAATAAAAGAGATCTCCTGGGTAAACTGGGGGTGAGGAGTGGGTTTAGGGAAGAAGGAGTGGGGAAGGATCGGGTTGGGCAGGTTAGGGTGGGATGGGTGTAGAGAATAATGAAAGTGATATTAATGGGGTGCACTTGGGTGTTAGGGAGAAACCTGGTGCTAGGGAAAATCCCAGGAATCCACAAAGACGACCCCAGCTAAGACTCCTAGCAATAGTGGAGAGGGTGCCTGAACTAGCCTTCTCCTCTAATCAGATTGTTGACTACCCTAATTGTCATCATAGAGCCTTCAAGTAACTGATGGAAGCAGATGCAGAAATCCATAGCCAAGCACTGGCTTGAACTCTGAGAGTCCTGTTGAACAGAGGCAAGATCACAGGGGCCAGGGGAGTCAAGGTCATGACAGGGGAACCCATAGAGACAGCTGACCTGAGCTCTTGGGAGCTCGAGACTCTGAACCAACAGCTAGGGAGCCTGCATGGGACCTACCCAGGCCCCCTGCATGTATGTGACAGATGTGTACCTTGCTCTGTTTCTGGGGCTCCTTGCAGCAGGATCAGGACCTGTCCCTGGCACTTGAGCTAACTTTTGAGAACCCAATCCCCAAGCTGGGTTGCCTCACCCAAACTTGATGCAGGGGGAGGTGCTTGGTCCTACCTCAACTTGATGTGCCATGCTGTATTGTAAAGGGGCATGGGAGGCCTGCCCCTTTCTGAATGGAGAAGAAGGAGGAGTGGATAAGGGGGGTGTAGAAGGGAGTTGAGGGAAGAAACGGGAAGAAGGATAGAGGGGAAACTGTGGTTGGTATGTAAAATAATTGAAAAAAATTTTAATAAAAAAAGTGAAAAGTTCAAGTGGATCAATGACCTGAACATCAATCCAGTTACACTAAACTTAATAGAAAAGAAAGTAGGAAGTACTCTTGAACTGAACGCATTGACACTGGAGACCATTTCCTAAATAAAACACCAACAGCACAGACCCTGAGCACAACAATTAATAAATGGGACCTCTCGAAATTGAGAAGCTTTTGCAGGGCAAAAGACGCAGTCAATAAGACAAAAAGACAGCCAACAGAATGGGAAAAGATCTTCACCAACCCCACATCTGACAGAGGATTGATCTCCACAGTATATAAAGAACTAAAAAACTAGACATCAAAATACTGAACAGTCCAATTAAAAAATGGGCTAAAGAGCTAAACAGAGAATTCACAAAACAAGAATCACAAATGGCTGAAAGACATTTAAAGAAATGCTCAACATCCTTAATCATCAGAGAAATGCAAATCAAAACGACTCTGAGATACCACCTTACACCTGTCAGAATGGCTATGATCAAAAACACCAATGACAGTCAATGTTGGAGAGGATGTGGAGCAAAGGGAACACTCCTCCACTGTTGGTGGGAATGTAAACTTGTACAACCACTGTGGAAATCAGTATGGCGGTTTCTCAGAAAATTAGGAATCAAACTACCTCAAGACCCAGCCATCCCACTCTTGGGCATAACCCCAAGGAATTCTGATTCATACCATAAAGATACATGTTCAGCTATGTTCATAGCAGCACTATTTGTAATAACCAGAACCTAGAAACAACCTAGATGCCCGTCAACGGAAAAATGGATGAAAAAAAATGTGGTACATATACACAATGGAGTACTACTCAGCAGAGAAAAACAATGAAAGCATGAAATTTGCAGGCAAATGGATGGAACTAGAAAAAATCATCCTGAGTGAGGTAACCCAAACCCAGAAAGACAGTCATGGTATGTACTCACTCATAAGTGGATTCTAGATATAAAATAAAGAACAATCAGACCACAATCCATAGAACCATGGAGGCTATATATATATATATATATATATGTATATATATATATATATATATATATATATATATATATATATATATATATATAGCATGGAGGTCCCTAGGACAACTGTGGCTTATAATAAATTTCGGTTTTACTCAATTATTGAAAAAAATAGCCAAATGAATGGAAACACATGAACTATGAACCAAAGGCTGAGGGGCCCCCAGCTGGATCAGGCCCTCTGAATAGGTGAGACAGTTGATTGGCTTGATCTGTTTGGGAGGCAACTAGGCAGTGGGACCAAGTCCTGTGCTCATTGCATGAGTTGGCTGTTTGAAACCTGGAGCTTATGAAGGGACGCTTGGCTCAGTCTGGGAGGAGGGGACTGGACCTGCCTGGACTGAGTCTACCAGGTTGATCGCAGTCCTCGGGGGAGGCTTTGCCCTGGAGGAGGTGGGAATGGGGGGTGAGCCGGGGGTAAGGGGAGGGGGTGGGAGGGGGGGAGAACAGGGGAACCCATGACTGATATGTAGAACTGAATGGTATTGTAAAATAAAATAAAAGGAAAAAAAAGTAAAAAGTAAAAAAAAAAAATGTTAAAAAAGAATATCTACAAAAAGAAAAAAAAACCCTACAGTTAACATCAGAGTAAAGAATGGGACATTGCAAGCTTTTCCATGATCAGGAAAAGCAAGATTGTTTCCTTTCATCCTTTCTTTACAATGGTGTACTAGAAGATGTTGCTAATATGATAAGTTAAGAAAATGAAATAAAAGATATCTTTCCTTAGGTAAAAAGAAATAAAAATGTCTTTTTCACAAATGGCCTGATTATTAACATAAGAAATTAGAAATAACCGTAAGAGTTTCAATAATAAACAATTATAGCAAGGTTGCAGGACACAAGGATACAAGAAATCTTTTCCCAGAGACCAATAATTAACAAGAAGAATGAATTAAAAGTGTAATACAATTTGTATTAGTATTCAAAACATAAAATACTGGGGAATAAATATGATTAAAAATGTTTAATATCTAGAAAACGTTTTCTACTCCCCATCCTAAATGAAATGTATCTATCAAATCCCTTCCCTCTGGGCTCAGAGAACTGTGGAAGAGGAGGCAGAAAGATTTGTAAGAGCCAGAAGGGATGAAGGACACCAAGGAAACAAGGTCATCTAAACACAGCAGGACCTACCCACATATGAACGCCCAGAGACTGTGGCAGCATGCTCAGGGCCTGATGGGTCTAAGTCAAGTGGTGTGCATTGCGGAGAGGAGAAGTGGACTAAATCCCCCATCCCTCACCCAGAAGCTATCACCAATCAATAACTACTCATGAAGGAAAAATTAATTTTCACCAATGGAGTCTCACTGGGGATATAGACCACACTTAGGCTCAGGCCCTATCCTGAACACAAAATGAAACCAGTGGTATTTTTTGGAAGTTCTTTGTGTCACAATGTTTTGTCTGAACTTTTTTTTAACTTTACAGATCTTTTCCTTGTATATTATGATGTTCAATTTTTATCAATTTTCTATGTGTGCAAATGTGTGTGTCTCAGCATCTGTATGCGTTTCTTGAGCTTTTTCTTTGGCTCTTTCTTTCTGTTTGTTTATTTGTTCCTATTCTTGGTTCTTTTTATCTTATCATCTTTTCCTTTATTATTAGTTTAGATGTCTATTTGTAATCTAATGAGAAAGGGAAAGTAGGAGTGTGAATTTAAGAATCTGAGAGGAGTTGGGGGAGGGGAAACCATAATCTGAGCATATTAGATGAAAAAAGAATCTATTTTCAGTTAAAAATAGAACTTTGTTCTAATTAAGGAAATCAGAGAACTAAACAAACAACTATATCTCATATTAATAGATAGAAAAACTCAATGCTATTTAGATGTTAGTACTTCCAAACTTTATCCATAGATTCAACACCAGCCAAATTAAAACAAAAGAAAAGAACAAAGGCCATTGCTCTCATAGACATCCCCAAACCGATCCCACGGTTTATATAAAGACTCAAAGCAACGTGTTCAGCTAACACAATGATAAAGGATTAAACCAGGCAGGGGGCTGACACTACCTAATGCTAAGCCTTACTATAACGCTATAGATGGTAGAACAGTGTAGTGCTGGTGACAAAATGTGTATCAGCCAACCGAACATAACAGAGGGCTATGCAATGGGCTCACTTTAGTAAAGTCGGTTTATCTTTGACAAAGGAGCAAAACCATTATAGTCAGGCAAACATGGTTTATTTCAACATAAAAACTGGCAAGGGTGTAGAAAACTAAGAATTCTTCTTCATTGCCTAAAGGATATAAAATGTAACAGGTATTAAGAAGCACTGGTTAGCAATTTCTTAGAAAAGTGAGCATGCTTTCATCATATAAATCAGCAGTTGTGTGTGATCCTTGACATTTACCCACATGAGTTGAAAACATGTTTACAAAATAATATAGTCATGGAAAGTTGGGCTTGGTGGATTAGACCTGTAATGCCAGCACTCAAGAGTCTGAGCAGGATTACTGCAAGTTTTGGGCTAGCCTGTGCCACATAGTAAATTCCAGGCTAACCTGGGCTACAGAATCAAACTCTGTCTCAAAGAAAAAGTTCAGGGATATGAATATTTATATCACTATTATTTTTAATTATCAAAGTTCAAAACTAATCAAGATGACCATTAATAGATAGTTATATAAAGTATTGCACCATACAATTGAATGTTACTCTATCATAAAAAGAAATGAGCTATCAAACCAGTAAAAGGCATAGAAGGCTCTTAAATGCATATTGCTTCATGAAATTAGTCAGGAAAAGGTTATATACTGTATGAATCCAACTATGATGTGCTGAAATGGTAAAACTATGAAGATGGTAAAAAGAGCGATGATTGCTAGTGAGCGCAGGAAAAGAGAAAGTGACTTAGTAAAACACAGAGGAGTTTGTAGCACTGATATTATTCTGCATGATATTGTAATGATAGGTAGATGCTTTAAAAGATTCCCCAGATCCACAGATTGGACTCTTAGTAAGCTATGGGCTCTAAGTGACAATCAGGAGGTGTGTTTCCCAGTTGTGGTAAATACACCATTGAGATATGGGATGCCGGCTGTAGGGGAAAGCTGTACATAGATAGATAGCAAGTACTGAGTATATGGCAGTGGTTCTCAACCTGTGGGCCATGACCCCTTTGAGGTTGTGTATCAGATATTTATGTTATAAAAATCATAACAATAACAAAATTGTAATTTTGAAGCAGTAACAAAATAACTTTATGGTTGGGGGTCGCCACAATATAAGGAACTGTATTAAAGGGTCACAGCATTAGGAAGGTTGAGAACCACTGGTATATGGAGACTTTGCATAGTCCAGCAACTTCACTATAAACCTAAATGTGCTCCCAAAATAAAGTTTATACTTCTGAATAACTCCATAAAAATGAGATACAGACAGGTAAACCAACCTGTCAAAACACAGAAAAGATCAGCATACTTAAAATGAAAAACACTCCCAAGGGGAATTAGAGAAGAAAATAAATAGATATAACCGCTGCCACACTAAAGAACACCCACTGTGATTCTGATTTTAATTCTCTCCCAAATTGAGGTGTATCCCATAAAAACCACAACCAAAATCCTAGCAAATTATTGTCAGAAACTGACAAGCAATTTTCAGAAATGGCATGAAAATGAAAAGCACCTAGACTGACCAGAAACAAACTCTGAAAAAGAAAAAAGCTGAGTTTAACATGCACTTTCAAGGTCAGCTGTAAGACTGTCAAAATCCGGACAGTGAGGAAGTGGCCTAAGACAGATAAGTCAATGTGGGACAGGTAGACCACTCAGACCACACATGTGGAGAAAGAAAGAGAGACAAGCAGAAAAAAAAAATGGTGTGCTATAATACATGGTGGGGGAACAATTAAATATCTCTTTAAAAAATAACAATAAAAAACTTTGATCTTTATCTCGTGTAATATGCAAAGTGAATCCTAAGCCTAAACACAAAGTATGCACACAACTTTCTGGGGAAACGTATAAGGGGATGCCTCTGGAATCTTGGCACAGCATTTTTATATACACAGAAATCACCATCTCTAGCACACTCTAGGTCACCATGACAAATGCTGGCAAGGAGTAGAAAACCTCACATATAGCTAATAAGAATGTAAGATAGTACCATCACTTCGGATTGTATTAAAGTTAAGTCTGCCCAGAACTTTACTTAAAAACTTCTACAGCACTATTTCACAGGAGCTTTATGTTTAATAACTAAAAGCTGGAAACAAGCCAAAGACCCAAAGAAATTCCATAAAGGATGGCACATCCATACAGCAGAATGCTACTCAGCAAGTAAAAAGGAATGCAATATTAATGAGCTGGTGATATGGATAAATATTGAAATGAACATGCTCATTGACAGAACAGATGAAAAATAATGTAGACTCCATGGCTCCATTTATATGAAATTATAGAAAACAGAAACTAGTCTATAAAAACAGGGAGCAGTTCTTTGGGTACCTGGGAAGAGGGAAGAGGGGAGGACAATTGAAGGGCAATTCCAAGGGGCACACATTAAAAAAAAAAAATGTTTGAGGTGGAAGATATGTTCATAGCCTAGATTGTGTAATAATTTTTCAAGTGCAGACATTTTTAATTTTCTTTTTATTTCATATGTATGGGTCTTTTGTCAGCATGCGTGTCTGTGTACCACTGTATATGGTGGCTATGGACACTGGACCCCTGGGACTGAGTCTGCATTCATTTTTCATCTGTTCTGTGCAACCATTTAACATGCTTGGCTGACCACAGCCAATCTATGCTCTCCAACACTGCTTAATTTTAGCACCCACACCTGTGATATCATTCACCACCCTAAGCCACCTTTATATTCTTATGTCAAAGTTCATTGAGAATAATATAATGGCCTATTGGTCATGGTGATGTCCAACCTGTGGCCAGCAGGCCACATATATTCCACACATCTGCCTGCAAGCCTGAACACCTGGATTTGACTTCCTGGATCTACACTGTGAAATGAGTGAACTACACAGCAAGTTGTCTTCTGACCACACCTGAACTATGGCATGTGTGTGTGTATGTGGACACATGCACACGTACACACACACAAATTAACTAATTAAAATATAATTTTAAAATGTTTAAACCATATGAGAGTTTCTAGTTCTTGGTAAATGTGATCATTTCCCTCCTCGGCCCCATCTAAGGCAGTGGCCAAAATCAAGTTCAAAGTCTAAATCAGAATCTAAGGGGTTAGTTACATCAAACCTCAGACTCATAATTTTGGTTGTGAGCCTAGCCTTTAACGGCTCAGCCATCTCTCCAGCCCAAGCCTCAGACTCTTACGTTAGAGGATCTTTCACAGCCTCTCAGCTCAAAATGAACATTTTTAACTTTTGGCTCTGTTTATAGCGCAGGGATCAAAACACAACACGGTTCAGGAAAGCAGTGTTTGACGCCAGGCTTCTGAACAGCCGTTCTTCTCCCTGTACAAATGGGGCTTAAGTGGGTACCGTTTTACGTCCACGAAAACAAAGAGCAAGCAATTTTGTCAGTCAGAAAATTACCGAGAGATATGGTTAAACCGTGCGATGAAGAGCGCAGACCTGACAGGCGGCGGCACAGCCGGTGGGTAAGTAATGAAAGCCACTAGCAGAGAGCCAGCATCCGCCGAGAGCAGGCAAGGACTCGCAGCTCATAAACGGCCAGGAGTGATTCGCCATGTAATCTGAAAGCACATTTGCTGGGTTAGTGCTCCACCAGTTCAATTCTGATCAATCAATGCTTCAGGAGTCGGACTTTTTCCTTCATAAACAAGCAGGCAACATTTTCATAGCATCGGCTAGAGACGCAATCATCTCAGACAAAGAGACCGTTTTTCTAAAGAGATTGCTTGGTACTCATTTTGGACCATACACTCTGTAATTTCCAAGGTGTTTGGCAGGCCTTATTAAAATGATCTTCACCCTAAAGTCATGAAGAACAAAAAGGAGATGGGAGTACCCCCCTGTTACAGGGTCTTGGAGAATGAGGACATGCCCAAGGCTTCCACTGGCACCAGTGATAAAGCCTTAACTTGAAACATCGCTCATTTCCCCATCTATTCCCTTCCCGCTATCTTCTTTATTCATTCTGACATACAGAGATTGCAAGGTTGTCCAAAAAACATGCCAGTGAATGACTATACAGTCTTAGCACTTGCAATGCAGGCTGAAGCAAGAGACTTGAGTTCAAGCCCAGCCTGCCTGACAAAGAGCTACCTTGCCTCAAAAATGAAAACAAACACAAAAGAAATGTAAAGATGTCAGATCCCAATCTGGGGGTGGAACCCTAAACAGGATGAAAACTGACAGCAAACATCCTTAGCCTGGTGCTTTTCAGCCTCTCTCTCTCAATCTCTTTTGCTTCTCTATCCATAAGCTGCTTAAAGGAATTCTGATTCAGCAACCACTCAATCCGGCCTCTGTTCTTGCCACTCAATGAAATTGCTCTCTTAAAAATGAAAACGCAATTACCTTTTTTCAGACCTCTTTGTCCCACCCTCCTTCAGTGTATTGCCCTGCTAACTACAAGTTTCAATGTGTAGCGGATCATCGGCAGACAAAAGCTTAGGAAAACTCAATTGGCGGGTGGCGTGGAGACTCTGTAGCCTTCAAATCACAATAATTGCAGAAATCAATTAATTTTAAAACACCATTGCTCAAGAATCAAAGCCGTCTCCTGGGCAAGTGCTAGGTAGATTCATGAGTTTAGTTTCATTTAGTTTGTACAACAATCCTTTGAGGCAGACATTCCCATCTCTACTTTACACTTGAGCAAATTTAAGTTCGTGGAAATGTAACAACTGATAAGTGGCCCCAGGTCCCCACTTATCAGGTTCTTTGTTTTACAATACAGCCATCTTTCTATCCATTAACCTACTAGGGAATAAGCTGTCTCAGGGAAATGAGCCTTCCAGGGAACTCGGGTTTACCAGCAAAACAAAGGATTTAAACAAGTACCACTCTAAAGGTGTGCTTTTAAAGCACAGAAAAAGTATTTCTTTAATGGTCATCCTAAGAACACCTATCGCTACAATCCACTGAACCAAAATTCTGTGTGCACTTCCTGGAGTTTTTGTCTCCTGCAGCATTAGACTCTTGCAAAGTCTGCTGACCTTCTGGCTTTTTGAACTTGATACTTCTGTTCCACACCAGCATTTCAAATGGAAAGACATCAAGGGTAAAACATCAAGTCAAACCATTCCTGTGTGAGAATGTCAGGCTACCCCACTCACCTTTGGTCAGAGTTGGGGAGTGTTTGTTTTATACCTTTGCTCAATATCCCTTAGGGCCTTAATGGGTATTATATTTAAGAAGGATTAGGACACTAATGGAGATTCCACTTTTTAAGAAATGATCACCTGGGCAAATGTATTTGAAAAGTGCTGAAGGCTATTACTTAGCCTTGGGTAATCAGAAAACACTAATAATTTTAAAGTGTAATAAGGGCCAGTATTCCATACTTACTCTATCAGCTAAATAAATGACTAATGCAGATATAGATGCAGGTACCATTATGGATACCAGGGTTTCTGACCTGCTATATTTCAGAAAGTGATTTCAACACGTATCTTATAATCAACAAATAATACTATAAATGTATATCATTACATTTAATAAATTACACAAATAATCTTCAAAACCAATGAAAACTAGGAAAAGTATCATTTAGTAGCCATTATATTATATCCATTCACAACACTTTCACATCCATGATGGTTTGAATAGGATTGCCCTCCACAGGCTCATAGATTTGAATGCTTGGTCACCAGGGAGTGGTGTGGCTTAGAAGGTGTGGCTTTTATTAGGACTATGTGTGATCTTGTTGGAGGAAGTGTGTCACTGTGGGGGGTGGGCCTTGAGGTTTCCTATACTCAGGATACTGCCTAGTGTCTCAATCGACTTCCTGTTGCCTGCAAGATGTAGGACCCTCAGCTACTTCTCCCCAGCACCACTGTCTGCCTGCAAGCCACCATGCTTCCAAATATGACAATAATAGACCAAAATTCTGAACTGTAAGCCAGCATCAATTAAATGTTTTCCTTTTATAAGAGTTGCTGAGTTTATGGTGTCTCTTCACAGCAATGGAAATCCTAACTAAAATACCACCCCTTTTAAGCCTTATCAGTCTCATAATGGTGCTATGACACCACTTACTAATAAATATCTCAGGCTCTTGGGAAGCTATAAAAATGGTCTGGGCAATAATGCAGAGTGAATCGGAATACTTGCTTCTCCACAAGACAACTAACTCCTTAGCTCATCTGAAAAAGTTCATGATTTTAAAACAAGTTCAAAACACAATAGACATATGGCAGAATGGTGGGGGGGGGCGGCATGGGAAAGGAATATATTCTTCATCCAATAAAGATTTAGTAGCACATCTCAAAAACCAGTTACGGGGTTGGTGCTTTGAACCACATGGTATCACACAGGGGAGGACAGCAACAGACGGAGTTGAATTGCTCAGTCATTCATGATGATGTTATACAACTCAGGGAAACCTGTAATCCTGAAAGCAGCTCACATCATGTGTTAGGCACAAGCACCAACGTCTAGGCCACCACAAGAGAAGGAAAAGGAAAAGACTTGAATTCTGAGATCATCCCAGATCATGTCCAATGTTTTTCTCTCCCATAGGCTGTCCCTATATCTCTTTGTTGCTTTAAGAATATATTCATAGACACAGCACATACTTGAGTTTAACTAGTCACCCCAGAATATCTCCAAGCCTTAGGAAGCAGCCAACATCTCAGATTGTATCTAGCTGCTCCCAAGAGAAGGCAGACCAGGGACCCCAAACTTGAGGGTGCTATTTGAAGTGAGAAGAGACAAATGCACAGCTTTGGCCTTAACTCTGTGGATTTTGCCTGCGTAGTTGGTTTCAGAAATCACTATGGCTACCCAGCAACCCAATGAGGTTGTTATTGATTATCCGGCTCTTACACATGAGGAAGCTAAGATATTTAGTTACCCAACTGCCAAGCAGATGAACCACCTCTAGACTCTGGAAGACATGAATACAGAATCCATATTTTCCTCCTCTCCATGGAGCTGCACCACACAGGGTTTAAAACAAAACCCCCAATGCAGAATCTGTCAATTTTTTTAATCATGTGTCTCTTCCCCATATCTATGTAGAGAGCAATATTTTTTAGCAATTAAATTTTATTGTACTTTTACACTCATTCAACTTAGTTTTTCATGGATGTGATGTTCTCCTCTTTTTACATTTATATTTCATCAATTCATGCAATATTTAAATAAATTACATAGTTTCAGGTGCAACCACTAAACAGAGATTTGAGTCAAATGCTGTGCTATCTGTAATCTGACAGTTCGATTAGGAAACAAATGTGCCACACCTACCTAAAGAACGATCTTCTCTTTCTTTTATTTTTAAAGAGTTTGGTTTTTAATTATGTATATTTACGGGGGTGGGGTGGATATGTACATGCAAATGCAGGTTTCCGTAGAGGTAAGAAGACAGTGTCCAGTGCCTTGGAGTTACAGAGGGTTGTGAGCCACTCATCCTGGATCCTAGGAACCAAATTTGGGTCCTTTGCTACAGCAGCATGCACACGTAATGACTCTTAACCACTGAGTCATCTCTGTGGCCCCTAGAGAACAGTCTGTGCATAGGTGTGCAGTATGTGCACATCTTGGATAGATGTGTAAGATGTGTTGGTGAAACAGGAGTCAGATTCAGAAGGATTCCGGTGTGCATAGGGGAGAGTCTATGGTAACCACAACCTTCTGTGGATCCCTTTTTTCAATTCTAGAAGTTCTGTTCTCATTTACTGAGTACTTGCTCCCTGTGGTCCTTCTCCAGTTACTCCCTCTATCAGTCCCCTTCAACATCCCAGTTTGATGAATGGTATACATGTACTTTCACACAGAGCATCTTCATCAGACCCAGCTGACAGATGAAGGCTGCACAAAAGCTAAAATACTAAATCTGTATCTCTGTATCATCTCACTGCCCCTTTAAGCCCCTCTAAGATCTGCTTTGGCTGCCCATGGATGTCAGCCATTTTAATATTATTGTCATGAGCTCTCCAAAATCTGCAGGCCTCTGACCTTCCATCTCACTAGCTTTATCCAAGGCTGGGAGAGATCCTGGGTTCTAAATCACCAGCTACTGCTAGTAGCCTTAGCTATTGCACATTGCTGAAAAAGATTCAGTATGCCAAAGCTCTTTCCATCATTCCCACATGTGTTAATCTGAAATTACTTCTTCTGTGAAATTACCATAAAGGTTTATGTCTCTTTAAGCCCTTCTAAGTACTTTTGCACACATTTTACCTCCTGCTTTAGACAAGTCTCCTGTAAGTTACAGTTATATACATTCATTCAACAGGTATGTATCTCATACTTTCCCCATCTGTTTGTATCTTTTATAAACTACAAGTGTGCTCTAATTTCTCTTTAGAGCATATCAACCTTTTACCTCTTAATATTAGTAATAATAATGAGGTAAGCATCTGGATCTACATTTATTTCTTGCACATTGAAAGCACTAATTGTATTGTGTATCTCTCTAGTCTCATGCTTTCTGTTTGGTGGATTCTGTTAGTGTTCCTCACACTTGCTGTGTCTCCTTAGGTGGACACCTTAGGTGTAGAACATTTGTCTAGGTCATTCTAGTCACACCTCAGTAACAATTGTATATCTGTGGTTTTAGTGTCAACATGGCCCGTGGTGCTTGCCCTGACCAATGTAACATGATCTGAATGGTCACATTGCCAAAAAGAAACTTTAAAATCCAGCTCATGGACTCCCTTTATTCTCTGTCCTTTTGTTCTAAGATGGGCAGTGTGTCAAACAAAACTGGCCGTGTCACTCTGTCCCTAAAGTAACATGACACCAAATAGACAAGCAGCGAAGCCAGAAGTAAACCCTGGCTTTTCCAAACCAGCAAGACTTTGTAGTTCCTTTTTCTTGCTTCACTACCTAGACTGTTGTGATAGGGAACATATGGATCATTGTTTTTTAAATGAACAAATGTTAGATCTAGTGATATAGAGAAACCTGGTACTGGGTAAGATAGCAAGGGTAATTATTAATGCTGCGTCCAGATTCTGCCCTCACATAATATGTGGTATTGATTACATTACCTGTAGGCACAGATGGGAATGCTTCTACTTGCTACTTTTTTTTCTATATCAATATAAGATTGCTAAGCCAATATTTTATTTAATTTGTACCAAAAAAAAACTACCTACAAAATAGGTAATAAATCCTTCAAAGAAGGAGTCAGGTTTCCACTAGAATTTAAGGGGCAAATTTGCATTATTTTGTCAATAAAAGTATAAAAGCAGGTAAGAATTTTTATGTAAGGATTTGAAGTGAAGTTGAAATCTGCTTGTACTGCTACAGAATCAATACAAGCAGGGTCACTGGAGTGTTAGTAATTGAGTTAAGTCTGCTATTGCTCTACATCACTCATTCAAATTTACCCCTTTCTGAAATTTATTCCTCAGGTGTTTGGACCAAACGCTCTATAATGCAACTAGCATTTAGGTTATTTTGCAGCACAGAAAACTACATGAAGACTCCCTTCTCAGGGACTCCCTACTCAGAGTCCCTTCCTAAATTCCAAAAGCACGCTCCTTAAACTCCAGGGTGCAGTGCTCTTCAGAACACATCTCTCCCACACACTTCCATTTCAGCTTCTTCCTCTGGATGCAGAAGGGTGTGATCCACCCAATTAGAAATATTTTCAGACATGTCCCCAGTTCCTGACAGTGTCACTTCTGAGTAGAGTAACTCCCTTTCGGAGAGCCCGACAGGACGGGCCAGACAGAGATTACAATCAGGTCTAACCCTAACCGACTCCACATCCTACTTTGAATGTCCCTTACCTACTTCATTAACAGTTAATGGAACATTTGGAAGGCTCCCGAGCTACATTAATGCTGTTTACAGTTTGATACATGCCCTAGAAGATAATCATATATTAAAAGGAATGGCATTTTTGGAGGCCCAAAAAAGAAAGAAAGGAAATTAGGGGGGGAACCAAAGACTTATAAAACTTAATGCTGGACAGACTGCTATGCCAGCGCCCTGAGGCAGAGATCGGGAGTCCTCTGGGCAAGCTGGTTAACTGCACTAACAGAATTAGCAAGCTCCAGATTCAACAAGAGACCCTACCTCAGTAAATAAAATAGATGCTAATTGAGGAAGACACCAAACATCAGGCTCTGGCCTCCACATGCACACATACACATATGTGCATGTACACCTGTACACATGTGTTCAAACACATACATATACATGGGGAGAAAGGAGCTATAAAACACCTTATATGTGCATACTTTTCCTAGAATAAAGTTGTATGAATAGTAAGAAATAGGAAGAGATGGGATAATCATTTTCCATGAAACATGGTTGTAGTATGAATCTTTAAAGTTCTTATTAATAAAAACAAACCTGAAGCCGGTACTAGAGTGAATGCTGGAAGATCAGAGAAGCAGAACAAGCCACAGCTACCTCACCTCGCCAGTTCCTCAGCTGATACTGTTTCCTCAGGCTGGAAGCCTTTGAGTCCTCATCCAAATGGATCTCAGATGAACTGCTTCTCGAAAACCTAAAAGCTTAACCAGTCTAGTTCCTGGTCTTCACGCCTTATATACCTTTCTGCTTCCTGCCATCACTCCCTGGGATTAAAGGCTCACTTCCTGGGATTAAAGGCTCTTTGTTACCACCCTAGCTGTTTCCAGTGTGGCCTTGAACTCACAGAGATCCAGGTAGATCTCTGCCTCTGGAATGCTAGGATTAAAGGCGTGTGTGCCACCATTTTCTGGCCTCTATATCTAGTGGCTATTCTGTTCTCTGACCCCAGAAAAGTTTATGAGAGTGCACAATATTTCATGGAACACAATACCACCACACATGGTCTTAATCCTCATGGAGACAAATTCGTGACTACATACAACTGGTACCTGTCCAGATTCCATCTACAGAAAATATACTCATTAACTATTTTTGCTAACCCTAATTTTACTAGTTGCAATTATCTATTAAGGCAGATTGATAGAGAGACCTAAGGCTCACAATTTAGAAGCCCCTGTTATGTTTAAAATGGAGGTGAAAATTCCTGTGTACTATTGCTCTTCATTGCCCAAGTGATATTGACAAGACCTATATTCCTAAACATGCTTGGGATTGTGCAGCTATTTGGCACAGCTCTAAAGAAAATGACTAGCAGAGATCAAGATGGCAATGATGGATTTCACAGGATTTATGACTTCATTTCTCTAGACAAACACTTATTTGAAAAAGTTTCTACAACTATAGAAGCCAAATTTCATCATGGCCCCCAACCTCTTTGCCTCAACTGTGTCTCCTACTTGTGTCCTTGTAAAACACCCCACATACCATAAAATACTTATGAAAAATGAGATGTCACATGAGTGATAAAATGTGATGGGGGGGGGGCTGGAGAGATGGTTCAGCAGTTAAGAGCACTAACTGCTCTTCCAGACGACCCGGGTTCAATTCCCAGCTCCTTCATGATAGCTCACAACTGTCTGCAACTCCAAGATCTGATATCCTCATACAGGCATATATGAAGGCGAAACATAAATGCACATAAAGTAAAAATAAATAAATTTTATAAACCTTTTTTAAAATGTGATTTGGGGGAATTGGTTATGCAAGACATCAAGGTTTATCCATTATTTCTCTGGTCCCTTAATTGAGAAGAAGTTGGAAGGGTTGTCATTAAGGCATTCCAACCCCATATACAGGTTTTCAACATGAGACACAAATGCTTCCTCCAAATGATAACTACTACTTTCAGCCACCAAGTTTGGGGGGTGATTTGTTATGCAGCTATAGAAAATGGATGCAATTGCCAGCCTAAAGACAAATGGCCATCGGAAAAGCACGGTACTGGGGCACTGCCCAGAAAACTTCAGACAGAAAACTATTAGTAGCAGAGAACCCTATGCCTTTCCTTTCTAGGTTATTGATATCATTTAATTTGTTGGCTGCCAAGTTTCCATCCTAAGTCTCTAAAAAACTACGCAGAAATTTGAGTTAAAAGCAAAGTTAAAGTGTTGATAGTGTTAAATATTTAAAAAGAAAACAGACAGACACAGGATAATCTTGAATTATTCTTAGTTCAATGAGTGTGTGAAAATCTTCCAAAATATAATGTATTTGCAAAGAAGATGAATCAAAAATGAATACTGCATTTGTGTTTCAAAAGACATTTGATCCTTAATCTGAGTTTTACCAGGTGAAGCCAATGATGCACTTTGCTTTCATCTTTCTCCACACAGGCAAGCGAATAAAAAGCTAGACACCTGTTCCATGAGCAAAAATTCTTAGAGCAATGAATTATGTTTGTTTTCATTAGTGAAAATGGAATTGGAAATGTTCAAGAAGAGTCTCTAAAAACCTGGAAACTCAACAAAACGTTGCTTAAGTTCTTCCTATTCCCAAACCCCCATCAACGTGTCTGTGGGTCAGGTGTTCCTGGTCCTGGGCCTTTCTTTTCCCAGTGTCTAAACAAGAAAGGATGTGGGGAAATAGGAGACAGCTGAAGCTCAGCATCTGGCAGGAGCCAACAGGGTTCCTGTGGTGCTGATGTTCCCTGAGATTGGATTCTAAAACCTCAGATTCTCTAAGTCATAAGGTGGTACCTTCACTTCAGACTTCCAAATCCCTTCATGTGTTCTCCATTCTGCAAATGAGACCAACATCCATCCAACACTCAAACACAAAACCTGAGGGTCATCCTTAACTTCTCTTTTTCTTTTTGGCTTCCTACATACTATCTATCACCAGTTGATTCTTTCTCAAAAGTCCACCCTTTCTCTCAATCTTTACTTCACCAGTTTTTAGAAACAGGCTATTCCTCTGCCTGAGCTTATCACCTGCCTATCAGTTAGAATCTGAACTCTCATTTTAAAATCATATGGAATCGTGTCTCCCACCCCAGAAAATCTTTCATGTGTCACTGTTTAGGATCACTGACTAAGAAGTTCCACAGTAAGATGCACCTATAAGATTTGAGATTGCCTTAATGGATTGAATGCTAATTATTTCTCTTCTCTGCCACAATAATCTTTTTTAAACTTTTTATTCATTTTACATGCCAACCACAGTTTCCTCTCCCATCCCTCCTCCATCGTCCCCCCACCACCACCACCTTCCCCCGACTCACATCTCCCATCCACTCCTCCAAAAGGGTAAGGCCTCCCATGGGGAGTCAACAAAGCCTGGTACATTCAGTTGTGGCAGGACCAAGCCCCTCCCCCTGCATCAAGGCTGAGCCAGGCATCCCACCATAGGAAATGGGCTCCAGAAAGCCAGCTCATGTACCAGGGACAGATTCTGGTCCCACTGCCAGGGCCTCTCAAACAGACTAAGCTACATAACTGTCTCCCACATGCAGAGGGCCTAGTCTGGTCCCATGTAGGCTCCATAGCTGTCAGTCTAGAGTTCATGAGTGCCTATGAGTCTGGTTCAGTTGTCTCTGTTGGATTTTGACCCCCTCCTTGCTCATATAATCCCTCCTTCCTCTCTTTGACTGAACTCTCAGAGGTCAGACTGGTGCTTGGATGCTGCCACAATAATCTTAACTCTCAAAATCATAAATTATTTTTTAAAGTACTCATTGAAACTGATGAAAGAACATAGGCAAGAATAAAAAGAATAATACTCCTCTGCCTGATTCACATACAGGAGTATATCTCTTTAATACAAGAAAGTAGAGACTGTTTTTTTCCCATTCATATCTTCTGTTTTACAGTGTTTATATGTTTTATAAACCAGTTAATTATTCTCCAATAAACAATTACAGTCTTGTGCACCACAGAATCAAGGCTATTATTGTAAACTAGAAGCTTGTCTCCAGGCATTCCTGGTCCTTGCTATTCAGCATGTAATCAGTGCGTGGGTCGGCAGCTCCAAAGTTACCAGCAGCCTCAGCACTGAGAAATGCAGAGTGTCAGCCCCAGCCCAGAACCAGAGGTTCACAAGATCTGCAGCAGTTCAGTGTCAAGCACAATGCCGATGCTTGAGGAGCACTTTTCTAAATCACATTCAGGAGCCATCATGTTATCTACCAGATACCAGCAGAAGCCTCCCTCCATGACATACAGAGAAGTAGGAGAGATTGGGGAAATACCCGCATGCATGTTCAAATTATCATATCCCACTGAGTATAAGACAGAATAGTTTGGGATTGTGCTGAGTCAGAACACTACATCCTGCTACTGGATTTCAATGTGGGCTCCCTACAGAAAAGTGTCTTTGAATGTTGTGTACACCACGTGACTTTAATAGGGACTGTGCCTACTAAAAGCAGGGGTTATCAACTGTGGGTTACAATTCAACAAAATAATTAAAACATGAATTTTAGCTATGACACACTTAAAAGTGACTCTTAGTATATGCATGCATCTTCTGATATAGAGACACTAAAGAAGGCTGGGAAATAAGAGGATCAAGAGCGTTTTTAGAATCAGATGCTATGTACACCTACCTTCTCCTTCAGACTTCCTAAACCTAACTCCCATATGTACATTAGGGATAAGGCTAGGCACAGTGGTGATTGCTCTAATTCATGTACATGGGAGGCTAAAGCAAAAGGATCAGGATTTAATGTCAGCCCAGGTTAGAAGCAAAACATGGTCTTAGACAAAGAGTCCCTGAAAGAATGGATATTAATCCCATGAAGTTACTGAAAGAATTCACAATACATGCAGTGGCTGGCACATGAGAGGCCCCTAACAAAATGACACTCTCACAATACAACTCTTTCATTTAATTTGTTATTTCATTTATTTAATTTGTCTCAGCAAACATCTTTCTCTAATAGATGTTTAATCAGAACATCAACTCCATTAAGATTTTAATATCCATTTGCTGATCCCTCCCTCCCATGCCATCCTATTCTGTGTGTTTACTATACCTTAGAAACATTTCTGTTGCCATAACACTTAGAATTTATGGTTCTTGCTTGAAACGTGTCCTCTCCATGTACAATCCACCCTCTAAAACTAGGACAAACTTGCTCTTTGGAGAAACCCCTACATTTGCATAATTCCAAATGCATACTATATAGTCAATGCCTTTAAATTAATGAACAAATACCAGAAACTTCCTTTGGCAGTGATCAATGACTCCCTATTGCTGTCTTTGGTGGAAAATCATTACCTGCTTCTCTGTTTTCTCCTGTAACAGCCTCTCTGCCTCCCTAACCTCCCCTACCCCACTGCACACCCAGGGCTAGTTCTGTGCTTGTTTACATCTCTTTCTACACAGTTTAAATTATTCAAAGTACAGAGTGGGGAGGTTGTCTTTGGTTAAGTATACCCAAGTCATAAGTAAAATTAATAGAGTAAAAATCTCTCTTTAAGTTCTTTTTATCTGTTCTTCCATCATGGATAACTAATTCTTATTTGTTAGAAGCATAAAATCCATCCAATTCATTCCATATTTTATTAAACAAACACACAGATTTGGGAAATTTTCTTTCCCTCATTCTCCCCCATCACCCACTTCATTTGCTTGTTCAATAGATTTAATTACTTATCTAATAGGTTGCATGATATTTGTGCTTAAGAACACACAAGGGGGAAAAGGATGATTATAAGGATGCAAAATTTAAACAAGGAAAAGGCTGCTTATGCCTCCTGAGTGTTATTACTTCCTCCCAAGGCCTGCAAAGGCAGGAAGGGTGTTTCCCTAGGCACCCCACTCACTCCAGAAACACCTGCAGCGCTTGGGGAAGACCATCTACTAATGTTCCTCATCAAACGCTATTCTCAGTCTAATTCTTCCTTAATTCCTGGGTTTTAATTTGCTCCTTTTCAAGTTGTATCTTAAAAAGTGTCTATGGTAGAAATAACAGCAGTCTCAAATTTGCTATTAATCCCCTGAAGATATTTTTTTAATTAAAATAGGATTGGATGGACGTTACTTTTTAAATTTTATTTTATTCTATACGTATGCGTGTTTCCCCTGCATGTATGTATGTGCACCGTGTGTGTGCCTGGTGTCTGCTGAGGCCAGAAGCTGAGGGTGGGAGCCAGAACAACGCGTTGGATCTCCTGGGACTGCAGTTACCAAAGTTTGTCAGTTACCATGATGTGGGTGCTGGGGACAAAACCAGGTCCTCTGCAAGAGTAACAACCTCTCCTTCCCATTGCTCAGGTTATCTCTCCTTACTTTTTTTTTTTTTTTTTACAGCCGTAAGAAACATATCAGCCTCTTTTAAGACTGCTCTATACCAGAATTAAAATATGAAAACTCACTCATTCCAAATATGACATTTAAAAAAAATTTTTTTTTCCTTTTCTGAGTACAAGTTTAAGATTTTGCAGCGTATTTAAAACTCTTTTGACACCAACCACGCTTTGTTTGTTTGTCTGGACTTCTTAAATTTTTATTCTTGTTCTTCATAACAAAAATCTATATATTATCCCCAATTTAGTCCCCACTCTCAAACCATCTTGAGATTCAAGTGAAATGATCAGAATTAGCAAATACAAATGCCAAAGTTAATGCAGAATTTCAGATAAACAAATGATTTTAATATAAATGTGGAGCCTGAAATATTTAGGCCATATTTATGCTGAAAATTATTCAGGTGCTTCAACCAACAGAATTTTATTCTCTCACAGTTCCAGAGGCCACGTGTGTGGAATAAAGATGTCTCTGGCTGAGCTCACTACAAAAGCTCAGGGAGCGTCCTTACCATCTCAGCTCCGGCTGCTTCGGGCCTTCTTGGCATGTGGCTGTGTAACCTTAATCTCCGCCTTTATCTTCTTATGACCCTCTCCTCTGAGTCTTAACTCTCTCTGAAGGCCCAGGGACTTTTGACATTTGATTTAAGGTCCACCTTCAAAATTCCAAAATTCCTAAATGTTCTCATCTCAAGATTCTACACTTAATTACATCTGTAAGACTATTCTTCCAGAAAAGGCAATGCTAACAGGGTTTAACTGTGAAAGTATGAACATAAATTGAGAGTAAGCTTTTAACATACTGCAGAGGAGAAGGGCTGAAAGCTCAAACATCCGCTGAGGATGATGAATTCGTGGTTCAGGAGTAAAACGCAGTATACGCAAGGTGGAAATTAAGATGTGGAAGAAAATCCATGCAAGTTTCTTTTGACCTTGTTTTAGCAATACCAGATTCTTCTTGCTAAGAGACATGGAGAGTCCCACCAAGTCATTTAGCTGCTCATTAAGCTGACATTTGTTGAGGTCAGTTTTATGTGCCAGTCTTAGAAAAAGACAGCCCTTCTAAAGATTACTAGCAAACGAAAGGGTCAATCAGTAAGTAAAATAAGAATGTTTTTTGCAGAAGTTCCATAAATATTGAAGGGAATATTTTTCCCAAGTAAAAATACTGTGAATTCTAACAAAATCAAAATGATGGCGATGTTCTAATGGAAAAAGGTGATCAAGGTAAATGGCACAGAAGGTGGCTTTAAGCTTCGTGGTGGTTTTGTTTGCAGTGTTAGGGGTGGAAGTCAGAGCCTCTTGCATGCTAAGCAAACACTCTAAACTACATCCCCAGCTCTTTCAAAGATTCTTAAGTGCTAGGAAGAAAATACACATGGTGATGTGATGACAAGTATCTGAGAGCAAGGTCCACTGCCTTAGAAGGGGTGATTAGGAAACCTACTCAGAATAGATGACATTTGTGCTGAGTGCCAAGGGATGTAAGTGTAGCAGGCATGCAGGATCCCAGCAGAAAGTTGTTCTGGACAAATAATACTAGGTGTGAGTGCCTGCGGCAGGGAATGATCCCTGGGTTCTGGAAAGAAGTGTCTGCTAGACTGGCCAGAGCATAGTGAACAAAAGCATCATGCAGGACTGAGCCACACAGACCAGAGCCAGGCCTTTACTAGGCCCTAAAGGATCCTGAGGCAGAATTTGGATTTTATTCTATGGGCATGAAAAACACAGCAAAGATTTAGAAAGAGGCATGATGGCTTGGTTTGTGGTTTTTTTATATATATAGTTTAATTTAATTTTACATATCAGCCACAGATTCCCCTGTCCTCCCTCCCCTGCTGCCCCCCCCCAGCACACCCCCTATTCCCATCTCCTCCAGGGCAAGGACTCCCCTGGGGATTCAGCTCAGCCTGGTAGATTCAATCGAGGCAGGTCCAGTTTTTAAAGCTCAGTGGTTACTATCAGTGACTTACTGAGGTAAGAGGGGGAGCACACAGACCAGAGAGGAGGCCCTGGGAAATGATAGTGGACAGCATTTGCAAACTGAACCATCTGAATTCACATATTATATGCCAATAGTAGAAGAGAAAAGATGAGAGTCTGTTACCACCTTCACAAATAGAAACTACAGCGCTCAGGCCTAGCTGCAATCAAATAAATCTACAGAAGTTCTGGAGAAGCCGTGTAGACCAGAGTGGAGTGAGCAAGTGCTGAGAAACATCGAGGAAAAAGAGGCTTTCAATCCCTCGTCTCTCCTGATGGCTAGGAAATGGGATACATCAAGGAGTTGCCTTAGATCTGCAGAAAGAAGCCACACACTGGTGATGGCAAGGTCATCCCATCATCCATGCTTATTGGACAGAATAGCAAGGTAGGGTGTGTTGCCTGCCCTGGACAACTCACTCTCCTACCTCAGTGTTAGGGGTGAGAGAAACACAGATCTCGTCTATGAATACAACCTCCACTCATCTGGAGTGTTCTGTAACAGTTCAGTTTACATGCACCTGCTAGAATGAGGTTCTGCTGTCAGTGATGAGACCAGAGCACCTGACACCACCTAGGCCATGCTGATGGAACAGTCCCTCCCTCATAGACCAAAGTGAAAAGGCTTTTCACTGCACTGCACCATGACAGTTTGTACAGTGAGCTCAATGTCACTCAAGTACAGCAAATAAGTGCTAATCGCTCAAATATTTAATACAAAATAATATACTGATTGCACAAAGTCCTAGGGCACATGATATTATTTGAAAATTCAGGGTAAATATTTAATACCTGTTAGAAATTCTTTTTTTAAGATTCACCTATTGTTATTTTATTTTGTCTGCATGTATGTCTGTGCACCACATCATGTATTGCCTGCAAAGACCGGAAGAGGACGTCAAATCCTCTGGAACTGGAGCTACAAATGGTTCTGAGAGACCATGTTGGTGCTATCACTCACACTCAAGTCTCTCTGTAAGAGCAACCAGTGCTTTTAACCACTGAGCCATCTCTCCAGTCCCTAGTAATTATTCTGAATCACAGAATTTAGAGCATCGGTTATAAAAGATAAATTAAAATTAGTGAGAAAATAATTATATAACTCCATATCTAGTTTTTCTTTACTTTTAGATTAAACTCTAGCATGACATTAATCCTTTTGGATAACCTTAGCCACTTCAGAGTATACACAGTGTATAAGAGTTTTTCATGTTTGGGGTTCCACTTTATTGAAAGCAAGTTAAACACAGGCACATATCTTCTCCATCATTCTTAGTAAAAAGAACCCTATGAATAAAAAGAATTATCTTTGAAAACATGGAAAACCACATTTACAGAACATTTTAAGTCTGTATTTTGGCTTACATTGGATTAAACAACCATGTTCCATCAAATATTAGTACTTATGAAACAAATTCAGTTAATAACATAGTTGAAATATTTCAGTCTAATTATACTACTTTCTAACTAAATATAAGCCCTTAAGTATCTTGTTTTAGAATATTCATCAAAGAATAGTTCCACCTCCAGTTAATATTTATGAACTATCATCAAGTATTTAAACTTTAGAGTTGAGAAGAACCTTCAAAAACTGCAAAATCTTCACAATAATCCCAAACTATTATTATCATTAACCTTTTGTAAGATAGCATACTTTTTAAATTACATAAAGTGTCCAGCTTAAATAATCAACAAATAGCAAAGCCTGCATTTACACCAAGACCTTCTCATGTAAGTTCACTCGTTAAGAGCACTTGCTGCTCTTCCAGGGGCCCCCAGTTTGAAGGCAGCTCACAATCACCTGCAACTCCAGCTCCAGGGCATCTGATGCTTTCTTCTAGCCTCCATGGGCACCTGCACCCACATATGCACATACCCATCTATATACACATAATAAAGACTGAAATAAATCTTTAAAAAAACAACCGCCAATCTTCTTTATGCTCAAGCCTTGCTGAAAATCTTTACTTCCCAGCCTAACAAAATGTTTGGCCAATGCCATATGTCACTCTTAGGTTTTCACCAAGTAAGAAATGACACCCATTTACATTTTTCATTATTAGAACACTCGTATGTTAGCAAAATTAAAGCATGGTTGTTAATGTAATTCCAAGATTTGTCTCTCATACTTTGACCACTCCCAACTATTCTGATACCATAATCCTAAGAAAAGTCATAGACAAGTCCTTCCTTGTCTGTTCACTTCCATTGAACAACCCCCACCCAGTATTTACAAAATCATTGTATCCCTTGCTACTCCCACTACTCTCAGGCTTATCATCGCCCATCCGGCCCTTCTGATCTCTCTGCCCAGCATGGGCCTCCCAGTCAGTGATCTTCATAGTTCATACTTTGGTTGCTATCTTACTAGTAGTTTTTAATCCTTTCACCCTTGACTGCTCTCGCTGTAATGATTATCAGAACTGTAACAGTACCGTCACAGTGAGCTCATTATACCTAACCTTGGCCAACCCCTTCACAGTCCTTCTGGGCCACTTCCACGCCACCCCTATGGCTGAGCGGTCTCACACTATCAAGTCCTGTGCCGTGACTTTAGAAACAAGATTATATGAGAGGGTCTCCATTCTCAAAGAAGTCTATCCCAGGGACACCCTTTAAGTTCTCTGGGATTTCTTCTAATCTTTAGACTTTTAAGGACACACCAGAAGAGAGAAGAAGTGGGATGTTTTAACCTAGATGCCCTTCAACTGAAGAATGGATAAATAAATTGTGGCACATATACACAATGGAATACTACTCAGCAGAGAAAAACAATGACATCATGAGGTTTGCAGGCAAATGGATAGATCTAGAAAAAATCATCCTGAGTGAGGTAACCCAGACTCAGAAAGACAAATATGGTATGTACTCACTTATAGGAAGATGCTAGATGTGGAACAAGGATGACTGGACTGCTACTCACATCACCAGTGAGGCTACCTAGAACACGGGACCCCAAGAAAGACATGGAGAAATGGATGAGATCTACATGAACAGCTTGGACATGAGTGGGAGCAATGAAGGGCGAGGGTCGAGGGAAAGAGAGCAGGAGATCCTAGCTGGATCAAGAAAAGAGAGGGAGAACAAGGAATAGGAGACAATGGTAAATGAAGACCACATGAGAAAAGGAAGAAACAAAGAGCTGAAGAGGCCCACAGAAATCCACGGGGATACCCCCACAAAGGACTACTCGCAGTGGTCGAGAGACAGCCAGGACTGACCTACTCTGGTGATGGGATGGCCAAACACCCTAATGGTTGTGCCATAAACCCCATCCAAGGACTGAGGAATCTGGATGCAGACATCCACGGCTAGGCCCCCAGGTGGAGTGCTGGGAGTCTAATTAGTGAGAAAGAGGAGGGTTTATATGAGCGAGAATTGTTGAAACCAGGGTTGGATAAAGCACAGGGACAGATAACCAAATGAATGGAAACACATGAACTATGAACCAAAGGCTGAGGGGCCCCCAACTGGATCAGGCCCTCTGAATAGGTGAGACAGTTGATTGGCTTGATCTGTTTGGGAGACATCTAGGCAGTGGGGCCAGGTCCTGTGCTCATTGCATGAGTTGGCTGTTTGAAACCTGGGACTTATGCAGGGACGCTTGGCTCCATCTGGGAGGAGGGGACTGAACCTGCCTGGGACTGAGTCTGTCAGGTCGATCCCAGTCCTCGGGGGGTGGCCTTGATCTGGAGGAGGTGGAAATGGGGGGTGTACTGGGGGGAAGGGGAGAGGGGGGAGAGAGCAAGGGAATCTGTGGCTGTTATGTGGAACTGAATAGTATTGTAAAATAAATAATAATAATAATAATAATAATAATAATAATAATAATAATAATAAAGTGGGGTGTTTTAAGCAATTGTGGAGTTTGGAGGCAGGCCAAGAAAGCCAGAAAGAGAGAAAAAAATGTTTATACTCCATCCAAAACTCCAAAGGCTTAACAGGAGGTAGGAGACCTCAGTCTTCACTCCTCAGGTCTTTAGCTGCCTTGGCAACCCACTTTACTCGGAATTACAGATTTAAATATTAATTCCATCCTCGAGAAGAACACCTCCACCACAAAATCTAGACCACTGTTTGAACAAACAAGGAGATGTCATGGTCTAGTAAAAAATGAACATGTCTCGAAAATCTTTCTTCACTGTGTTCCCTTCCTCGCTGAAGACTTGTGGTCTATAGGCTGCCTTGCCAAGACTAAGCCCTCCACACGAAGTCTTCCCCTTCCCTACTCTATGTCCTGCAAGAATTTTCAGTTATTGCTCCTGTTCTGCGCATCCCTGGCTCCCATCTCACTTGTCCCGCTGAGCAAACGTGGTCAAGACTGCCCTGCCTCGGAACGGCCTCTCGTTCTAGCACATGCCACAGCTGCCCGCCGTCAGTCTCCCAAGTTCCCTACAGACTGGGTTTCCTTCATCCCTTGCTCGCTCCTCCTTGCTTCACTGTCCAGCCTCGGCTGCTGTCACTTTTGGATTCCGCTACTTTTTCCTCCTGAGACTCTCCCCCTATTCCTACGGAAGTGGTCACAGGCTGATTTCCTACCACGCCTGGCCTCCTGTTCGCACTGACCAAAGCTAAGGGCAGACCCTGTAACTCAGAGGAGCGACGCGGAAAGGGAACAGTGGCAAGAAGCCTGAAACCTGACAAAGCCGGACCACGTTGCACCAGGGAAGGCAGCCATACCCAAGGCTGCTTGCTGTGGGGATAGAAACCGCGAGCTCACAGAATACGAATTTTATAAAATTGCTCACAGATATGACTCCTGAGTAGCTTTGCTGATGGTTTTTTCCCAAATCACCATTACAGATCATTGATTAGCAAATGAGTTTCCGTGTCCAGCAATAGAGCAAGTTGGTCCAGATAAGAAAAACTTATGCAGAAAATAGCAAAGTTAGAAATATTCCTAGTTGGTGTAGAGTGTTTAAATCTTTTTTACATTTTAAGAATTTGTTATTATACATGCACGAGTGGATTGCCTACATATGTCTGTGTACCACCTTCATGCCTGGTGTCCAAGGAGACCAGAAGAGGGAAATGAATCCCCTGGAATTAGTGTTACAGATGATTGTGAGCCTCCCTCCATGCCAGTGCTAGGAAGCAAGCCTGAATTCTCTGGAAGGGAGCCAACTGCTCTTCACCACTGAGCTGTCTCTCCAGGCCCTGATGGATACTCCTAAGTATAACAAAAATATATGAACTAGAGTATCTCAGAGAATAAATTTATGACTGTGAGTAACCACAGAGGTAGACCTATAAGAAAACTTACCTATTGCCTTGCCTAAAAGGCATAAGGTCACAGATATTTAAGAAAAGACTAGATCACACAGGAAGATTCCAAAGGCGCTGAAGTCCCTAGAGATGCACTCTTTATTTCCCTGTTTTGAACTCATTGTGATCATCAGAATGAGACCAAACTCATCCACAAGTCACCTTAGAAAGGGAAATTATTGCAGGTCGGTGGTGGCACACGCCTTTAATCCCAGGACTCGGAGGCAGAGGCAGGCGGATCTCTGTGAGTTCGAGGCCAGCCTGGGCTACCAAGTGAGTGCCAGGAAAGGTGCAAAGCTACGCAGAGAAACCCTGTCTCAAAAAACCAAAAGAAAAAAAGGAAAGAAAGGGAAATTATTAGGTGTGATAACTTGATAGCAGGAAGTAAGTGTCCCTTAAACAGACACCAAAATTAGTTATGGAAGGCAAAGAGGTATTTATGAATGCTTTGAAAACCATTTTACTCAACTCATTCTTTTTCAGAGGATGTGGCTTGAAATAGCTAAGTCTTTGAGAATGAATAATTTATGAAGGCTCCAGTACCCTTTGAATAACATAATTTAAACTGAAGCCATTACAGCATAAAAGGAAAAAGAAGAACTCACTTCAGATTCCTCTAATTTCAACATGAATTATCACAAGATTTTGATTTTAGGTAATCTAATCTCCATTTCGGTTCATCGCACAGGATTTGACTAACTGTGCTTACACAGGCCAAGTACTAAATAGAAGTTAGAGTTCAAAGTGGCTTAATGTGAACAAACTTATCTAAGCCAAGACCTAATTTAAATCCATTTCACAACTAAATTCTTATCGTGCATTGGTACATTTCTTTTCTGAGACATTTTCTGATTCTACATCAAAGAGTCAAATCAAAAGTACAAAAAAAATCAAAGTACAAATAAGAATTGAAGCTGACAAACCTTGCAAAATACCAAATGGACTCTCGTTTTTATTTATTTCATCAAAAAGGACCCCTTTTATGTCGCTGACATCCTTCTTTAAAAGGATGTGTTCTAGTTAATGTAGTTGAGTCAAATAAATACCACATTATCATTAATTGAGACGTTCTCGAACAGGACTGTGTACACAAAATGACCAGATGAAAGCTAGGCTGAAGTAGCCCCAAATAAGAAAATCATGCCCAGAAAAATGTAGCGATCACTTGGGTTAGCATATGACAGTCTTCTCCCGAAATACAATGAAGATTTCATTGTTAACCCCTCATACATCTCATGCAAGTTTAAGCCTTTTTCCCCCACCAACCATACCTCTGTCCATTGAACATATCTTAAATACTGTATAAAATCGAATTCTTTACAAATATTTGTTTGGTCTAAATTCCTTGTGGTCAGATTATTATATTCATCTCTTCACCATTGGCAAACCAGGCACTCAAAATTATAAGTGAATAGAAGAGCGAATCCTATATTTAGGAAGACAGGGAAAGTGATAAAAGAACTGAGCTCCAGCATGTGACCGAGTGAGGAGGCAGAACAAGTCAGTGTGCACGTGAATATGGAATATTTCCACACGATTTTAAAACGGTCCATTGGTGGGCTGTTTTTGCAGTTCTGCGACTTGGTGCTGTTCTTTTTCTTTTTTATGTTGTATACTCCTCCTACCTCAAGGTTGCTATTGTACCGTGTTTCCCATTACCAAAGACCCAGTCATCCCTGAAAAGTTCTAAATTTGGTTTCTGGACTCTTGAATCTCTTGCCACACTGGGAATGCAGCCAGGCTCTGCCCCATCCCCCTTCGGTCTGAGCACTTCCCGGAGCTGTTCTGGGTCAACATTAACTAACAAGAGACAATTCATAGCTCATAACCGAGTTGAAAAGCCGGCCTGACCGAGCAGGAAACAAACCAGTGAGAAAAGAGAAAGACCCTATTTCAAAGCAAAACTTCTTATCCAACCCCTTGCTACAAACGGCACTCAGATCCCTAGCAAATGTGGGACTCTGCTCCTTTTCAGGTGAGGCCCCTGAAAAGCTGGGAAAGAAAGGGAGACAAAGGCCCACCCCACCAGCATCCAGACACAGAAGCTAGTGAGAATCAGGAACTTAAAACCGGAGACTATTATCCGTCCCGAGACTATATAATCTCACCAGCCCACACTGCCTCTCTAAGGGCTTGATTTAGTCAGCTTTCTACTTCCACACCTTCTAATTGTAGAATTTCCTTTCATTTAAATCTCCTCTGGGCCCAACTCTGATTAAACTAACACATATGTTCTCTAGGATTTGGAAACTGAGCTTCCCTGGCAATAAGCTACTTAAAGAGTAAACTACCCAGCCCTCTTCAGTTTTCCCTGCCTGAAATAGACAGGGCAGTAACAGGCAGGTCATTAATTGACCCAGACTCCCTTACATTTTCTCTTCTACCGTGAAGACAAGACCAAAAAAAACCTCCTCTGGCAACTGCAGGCGGGATATCAATTTACCACTAGCTCAGCACATTCCAAGTTAATGTTCTCAGCTCTTTAGAATCCACAAATGTTAACGTATTATTTACATCTCAGAGATAATCTTACTTTCCAAAACTTAATTGAAACTCTCCCCCTCTTTTATTTTTTTTAGGAGAAAGCATTGATTGCCACTTAAGATTTATGGAACACAGCATTTACAAGTTGACACCCTAGTGTCTTAGAGAACCAGCAACTGGCAGAAGTCGTGGAGAGCAGGAGACAGGCATGCCGGCAATAATAACAAAACCATTCCCGAAGGTTTCTTCCTAGCCACTCAAACACAGACTCTTCCCTATCTTTCTCTCCTAATAAGTTTAGAGATCAAAAAAATGTTTCTCTCTCTCTTTTTTTTTCTCCTTCTCTCTATGTCTGTTGGTAGTGTTGGAAGTATACATTTTCCCATATCTATGTGGCAAATTATTTTAGGTTCTTTTTCACTGTTATGAATACATATCTGTATATGTTTATGTGTACTCTTGTGTTTTATTAAGCACCTACTCCTATCTGCCAGGCACTGTTCCAGATATAACAAGGAACAAGAAAAAGTTCTTGCACTCAGCTCCTAAGGAACTCCTATCCCGGGGCAGGGCAGGGAAAATCCCACATGATGAATTCTTTCACATAGTTTACATTCTAGAGAGCAAGGAACTTAGAGAATGTGGTGGAGCATGATTGAGATCCACTGTGACATTTCAGAGCGAACACGTGAAAACAAGATGGACAAATGACAGAACTGAAAAGATACAGCAAGTTCAAACAGCCTTGGGTTCAGACACAATCCTGGCCTGGCTGATGGACAAGACTAGAGGTAGGAAGTTCCTAAGAAAAGCAAAACAGCATGAGGTAAAGAGGAGGTTCAAGTTAGAATGTAGACTTTGGTAAAACCATAGGAAAGTCCCTGGATTTTATCTGGATGGCAGAGGACAGGCACAGGGAAATGTTTTGTGACTGTCACATATAATACCCTATTGAGAACTCTTGGTGACGGGGCAAGAATGAAAGCAGGGCCACCACTTAGAGGTTAATGCTGAGGTGACCGGAGTCAGGAGTCAGCAGTGGCCTGTGTGAGCGTAAACTGAAAAGATGAAAAGGAGACCAACTTGAGGATTGTTTTTGAACTGGAGATGTTCAGATCTGAACTTACTAATGAGCTTAGTCATCTGTCCCAATCACTTATTCTGCAGCACCATAAGATACTTTGCAAGACAGAGACCAAGGTCATGTAACTTTTATTATAGTAAACAGTTATAATCATTTGGTTTTCCTTAGTTAATAGTTATTATTGTTAATATCTTCCTTTGGCTAATCTATAAATTATCTTCATGGATATATATGCACATGTTTGTGTGTTTGTGTGTATAAGAGATAAAAATATTGCATGTGTATAATATGTAGATAAGACTTAGTACTCTGCAGTTTCAGGATTTTGTTGAGTGTCCAAAATGTATCCTCCATGGATAAAGGTAACTACTAGATATAAAGAGAGAAGAAAAAGGAGTCAAGAAGAAAAAGGAATATACCTGAGATGACACATTTCCATGCATTAGGTATGAAAAATTAGGCAGAATATTGTAGGCTTGTCAAATGTGAGATTCCTTCTAAATGTTAAAATGAAAAAGGCAGTTGGACCCAGAGGTGTCTCCAAAATGCTGGAAATTTCTGTAGAGCCAAAAAAGAGGACTGTTTCATTTGAAAGGTGGTGGTTTGAATAAGAAAGGCCTCCATGGACTCATACATTTGAATGTTTAGTCACCAGGGAGTGGCACTATTTGAAAGGATTAAAAGGACCAGGAGGTATGGCCTTGTTAGAGAAGTGTGTCCCTGGGGGTTTCAAAAGCCCACACCAAGTCCACACCTCTGGATCAAGATGTAGCTCTCAGCAACTGTTCCAGTGACTGCATGCTGCCATGCTCCTTGCCATGATGAAAATGGACTAAACCTCTGAAACTGTAAGCAATTCCCCAATTAAATGCTTCCTTTTATAAGAGTTACCTTGGTCATGGCATCTCTTCACAGCAATAGAGCACTGACTAAGACAAAAGGCCATTTGGAGAATGACTCTAACTTATTCACTAAATGCCTACTGTATTCATGACACTGCATAAGAAACTGAACATAGATTCATAAGGATTATTTTCATAAAACTTTGGGTCTAATGGGAAGACACAAATAATTTACAAGTGAATAAATAAATATGTCAGATATGATGCCATGAAAAAATAAATCATAGTGTTAACACACATGATGAGGGCTTTATGAGCATGTTGCTTTTGTGTGAATAAGCCTGAATCATTTTGCAAGCATTTGGAGGAATGAAAAAACAGGACTAATGTTTGAGCAATAAAAGAATTAGCAATCTGTTCTAAGTTTCAAGGTATGGGCTTCCAGGTGAAACACAGATGTTCAAAATTCAGAAAGAACTCATGGATCTATTTACAAGGAAAAGAGGTGAGAAGAGCCAAGGCTTTCTTCAGGAGCCCAAAGCCATTCTAACGAGACCACCGGAGTGCTTTTCCAAATAAGCCTTTATGGGCCCTCCATCTCTCCAACTCTCTTTATGCTTCTAGACAAAGAAACTGAAACAATAAAACATTTTTATCTGATTTTATAACCTGATTCTGTGTGAAAATACCCAGAGGGAATTTCCATTCTTTTTTCGCTTTCAAATGCACTGATATCTCTTATATTCAGTTTACCTCATTCTCCTTGATGTTCAATTTCTTTCCCTGTGACTCAGAGTATCGAGTTATCTCCATCCCTGAGAGCAGGACAAGGGTCAGCACTAAAAGAGTGGAGGGATGGTGAGTGAGAGAAGGGATAAAAGGTCTCAAACCAACCTTGGCAGCTGTTTCTCCAAAGTCAAAGAAGAAAAGTGGGAGGGGAGCCAATCATATGGAAGCTGATACAAATCTGAGCCTAGCATTTCATCTACCTCGGGAGAAGCTATATAGCTGAGGATTGGAATACTGGGACTCTGAACCATGTTTTCACTAGGAACTTAAAAAAGAAAAGTAATACTGAGTAATATAAGGGAGAGATTTACTGTGAGAGCCTGTGCTGACTCGTAACAAGAAGGCTGTGAGGACAAATAACGTTTGTTTTTTTTTTTTTCATGTTAAAAAAAAGCGACTAAGTTATGATCCAAGTTAAGAATCTGAGCCATGTTTTCTCACAGGGATATGCAGTACACACAGTGAATTAACAAACCAAACTAGCTGTCCTTACTAACCCTGTATACATCTCAATTTTGGTAAAACATCAGCAAAAAAAAAAAAAAAATCACTGTGTACCAACTGCAGTTTAACTCTGAAACCAAAGTCCTGGAAATTGATCTTCTTGGTCAAAAATTAAATTAGAGTGTATTGAGTCAGTTCCTATCCCAATTCCCAGCACAAGACTTCCCCTGTCAAACCATGGAGTGGCACATCTTCCCCTCAGGACAGGTTTTCCACAGCTAAATCAAAATTAGACACAGGTATTCAAGAAATCAGAATCGGCTTTTGATGATTATTCCTGTAACTTGATTAGAAATGAAGTGATATCAAATAATGACTGTAAAGAACATACATGATCATAGATGTCCCACTCACCTGAGACTGTGTGCCTTTGTAAGGTAAAATTTGTTCCTGTGCTGGTATTTTCACTTTAAAGTTTATGTTTTACTTAAAATGTCAGTAAGATAATTGTTGCTGGAGTTTTCTCCAGTCCCGCCGGGGCCCGCAGCCATTCAGCCCCAAGTAAACACACAGAGACTTATATTATTTATAAACTGTATGGCCATGGCAAGCTTCTTGCTATCTAGTTCTTATATCTCAAATTAACCCATTTCTATAAATCTATACCTTGCCACATGGCTCATGGCTTACTGGTAGCTTTACATCTTACTTTTCATGGTGGTGATGGCCAGCAGCATCTCCTGACTCAGCCTTCCACTTCCCAGAATTCTCCTCTCTGCTCATCCCACCTATACTATACTTCCTGCCTGCTTACTGGTCAGTCAGCATTTTATTTAACAATCAACCAGAGCAACACATTTCACAGCATCCCCAGCAAGATATACCACCCAAATAATCTTTTGCACATCACCCTCATTTTCCTGATGTTTCCATGAATAGCCAGAAATAATAATTAGTGAAAGTAATAAAATCCCAGTGGTTACAGCTGGAAAAAAATAAGAGGAAAATACAGAAATGTTTGCCAATGGCAACAGACAGAAAATTTCTTATATCTAAAAAGCTTTCATCAGTGTCAGTATTAGTTGAAGAGGAAAGTAGATGTGTCTACGTATTACTGAATATCCCACTATATATGTAGTGTGTTAAAGAAATCCACAGATGAGCAAAAGGCACTGTCTTTGCTCTCACACAATGTATGGTCACATAGCAGGATGTGTTAGTTTGAATAGGAACGGCCTCCATCAGCTCACAGATTTGAATGCTTGGTCTTCAGGGAGTGCTGCTACTTGAGAAGGATTAGGAGGTGTGGCCTTGTTGGAGTAGGTGTGCCTTTGACAGAAGAAGTGTGTCACTAGGGATGGGCTTTGGGGTTCCAAAAGCTGAAGCAAGGCCCAGTGTCTCTTTCTTCCTACTGCCTGTGGATCTGGATATAGGACTTTCAACATCTCCAGCACCATGTCTGCCTATGTGCCATTATGCTCCCCACCGTGACAACAATGGACTAAACCTCTGATACTGTAAGCAAGCTCCAATTAAACACTTTCGCTGCCGTGGACATAGTGTCTCTTCACAGCCATGGAACACTGACAGTAAAGCACACGATAGAACAGGGATTTTTTTTCTCTCTTCTTTTAGAGAGAGTTTAAAGTTAAAAACATCTGGTTTGGAAATAAATTGTAAGAGGCTTCTCAGGCAGTTCACAGTACCTTGGTGATAGTCATAAAACCATTCATTTTTCTGTGATGAAGATAAGGAGAGAAAGATTTGAGGCAGCCAGGCTGATTATATAAGAAGAGCTTTTTTTAAAAAAAATCATATCCAATTTAATTTCCTTCTCCAAATTTTTTTAAGATTTATTTATTTATGCATATGAGCACTCTATTTACATATTCTGAATGGCAGAACAAGGCATCAGACAGAACAGGGCCTCAGAACCCCATTATAGATGACTGTGAGCCACCATGTGGTTGCTGGGAATTGAACTCAGGACCTCTGGAAGAGCAGCCAGTGCTCTTAACCACTGAGCCATCTCTCCAGACCCCTTCTCCAAAATTTTAATACCTAGCATTATCAGTCACTTGATTCCCTGGAATCCATATTAGGTAACTTTTGATTTCCAAAATCAAAACAACCATAAATGATAAAAAAGTATTGAGGATATGCATAAAGTATTGAGGAGGAGAAGGAGGAGGAAGAAGAGGAGGAAGAGGAACAGGAGGAGGAAAAGGAGGAGGAGAGTATTTGAATGTGATTTCTCTAACGGTATCTAAAGCATGTAAGGCCACAGTGGTACAACCTAATTCCAGTTGAAGCTTTGGAACCACTTGGAGGTGGTAGAACTGGTGGGAAGTTGTGGGGCATGCCACTGGAGGCAATGTTGGCACCCCAGTATAGCTGTCCCTTCTCTGTTTCCTCACCGCCAAAAAGCACACTCACCTGTTTGTCACACATCTGCTGTGACATGCTATCTCATCAAAGGCAACAAGGCAAAGCAACCACAAATCAGAACCTCTGAAACCAGAACCCCCCACCCCCAAACCCTTTCATCCTTTAACTCAGGTATTTTGTCCCAGCCCAGAAAAGTAAATAATCTAATCCAGTCCCCAGTTTATGATAGTCCAACTCAAAACCTTTCAACTGTACAAGGTTATGAAAGCAGCATGTGTTCAGAACAAGTGCACTTCACAGTTTGAGTTTTGATCCTTCCTTGGGCTGACTGTATGGCATGCAATACATTTCCAGCCAGCCACACTTTCCAGTGAGCCACATGGTCATAAAGTTACAAGAGCTTATATTGTACATGGTGCTGTGTTGCTGAGCTAGGACATTTGTAGCTTACGTATTCTAAATACACTTCCTACTTGCGATATTTTCAATATGTGATGAATTTGTAAGCCAAGGCGCATTACAGTAAAAGTGTTGAGGAACAGATAGAGATACTCCGGGGGGGGGGGGGAATACTTGAGGCTAAAAAGGCTGAAATGAGAATAAAAATAAGAATAAAAAAATATTCTCTTTGGAAAGAAGAAACAAGATGAGGCCAGGGAGGGAATGAAAAAATATAAATATTTACTTGATCATCTCCAAAATTATTTGTTTTAAGATTAAACCCCAAGTTTAGTAATTGTGAAGTACTTTGAATTAGACTGAACTCCTGAAAGACAGCCTCTATCAATACATTCAGAAGGATAGAACTGTAAGAAGCCATGGCAGCACCTGTCTGTAATCCTGATACTCGGGGAGTGGAGGCACATGGAAGTTAAAGGTCATTCAGAGCTACATAGTGAATCTGAGACCAGCCCAGGCTCCATGAGACCCTGTGTCAAATAGACAATGGAGGAAAAAAAACTGTTTAAAGGCATCAAAGAACATCCAATAAGCAAGGAGAAATTGTAGAAAATTATCTTTTTATTGAGATTAGACTGTTTTCACACAACGTATTCTGATTACAATTTCCCCTCCTTCGACTCTTCCCAGATTCTCCCCACATTCCCTCCCATCCAAATCCACACCCTTTCTCTCTTCCTCTCATTAAAAAGCAAATAGGCATCTAAAAATAATAATAAAATAAGAACACACAAACCAGGATAGGACTAAACAAGCAAACAGGAAAAAAAAAAAAAAGGAGCCAAAGAAAAGACCACAAGAAACAAATATAGATGCAGAGACACACACATTTGCACACACAGAAATCCCTTAAAAACACAAAACAGGAAATCACAATACATCTTGTATTGTGTCCACATCTCCTCTCAGTGCTGGGACCCCATCTGGCTTAGACCTGCGTAGGCCTTGTGCACGCTGCCAGTCCCTGTGAGTTCATGTGGGTGCCAGTCTTGCTGTGTTTCAAAGGCCTTTAAAAAAGGATACCTTTCTTTGGTATCCTCCACACCCTTTGGTTCTTCTAATTTTTCTGCCTCCTCTTCTGCAGGGTTCCTTGAGCCCTGAGGTGGGGGAGGGAGGATTTGATGAAGAAATCTCATTTAGGCCTGAGTGTTCCAAGGTCTCTCACTCTCTGCACTCTGTCCAGATGTGAGTCTCTGTATTTGTTCCCATCTACTGCAGGAGGAAGCTTCTCTGGTGATGGACAAGCAAGACACTGATCTTTGAGTATAGCAAAATGTCATTAGGAGTCCTTTTATTGTTATGTACCTTTAGTAGAACAGGAATGTTTGATTTCCTCTAGGCCCCTTGCCTACACAGTCTTAGGTTCATGAATACCCAGGGTCAGAGGTAGGTTCCAGCTCCGGGAGGGGGGCCTTAAATCCAATAAAATCGTGGTTGGTTAATCCCACAAATTTTGTGCCACTAGTGCATTAGCCTATCTTGCAGACAGGTCACCATTGTAGGTTAAAGGGTTTGTAGCTGGGTTATTGTTTACTTTTCTCCTTTGGTGGTGTGCAGAGTACCTTCCAGGGAAGATTAGATTGTTGAACATAACAAACTCCATTCTTTGAGAGAGATCCACAATTCCCTGCCTTTCCCCTGGGAACACATTTCAGTCCACATGTGATACAGAGTAGAGAAAACTTAGATGGAAAGGCATTTCTATTAAATTAAGAAGCCAGAGGCCAGAGTTCAGCTCTGCCCAATGAATGGCCTCCAAAAGCTACATAAATTGTTATAAAATTCTTGGCTAGTACCCAAACCATGTCAACCAAGATCAACTCAAAAAAAAAAAACTTGTAAAAAAAAAGAGAGAGAGAGAGAGAGAGAGAGAGAGAGAGAGAGAGAGAGAGAGAGAGAAAGAAAGAAAGTAATAACAGGGCATACGAAATAACGGAGCAAGAACTTTATTTGATGTAGAGGTTGGAACATAATGCAGTTGTTAGAGAGCTTGCCTATCATGCATGAAGTGTATGAGAGAGAGAGAGAGAGAGAGAGAGAGAGAGAGAGAAGGCATCAGAAGCCAGGAAGATTAATTGAAGTTTCTATAAGTCCTGAGTTCAATCTTCAACACCACATCAACCTGTCATGGTGACACACATTTATACTCAAGAGGTCATGGCATGAAAAACAGAAATTCTGCATCATTCTTAGCTACATAGAAAGTTTAAGGCCAGCCTGAGATTCATGAGACCCTGTCTCAAGAAAAAAAAAAGGAAAGAAGGAAGGGAGGGGAGAGAGAGAGAGAGAGAGAGAGAGAGAGAGAGAGAGAGAGAGAGAGAGAGAGAGAGAGAGAGAGAGAGAGAGAAGAAAGACAGACAGAAGAAGTTTGGAATCTGAGTCTTATCCAGTTAGATGGATACGTTAAGGAAACGTTAAGAACTTTCCAAAAATATAACAAAACAGGCCGGGCGGTGGTGTCGCACGCCTTAAATCCCAGCACTCGGGAGGCAGAGGCAGGTGGATCTCTGTGAGTTCAAGGCCAGCCTGGTCTCCAAAGCGAGTTCTAGGAAAGGCGCAAAGCTACACAGAGAAACCCTGTCTCGAAAAAAAAGAAAAAAAAAACAAATAAACAAAGGACCAAAGACATCTAGCACAAAGATGCCAAACCAACAACTGAACTGTTCACTAAGCCTAACCATCAGCACAGTGAAAGGAAGAAAATAGAGCGTCTGCAAACCTTTAGGAGCGCCAGACCAGGGAGTAGCTTAGTTAGCAGAGCCCTTGCCTCACAATCATGAGAGATCCCCAGCACCTACATAGAAAGCCAGGCACAGGCTGTGGAGATGCTTGTGATGGGCCTAATGACCTGAAGTGGATGCCCAGATCCCACGAGGTAGCAGGAGAGAACCAACTCCTGAGAGTTGTCCTCTGACCTCCATCTGTGTTCTGTGGCACATGTGTGCTTATGAGTGTGTGTGTGTGTGTGTGTGTGTGTGTGTGTGTGTGTGTGTGTGTGCGTGTGCATGTGCACGTGCACTCACACACACACACACACACACAAATAAACAAACAAACCAAACTCAGTCACATATACCTGTACAACCTGTACACCTGAGGTAGCAGTGACAGGAGAATCCATGGGGCTCACTAGCCAGTAATCCTAGCTGAAGAAGAAAGGTCCAGGTTCACTGAGACAGCTGATTAAAAAAAAAAAATAACGTGGAGTGTTTGAGGAAGACATTAGATGTGCACCTCTGGCATCCCTATACACACTGTATGAACATGTACACACATGAACATATACATACATCTACCCCCCTACAGACCACGCACACACACACACAATGAGTAAACAAATAAATCAATAATGTTCCACTGAATGAATGTAAAAGCAGCTTGGTAAATAAGTTAATGAACTTAAAATTATACCAACAAAAACCCACTCCCGAGAAAAGAGAGAAAATAAGCAAAGTTTCAGTGACACACAGGACAACATCAAGTGGCCTGAGAAAATGAATGAGAAAAAAAAAAGAGTTCAAATAATGGCTGGGGATTTCCCACATCTTGTAGAGGGGGTGGGAATTAATTTACAGATCTCACCAACTCCAAAAGCTACTAACCTATGCAGCGATGTGGGTGAACCACAAAAGCTTGGCGCTGAACACAAGCACAGAACCCAGATGTGTAAGAGGACACACTGCCTGGGCTTACACATACAGAGTTCCAGAACAGGCAAAAAATAGGTGCTGACAGAAAGGCACATTAACACTTGCCTATGGGAAGTGGGAAGACTATAAATATGAATGGGCAAACTTGCCGGGGTGAGAGAAATGTTTTGTATCTTCCTTGTGAATGATAACACAGGAGTATACAGTTATCAAAACTCAGTGAATTATACAGACACCCAAGAGCTGTGCATTTCATTGTATGAAAATTTTACCTCACTAAAAGATGGAATATAAAAAGAAACTTGTTTTTGTCACATTCGATCCTATGCTAAAAATGTGAATATAGATCATCCTGAATGTAGAAATGGCATCTGAGAAAACAGGCAGGGGATTTTGCATCTGCTACAAACCATTGTATGATAAAAGGTTTATCCACTTTGGACTCAGTGTCTTTCATCAGAGAATATGTCAGTTTCTATCAGGCAAGTTCCTTGAATAACAAGTGTATCATTCCAAACATTTCTGAAATAGCTCACAATACTTTGATAATTTCTTACCCTGTCACTTAGTAATAGGTAGAGAGATCTGAGCTGCGGAATGGCAGCTGCCGCGTACTAGGACATGGTGGCATCTCAAGTCGGAACAGCGCTGCTTTCCATTGAAAGGACTCTGTGAACGATGCCTCAGAAGCATGGCCCCTCCTTCTCCCGCCTGGGCCAGCCCTGTAAGTGACCTCTGATGAACTAAGTGTCTCAGGAATGCTGACCAACTGGAAACTGAATAAAATGCCTTCCGAAAATAGAGAATGAAAGCCATAGTCTAAAAATTACATCCAGCTGGCACGGCTCACACTGGGTTCTTAATAGCTGCTTTCTCCACATGGCCAGCCGAATGTGGGCCATGCTGGAATTACAACAAAATGGAGCAAAGTCAACCTTACAGAGTTCATGGTGCATCAGGGCAGTGGTTGAGCTTATAGATTCCCATCACGCTCTGTGGAGCTCCTCTTGGCTGTTGTCTCCTTGTACCCTATAATCAAAAGTAGCCCTAATGGAAAGTTATGGAAGAAAGGACTACACAGTACTACATCTGACCTGCTAAGGTCAGATAGGACCCTGGCTACTTTACCAAATTGACAGTTGAAGACTGAGTTATGTGAATACCCATGAGTACCAAAGTTACATGTTCCAGGACTTAGCATGCGCTACCTAATTATTATTGAGTCACCTTAATTTCAGTCTTGGTGAACTATTTGTAGAACACTATATTGCAATAGTAAAGGTGCTGGGCATAAGAGAAGACACATCTGTGTGCATCATCACAAACGTATCGCTGTCTCACTGTCAAGATGGGAAGCTGACCAGCATCTTCCAGAGTTGTGTTTTGGGTCTGCCTTTAAATTTCGGCCTCGGATCTTAAGCCAATTGTATATTGAATGGAGACATGTGTGGAAAGAGATAAACATACAAATTTAGAGCCACGTGCATACATCTTCCTAGAGAGCATCCTAGTCTTCTCATTTCTAAATAAAGACATAAAATGCTTTTTTAAAGGGACAAGTTGATGTAAGAAACCCTTACATATGCTTCTTTATTTCTCATATTCCTATTAGTTTTCCACACTACGCATTAGTATATCTGTATGAATACATGTAAGAAAATGTCATGGAAGATTAGCCTATCCTGGATTTGAGGCTAATGTTCAAAGCAGAGAGTAATTTAAAGAGTTCCTCACACTGTAAATGGGTACCACCCCAGTAGGTAAGCTACACATACTCCTATAAGAATAACTGAGCAAAATCAGTCCAACCAAGAAGCGAATGCTCTTCCTCCCAATGATATGAAAGGAAACCTGGACAGAGGCAGGGCATCAGGCTTGGAGGGCATGAAGAACCCAGTGATAAAGCCTATTAGTTCTACTTTCCATGACAGAAACAGAAAGGCGATGTGCTCTTTCATCCCAAACACAGAAAGATGGCTCTGAGAGAAGCCAATTGAGGAAACTATAAGGAAGAATAAACGGTATCTCCTTCCATGACTGGAAGACTGCTTGGCTACAGAACCCATGCAGTCCCCATGATCTTCCATATTGAAGTCACAGAATTACTTGTGGTAAAACATACATAATACAAACCCACCATTGCAATGCATATTTCTGAAGAAATAAGAGTTGACTCTTCTGCAGCACACCATTCCACAAACACCATTTGGTGGGCCGTTATATTTAAGCACATTGCTGGTTTCTGTATCATCCGACTATCGGCATCACATGAGGGCTCTGTGAGCCAGTGTACTCATGTCCTCTGTAGCCTTTATTCTTGCTGTGCGAACATTCAAGCTTGACAGAAAAGCTGAACCAAGGGAGGAATGCTGCATTCTTGGATGCAGTTTTCTGGAGGCAGTCCATCTGCTGTAGCGATCCACTTGGAAAAACCTGAAGTATCTCTAATGTAGGTTGTGACTGGGAATATTTGGGCTGGGAGCAAAATTTCTCTACAAAATCAGAACATATGCAAGAAAGCCTTGGAACTTTGGTAGCTTCTCATGAAGGAACATGCAGACAGGACAAAAACAAATGATAAGGTCACCTACACAGCCATAAGCCTACAGAATGGTATGGCCAATCCAGAGAAGGTATTTGAAAAAATAATGCCAGAGGTACCAGAATAAGATGAGGCTATTCTCTCAGGATTTTTGCATGGGATGAAGATGTCAGCAGAAACCTACACCAAAATCACGTCAGCAAAGACCATCACGACGAAACTTAATTAGATGATGTTTGCCTTCCTAATTCCTTACCCTTACATCAAACACTAAACAGAGCTTGAATAAGACACAGGGAGCAGATAGATATTTCAGAGTCAGGCTTTAACACCTTTCTCCATATGGCTTAAGACAAAAGTACGGAGCAAGCCCTGACCAGAGGCTACACACTTTTAAACAACCCAGATAGATTCATGAATGATGAAATCAAGCTGTTCTAATAAAGATAATCAGAAAGTCACAGAATTTAATTAAAATTTAAAGAGATGATTACCCACTGACACCAGGGAATTGATACAGTGTGTTATAAGAAACACTCAAGAAATTGTATTTATATTTGTACACATATAGGATATAATTCGTGAACAAACCTAACACTTTTATACCACAGGGTATATGTCCAATGCTGAAACAGGGACTGGAGGATAACTGTGCCCCAAAAGTAGATATCCTTATGTGCCAATCTTAGATGACAGAGAACCCCCTGCAAGATTCTGAATGCCATAGTATTAGAGGGGTGGTAATATAGAGCATTGCAGGGGAGAGCTGAGGAAACGGGAAGACTACTTAGAGGTGCTGTTTCCATCATAGTAAGAAATAGAAAAGACCTTAACCCCCGTGTTGTGGATATCATTCTATATAAATAAAACACTGATGGCCAGTGACAAGGCAGGAAGTAGGTGGCCAGGCAGGAAGTAGATGGGACAAGGAGAGAAGAAAATTGTGGGAAGCGGAAGGCTGAGGAAGAGACACTGCAGCCACCGCCAGGACAAGCAGCATGTAGAGACTCTGGTAAGCCACCAGCCACGTGGCAAGGTATAGATTTATAAAAATGGGTTAATTTAAGATAAAAGAACAGTTAACAAGAAGCCTGCCATGGCCATACAGTTTATAAGTGATATAAGCGTCTGAGTGATTATTTTATATGTGGATTGTGGGACTGCGGGGCTTGGGGAACCTGGAGAGAAGCCCTCCAGCAACACCCCCGTGACTCAACAAGATCTTGGGTCTGCATATATAGATATGATCAATAGAAATACCTATCTGTGGCCCGCCGACCCCTCATGGCACAGGCAGGTGGAGAATGGCCAGAAGCCCACCTGCCCACACTCAAAGTGTGGGCAGCTGGGCACCACTATGAATGAGAAAGTACGTGGTGGAGAGATGGGAAAGAAAGAGAAGCTGAACAGTTAGCAGGTAATGTGCTGAACAGGATGATATGAAAGGCCTGCCCTGCTACCTGAGACCATGGTGATGTCTAGGCCCATGCTGCAGCCCAAGAGCCATGTCTGGATCTGTGGTCCTGCTGCAGCTGGGGTCTGTGTTGAATCGAATGTTACCACAGAAGGCCATGTGGATGAGTTGCCAACTAAAGTCATGGTGATGTCCGAGGTCAGTGTGAGCTGGCCCCACCCCTCGGTAGCCATTACACCAGTCAGACCAACTCAGCTACCTGCAGGCCCACATCCAGTATCTACCCCATCTATGACCTGCTGCAGTATGTGAAGGGGCCAGTCCTGCAGAACCATAGCCTCAGGATCTCCATGACTCAGAGCAACAGCAGGATATCTGAGAGGAGTCTTTGGTAAGAGTATTGATGGTGTAGCAGAAGCCAGAGGCCTTGAACCAGATCAATGGCTCATTGCAATGACATTTGCAAGTAAAGCTGTTTGGACAAAAAGGTGTACCGTGTGACACACCGAAGCTTCCAATGTCACTGCAATGAACGAATAAGTGACGGAGAGGCAGGTAAGATGGAGTGGAGTGGTACAAGTACAGCAGAACTGGAGATTGCACAGTTGTGATGGGTGTGAGAGAAGCCTAGGGTTGATAGAGGAGCAGGCCACTGCCCAGAGGGGTTGGCGAGACATTGTTTATTTGCTTGTTTGCTTGGTTTTTTTAATTTTTACTTTTTATTTTCTTTTGAGGAGGAGGTTACAAGGGTGGAGGGTAGATATGGAAGGATTGGGAAGTGAGTGTGACTGAGATAAGATACATGATGTAAAATTCCCAAGGATCAATTTTAAAAAAGAAATATCTATCTATCATAAGGATAGATATGACATATCTATCTTATGTCATCTATCAAATGTCATAACATAGAAATAACAAGATTTAAAAATAGGGTAAAAATTAGAGTTTAGAAAGAACTTTCTTATCTAAGACAAAGCTTAGGATTTTGGCACGTTGAATAAGTACATAATTAACCATCTCACTGACCTGAGAAATGCAGAACAAAGAGAAAGTTTCTCTGTGTAATAAGGTGATGACTTAATTGACTATTGCAAAATAGAAGACAGGATCTTGAATATTCCTAACACAAAGAAATTATAAATGTCTTGGGTGAGAGATATGCCAAATATAAATATGTTAAAACTACCACACCACAGTCTATAAATATGTATAACTGATATGTGTCAACTTGAAACAGAGATATAAAAAGTAAAAGAAATTGAGCATGTGCGCCATGAATCTCAGAAATTGCATATCATGGACACATTAAATGTTACTTACTCTGCATAGATGTGCTTAACTTGGTACAAATTTGAAATGAGATGTTCATAGGCAAACCAAGTAGATACAGATGGTAGAGAGTTGAGAATGCTGGTTTCAGAGTATATGGAAAATTAGTACTTTATCAAAATGAATTTAAGATTATTAGTATATAATATACACATATGGATAAAAGAACACCACGTTCTGAAACCTGGGGAACAATAATATTTTAAGAGTTAAGCCAAAAGGTGTGTGTGTGTGTGTGTGTGTGTGTGTGTGTGTGTGTGTGTGTGTGTGTGTGTGTGAAAACTGTCAATAAAAAGAAAAGGTCAGAGAAAATCCAGAAAACTGTCTCCAAAAGTGGTCAGCAATGGTAAATGTTATAGAAAGGTCTAGTGAAATAAGAACTGGAAAATCTTGGCTATAATGACTCTGAAATCTAGAAAAACACTCAGAACATGAGTAAAGGCAATTCTTTTTTTTTTTTATTTTACAATACTTTTCAGTTCTGCATAACAGCCACAGATTCCCTTGTTCTCCCCCTTCCTGCCCCCCTCCCCTTCCCCCCAGTCCACCCCCCATTCCCACCTCCTCCAGAGCAAGGCCTCCTCCGAGGACTGAGATCAACTGCAAGGCTGAGGGGCCCCCAACTGGATCAGGCCCACTGAATAGGTGAGACAGTTGATTGGCTTGATCTGTTTGGGAGGCATCTAGGCAGTGGTACCAGGTCCTGGGCTCGTTGTATGAGTTGGCTGTTTGAAACCTGGGTCTTATGCAGGGACACTTGGCTCAGTCTGGGAGGAGGGGACTGGACCTGCCTGGACTGAGTAAAGGCAATTCTAGTGTGATCCTGGGAACAGATGCCAACTTGGCATGAGTTTAGAAGTGAACCAAGGGCAGCAAGGAATCTCCCAGTGCTACCTAGGGTTTTATCAAGTCTAGACTTCAAACAGAACATAACGACAGGGGCAATAAGTTTAGTAGGGTGGCAATCTGTGGAACAGAGAGGAACTCAAAGGAAACACACTGGCTTGGTTTTTATGGTAGCTGATAACCACTGAGCATGCTCATAAACTTTGGAAAAGGAGCCACTGGTTGACCCCTGGTGACACTGGAGATACGCGCAAGAAAAAAATAACAAAATAGAAAAACATGTGAAGAGACTCAAGGTTAGAAGAATGTGAGTAACAGATCGGGAGACAGCTCGGCCAGTCTAGTGCCTGCTGACCTGAAGCAAGCATGAAGATTTGAACTTGACCTCTAGCACCTTTGTGAAGAGTTAGGTGTGTTCTTAGAAAGACAACCATCTCATGTTTCCTCAAATTTGTGGGTCCTAGATTTTATAGATACATAAAAATTCTATGTGTAGAGATAACATAAAAGTAAGACCAGAGGAAGAGGGGATCCATGGGAAATGGAGAATCAGGAAGAGGAACACAGTGGGGGACAGAGGGTATGCTCACATTAATTATATACTTGCATGAAAGTTGCCCTCTGTGACCATAATATATGTGAGCATAATATAACTTTCTGTAATTGCTGTTTGGATTGCTGACCTAAGTTTCATTTTAAAAAATGTTAAGTGAATTTTGGCATGAGATTAGGACAAAATTCCAACAGTTTCTGAAATGACCCTAAACATACTTCTACCATATTCTACTTTGAATTTATGCAAAGCAGCATCCTCAGCACTGACAGTCATAAAATCAAAACTTTAATCAGCCAAGATTTAACTCTTTCTATAAAAATAAACAAGCATATTCACCTCATTAGTATGCACATTTGCTTTGCTCTTTGCAAAAAAAGTGAGCCGTGAGGATCTGATTCCAAATCACTCTGGCCCGTACACCTGATAGAAAAAGCAGACAAAACATCAAAAAGGAAGGAAAAGGCAGACTAATGTCACTCTGGATATAGGAGCAAATGGTGGTGAAATACTGCCAAGCAAAGCACAGTGGTTCACACCTGTATCCCAGCAGTGGGGAGGCTGGGTGGGAGAAACAAGAGCTTGAGGTCAACCTCAAGTACATGGTAAAACCTTGTCAAGAAGAAAGGAAGAAAGGAAAGAAGGAAGAAAGAAAGAGAGGGAGGGAGGGAGGAAGGAAGGAGAGAGAGAGAAAGAGAGAGAGAGAGAGAGAGAGAGAGAGAGAGAGAGAGAGAGAGAGAGAGAGAGAGAGAGAAAGGGAGGGAGGGAGGGAGGGAAGGAGGGAGGGAGGAAGGAAGGAAGGAAGATGGAAGAGGAAGAGAAGGGAGGGGAGGGGAGGGGAGGGGAAGGGAGAAACAGTTGTGTGACAAAACTTTCCCTGGGGAGACACAACACACACATCTACACACCCCAGACAGGGAGCCCATGACAAACCAAAGTGCGAGTACAGATACTACCAAAGTACAGCTTGGTGAACCATTGAGTGTTACTGGGGATACTTACAGGAATATGAATAGGGGACTCTTTACAGAAATGACTCAAAAACAGCCGCATCACCAAAGCCCACGCCAGCACAGGTAACAGCTCACAGCAGCTGGGAGACCGAAGCACTCTGCACAGCCTGCAGGCCGGTCAACAGACTGGAGAGTGTCTTTCCAGGTGCCTCAGTCAGCCTAAACCTCTTCCAGGCAGCTGCTTTCTGCTTCTTCCAGGCAACTGGTCTGGTCCCAAGAGGCTTTTTGGTAGTTTTGCTCATCTGAGACTTTTCTTTAATTCTGCTTGCTCTGGCACAGAGAGGCCTAGTGAATCTGGTCAGTTTCAGGGACTTCCCTGAAGATTCTGAGGGAAGAGAGAGGAAGAAGAGGAAGAGGAGGGTAGGGGAGAGGAAGGGAGGGAGAGAAATGCTATTATGAAGGAGAAGCAGGGGCTTTAAAGTGTTTCAACAAAAAAGCATGAGGACCCGAATGCAGATTCCTAAACCCACGTAAAAAGCAAAGCACATAATTCTGTGCCTATAACCCACGCTCTGAGGAGGTGGGAGCTGGAGAATCCTGGGGGATTCCTGACCAGTCAATCTTCTCAAATAGATGAACTCCAGCTTCAGCAAGAGACCCTGTCTCAAAAATGAAGGTGGAGAGTGACTAAAGAAGACAGTTGACACCAACCTCTGGCTTCCACATGCATGTGTCACACACACACACACACACACACACACACACACACACACACACAGAAGGAAGAGCAGGGGTGGTGGCAACATGGAAAGTTATATGCTGTGCTCAAAAAAGAATATGGCCCTGGAAATCCAATTATATGAGATACCATATTAATAAATCAATTAGGACAAAATAACACGATCACTCAATGGTCACAGAAGAAGCACATGGTGATGTTACACCTCTCCATGATTTAAAGCATAAGCTAGAAACCATGAAGACACACTCAGCCGAGCAGAAATCACCCCAAAATAAACAACATGGTGCGTAGTGGCAAAAGCCTGAGGACTTTCCCCTAAAATCAGAACAAGACAAAGACAATGATGCACACATCTTACCATGCTGCACCAAGCTCTAGCCAAGTGCATTTAGGCAGGAAATTAAAATATCCAGATGAGAAGGAAAGCTATTTGCACATGGCAGGATCACGTATACAGAAAGTGAAAGAAATCCATACAAAATTTGTATTTTCTATTTCTTTCCAAAACTTTCAATATTTTATCTATCAAGGAGATATAAACCAAAACTACAATGAGAGGATATCAGTTTATGACCAACTCAATTAAGTATATTTTCAAAAGCCGGGGCAGAGGAGGTGGATTAGTCAATAAAGAGCTTGCCCTACAAGCTTGGGGACCTTTATTTGATCCCCAGCACCTAAAAAGCTGTGCAAGGAGGAACTTGCTTATAATCCAAGTTTTGAGTGGATTCAAACAGATTGACCAGTGTGCTGCTCCAAGCCCAGACCATCGCTCCAATTTGGTAAGCCTTGGGTTCTTGAGAGACTCTGCCTCAAAAGACAAGGTACAAATGGCTCATGCCGGGCGGTGGTGGCGCACGCCTTTAATCCCAGCACTCGGGAGGCAGAGCCAGGCGGATCTCCGTGAGTTCGAGGCCAGCCTGGGCTACCAAGTGAGCTCCAGGAAAGGCGCAAAGCTACGCAGAGAAACCCTGTCTCAAAAAACCAAAAAAAAAAAAAAAAAAAAAAAAAAACAAATGGCTCTTGAGTAACAACATTCAAGGTTGGTCTCTGGCCTCCTTATACATGCACACACAAGAATCACACGCACATACACATACACACACAAATGCACACATATGTGGCATACATACACACTAAAATGAAATGCATGCTATAAATAAATAAGGGGCTAAAGGGATGGCTCAGTAAAGGATTAGCTGCTCTTGCAGATGATCAACCTGAGCTTGGGTCCCAACACCCATGTCCAGTGGCTCACAAGCAACTGCAGCTACAGGGTTCCAGTGTCCTCTTCTGACTACCATGGAGACCCACACGTACATACCCACACAAAGATACACATACAATTTTTTAAAAAATAGTATTTTAAGTTAACTAAATAGACTAAATTTTTTTTAAATTAAGGTACATTAAAATAAAGAAAATTTAAAAATTAAAAAGATAGACAACAAGAAGTACTGGGAAAGGTGTGGAGAAATGGACACCCTATGCATTACTGGTGGGAATGAAACACTGTACAGCTCTTTTGTATAACTCAGCATAACCTCCAGACCTGTTTGGCACTGCAATTCTCCTTCGCCAAGTAAGCCATCATATTTTTAAAGGATTAAGATAAACACCTCGGTGAGTCTTGGGATTATTCAGCCCACCACCATACCTACAAGGGCCCACAGCAAAGTGCCAGATGCTCAAGTTAAAATAAGGACTCAGACATGATGCTTTCACTGAAGTAAGACTTCCTGTTCATATGATGATATCTGAGACACACCATTGCCACTAACTAGCATGTTGCCAATGCTAGCTGCTAAAACCCAAGTAATTGTTCTAATAAAGGCCATTTGCTTATAGGGTATGCAAAATCCCAACCAACATGCCAGTCTTTGGTAAGATCTGAATCAGGGCCCTTGAGTGTGTTCAACAGCCTCTCTGCAGCTCTCACGTAGAGGAAGGGCAAGCTGGGGCACCCGAAGCTCCAAATGACCAAGAAGCAGAGCAGTTCTGAGGAGCCAGGAGAATGGGCTGCTTGGTGTTTTGTGGCTTAGATGATGTTCATGTTTTGTGTTCAGCTGTGGTCATCAACAGTCCAGCTTCTGTCCTGGTACATCACAGCCATGAATGTACTGGCCTTGTCTGATGGTAACATATAAAACAGTTCACATTCAACATAACACCAGAACCGGTGAGTTCCAGGCCAGCTCCTGGTGTCAAGGGCTGCCTGGCTTTCTGAAAGAAATCTTAAGTACATCCAATTGCCCTTCTGTGAGTGATAATGGGCTTATCTTCTATTTTAGCCTTTTCTGTATATCGAGTTGTTACACATAGATTTTAAAATGCATGTTTTCTCATTCCAAGAAATAAATGACTTGGCTCACAAAAAAAGTAATGTATAACCAGATAAAAAATTATAAATATTTCTTAATTCTAAATGCTAGGTTTTCTAATCTAGTTGATAGTTTCCCAAATGGAAATAGTAAGGAAGCAGGTTCTAGAATCAGTGTTCCCGACATCTACATACAAGCCCTTGCTTTCTGAAAACCCTGAAGCTCAACACAGGAACTTATGAAAGTACAAACTATGCTATTATCTAGCTTTGTGCTATCATTTTTTTTTCAATAATAACTGCCCCAGATCAGAGCTGCCTTTCCACTTTAAGATAAAATAGTTATTTACTGAGTCTTAGCTCTGCTCTCATCAGGGGGCAAAGTCCCATGGAGAAACTTTGATACATGCTGAACATTCCATGCCACTCAGAGAATAAAAGAGAAAAAAAGATTGTTTTTCAGAAATTACCCAAGCAAAGCCTAGTTTCGCCCCAGAGTATAGTGGCATCATGATGCTTTAGTGTAAGAATGGCCCTAAGCAGAGCTAACAATATTTAAACTGTTCTTCAGCTGAGCGGATTAGCTAGAGTTTTCAAAGACTCATAGTTTCTTCCCTTCCCTATCACAAATCTAGGAAATTCTGAAGGTTGGGGGGGGAAGTGAGATTGTAACCATGACAATCTGGAAGTTCTTTTTACTTTAAGCTGTAAATCAGTCTGTCGCTTTTTTGCATAGATCCAAATCTATTGCTACCCACCAGTTTTGGGGAAATGCCAAACTCTTTAGAGCAACTTAAAGCCATACAAAGGATGGCTCCTTCCTGCTTCTGTCCCTAACCCCATCATCACCACCCAGCCACGGGTCTTCCTCCCACCTCTCTCTGCGGCCACTTAGGTTGGCTGTGTTCATTCATGCCTCAAGCCCTGCCTCAAGTCTGCAACCAACCTCCCTTCTTCCTGCAGGCCTCCCTCCTCTCCATTCTGCCAACACCACTGTCTACGCAACAGCTGTCCGCGGAGCCTCTAACAGCGCTCCCTTCCCACTACCTTCTTTACAAAGCCTATTACCATCTACTTGCTTGTTAATCTGTCCTGAGGTAAGACGAGTTCCAGGAGGGCAGTGAGAAAGGAGATTCCACAGCTCCTAGTACTGATGGCTCAGTAAATGTTTGATAAGTGTCTAAGTGCTTGAAATAAATGTCATTTCAATCAAGGAAGGGGACAGTGGAGTCTACAGAAGCTTCTCCATTGTGGGTCACTCCTCTACTCTGTTTGTAACACTCTAAAACTGGATCAGCCTCTCCCTGACAGTCTCCCTCCTCATGGGTGCAGATGACCCCACAAGTCATTTGGAAAATGGCCTAATCCCTATAAGGTTATATATTTCAGTTTTAATATCATAAATTTCACCTTCTCTAGGAAATGATTGTGAATTCAAAAGGAGAGAACAAAGAAATACTTGAGTGGGAGTTTAGACATGTTCGAATGTAACGGCCTGTGTGTGGTGGATAATCTTCACTGCCAGTTTGGCAGGATTTAGAATCACCATGGAAACACATCTCTGCGGGTTTGCATAAGGGTGTTTCCAGACAGATTTAAGAATGAAGAGGGAAGACCCACCCTGAAAGTGGACAGTACCATCTACAAGGTGAGGTCCAGGACTGAATGCAAAATGAAAGTTGAACAGCAGCCTTCATCTCTGTTTCCTGTTCCACCAAGATGGAAGGTGAAGAGTGATGGGTATACTCCCGCCTCCCTAGTGATGCTCACCACCATATTATCCCTTCCACAACAGACTAGATCCCCTCAAACTGTGAGCCAAAATGAACTCTTCTTCCCTTAGGCTGCTTCTTGCTAGCTCTTTGGTCACAATATCAAACAAAAGTAATTAATACGGTGCCTACATAAGCTTTTGGTATTTTTGTGAAAAGTCACTGCTCTAGTTTGTTTTCTAATTCTGTGATAAATACTGTGACAAAAAGCAACCTGGGGAGGAAAGGTTTATTTATTTCAGCTTTCAGTTGTAGTGCATCATGAAGGGAAGTCAGGGCAGAAACCTGGAGGCAGAAACTGATGGTACAGAGGCTGTGTAGAGTGATACTTACTGGCTTTTTCCTTCTGGCTTGTTCACTTTACTTTCTTATACACCCCAGGACCACCAGCCCAAGGATGGCACCATTCACAGTGGGTTGGCCCTTCTATGTCTATCATCAATCAAGAAAATACCCTACAGACTTGCCTGCAGGCAAGCTGATGGGAGCATTTTTCTCAGTTGAGGTTCCTCTTCACAGAGAATTCTAGCTTGTGGCAAACTGACAAGGAAATAACCAAGTCAATCACCCTTCCATATGGAAATTGTAGTTGGTTGACTAACTTGAGAGAAGAAAATAAAAATTACTTATAATTACCTCAATCAGAGAGTCACTATTAAAATTAGGGATTATACTTTTTACCAAAAATGTCAATGAGTTCCACATTGGGCACCATATGTTACCAGGGAAACTGGGGTCCATTCTTTGAGCTCTTAGTCTTATTAACAAAGGAAATATTATTTTGGATTTTTCTAGACAGGGTTTCTCTGTGTAGCTTTGCACCTTTCCTGGAACTCATGCTATAGCCCAGGCTGGCTTTGAACTCACAGAGATCCGCCTGCCTCTGCCTCCCAAGTGCTGGGATTAAAGGCATGCACCACCACTGCCTGGCTAATAAAAGAATTTAAAGAAGTCTGTCTTAGTTAGGGTTTCTATTGCTGTGAAGAGACACCATGACCGCTGCAACTCTTATAAAGGAAAACATTTAACTGGGGCTGGTGTACAGTTTCAGAGGTTTAGTCCATTATCATAATGGCAGGAAGCATGATATGCAGGCAGACATGAAACTAAAGAACTAGCTGAGAGTTCTACATTTGGATCTGCAAGCGGCAGGAAGAGAATGACACACTGGGTATGGCTTGAGCATCTGAGACCTCAAAGCCTGCCCTGGTGACACACTTCCTCCAAGAAGGCCATATCAACTCCAATGAGGCCACACCTCCTAATAGTGACACTGCATATGGGTCTATGGGGGCCATTTTTATTCAAACCACCACATTCCACTACCTGTCCCCTATGAGCTAGTAGCCATATCATAACACAAAATATATTTAGTCCAACTTCAAAAGTCCCCATAATCTATAACAGTCTTAATTTGTTTAAAAATCCAAAGCCTCTTCTGAGACTCATGGCAATCTGTTAATTGCAATCCCTGTAAACTCAAAATGAAAAAGCAAATCACGTATTTGCAACATATAATTGCACAGGATATACATTACCATTCCAAAAGGGAAGAAAAGGAGCATAATGAGAAAATACTGGACCAAAGAAAGACAAAAAACTATCTGGACAAACTCCAAACTCTGCATCTCTATGTCTAATGTCAAAGTGTTCTTCAGATCTCCAACCCCTTTCATCTCTGTTGACTGCAACACACTTCTTTCTCTTGGACTGGTTGCTCTCCCCATTAGTAGCTCTTCTTGGCAAGTATCCCACAGTTCTGGCATCTCTAATATCTTAGGCTCTCCAAGGCAATCCTGGCTTCTCTTTTACAGCTTCACACAATGGCCTCTCTAGGCTTCCATGCAGGAACACCCCTAACACATACCTGGCCTCAGCAGCTTGCCTTAGTCATGGAGGAAGATTCCATATCTCCTTTCTTCTATCCTTGAATCTAAAGCCAGAACCACCTGGCCAAAACCACCAAGTTCTGTTGTTTGCTGGGGCTGAAACATGGCCCCCTCATTCAGTTACATCTTCACCAACTTTCTGTTTTCCATTATTTCCTTCACAAACTCCATCTTTAGACCAGTCTGGCCTCAAACTCAGAGATCCACCAGACTCTGCCTTCTAAGTGCTGAGATTAAAGACGTGCACCACCACACCTGGCTATAAGCTTTTCTTTAATTCCTTTTTGCTGTGGGATGTTCTTGTATGGCAAATGTGTTGCTCTGATTGGTCAATAAATAAAACACTGATTGGCCAGTGGCTAGGCAGGAAGTATAGGCGGGACTAACAGAGAGGAGAAAAGAAAGAACAGGAAGGCAGAAAGAGACACTGCCAGCCGCCACCATGACAAGCTGCATGTGAAGATGCCAGTAAGCCACGAGCCACGTGGCAAGGTATAGATTTATAGAAATGGGTTAATTTAAGCTATAAGAACGGTTAACAAGAAGCCTGCCATGGCCATACAGTTTGTAAGCAATATAAGTCTCTGTGTTTACTTGGTTGGGTCTGAGCGGCTGTGGGACTGGCGGGTGAGAGAGATTTATCCTGACTGTGGGCCAGGCAGGAAAACTCTAGCTACACCTTTTCACAAGTTGGAAACTTAACTGGGTGGGGTCTTGCCCTGAGGTCACTACTCCCATTATTCCATTTAATGGCAGGCCTTTCTTTAATCTATTTATCTACTTGAACACAGGATTTAGCTCCATTCCACTTCCTGGTGCCCCTTTTCTCCTCAATCTACACATTTTGTAGTATTCCCTGTTCAGCTTGCTCCTTTTCATTATAGATATTTGTAAGAGTGAACATTAATAACCACATAAGAGAGTCAATAGTAGGCTGTTTTGAAATTTACTCTGCCAATGCAACTAATTCAAAACTCTTCAGTTTAGCCTAAGGCAGAATTTATGGGCAAGGGCAGAAAGCAGCCAGTGTCTTCATCAAAATATCACAAGAACAGTCTCTAGGCCACATATTAATATTAATATTCTTCTCCTCTGAAACCTCTTGAGCCAGGCCCCACAGTTCAAATCACCCTCAGCACCATGGTCTTCCATGCTCCTACTAGAATGGCCCATTAATCCCCACTTAAAGCATTCCACTGTTTTTCTAATCCAAAATTCCAAAGTCCATATTCCTCCAAATAAAAGCATAGTCAGGCCTATCTCAGCAATACCCCAGTCCCTGGTCTTAGGGTTTCTATTGCTGTGAAGAGACACCCTGACCATGGCAACTGTTATAAATAAAAACATTTAGTTAGGGCCAGCTTACAGTTTCAGAGGTTTAGTCCATTTTTATCATGGTGGGAAGCATGGTGGCATGCAGGAAAACATGGTGCTGGAGAAGAGGCTGAGAGTTCTACCTTTGGATCTGCAGGCAGCAGGAAGAGAATGCCACACCGGGTGTGGCTTGAGCATTTGAGACCTCAAAGCCTTCCCCCATTGGGGGCCATTTTTATCCAAACCACCACAAAGTCCAAGGATGGTTTTTAGAGTTTAAGAGAAAAAAAACAGTGCAAGAAAGCTGTAGATCTTAGAAGAAAGAAAACCATGACCTTCTCTAAGCAGCCGTGTGCAATCACATGGTAACTAGGTTGGAGGGGAAGCTTCAGGGAAAGAATGGGGGAGCTTAAAGTGTAAGGTAAAGCATGGAGAGATATGTCAGTTGCTTTACTCTGACATGTCACCAGAGAAAATGAGAAAATACAAAATTTGGAGAACTAAAAATGATATTGAATTAAGAATTCCCAGAGCAAGTGGTTCTGTTGCTACACGGTCCACTGCCATCTTTGTAGTGTATGGTTATTTTTTTTTTCCTTTCTTAAAAATGTATCAAGATGAGACTTGACAGGATACTAGATGAGTCATGCCAGAATAGATGGCCAGGACTTCAAAGAGTTATTGATTAAAATAGAATACATCCAATTAGAATCACAGTAAGGTTGGAAACAAGATAAAAGGGACATTGTTGAGGGGCTGGCTAGGGGAAGAGTGATAGATGCACAAAAAGTATGTTCCACTTGGGAAAATGGAACCAGTTGTCCAGAGCCTCAAACCAGATGAAAGGGAAATTAGAAGGATTGTAGGGAAAAAGAAAACAGGGAGGGGCTACTTAAGTTTAACAGTCAGCAGGGCTTAAGAATCACAAGCAGTGTTTCTCTTATCAGGACTCACAGAACTGTCAGAAAAATTCCCTTTGTGGGCTTGGTGATGCATATGAGTTTATAGAAAAATTGTGAGGCCTAGAGGTTGGAAGGAGAAATACGCTGACCTCAAGAGTTGTGAGAATGGCAAGTGCTTTAAAGAAACTGTTGAGTTCTGTGGGCCAAGTTCTCTCAATAAGTCTACTAAGAAACTACGTGACAGGAGAGTTGCTTTAAGTGCAGTTCAGCTGCCTTACCTCCTGGCATGTAGCAGGGGCTTGCATGTTACTGTAAACTAGATGCTCAGATTGGTCCTCGGGAAAGGGAATGGGGACTATGAGAAGTCCAATGCTCCCTTAACTGTTTTCAGAAGGAAATGGCCTAAAGATGAGCTGACCCGAAGAGGATGGTCTGTGGGTTTCAATTTCATAGCAAAACAAAACCAAACAACAACATCAACAATAGGTTTGTTGATTCATATCTGTGACCCCAGGAGACAGAGGCAGGAGACACCAGTCCCGTGTGAGCTATATAGTGAATTCAAAGCCAACCTGAGCAACTCAGAGAGGCCACATATCAAAATTTTTAACAATTTAAAGTTTTGAGGCTAAGACTCAGTGGTAGAGTGTTTCCCTAGAATATATAAAGTCCTGAGTCTACTCCAAAGTTCCAGGGGAAAACATTTTAAAAAGAGTTGAAGTCAAGGAGAAATTTGTAAGGAATAATCGATACTTTCAACCTGAGGAATGTAACCCTTGGTTACACAGGAATTACAAAAGAATGAGTCTGTGACATATGTAGGGGCTTCATGTATGAAAAAGCGAACAGCGCAGACCTCTTCCAATACTCTGGGAAAATATGCTAAGCCCTGTTCCCATTCGGCCATTCTACCACCACCTTTCTACTCCCTCTGTGTCAACAAACGCGATTTCCCACAGCCCTGAGTGACCATACCATTTACGTGACACCTTCAAACATTCAAAAGCTCTTCATATGGCTTGCCCACAATCTTTTGTTTTCTTGTATCTCTCTTTATCTTTGTTCTAAAGTTCTTTGCAGTCACATCCTGGTATGTGACTCATAACTGAAGTGCTAACAATGTTTTGCCCTGGGTAATGCTTAATCATATTGAATGACAGTCGATATAAGCTCTGTATCATATCCATTGAAGCACAGAGCCCATGGAGCCGCTCTGTAGGGTTCCAAGCAATGCCATAAAGCAAAAATAAGTGCATCTGGGTTTCTTAGGTGTCTCTTCCTGCCCTCAACCCTCAACCACAACACGTAAGTCCAGTGCTGCTTACAATAGGCCTACCTTTGTGACACATGAAAAGAAGTGTTAATATGGTGACTGATAGTTCAGACAATGGACTCGACTAGCTGTTTGAAATGTTCCATGCCTTCCTCCCAGTGGGGTTCCTTCCCTAACTGCAAAATGGGAATGGGAAGCATTTACTATTGAAGGCTGTAGTATACAATGCTGAGGACTAGCACCAGATTAGTTCTCAAGAGAGCTGTGGTAACGGCTCTTTCCTTTCTCCATCGGTGCCGCCAGTCTTGAGTCATGGTATCAAAAGCCACTGCAGGCCCCAGGCTGTGTGGGCTTCTCGGTGGAAAGCAATGACTATCGGTTTCTGACATTGAAGGCTACATTTGTTTTATGAGTCACCAGGCAGAAGGCATCATTGTTCCCTAGTCCCTTTCAGAGCTCATAATGTGTTGAGTCACAGACGATTCTGCGTTCCCAGAAACCCAGAAAGGAGTTCATAAGCAGCCATGTCAAAAGCGATGTATCTCTGCAGTGTGCAATGAATGCTCCTGAAGATTGGCTCCTGGATCAGCCTTGCCTGACTCTCCTTTGTAAAGACATCACACTCATGAGGCCCTGTGATTCATCATCCAAACCAGCAGTGCCCATTGTGTTTAATGGCCACATCCAGAGACATCCATACCCCACATAGGTACTAGACTCCGTGGGGCCCTCTCTTTGAAATCCTTAATGAATGTTAACATGTGTCCACATACTCTTGAGTATTCAGAAACATTAAATAACACTTAGAATCTTGGGTGGGCTTTATTATGGCGGGGTGAGGAAGGCTGTGCTTCTCTACAGCATCTTGCTCTGTTGGGCAGGAATGAATGAGCTAGAGTGTCCAGGTCTCTTGCTGTAAGAATTGTGGAAATGCATTCCCCCAAGGAAAATGTTTTCTTTTCTCCTAATGACAAAATGATTCAACTCTCAGCAGTTGCTAACTTCATCCAGTACACATAGCTTTATTTTTATTTTTATTTTATTTTATTTTATTTTATTTTACATAGAGCCTCACCTGTGCTGGGCACCAACTCCCAATCTCCTTGTCTACCAAACGCCACGAACACAAAGATACAGACAGAGCAGACTCTGACTTACAGTGGAGAGAGTTTATATACATCACTGCCAATCGTGTAGCATCAGGTACAGTAAGCCCTGTTTATCTGCACATTCCACGCTGAATGATTCAATATACTCAAGGCGGAAAAACACTATACTAAGGACAATGGTTTTGCTCTTGTCCTTACTCCCTAAATAACACAGCAGAACACCCACTTACCCAGCATTTGCATTGCAGAGGACACCGAATGAAATGTAGAGATGGTTTCAGTACCCTGGAAGATGGGCATAGTTCACTGCAAATAACAAGGGACTTGAGCATCCTTATATTTTGGTATATTTGGGGCATTTGAAGTGGATGTTCTGGAACAACATACTGCATATTAGCAAAAAAAAAAAAATGACTGGTTTAAGTCTTGAAGTATTTTAACCACCTTTTTACTTAATTCTCTCTCGTCTCCTTCCTCTACAGCCAATATGCTGTGACCTCCTCCCACTCTCGCAGATCTCCTCCCCTCCTCTGTCGGCCCCTTCCCCAATCTTCTTAACTCCTCATCAAAGGCTTCTTGCCTCTTAAGCTGAGCAGCTCACCAGCTCCCTGTTGCTTCTTTCCCTGGTAACTGGGAGACTTGACTTTCCATGCTGGGAGCAGCCTAGCTTGCCCTTTTCTCCCAGGAAAAACGGCTCTCTTGGGGGGGACTGAAGAGCTGCTTAGTAACAGTTTTATTCTGCATCAACAGTGAAATGAGTGTTGGACAAGTCTATAAACTTCAATGGTCGTACTCTTTGACCCTGGTCAGGAATTTCTTATCTTAGTACCCTCCCACTTTTCCCTGCCTGACTAGAGCCATGACTCCTGACAAGAGAGAATCCAGCTCTGAAGCGGGAGAACAAGGAAACCATTTCCTCTGTATTCTACGGCACGTGCAAGAAGCTGTGGTAACACAAAAGAGAAAGCACACCTGGACACCATGAAATGTGTGAATCCAAAGCTGTACAAAACAGCACGAAATTCATTCAGGCTGAAATAAAACCCCAGCTGCCCCTCACAATCATTTCTCCCTTATTAAATAAGATGCCAAGCTACTTTCATCAGATCGGCATTCTGCCTATTCATCGGCTTCAGGATCTCCCTACATTGGTTCCTGGCTGTGAACAATAGTGATTACTGTTGCTGTATGTAGATCTTCCCTGTCAAAACAGCTGAGTGATTGGCAGTAGGCAGACATAAGAAGGGCAGAATAGAGAGTTCTAGTATCTATTGCAGTCATTTGCCAGTATAATGTAGGCTTGTCAATTATCTTGTCACGCATCAACTTATGTTGAATTTGAAAACAGTAAATGTCATATGAAAGTATAAGTGATTTATACACAAGACTACAGGATCACTTAAAATCTGCAATGAAATGAAACAAGATACACCAACAGATTGCATGTTTTGTGGTTATTACTACAGAGGGGGAAAAAAATAACAAACAATGAAACACCTTGAGAAGAGAAATGAAAAAAGTATTTGAGAGCAATCAGCTTAAAAGCACAAATGGATTCTCACTTCACCCCTCCCCCAGCTTGAGAAACTCCTGTCTATCAGTCTGACTAATAATGCTTTGGTGTTTTAGATAACAAAGCCTGTACTGCTCAAATCAAGTCTATTCTTTGCTGCACTTTGCAGCCTGACAATACATCACCTGATAAAACCACAAAGGCCTAGATAAATGTAAGGGAGCTAAACACACACACAGAGAGAGAGAGAGAGAGAGAGAGAGAGAGAGAGAGAGAGAGAGAGAGAGAGACAGAGACAGAGACAGAGACAGAGACAGAGACAGAGACAGAGACAGAGACAGAGAGAGAGATCCTGATAGGTTATAAACTGGACCTGAGTAGCCACAGCATGGTGACCTATTTTGAAGCAGCCATACTCTCATTTGTGCGTAGCTGCTGGCCCTTTGGAATCACATTTTTATTTATTTATTTATTTATTTATTTATTTATTTATTTATTTATTTATTTATTTTAGTATTTTTTATTTTTATTATCAAGAAATTTTCTATTCATTTTGCATACTAACCACAGATTCCCCCTCTCCTCCCTCCTCCCGCCCCTTCCCCAAGCCTTCCCCCTCAACCCACTCCCCATTCCCACCTCCTCCAAAGCAAGGTCTCCCGTGGGGAGTCAGCAGAGCCTGGTATATTCCGTTGAGACAGGTCCAAGCCCCTCCTCCCGGCTGCACCAAGGATGCACAACGGAATCACATTTTTAAATATCAGCATTGAAATGTTTTGCTGTTATTGCTAGATCCGTTACCAAGAACAAAACAAGTTCAGAGACTAGAAATCAGAAATTGGTCACACATCTAGTTTCTCTTTTTCTGTTCAGGCCCTGCTCCGCTGTTCCGTCATGATCTAATGCCGCTATTACTTCCTATCTGTTGACACAACTTCTGTACACCTGCCACTTCCCTTCTACGCTCTGCTTTATTCTCAGTCTTCCTGTGTGGACCCTAACCTGTTTTCACGGCTATTTCTTCCTCTAGATCGGCCTCTTGAACTAGCCTTACATGATTTTTCTTTTCTGTCCTATTTATACATCCACATCGCCTGGGCTGCTGCCCACTTTCCCCTTTGGCAGTGTATCCCTCAATTATTTTACTATTTTTTTTTAATCTTTATGGCTATTTTTTTCCCACAGAACTTTTATTGTGGTTTTTTTAATTATATGTTCCTATGTGGTCCAGAAGGTTGCCACTAAATGTTCAATGTCCAATTTTGTTTTACTGTTTCACAGATTTTCCCAGCCAAAATTTTTGCCCTCCCTTTCCCAAATCTACCTGGTTATCTCTGAATAAAGCCAGGCTCCCTCTGCTTAGGCAGAAACTGATCAGACACAATTAAACATAATACACAACAATTCTAAGTTGGTCCAATCTATCACAGAGGCACACTGGATTCTTTTTAACAGAAACAGGCAGTTTCACTAAGAGCAAATGATCCAGCCAGTAATACTGAAGTGCTGTATTAATTATCCCATGTATGGACTTCGCTGAACACTAACAAATTCAAATTATAAGCAGAAATGTTTCTTTAGAAAAGGTAAATATGGGAAACTCCAACCTGAAGGATCAACCTTGCTTTTCGCTTTCTCACTATCCACGGCTCACTACATACAGCCTTTGCCAGTTAGGAAGCAGTGAGAGAAATGTATTTAATTATTTTTTGTACCTTTATATTTATACAGAGTGGCATATCTGTATACCTTATAGGTGAGCAACCTGCCTCAGCATATCATATACCTTACTATGCTGTTTTACTTAAAATTGCAAATGGAATACTTTCCCTAAGGAACATAGAAATCTCCTCAAATCTCTTATGCTATTTTGACAGTATCAACAAAAACTAGATAACAAATTTGGGGACTACATACAACATGCCACTACCTTCTGAGCTCTGAATTGTTGTTATGGCATGAGGGCCTTTCTTAGAAAGGCACACTAGCTCATTGTTTATCATTGACACAGTCAGGATGATGCCTCAAGTACAAAGGTCATGACAACAGATAGCTTACTTTCAAAAGCAGAATGAAATTAGAAATATTAAAAAAGGTAAATTAGTGTACAAATAAAAATGATTATGGCCTGAGCACACACAGGTAACCCCGATATATAGAGACCAGCCCAGGACACACATCAAGACCATGTGTCAAATGAAGCAAAACCACCTACTCAAGATAACTCATCAGCAGAGATAAAGCCCTCACATTCTTTTGCCAAGGAAATTGCATGAAGGTGGAAGAAGTACGTAAAATGAGACCTGAGTTCACATCCCAACCCTACTGCTACTAGACAAGTTATTCACGCCTAGGTTTTCTATTGGTTTTGCTTTCATCTGGATATAAGTGGTGATTTCCAATATCTTCAAAATTAAAAGCAGTGACAAAAAATTGATAAATGCCAGTTCATCTCTCTCCTCCATATACACTAGCCCACATGTCCATCCTGCCGCCACTCCTGCTAGTGACCCTCAACCTACCCAGCTCTGGGCCATGATGCTTGCTCCTCCTATCGGAGGACTCATCCCCACAAAGCTTCTCATGGCTAACTCTCTATCCTTCCACTCTAAGCCTCAATTTCTCTCACTCAGAAAGAAGCTGACCTTGTCCCGGTGACTCCTTATCTCACTGCTGTGGCATCCTCTTCTAGTACTTACTGCTCATGAGCTCATTATACTATTTGTCAGCTTCATTATTTATAGATGGCTCACACACACTCTCCCTCTCCCATAAAAGGAGAGAACCTGAACACCTCATTCACTGCCAAACCAGCCCTATATTTAAACTTGACTCCAAGCAACAGAGAGCCAGGGGAGTGGATGAGGTGGTTATAATCTAGTAAAAGGCAACCTGGCTGCAGCGTGAAAAATGGACTGAGTCTGGAAAAGGCAAAGCTAGGGAGACAGGAAAAAGATTAGTGTTTGCCAGGGTTTGATGGGAGAAGGGATGAACAGGCAAAGAACAGGGGTTTTCAGGGCAGGGAAGAACTCGGTAGGGTACTATGATCATGGGTACATGTCGTCATACATTTATCACAACCGGTTAGAATATCAAATACCACATGAGCCCTAACATAGGACATGGCCCTGGAGTGACAAGGGAGTACCTAGGGTTCCTAATCACAGCGGAGGCTGGACGTGATCTTGGCAGGGAGTATGTGAGAATTTTTGTTTTTAAAAATAGCTGGTGAAAGCAATACTCTAAACAAAGAGACTAAAACAAGACATAACCAGGCAAGACATAAAAGAAGCCTCAACTCCAGCGGTGGCATACTCCCCAGGAAAGCCAGGTTCACACCCACAGAGTGTAAATGTTCCTCTTAGCACAACATACCTCCACGCAGACACAACGCTAGGGGAGGTACCTTGGCAATTGATCCATTGGGTCTCTTAGCTACATAGCTCTACTTGCTTTGCTATTTGATAATTAAAAATATATTATTTTAAGGAGTCAGCTACTACAATAGGTTCCTAATGAGTTTGCATTTGACTCAATGACAAAGGCATTTCATATTTTCTCTTTCCTGTATATCTTTAATATTTCATGATTTCAGGCTAGCCTCCCAGACTCCTATAGTCATTTTGAATCCTTATGGAAATGGCTGATCCTGACTATCAGTTTGACTGGATTTGGAATCACCCAGGAGGCACAGCTCCAATGTGTCCACGAAGGTGTTTTCAGAGAGGATGAACTGAGGAGGGGAGACATGCCCTCAGACTGAGTGCCTTCTAAAGGGCAGCTCAGTGCCAAGAGGTCAGGAGAAAGCAGTGTTTTCCACTGCTTTTTCCTGCTGGGGTGCATCTATTGTGGGTGCTGCCACCCTCCACTGGCATCAGCCTCCAGCTTCTTCAGCCTTCCACTGTGAAGTCAGTACTGATGACTCTCCAAGGAGCTTTAGACGTTCAGTACCACACACACTGGTTCTCCTGAGATAGCCAGCTTCACAGAGTGAGCAGATACTGAGTTCTCTGCCCCTCTGTAGTGCAGAAAGCCATGTGTGGACTACCCAGGGCCTATCTTATAAACCAATCTAATAAATATTCTTCTGCAATGTATATATCCCACTTGTTCTGTTCCTTTAGAGAGCACTAATACACTTCCTCACGCAATCTAATGTTTGATTCATCTTACTAAGCTGTGCATCGCCTGCATATGATACAGTCTGTCTATATTTTTATTCCATTGCAGTAAATGATTCTTTACAAGCAACTAGAAGGTGTAGGGACTTTTAGAACCTACAAATCTCCTTCATTCCATATTTAAGCTGTGTTCGGTGCAGTAAACTCTGGTACAAGAAAGAAGCCACCCAAAAGTTTTTACGGTTCATTATGGGGAAAAAGCTAGCCAGCAGATGTAAGGCTCTCTGTTCATTTTACACTGTGGCATTGACCAGCATTCTTTGCGCTGGGTACTCCTGTCACATTTCTTTATCTTGTGTACAAGGTCATCAAGAGATCATAATAATGCTGCTGAAGTTGTCAGCAGCAGCATCTGTTTATAGTGTCCACCGTCTACACACTCGGTGCCTTTCTATTTGCATACAGCACCGGTTCAAAGTGACCACAAGCCCTGCCTTTGTGAGACCTAGATGCGAGAGGAATGACATTGTGATGGCACTCAAGAGCAGGCCTTTTCCGTGAGGAGCAGTTCATTCTCTCTTTTGGTCTTTCTTAAGGACTTGAAAGTCGGGAGACTCTTAAAAGTTCACACTGCTTCTTTGTATTTGTCCTCTGTGCCTTGCCTCCCTTTGGTTGCATATGCCCCTTTTTAAGATTCCGGACTCAACAGTCGGCTTCAGACACAAAGGCATTTATTTCTTTGGCTACCTCCTCTGTCTGCAGACGACTCGTGACTGTGGCTGGGGGACAGGCCGATTTGCTCACAGTCCTGGCTGTTACTTGGGCAAATTACTCAGCCTCTCAGCCTATTTCCTCATGTATAAAATATGAATAAGCAGACATACTGCAAAGTATCGTTGTGAAGAATAAATGGGTAGCTGATGTAAAACACTTTGCAAAGTGACCAGTACAAAGGAAAACCTCACCATTTGTTTACACAAGGTCTAACTAATCCTCTTGATTTATGTGCTCGCTGGGCTGCTAACAATGCCCTCAGCTTTTCTTTTTTTCTTCATAGAACGGCAGATGGATGCTGCAGTTTAGTGTTACTTTCTCCATGGTTCTCATTTGTTCCTCTATTTGCTTCCAGTCAGTTGCCCAAGTGCTGCTGTAGCCCAGGCTTACCAAAAAAACACCTGGCTCCACAAGGGCCAACGGGTTGGTTTTCTGTCTTCCTCCCAGTCAGCTCTCTAGCACCTAAGGCAGTGCTAGCATACAAGTACACATTGAAAGACCTGACTGGATTTAGAGTACATTTGAATGCTGTGGGATATCTTTCTGTATGCTGTGAATATGTGTTGTTCTGATTGGTTGATAAATAAAGCTGTTTGGTCTTGGCCTATGGCAAGGCAGCTTAGAGGCAGGCCGAAAATCCAGGAGAGAGACAGGAAGAAGAAAGGCAGAGGTGGAGGTGACGCCATCCAAGGAGCTACATGTAAAGCCATGGAACACATGGCAACATATAGATTAATAGAAATGAGCTGAGTTTAGTTATAAGAGCTAGCTAGCAAGAAGCTTGAGCCATAGGCCATGGTGATAAGTTTGTAAATCATATTAAGCCTCTGAGTGATTATTTTATAAGCGGCTGCAAGACACAGGTGGGAGAGATTCTTACTGACCACAGGGCCGGGCAGGACCAGAAAAACCTTCCAGATACATCTGAACCTCTGCCTCCCTGTTCTGCCTTAATCCACTAACACTAACTCAATAGCACCAAGCCACTCTCTCAGTTACCATCACTTACAAGTCAATAACTACATTTTCTTTTCCTGGGAATGGCTACATTCATCTTGAAAGCCAAGATCTAGACCTACAAACGATTATATTAACCTTGAAAGTTCAAGGAGCATTCAAGATATCCATGTGATTATTCCATGAATATTTGCAGTGGATTATTTCAGTTGTCATCACTGTTTGGCACAGAAGTTTAGCAACATTTTACACACTTGATTTCACATTTGATTTCTATCTGACATTTGTTAACATCTGGCAGTGACAAACTTCTGAGTCTGCTGGTAAACAGGAGGCCTAACACAAACACTAGTAGTCTTTATAACTTGGGAGGCTGGAGAAATGAATGGTTGCATCATACTGTAGTAGTTACTTTGGCAATACACAAAGACCTATTTAAATGGCAAGATTTATATTAAGACACAAATGACACTTTAGCTAGACAGACTTGAGAAGCCAATGCTTCTCCATTGCTGGTGCCATTTGATGTCATGATCTTGGACAATCTACGCAAAGGAAGGAGAACAGCACATGGTAGGCTCTATAGATGTAAGTGTAAAAAGCTGTTGGTGATGAGCTACACAACCTAACTCTAAACAGAGACCTTGTTTACTTCCATTATTCTTTGATGAAAGGAAAACACATAAGGGCCTTTCTTATTAAGCAGTATATTAATGATCAGTGTCTGAGAAATAGACTGACCGTGGAATCACTGCCTCTGAGAGGTGTTGGTATACATCACTGTTATCATTTCACTACATCACACCAAGGTCTGTCCTATAATGTGACAGGTTAAATATGCAGTCTGTTGATGTCTGCTAGGTTATCTCACATTTAAGAAGTCCAAGATGCCAAACAGAGCTAGTCACAGGCTTTAGCTATGGTCTCTCTACCTCACCAGCCACCAGTTGTCTACTCGGGTTGCTATTTCTGCTTCAGAACTTGGGCAAACACAAATATATCCAATTAAAAATTCACCATCCACTAAAAAAGTAATATCTCCCTTAAAGTGATTCTCAGAGAGAAAAACCCTAAAGGCCTATGTATATTTAAATATATATATATATACATATATATATACATATATATATATTTTAATGTACCATACATTATTCCTTAGATTGCAAAAGGAGATACTGATCTACATTATGTCATAATTGAATTTTTTAGTATGTTGTTTCTTTGAGTTATTTAAGTGAATCATCAGTAAAAGACAGCTGATAAACATTTTAAGTAAAATTATAAACACATCAATCTATAAAATAAAACCATTAAAAGCAATCTTTATGAGGCAATAAATAAATTAACAAGTGTCATGTAATACTGAAACTGTCAGTACCTTGAAGAGAAACCCTAAATGTATAAGACATTGTCCAAATCTAATTGGTTGTGTGTTTTTATAAATGAAGTTTTCTTGGAACTTAGCCATGCCCTTTTCATGTATGTTTGCTGCAGTGACTGAGTAAGTGATAAGTGGTTGCAGCAGAGACTGAGTAGTCTTCAAAAACATAAATATTAGTTATCTGTAAATGCACACAATACTATTGCTGACTTCTCCTGTAGAATCTACAATGTCAGGGCCCCATGTTGCTGGAGGGCTTCTCTCCAGGTTCCACCAAGCCCCGCAGTCCCACAATCCACATATAAAATAATCACTCAGATGCTTATATTACTTATAAACTGTATGGCCGTGGCAGGCTTCTTGCTAACTGTTCTTATATCTTAAATTAACCCATTTTTATAAATCTATACCTTGCCACATGGCTGGTGGCTTACCGGCGTCTTTACATGCTGCTTGTCCTGGCGGTGGCTGCAGTGTCTCTCCCCCCTTCTTCATGTTTCCCCAATTCTCCTCTCCTTGTCCCGCCTATACTTCCTGTCTGGTCACTGGCCATCAGTGTTTTATTTATATAGAGCAATATCCACAGCAGCCCCACTCTTCCAAAAAGACAATACCTTGATCAGTAAAATAAAATTATTTTCTGTGTGTGCATACGTCTGTGCAAGCACACAGGTATGCATGTGTGCGTGCGTGTGTGTGTGTGTGTGTGTGTGTGTGTGTGTGTGTGAGAGAGAGAGAGAGAGAGAGAGAGAGAGAGAGAGAGAGAGAGAGAGCATGTGGAGGTCAGAGGTCAAACTTGGATGTCATTCCTCAGGAGGTATCTACCTTATTTTGAGACAGGACTAACTGGCCTAGAACTGACTAAGAATGCTAGACCAGCTGGTCAGCAAGCCCCAAAGTCCACGTGTCTCTAATTCCCAGCAGGGGAATTACAAGCACAGACCACCTCACCTGGCTTTTCTACATAGGTTCTTGGGATCAACAACTCCTCATGCTTGTGTGGCAAGCATGTTACTAAGGTATTTCTGCAGGTCCTAAAAAATACTCTTTGTTTGCTAAAGCCAATTGGAATTGAAGGACTGTAGAATACAAGCATAATGTTGTAAAATTATTTCGATGAATTTACAATTAGTAATTATAATCAATGGCCCAGGTATTCTGGTACCTAGTTAACACTCATTACTTTCAGTTTCCAAAACAAACACCTGGGTAACTTATGGGACACATCTGTCTTTGCAGATATGGAAGCTGAAGTCAACTTGATTGAAGGGGAGTGTTATGTATTGGATGTTTGCGTCCTAAAACTCAGGTACTGACGCCCTCACTCCCAATGTGATGTTTGGATACAGAGCCTTTTAAGAGGCTCTAATTAGGTTTAGATGAGGTCTCACAGGGTGGAGACCTCATACTAAAGTTAATGCTGTGATGAGCAGAGATTAGATGGCTTGTTCTCTTTCACTTCTCTGTCCCTCACTTCCCCGTCTCTTCACTGAGCAGGGGAACGGCAGGAACATGGCTGTCTGTGAATCAGAAAGAGCCTCCTACAACGTTGACATCTTAACCTCACAATTCAGTCCCCAGAGCTGTGAGAAATACATGTTTTCTGTTTAAGTCTCCAAGCTATAATATTTCCTTATGGCAGCCATAACATACCACAAGCCCCCAGATCCATTCAGAGCCATAGCCTGGATTCCAGGTGTCTCTTACTCGTGTTTTAAAGCTCATCAGAGCATCTTGTGTAAGCAATACTAAGTAGTAATCGGGACCACAAATATCTCCAATGTGCTCCGAAGCCCTGCATTAAGAAAATGCTGACATCAAAGAGTACTTCTAAAGACATCTCACTGAAAACGAAGGAGTAAAGGCATCTCTGCTTCACACTCTCCTTTGACACCAACCTAAAAATGAGAGACAAGATGAAACCCAGCAAATAGAAGATTCAGCTCCATGCCATGATCAGTGAAGAAGGGCATCACCTGCAATGAAGTTTGATTTATATCGAGGGAGAACATTGAGAATAGATTTAAGAAAAAAAAAAAGCTGTTGTCAAGTAGTCCATGATTTATGTATCTGCTAATTTGTTTTTCTTCTAAGGGGAATCATTTCCCTGTGATCCAATCAACTGAGTAGAGCAGTCCACTCAGCTTATTTAAACTCACAGGCATGCCATTGAAACTCCACAGAAAACAAGGGCCTTTCCTTACCAGCTCGTCCTAACCCCCTCCCACGTCGGATGCTTCCTAACCTTCCTATCTTTACAGCCACACCCTGACCCTTTGTCTCTTACTTGACTTTATAAAGAACAGGAACTAGTATGGACAGACAATTGTTTTCATGTTCCTTAATAAAATGTATATTGCTTTATTAAGACATCCACACTTCCAAATGTCCAGTACTTTTGCCAAAAGGACTATTGGGTGCTTCTTAGATACTATAAATTTTTAATTGAGTTTTTATTAGTATGTTTGTATGTATGTAGGGTGAGTCAGGGTGTGATATGTGCACATAGAAGCCAGAGAAGAACTTGGGTATCCTGCTTATACTCTTGAATCAAGTTCTCTCATTGAACCTGGTGACTACCAAGTCCCAGCTAGCATCCTGTCTCTACTCCCCACAACATTAGAGTTTCAGGAGCATATAATCACATTGGGCATTTTATATAAGTCTTGGGGATTTGAACTTAGGTCCTCATATTTGCATATCAGCCACTCTTTCTCACTACCTCATTATCTCCAGCCCCTAGAAGTACATTATAAAATTATTACCCATACACCTAAAAGGCATCTATGTTTCATGACTTTGACAAGTATGTATACTTTTGTTAATTATCACCCAGAACAACACATAGAATACAATCTGACACAAATGTTCTGATCTCTACTACACCACAGACTAACAGTTGTTTTGTTCTAAAACTTCACATACTGGAGCCCTTAAGGGTGCTTTTGTTTCTCACTTGTTTAGTTCAGTGTCTTTATGAGGTTCATCTATATGCTTATGCTGCATGCCTAACTAGATTATTTTTATCATATAGACAATACACAACTTGTTTATCCTCTCTCTCCTAGGTGACTGTCTAGACTATGTGCAGATTTGGGCTGCTATGAATATTCTTGTGGGTCTTCTTGTGAAATTATGCATTCATTTTGGGTGGGAGTACATAGCCAGTATTGAAATGACTGGGTCTTGAGGAAGAAGTTGATCCATTTTGTTGAAAACTGGGAAACAGATTTCCAAAGTCATCCAACTATAACTCCCATGTTTAAACATTCTATGTGTAACTTCTTCAGCTGTGAATCCTTATTCCTTCTCCTCTCACTTCCCAGAATCCACTTGCAATGCTGATGCACTGAATCCCACAAGCCTTTGGGGGCATTGATCTCATCTTCTGTGAGGTTGTCCTATCTCCAACTTCTGCACCATCAGCCAATGTTTTTTTCTCCAATCATTTCTTGTTGTGTGTTTGTTATTTTTTCCAGGGCCTTTTCCACTCAGCTGTTTCTACACTGTGCACCCTGATCATGTCATAGTGACTTGTTGATGTTGACATATTAACATAAACTCTTTTGTTCTCCAGGCCTCAGTCACCAACAGTGCCAAGCATACCACTAGTACAAAGAGCTTTTCAAGTGATGAACAGTTCCTTTCACATATATCTAATCTCTTCCCTAAGATTATAAATTCCTTCACGATAGAATCATGTTTATTTAATTTGTGCAAAAAAGAGACTTCTCTGCATTAAAATAGCTGAAAAATCTGATGTGTTCTAAGAAATACTTTATTAAAGATGCACAAATATTGTAATTAAATCAAATTCACTTTAAAGAATATGCAAAATAAGCAAGAGATTTAAATTTTATCACATGGTTTTATTATCTGTTTCCCATCTGATTGAAAAACTACTACTTTTTGTTAAAATATAATGCTAAAATGGCAGCATAAAAAACAGTAGTTCTCAAGTCCTTATTTCAAATCAAAGCTGATTTAATATACTATTTTCACAACATACATGTATGCAAATGTAGTCACAGAGATCCTTAAATATTAATCAAGAGCACTTAAGCACTTGGTCGTTCCAACCGATTCTCAATTGATAAATTAAATTTTTAAAAAAGATTGTTGTATTATGACTCAGTCATTTCCTGTGTTATAATTGTATTAACATCCTTAATTTTTGAATCACCAGGCATTGTTTTAAATGAAAACATTAAATTAATATGGAATCGGGGAAAGTGTCTAGCCTTTAAGATAACATATTCCTTTCACAATGATATTATAGGGTCATCTGAACTCAAACTTACTTTCAGGGTGGCTTTCTGAAATGTTGCTCTGTTATCTAGACTATTCCTTCACTTTTGGGGCCCAAGGGAACACCTCAGGATTCTTACCACACAGAGCTATTTACTAGATGTGTCCCAATATTTTGTCTGCCACTTCCAACACTTGCTGTTATGAGAAATGTTAAAACATAAAATATGCTCCATTGTCAGTGGAAATTTATGAGGAACTATGGACACAACATTGAATTCCCATATTTTATTTAACTAGTCTAGAGATGAGTTTTCAAGTAGGAAATGTGTATCGAGAACAACCCAAATTGTAAACAGACAAGCAAGTTGTCTTAGCAAGAAAAAAAAATGCAAAATATAGGTAACTAAATCCGAGACTATTATAGTAAAAATCACATCTTAAAACTATTGAAAGATCAGCTTAGAAAGATGGCTTGGGATGGGTTATATGTTGAGTTTGATGTTTTTTGAAGCCTATTGTCATCACTGAAGATTGGAATCTGAAAGTTTTTTATAAATGGCCCAATAGTTCATTCTGTGTGTGTGTGTGTGTGTGTGTGTGTGTGTGTATGTGTGTGTGTGTGTGTGACTTCAGTCTCTGTTGCCACTACTTAGTTCTGTTTTCAAAGATAAGAGAATAGTCAATGCAAACCAATGAGCAAAGTTGTGTTTCAGTATTATTAATTTGACTCTGAGTCAAGCAAACATACGATTACTTCTATTTAGCTGTTTAGTAATGATTTGCGATATATATATGTGTATATATATATATGTGTGTGTGTGTGTGCGTGTGTGCGTGTGTGTGTGTGCAGGTACACATGTGTGGATGTGTGTGTGTGTGTGTGTGTGTGTGAGAGAGAGAGAGAGAGAGAGAGAGAGAGAGAGAGAGAGAGAGAGAGAGAGAGAGAGACTAAGGACTGAATAGAGAGCCTAGTGCAGGCTAGCCAGATGCTTTAACTACATTCACAGCTGCCTCCACTCTTTTTTTCAGTTTTCATTTTTTTCCCCTGAGCTGTTGAGTTTATTGAATAATTTGTATGATTTCAATGCCCAGCTTTGAGAAAGGAAGCTCACATTTCGGGTTCTGACTTTTTCCTTCTGAGCCTAAGTCAACAGACTACCCTTAAGCTTTGATTCTCCTGCCACAACCTCCCAAATAGCTAAGATTATGGGCAGATGCCATAATGCCTAGTGCATAATATAAAATGTAACAGAAGATTTCTCATTTCAGCTCCAACATGAAGAAAGCCTGAAAGTCATTATGTCATCCCTACAACAAAACAAAAGCTGTTGAACAAATAGAAAGTCAATACTTTAACTTTAGTCAATTAAAGAAATGAGTTCATAGGGAAACCATGACCCGAGAAACCTGAAGAGAAATTAAACACAGTAAATAATAGCCAACATCAGCTCACCTATGAAGCTTACGACAGCTTATGTTGGAGAGGTTGTGGAGCAAGGGGAACACTCCTCCGCTGTTGGTAGGAATGCAAACTGGTACAGCCACTTTGGAAATCAGCATGGCACTTTCTCAGAAAATTGGGAATCAATCTCTCTCAAGACCCAGCTATATCACTCTTGGGCATATACCCAAGGAATGCTCAATCTTACCACAAGGACACATGCTCAACTATGTTCATAGCAGCATTATTTGTAATAGCCAGAACCTGGAAACAACCTAGATGCCCTTCAACTGAAGAATGGATAAAGAAAATGTGGCACATATACACAATGGAGTACTACTCAGCAGAGAAAAACAATGACATCAAGAGGTTTGCAGGCAAATGGATGGAACTAGAAAATATCATCCTGAGTGAGGTAACCCAGGCTCAGAAAGACAAACATGGTATGTACTCACTCATAAGTGGATACTAGGTGTAAAGCAAAGGATAACCAGACTGCAACTCACAGCTCCAGGGAGGCTAGCTAGTAAAGAGGACCTTAAGAAAGACACAAGGATCGCCCAATGACAGAGAAATGGATGAGATCTACATGAACAAACTGGGGGTGAGGAGGGGTAATGGAGGGCAAGGGTGGGGGAAAGAGAACTTAGGAGAGCGAGAGGTCCTAGCTGGATCAGGAACAGAGTGGGAGAACAAGGAAAGAGATACCATGATAAATGAAGACCCCATGGGAATAGGAAGAAGTAGAGTGCTAGAGAGATCCCCAGCAATCCACAAAGATGACTCCACTATAGACTGCTGGCAATGGTCGAGAGGTGACTAAGCTGACCTACTCTGGTGGTCAGATGGCCGAACACCCTAAATGTCATGATAGAACCCTCATCTAGTGACTGATGGAAGCAGATGCAGAGATCCATGGCCAAGCTCCAGGTGGAACTCTAGGAGTCCAATCAACGAGAGAGAGGAGGGATCATATGAGCAAGAAATATCAAGACCATGATTGGAAAAAGTACAGAGACAACTAGCCAAACTAGTGGAAACATATGAACTGTAAACCAATAGCTGAGGAGCCCCCATGGAACTGGATCAAGCCCTCTGGATAAGTGAAACAGTTGTTTAGCTTGAACTGTTTAGAGGGCCCCCAGGCAGTGAGACCAGGACCTGTCCTTAGTGCATGAGCCAGCTTTTTGGAACCTAGTGCCTATACTGAGACACTTTGCTCAGCCTTGGTGCAGGGAGGACAGGCTTGGACCTGCCTCAACTGAATGTAACAGGCTCTGCTGACTCCCCAGGGGAGACCTTGCCTTGGAGAAGGTGGGAATGGGAGGTGGGTTGTGGAGGAGGCTGGGGGTGGGAGGAGGGAGGACAGGGGAATCCATGGTTGATATATAAAATGAATAGAAAATCTCTTAATAAAAAGAAAAGAAAAAAAGAAATTAAACACAGTAAATAATAGCCAACATCAGCTCACCTATGAAGCACAAGTTGCTGGTGACACAGACTCAGAGGAACATTTGATGGGTTGTTTCAAAGAAGAGCTAGACAGCAGTTCTCAACCTGTGGGTCACAACCCCTTTGGGAGTCACATATCAGATATCCTGCATACCAGATATTTACATTATGATTCATAACAGTAGCAAAATTACAGTTATGGGGTAGCAACGAAATAATTTATAGTTGGGGTCAGCACAACATAAGGGACTGTATTAAAGGGTTGCAGCATTAGGAAGGTTGAGAACCACTGAGCTAGAGGCAGAGCGTGGATTAGCTTTAAGAGCAAAAGACAGCTGGGGGCCAGCCTTCTGCAGCTTGACTTTAACTGGCTCTCACAGCAAAAACCTTTAAGAGATTCTCTCCAGCTGAAGGGCAAGCATGGGGATAGAATTCTTATTTCAGCCTGCAGAAAGAAGAAAGTCACCATGTTCAATAGACCCAGATCACTCTAGCATGTTAAATAGACCCAGAGCACTCCCATGAACAGCCTGGCTGTTGTAGACAAATTACTTCACTGTCTTGTCTATTTATTGACTTTATTTTCCTGCTCCACCTCAATGTTTCAGGAAAGCCCAGTGTTTACTCTGGTAAAACAGTCTCTTTCCGTGAACAGATCTGGTTCAGAAGGACAGAATATTCTGGGCATACGTGCAAGTCCCTGCTCTCTTCTCCTCTCCCCCGGAACATGGAATTTTTTTTTCCCCTGTAATTTTCAAGGTGAGAACCTGCAGACCGGGAGATAGACACACACAAATGGAGACCCTCCCAATGATGGGCTCCAGGAGTTGTAACTCAGATTTGTCCCCACTGAGCCTCTAGCAAGTCCTCCATTATAGTCATGTTTTCCTACCATGGTTCTAGTTCACATAGAGATTTCTGCTTCTACTAAGCTACGATCTCAATGCCAGTCTGCCCAGTCTGGGCTGCATATCAAATTCAACCTATTCCCTTTACTACTGATAGATCTAAGAGGGATTGTTAAGAGCCTGATTTTGCTTATTGTTGACATACAGAACCAAATTTGAAGCTCCTTATACATTGCATCAAAAACCAGTGCTAAGAACATTGCCAGACACTAGTTAAAGCTAGCAAGCCAGCTTTGATGGAGACTTGCCACAAGAGGAGGAGACTCCAGTATATACTAAGTATAATTTCAACTAAGACAAAGATGACTAAAGATTTTAAAGTGAGGACAAAGAGGGTGAAGGGAGGCCATGGAGAGTGAAAGGGAGGAGAAAGAGCAGGAACGAATACAAAGGGGGAAATGATAATTACAGAAAGCAGATTAGTGGACAGTTTCAGGAAATGACTGGCAATATAATATGGAACAGTGGACATCTTCACTGTTTGACAGTGTTTGCTTTCTTGAGCCAAAGCCAGCATGGAATTACTTTTAGGGCCATGTGGCAGGTGGCAGACAGGCTAACGTTGGATGAAAATGAATGACTCAAGTATTGAGAAAAGGCGTTGGTGTCATGGGAGTGTTTGTATTTCATAACAGCATTGGGCCACAGTCTAAACTAATAAGAGTACAATAACAATTGTTGTGTTTGTTTTTCTTGGAGAAAAATTCTTACTATGTAGCAATGGTTGACCTCAGATACACTGTGTGGAGCAGATGACCTCAAACTGACAGAGATATGCCTACTTTCTGCTTCCCAAGTGCTGGGATTGAAGATGTACAAATTTCTTAATGTTAACAACTGCTTAAGTTGCACAAAAGCTTAACAAAATTGAATAACAAGATGATATATCCCTACCATACAGGAACAAGTAAATAACCATCTGACACCAAATTTAATACTTTTTTGAAATATTGTCTTTTTCTTTTCTTTTTGAGATTATTTAATTACATTATCTTCCTCTTCCCTTTTCTCCCCGTTACCTTCCATATACCCCTCCTTGCTCTCTTTCAAATTTCCGGATCTCTTTTCATTAATTATTGTTACATTTGTATACATATATATTCCTAAATATGACCTGCTCAGTCTATACAATTGAACACTTTTAAGTAAACTACTCCTTTGTGTCTATACTTCAGACACCCTTTGAAAAACACCCCATACCTTTCTGTTGGTTCTCTCTTTTAGAGCTTAATGAAACTTTGTCATGTAAGAACCAATCTATGTATTTGAGAAATTTATGTTCATGGGCATCTAGAGTTTTTAACATCCATTCCACCAAACATTAGGGTAGCCCAGCTTCATTTAAACTCCCTTCTTCAGAAAACTGTCACTTACTGAAAAAAAAAAAAATCAATTTCTTGAAACAATATTTCAGAAATTCTCAGCCCTTCCCTAGCTCTGTTAGTGTGAGTTATATACAACTCTTGCACATTGTGTGCGCCTTAAGTCTTAACTCCTCATAAAATGTCCATTTTCAAAGCAACCAGAAGTATAACACAAAAACAATGTCAGTCGAAATAGGAAGTCTGCTGATCATTCACTTAGTCAACCCAGGTCCATAATTGTTCCTTGGAAAGTCATAGGTCAGAATCATTTGGAAATTCAGAAAATTTTACACTTGCAAAACACAATTATGTGGGCTGGCACATGGCTCAGTCAGAAGGTGGTTAGTTGCCTGCAAACAGGAAGACCCAAGTTCAGTCTCCAGAAGCCACATGAAAAAGGTAGATGCAGCGACATGTTTGGAATTCCTGCATTGGAGAGGAAGAGGCAGGTGAAATCTGAGACTGCTGGCCAGCCAGAGGACCCTACTCTCAGACCAACTATAGACCCTGTTTCAAAAAAATCATGTGTGTGGCACCTGTGGAATGATACCTGAGGTCGTCCATTGACCTACACACACACACACACACACACACACACACACACACACACACACACACACACACAGAGAGAGAGAGAGAGAGAGAGAGAGAGAGAGAGAGAGAGAGAGAGAGAGAGAGAGAGTTACCTGCACACACATGCCCCTGCACACACACACACAAAAGGAAGTAACACGTTATATACACTCTTATGTAATGACCACCACAGAGTCTGGAATAACTCCACCTATGAAATACATTAACATTTTTACAACAAAATACATGAATACTCACATTAAATAAGACTATTAAAAGACTAGATTAAAAGCATATGTACATGCAGTTCAGCTTCACATCGGTTTAAGTTAAATTTTGCGTAAGCATTCATCTTTAGTTCTCAGAATTTACACGTAAAGGACAGGGAGCCCATGTTGCTAGGTGCCTTTCTCATTTCTAAACTGAGGTCTTTCAGCATGGATCAAAACCCATGTCAAACTGATGCACAAAAGTAGAAGGGGACTGAATGTTATCCCTAATAATTTATAACAAGACTAGCTATTCATCTCTTTCAAATTCATCTTGACTGGTATCTAATACCTGGTAACATTATTTCCTTTGGGGCTGTGTAGTCTACAGATGCGCACACTGACGAGTTGGTTTTCAGGCGGGCTTTCTTCAAATCCCCTGTAATTGTCGGCATGCACACGCATGACAACCTCTAGCTCCTGTGCTGCTCCAAGCAGTCCGTCAAATCCCTCTGTGGCATGCTCCCTCCTGGGCTGATATTTTGACAAGTATCTGATATGCTATACATCTTGAAATCCATTGCTTATTGAGCAAAGGAGTTAGAGTGACCGTAGATCTTAGGGACCCCTCCTCTCTTCCTCTCATGTCATTTCTGGAGGTTTTCTGTGACAGGAAGTTGAAGAAGCATTGTGCTAGGAGACAGCTCTCCTCTCAACCCCTTAAATGCTGCTTTTAAATTAGTTCAAGTGTAATTTTGCTTTCATTTTTTTTTCTGCCAAAAGACTTCCTTTCCAATCAAGCTTTATCTATGCGTTTATCACTGTCAGAAAAGATGAATGGCAAAATTATCACACAGAAGAAGATTAGAACTCAATGTTTTAATACTTGCACAATCATGTTCTATTCTTCTTTGTGGATGCTTTAATAAAGACAGGGAGAACCAGCAGTGTAACTCTGCCTTAGTTCAAGTGCTCGGTTTCCTCCTTCACAGATGACCTTGAAGAAGTTACATTCCTGTGTTATCACATAGAACTTCATCTAGCTCATCAGGAAAATATTTTTTTTAAATCATTCCTTCATGGACTAATTACATTTTTTTTTACAATTTCATACATATATGCAGTGTAATGGGATTACACACACACACACACACACACACACACACACACACACACACTACCCTCTCACCCCCCACTCTCACCCTCAGAACTTTTTTCTTCCAAACTTTTTTTTTCATCCACTGAACTTGTGGGTGTATAAGTAGTGACTATTTACGACAGCAAGAACAGCTCACCAGTGTCAGTAACACTGAAAAAGCAAATGCCCCTCCTTCCCATAGCAACCACTAACTGCCAACAGTTGCTGATGATAGGGTAGGAGCTCCTGGGTGCCTCCCTGATCCATATCGTTCTGCTTCACCACAACCCACAAACAGTGTAGCACTACTCGTCTAAGAAACAGTGCATATTTGCTTCACGGCATACAACTAGGGCATGGTGGTTCCTAGGTTTTCAAAACCCAGCTGTTAAGAGCACTGACATACTTGTGCTCAAACTCATCCAGAAGGGTATGAAGCAAAAGCCAAAACTGCCTGAGCTACGGCTCTCAATGGCTGCCTTTGGACCTGTCACCCATGATCCTATAAGGAGCCCTCAATAAATTCGTTGCTTCACCAAACTAGACTTGGGTGGAATTGATTCCTTTGGTTCCTGCTGCTGCCCTATCTGGAATGAAGAGACGTGGGTTTGTCTCTACCTAGGATAAGTCACATAACAGGTGACTGACAGAGAAGAGAGGCCAGGACCACAGAGGAAGAGAAGTCAAGGCACTAAGTGACTGCGTGAGCCAATGAGTATACTCCAGCCACAGCTGTCAGCAAAATATCAACAATTTCTTACCAGTGGGTCTCATCTTCCATGAAATATATATCTGATTTGTAGCATGTATTAAGTGTGAATACATATTCATTTAATCTTTATTTGCTTATAACTCTAATCATCTCAGATTTTGGTGACTGGGCTTTTGCTCCATGCCCTTCTAGATGAGTTTAGAACACGAGAGAGAGAGAGAGAGAGAGAGAGAGAGAGAGAGAGAGAGAGAGAGAGAGAGAGAGAGAGAGAGAGAGAGAGAGAGAGAATGTAGATATATAGGGACTGGATTTCTATTCCTAAGGGAATGCAAGCATTTTTCACTTTTGTCATGGTTTGATAGAGATTGGATTATATCACTTTATGGCTGGCTATTGTGTAAAATAAAGTCTGCCAATGCTCCTAGCAGCTGAGATTTGTGGTCCTCTGAATCACCATTTCCTAGCTATATGCAAACAAGCACTATTTGGACTTGTATTTGCTCCTTGGATGGGTGGTGTTCTGTTGTTTGTGAGCTTTAGTAAGACACAACATAAAGGCAGGCAGCACTTGGGGTCAAACGATGCGGCTCTCCAGGAAGATATTAGACTGGTCCCATTATCTCCTTCGAGAGCACATCCTCAACTACCTGCTTTCTCAAGTTATGTCCCACTCATCTGAGGTTTCACCACAAGCTGGGGAAAATCTTTGGATACAAACTGTAAGAAATGCAATACAAATTATCCTTGAGAGATTATTCCTATACAGAAGTCTTAATTATTTCTTTTTTTAGCTTATAATGTAATTATATCACTTCCCCTTTCCCTTTCCTCCCTCCAAACTCTCATATACCACTCCTTGCTCTTTTTCAAATTCATAGCCTCTTTTTTCATTAATTGTTGTCTATATATTCCTAAATAAATAAGTATAACATGCCCAGTCTGTATAATGTTATGTGTATGCATGTATGTTTTCAGGGATGACAATTTGGAATTAGATAATCTAGTTATCTAATTGGTGCACTCTTACCTAGGCAGGACAATTTCTTTCACACTCAGCATTCCTTAATTTTCTGTGTATTTTGGGGATGGAGGGGCGTTGAGGCTTCCTGGGTTTCCCACATTAGCATGTCTATATTGTCCTTGTTCAGCTTTTGTTTAGGTAGTCATATTGGTAGGATTTTATGGGTGTAGCTTCTAAGATTCCTAGGAAACACTGTCTAACAGCAAACTTCCTGACGCTCCAGCTTCTTACTGTCTGTCCGCCCCCTCTTCCACAATGATTCCTGAGTCTTAGATGTGGGAGCTGTATTGCAAATGCAACCACTGGGTTCCACAACTCTGCATCTTGATTGCTTGTATTTTAACAATCAAGACAGTGGAACTTTCCACATTGCTCTCTACTTACGCATCTCAACCTGTATCTAAATCCATGCTCAGAGATAAATCAGTGGCTGAGTTCTGCTCACTCAGCTCAGCCTGTTATTGCTAAGACTGCCAATAAGGTAGCTATTGCAATAGCAATTTGGGCAATGAAAGCATTGGTCTATAAGAAATTGGATTGAGAACAATTTATTTTACACAATAGCCAGCCATCAAGTGATATAATTCAATCTCTATCAAACCATGACAAAAGTGAAAAATGCTTGCATTCCCTTAGGAATAGAAATCCAGTCCCTATATATCTACATTTTTAGCTCTCTCTCTCTCTCTCTCTCTCTCTCTCTCTCTCTCTCTCTCTCTCTCTCTCTCTCTCTCTCGTGTGTGTGTGTGTGTGTGTGTGTGTGTGTGTGTGTGTGTGTGTGTGTGTACACATACGCACCAGGGCAGTTCCTAGTGCATGTGCATATAAAGGTCAAAGCTTGACTTTGGAGTTCCTCCTTTATCCCTCACTAAACTCAGATCTCATGGTTTAAGGTGCTCAGATTGGCCACTGAGCCCCAAAGATCCACTCATTTCTGCCTTTATTCCTAAGGCTGGGATTACACATATGCACCACCATGTCTGGTTTTATATAGATGTTAGGAATCCAAACTCACACCCTCATGCTTGCAGAGCAAGTGTGTTGCCCATTGAACCGTATCCCCAGATTCCATGTTTGTTTGGGTATTCTGTTTTTGTTTTTGACCATTTTTAACAATTGGAATATCACCTGAAGAGCTCATCTTACCTAAGTTAGAATGGCTAAGATCATAAAAACAACTAACAAGAAACACAGGTGAGGATGTGTGGAAAGGGGAACCCTCATCCGCTGTTGGTGGAACTGCAAACTGGTGCAGCCACTGTATAATTCAGTATGAAGAGTCCTCAAAAAGCTAAAAATAGATCTACTACATAACCCAGCTATACCACTCCTTGACATATCCCCAAAGGACTTATCTCTACAGGCAGTTGAGTAGCCATGTGCATTGACACTCTATTCACAATAGATAGGAAATGGAAACAACCTAAATGTCCTTCAGTTGATGAATGGATGATGAAAATTGAGTGCATATATACAATGAATACTATTCAGCTGTAAAGAAAAATGAAATCATGAAATTTGGAGGTAAACAGATGGAACTAGAATATATACTGAGCAAGGTAACCCAGACCTAGAGCAACAAACACTGCATGTTCTATCTCTTATTTGTGGATCCTAGCCCTGAACCTTTAAATGTGAGAATATAACTTGGAGTAACTGCAGTCACCAGGAAAACAAGGGACTATGGGGCAGAGGGCATGGACTGGAGGGGAACAGTGGGACACAGGTGCTGTGATGGGGGAATGGGGAAAATGGGGAGGAGAGGGCAGCACAGAGGGAAAATAAGACAACAGGGACAAACAATCCTAAGGATGCTTGAAAAATCCATAGGGAAATATATAATTTTATGTCTACCTGCAGTTACATAAGTATATGTGCGCACACACACATAGACAGCTTAAATGAAGGTATGCTACTTGGGATGACAACAACCCCCGACCCCCAAAGCCATAGGCTATCTAACAAAAAAAGCCAGTGCCAGGTATGGAAATCCTCCTTTCTGGTTGTTAGTACAAAGCAACGTACATTACTTTCATTGCCCTTATTGCCTACCAGAAATTGAAGGTAGGATCCTGTGGTTGAAGATATTACACACTTCAGACAGAAAAAGTGGAATTGAGCTGGAACTGAGCTGGAATCCTCTTCCATGAGGACCAATTCTCATAGCACTGGAAGGAGCTTTGCAAGCTGCCAAAGAAGAAAAGCAATCAGTAATCCTGCCCAGCTGCAAAGCCTACACACCACAATAATGACCAGAATAGCAAGATATCCCAGAAGATGCAATAATGACATGATACACTAGGCATAATCAACAGGCATCTAATTGGACTTCAAGCTCACTCAATAGGAGGAAAAGTGGAGTTGACAGAGTAAACCAAGGCCACTACTCATGGCTAGTGGTGTGAAGGCACAGAAGGAGAACCTATTGCTGCCACTTTCCTAAATCAGTATCATTTCTAATATAGTTATCTTTATACTTACAGATAAACGTAGCTCTCACCCCTCATTAAAGAAGATTCTTTTAGCAGTAGCCAGAGATCATTACAGAAAGACACAGCTGGTCAAAAAAAAAAAAAACTAATCGTAAGATGCCCAACTCCAACTGATATATCTACAAAATGCAACCCCTACATCAAAGGCTCGAAAACATCACAGAAGGAGGATCCAAAAGGTTCTAAGAGGCAGAGGATCGGGACGTCTGCTCTGAGGTGGTATCTTCTGTATTTGACAGGGAAGCAGTACCCATGAAATCTCAACAGCATTATTGCTTAAACAAGATCTGAAAATGACAAGACAAATTCACATGCCAACATGGATGGAGGAAATCTCACTAGGCTCCACCGTCACATTAAGAGCGACAGGTGATTAGTGATTGCTAGGAGAGGGAGAATCAGTCTTCTCCAGGTACAAGCCCCAATAGGTGACACAATCCCAAGAAGTCAGCCCCAAACACACACATATGTATGAAAAAAACCAATGAATTCAACAGAGTTATGCTTATAAATTTATATGTATATGTATGTAACAAAAATAATTTTAAAAATAAGGCCATGAGTTTGAGGTGGAATAGGAGCACATGGGAGGAATTGGAAGGAAAAGAGAGAGGTAGTTAATACAATAAAATATAAATACAATTTATATATAAAATATATAATATGTTTATATATTTACACATATATTTTTATATATAAAATCCTCAAATAAAATTGTTTTTAAAATACATTTAAAAAGAATATATAAATATTCATCTATAAGCTTAAGATTATAGTAATTAATCTTAAGCTATATGCTATATAAAATCTCTATCTTGTTCTAATCCTCACACATCCAAGTCAAAACTCTGGACTCAAACAGTAATACTCACCATACACATCCAGTCTGCAGGTCAGTAGACCAGAGCGGCTTGATGATGGTGAACGAGAAGTCCATTTCCATGTCAACAAGTCAGACACCTTGAAGGTTTTATTGACCTTTACCCCTCACTCGTCCCATAGATCCAATCATTAAATCCTAACAATGCTTTGGGATGAGTACGCTCATCCTTCACCTGAGCCACAGCTCCCTCCGTTCTTAGACCACTCCAACAGGCTCCCCACATCTCTACAGTCCACTCTCGAATTTCTCCATTAACCATTGTGTATACAACAGAAATTCATAACACGCTGTGTACAAAGGACACGCGCAGGGATATCCTTAAGTCATTGTTTCCTGCAGTGCCCAGATTTATGCCCTGACCACGTTGAAAAGGGCAAGCTACATAGTCAGGAATGTAGAATGAGCTAAATACAGGCAGTACGACGGGAGCAAGTCTCACAAACGAGGTTGAGTGAAACAAACCAGACGCAGAGAGGCACGCACACACAATCCCGTGTGTAGGAAGTTCAAAATTCAGGAAAATGAATTTGTGGTTCTAGAAGTTGATACAGTGGTGCTCTTGGTCTAGGGAGTGGTTATATTTTTGCTCTGAAATTTTAATCAAGTCTGTGAGTTGATTATGATATGACTGCAAGTCTATGACTTTTACTTTTTCCCCACCCATTAAACATTATCCAAAAAAAAAAAATCTACTTAAAGAAGCTGACACTAACTTGCTCATGCCATGCTCCTACTTAACACTAGCCTTGGAACTAAAGGCCAGCCTCATTAACAGGGCCTTCGAGGCCCTTTACAACACAGCTCCAGCTCCATAAAAATCACGTTCCCTTTCTGCATGTTGTAGCACCTTTCAACTGCATTCACATTTCTTCCCACCTCAGGGCCACATCACAGGGCATCCCCTCTTCCTGGAAGCCTTTTTTCCTGCCATTCTCTATTATTCAAATGTCAGCTTAATTAATCTTCCCAGGGAGACTGCTCTGGCCCTTAGACAGGCCTGGACTTCCTGCCATGACTTCTCTTCCCTTCCTCATATCTTTACAACACTTCTGACATGCTTCCCAACTCTCAAAAACACAACCATCATCTTTGTCTCCCTCGGTTACTCAAGGGCCCACCAGCCTCATCAGGAGGAAGACACCATCTCCTTCCTGAAACCCTAAAAGAGACAGGCAGACTGATGCCCAACCAGCCTTGATGTCTAGGCTTCCAAATGAGGAGATGGGGTCTCTACAGTGCCCACCTCATATCTCATCTTGTTGTCAGGATCATATCCAAAAGTATGACACTCAAACTTTGCCTCCAGCAGCTGACTCACCCTGGCTGATCTAGGTTCTGGCCAGATTGAAGCCATATCATACTTACTTCACGTCCACTTACACAAACCACCACACTGTACTGCAACCTCAGCATCCCTGGGCTTGTCTGTAGATGTAACCAACCGTCATATTAAATAAGAGACACAGAACCAATGTAAAAGAGAAAGCCGAGAGGTCAGAGCTCAGAGCTAAAATCTTACCCTTCCTCCTGCAGTGCTCCTAGCTTCCCGAAAGAGAGCTACTACCGGTGTGTATATCTTTTCATAGTCTTTTTGTTCTGCCTTCTCATTGATTGCAAACCCAAACACGTGACTGCCTCGTCACTGTTTGTATGTACAGCTCCTCAGGTCTTAAAGGCGTATGTCTCCAATGCTGGCTGTATCCCTGAACACACAGAGATCTACCTAGCTCTTCTACCGAGTGCTGGGATTAAAGGTGTGCGCCACCACCACCACACTCTTGCTATGGCTCTAATAGCTCTGACCCCCGGGCAACTTTATTAACATACAATTAAAATCACATTTCAGTACAAATAGAATACCACCATACTTGTCTTTTCCATATTGTCACATCTCAGTTCATGACAGTCTATGGCCCCAAACTCAGTCTGAAGATGGACTCCTTTTGGTCCATCCAGTGTCATTTACTTGTTTAAGACTAACTTTTAGAGTTGGAACTAAGATGGTAGATTAGAAGCCAGGCATACTTTTCAGTCTCTTTTTTACTCAGTCACTCAGTCTTTTTTTCTCAGCAGCCTGAGTAACAGGAAAAGCACCCAAGTTCTTCAAACGGTGGCTTGAAGAAACCCAGAAGCTTCTTAAGAAGAAAAGGAATCCTCAGTGATGAACCCCTAGTAATTCAGTGTCACGGTACAAGTGAGGAAGAGACGGGAAAGAGGGGGCAATGTAGCACGTGACGTGGGCACAGAAATAGCCACAGAGCAGAAAAGCAGGGCACTGTTGCCTGATCAGGGATCTGCCCAGCAGCTGACATTGGAGAGGTGCTCTGCATTTGTCAAAGTCACTGTGCAGTGATGTAAGAGAAAGTCATCTTGAAAGCTTGTGTCTAAGCTTGCTGTGCTGGAAAACATAAATTCCTACATTTTCCTTTCCCCTAGAACTCACAGTAATTATTGCCATTTTATCCAAGCCAGTGAGTATCTTGTCTGTGTTTAGTGTGGTCTCAGCAGAATCCCACTGAAACAAGCCCATTAAAAGATGTACGCCCTGAGCTTCAGGTCAGAGACACAGAAGAGAGCAGAATTCATCTTCTCATTAAGACTGGCAACCAGCTAAGTTACGGGGTTGGGAGTCGAGAGATTAAGCTAGAGAGCACACCTGCATACTGAACTTCTCCTTTTAAAACCCTAGTTAGGAGTCGTAGAAATTGTGGGGCTCCAATAATTCCAATTAGTCCTTTATGATGAGAGTAAAAAACACAGCAAAGGAAGCCACTGTCACAGTGAAAAGATACCATGCACAACTGGAGAAAATCTATGCCAGGTAGTCATTGAACAGCTGGTACTCAAAACAATGCAGATGGCCATCACACACGTGAAAAAAATTCAATAGTTATCCATCCAGAAAATGCAAAATAAAACTACTTAGAGATTTCCTCTAGCCCCGGTCAAAATTGGCTAGCATTGAGAAAACATGGTGGGGGCTGGCGAGAGAGCTCAGTAGGTAGAGGTGCTTGCTACCAAACTTGATGACCTCAGTTCAGCCCCCAGGACCAACGTGGTAAAAGGACAAAGCTGATTTCTACAAGTTTTCCTATGACCTCCCACATGTTCACCATGACACATGTGTGCCACATACATATGCATGCACTCCCACACTAAATAAATGTAACAAATATTTTTAAAGAAAGCACCTGATGACAAATGTGGGGAAAAATATGGGAAAAGGGGGAGCCCATAGTCATATCGTATGGGATTGCAAACTAGTGTAGCCACTGTGGAATGCAGCATGATATATATATATATATAATGATGAATTGTCATTCCTCAGTGACAGCTATGCATCCATGTTGACTGTAGCACTATTCATTCAGCCTTAAGGCCTGTTAACAAATAAGTGAATAAAGAAAATGTGGCATAAAATACAGTGGAATATTATTCATCCATAAAGAAAAGCAAAATGGTTTTTTTTTTATTGCAGGAAAGTGGATAGAATTTCCTACATATGACCTACATTCTCCGTGGAAATTATGGGCTGAAACTGAGACGTGGTTTCTCCATTCAAAGTGGCTGGTCACAGTCCCTCCTAGTCCCTGTTGCCTCTTTAATTCTGAGTGAAGTGTCGGTTGTCATTTGTCTGTGTAAATGAGCTGTTTCTTTACTTGTATTTCTCAGATGTGGAGGAAACATAGGAGAAAAAAACATCTTTGGTTTGAGAAAAAAACGGAAAAGCTATTTATTTCAAGAGGTGAAAACATTTGATTTAGTTTTGCAAAGTGTCTTTAACAAAAGAAGCACACCAGAAGCAAAGCATTCTGCATTTAATGCATTTGTTTTATTGTGTGTGCATGTGTGGGGTGCAAGCACCACAGTGCACAGCTGTGGAGGACCACTTTCAGTTCTCTTCCCCCCCAACCCCCCAACTCCCCACCCCCCCACCTCCCCACTCCCCGACCCCCCCCCCACTCTGTAAGTGCCTGGGGGAAATAGCATGTTAGAACCTTTGTTGTTGTTGTTGTTTGTTTTTGTTGTTGTTTGAAACAGGGTCTCACTGTTTTAGCCCTGGCTGGTTTGGAACTCCCTATGTAGACCAGGCTAGCGTGCAACTCACAGAGATCTGCCTGCCTCTGTCCTTCCCAGTGCTGGGGTTAAAAGTGTGCACCACCATGCCAGGCCAATTGTTTATTGTTTTTTTTTTTTTTTTTTTTTTTTTTTTTTTTTTTTTTTTTTTTTTTTTTTTTTTGGTTTTTCGAGACAGGGTTTCTCTGTGTAGCTTTGCGCCTTTCCTGGAGCTCACTTGGTAGCCCAGGCTGGCCTCGAACTCACAGAGATCCGCCTGGCTCTGCCTCCCGAGTGCTGGGATTAAAGGCGTGCGCCACCAACGCCCGGCAATTGTTTATTGTTTTAAGCTACCAAGCTTCAGATCACTTTGTCACTGCATGATAGGTGATGAGGACACTCGGGATTGTCTGAGAGCACAATCCTATCAAAATAGTGGTTGTGCTTCAAGATCGAAGCCAGGGCTTATCAGTGCAACTATTTCCTAACACTCCTTATGGTTGCCTTAGGTCCCCCAAAGATTGATTGATTGATTGATTGATTGATTGATTGATTGATTGGAGTGAGGAGTGAATAGCTATAGGAGATAAATGCTCAGAATAGCACTGTGTCAAGCACCTTATAATACTCCAATTAACTTTTAAAACTGTACCAATAGAGCAGACTATCACATGTCTGTTAACCTAAATGGCTAGAAAATCATTCCTAATATTATGAACAATGCTGAAAGAGTAACACTCATAAAGAAGATCCATCTCTCCAAACTACCTGTTTGAAGAACTACCTCCAAACGGCAGCCTAATAATCAAGTAGAAGGGATACACCCATTAAAATAAGATCTGACAAACATCTCTGATCTCAGAAACTTTGGATTCCTATCACTTGTAGTCAAGGTGGCAGGGAAACATTTTAGAAAGAAAGCATGGGGATAAAGTAAAAACATTCACATGGAAGAACTTGACAATTAATATTAAATATTCATATGGTGCTGAATTATAGAAATGAAAAAAAAGAAATATCTAGGACAAAAGTTCTTGATAAATCACAAGATGACAACATAATAAACTGAAAACTTTTCTATGTTGAGACCTGCTGGTAAACTACCATTTTCCAAAGAGATTCCACCTTCAAAGCTATGTCTTTAACCATATTTCTATGGTGATTTTTTAAATAGATAACATCACATTTAAACTACTCACCAAATTGCAGTTTTAACACTTACAATATGAGGTCTTATTAAAATATTTTAAATTATTCCATGAGTAATAGTTGGGGTTTTTTGCCAATTGACATAAATTTGAAGTAGTGAAAATCATTTGTTTTAGATGATAGTTCATATTGGGAAGGCAGGCAGCTCTTTAATGAATTTTTTCACTAGATGATGGCTTCTTATGTAAACAGAATTATTAAGTTTTATATTAGACATGACTTTTTTTTAAGACAGGAACTTATTATGTGCCCTGGCTGACCTGGAATGCATTACATAGAGCAGGCAGGCCTGCCTCGGACTCACAGAGATCCACCCACCTCTGCCTCCAGAGTTCTGGGATTAAAGTTATGCACCATGCCCAGCAAGGTAGAACGTTTTTTGTGATTTTGGTTATCAAACCTAAATCTTGTGAGATGTTATGGCAAAATTACTTTAAAAAAAAATAGGAGATAGGCAAAGAGAGCTGAATAGTAGAAATCTTGCCTAGCACACTCAATGCCCTAGGGTCACTCCCCAGAAACACACACACATTCACACACACACACACACACACACACACACACACACACACACACACAGAGGAATGTCATAAGAACACAAGAAGTAGATGGAAACATATCTTGCATAACAAAGATGGGACAGTGAGGTCATGTCTTTTTAAAAAGTTGGAACATTTGTGTCAGAACTGGTAGGAGGTAAAAATACATATTTAAACATGTTAACTGAAAAAAAGGAAGTCTCTGCTGAATGGTGGCAAAGGCACTGGAGTTGGGAAACTATCATTTGTAATCATCACAGGAAAGATTAATTCAGGCAAGACATGCTAATGGATGCTAAATATGGGAGAAATACTTTGGAAGAGACATGATATTTGCAAGGTCTTTAAAAATATTTAGAGAGACTAGGGAGATGATTCAATGGCTAAGACAACTTGCTGCTCCAGCAGAGAACCCAAGTTCAGTTCCTCACATCCATGCTGAGTGGCTCATAAATGCATGTAACTCCAGCTCCAAAAGACCCAGTGCCTTCTTCTGGCTTTGCCTGGCATCCACATACATTCAGAATTCACTCACATGAACACACACTCATATACATAAATAAAAGTATTGAAAATAAGTCTTAAAATATACCTTAAGATGCTTAATCACTGCTGGAATGCAACTGAAGAGGATAATAAGCTGAGGAAGTTCTATAGCACTGTGAGATAATTATGGTTGACAATAGTTAATTATATATTTCAAAATAATTAGTAGGGGATATTTTAAAATGTCACTAGCACAAAAAAAATGATTGAGAGATGGCAGACATGCCAATTATTCTGATCTGATTATAGCACAATGTATGTGTGCATTAAAATGCTACACTGAATCCCATAAATATACATAGTTATATCTATAACTAACAGTTTAAAAAGTTATGAAACAAAAAAGCATCCTCCTAAAAATTACTAAGTAGATAAGAGTTGTATAATAAAGGCATTGGTAATATTTTGCCCAAGTAATCAGAAGTGCCTTCAAGGAAGAGGCAGATGTCATGTTCTTATGAGTGTGATATCTCGAGAAGGATACAAATACTATGTGGCATTCTCATCAGAAATATTGCTTGAAGGCATGGAGAGATGACTCAGTGGGTCAGGGTACTTCACACAAAACCTGACAACCTGAGTTCAATCCCCTGGACTCATACATTGGAAAGAGAGAACTGACTCCTACAAGCTGTCCTCTGACCTCCACACATTTAGGGTGGCATATGTGCCCACATACCACACAGAGAAAAAATAAGTAAATGTAGAAAATAAGTAAATAAAATAGAAAAGGCTGAAGAAAAACTACCTGAGAATCTGCTCATGGGGAACTATCTGTTAAACTCCAAATACGAATTTTCTAATTAAAAGGAGGTGACCATATTCTTTAGAAATCTCAGTTTCCTACAGAGGAACTATTAGAATAAAGAAGATTAGGATCATAACAATTAATATATATCTCTAAAATGGATTCTTTACTGGTGGTTAAAATGTCTTAAAATTACGTTATTGGATCAGCTGGTGAATATAGACCGTGGATCAAAGTACTGAATCAATAATAAATGTATTGATATTGATAAACCACCATGGTTATGCAAATCTCCCCAGTCTAGGCAATAGACAGTGATGCACTAGGACAATAAGGTATATGGCACACCCTCATATAACAATGTGCTGTATATGTGTGTGCTCACAGAAGAGTGAAGGCCTGAGAGAATGGGAAAAAGAAAAAGCAAATGTTACAGTTGTTGAATGTTGACAGTATATAAACGTTTGCAATGTTGAACTATATCAATACTATGTAAACCATGTTGGGGATAGGCTATATGGGTCTCCTAGTATTTTTCTTGCATGTTTTCTGTAAAAATGAACTTATTTCCATGAAAAGTTGAATAACACTAAATCGGCATTTAAAATAATATGCGGGGGCCCACAGAGACCCAAGCTTGTGGCTTGCTTTCATCTTGACTCAAGGTCTGAGCTTGCTTTCCCCCCCCCCCTACCCCCATTTGAAGCTGCATAATAGGATGTTTTGGCGAAAGGCATGGTCACCAGATATCTTGAGTACTAAGGAGATGTTTACACTTAACTGTACTTTGTTCCTTGAACCATGATGTCCTTGAAAGGGGGAGGTCTTTTTGCTCCCCTTGCTTTTCGGTTATTTAAAGGCGATGAGCAATAAAAGTCAGGTATAATAAATAAACAAAACTCCTAAAGCTATCGTATGTCTCTGTGTTTTCCTTCATCCACGTCTGTATTTCATAGCTATTATTTCCCAGTTCTGCAATCCAGCACTTCAGATCTGAACCCGTTCAACAGGTGGAGCGGGACTCCACAAAAGTCAACAACAACAGCAACAAAAAGAACCAAAATGTCAAAACTGTCGTATGTACTGCTCTTGCAGAGAACCATCAGTTCCCAACACCCAAGTCGAGTGACACATTGTTACCTGTAACTTCAGCTCCAGGGAATCTGTCAGCCTCCCTGGGCCAACATACTTGTACTCACATATACATACCCATACAGAAACACAAACTCAAAACTAAAAATAATTTTTAAAACATTTTTAGACAACTCCTCTATGTACTACATTTAAACTAAGTAATCACTAGTATTCACATATGATTTCAGCAGCAACAGTTTCTATGTGTGCAATTTCTTGTATTATGGGTTCAGAGTGACAATACCATATGGTGACTTTTAAAATCTTCAATACTGCACATGAACTGAAGTATCATTGATATTACATACAGTCTTTGATCCTATGATAATGGCTTTTCAACCAAAACTGTATGATCTACAGAAGCTCAAGCCAGACAAGACCCCAGCGTGGAGGAAGGACGGTGGGATGAAGTCCCACCCTTGGCTGATACACACACACACACACACACACACACACACACACACACACACAGCTAATCTCTTCAGCTCTCAAGACAAAACTTCATTCTGTGTTTTAATTAGGCCTGGAATTTGGACACTGAAGTTCCTGTCGCCTCCTTTCTTTCCAGTGTTTTCTTCTCCAGTCAGGCATAGTCTCTTCACAAATCTTTCTCTAGGATGACATACTTCAGTGTCAAATGGCTTCTTTCATTCTCAGTCTATAAATCTAATGCCATCTCTCCTTTTTCCTCATTCCCTTCTCAACACAGCAAATTGTTCACTTTTGAAAAAGTTTAAAAATTCTTTATACTACCCTCCTTTCAAATCGATCCCAGGGTTTCCATCCTCACAAATGGTAGTATGTAAATCCAGAACTTTGCCTCATCTGATTATTCACTTCTAGGTACAAACCCATGTTCTCAGATGTATAATCTGCACAGCCTTGTTCACTGATGTACAATTTGAACAGCCATGTTCACTGATGTATAATCTGCACAGCCATGTTCACTGATGTACATTTGCACACCATGTTCACTGATGTATAATTTGCACAACCATGTTCACTGATGTATAATTAGTACAACCATGTTCACTGATATATAATCTGCACAGCCATGTTCACTGATGTACATTTGCACACCATGTTCACTGATGTATAATCTGCACAGCCATGTTCACTGATGTATAATTTCAACAGCCATGTTCACTGATGTACAACTCATAAAAACCAATAAAAAGATACAACCCAAATGTCCACCAACAGATAAAAGTTACAAAACCTGCAGTACCTGTAGTGTAAAATGCTGTTCAACCTCTAAAAGGAGGGCAATCTTCTCACTAAGTGTGCTGAGCTGAGTGAATTAATTCAGTCACAAAAGGACAAATACTCCATGAATCCACTTACATTTGGTGTCTACTTACAGAAGGAGACAGAAGAGGTTGAAGAGAGAGAAATAGGAAAGTTGCTGAATGCACATTGTTTAAGATATGTAAGTTAAAAAAAAAAAGAAAGAAACCTGAATGTGACTAAATTAACACTACCTACCTGCTTAACCATGGACAAGGAGGTAAATTTTGTCACCTTTTCATACTTTTAAAACTAAACATACCACTTCTATTTCAAATTCTTCAATAGCAGTCTATCATTTCTCACAGTCTAAACCCTGACACAATGACAGCAAAGTCATGATTTGGTCCCTGTCTCCTTTTAATTTACTTGGTTTCCATCACTGTGGGTATAGTCCATACAAGTAATGCCCTCAAGTCACCTCTTTCCCTCTTCCTTTCTTGTCTTTACAAGCAAGGCACTCCACTCCTGGATTGAGGTAGAAGTCACACACAAATCATCCAAATCAGTAGATTTGTTTCGAATGTCTACAAATGGTGATATTCTTGAGGATGAGAAAAATACAAATTCATTATATCTAGATCTCTATGCCCTGACACAGTACCTTGTGCACAAGACCAAGTCTAAAAGTGCTTATTGGATGAATAAGTGAATTCATAATCAAGCTAACTCAAGAGAAGAAATCATCCTTTCCCCCTTTTCAAGCATCTTAACAATTCATATTTGTGAACACATCACAAAATACTTTTAAATCAAACACTAAGTATTTTTTAGTAAAGGTTCCTGAGATTATTCTTGGAAAACCAAAGTTAATTGTGTTTGTTTTTTAAAGGGAGTTAGCACACCCTCCGTAAATAGTGTCTGGTGCAGATGACAAAGCAATAATGTTCCATCTTCTAGCCAATGTACAAGCACATGACAAAGGTTAGGCCAAATTATCTTTGTTGTTGTTGTTGTTTTGGGTCATAATGTTTTTGTCACAATGACAGAAAGAAAGCAAACAAGGACAGAACTACTAGAGAAGAATTAAAGCCAAGGATTTCATGTCAGTTTCTTTTCTTTTCTTTTTCTTTTTCTTTTTTTTTTAGCTGAAGATCGAATCCAGGGCCTTGTGCTTGGTAGGCAAGCATTTTTTTTTTTTGTTAGTATTTCTTACCAAATGAATTCAAAGTAAAAAATGACCTTAGCTGTTGGCATGGTAACATGGATGTGCACATTTTGAACTTTGAATTCATTTGACAAGAAATATTAATTAAAAAAAATGCAACCCGTGATTTCATTATCACTGAGTGAAACTCACGTGAGAGGTTGGGGATTTAGCTCAGTGGTAGAATGCTTGCCTACCAAGCACAAGGGTGTTTTCATTGGCTGCAAGGCCAGCAAAACCCTTTTCCCAGTACTTAAGCACTGCAGTCTGGCGTCACAGCTGGGTGGGGGAAGGGAGCTCATCAGGCTCAGCCCTACAAGGTACAGCAAACACAGCTTCAGGTCATGAGTTAGGAGGAAGTGGAAAATATGCCTCTTCTCTCAAGAGAGAACTCTCAAATACACTTACTTGCTGGTTGTGGCTCCCAATGAAGATCTCTAGAAGTGCAGCTGATTAGCATCCAATCAATTTCCTTTTAAGACAACATTTGTGGTCTTTGAGAGTCCCACGGAGAACTCAGAAGGTGAGTGTTCATTAGATTCCCTGTTTTTCCACTTGTGGTTCCCAAGACTGGCTTACATTTTATCCATAAAAAGACAAGATCTTGAGTAGAACTGAGGTAGCATTTCAGAAACCATGTTTGGCTTCCATCTGAAACAAGATCAGCTTCTCGAAAGTCTGCTGTTAGTCTTTGGAGAATCTGGTTTGGCACAGTTGATCAGCTCAGACCTCTGACGGATCAACACTCATGTTGAGGACTTCATGTTCAGACTTATGATCCTAGAAAGGCAATGTCTTTGTCCCCAGTATAAATTCTTGCAAGGTCAGTTGTGCTTCTGGAATTTTTATTTGCATAATTAGAACTTACAACTGAAACTTACCAGAAGTTTTCTTTTGAAGTGTCAGAGACTCAGAGCAAGTACTTAATTTCCAATGTTATATGTAGAGGAGAAAGTATTCTCCTTTGCTGTGTTCTGTGTAAAGGTGGCATCTCATCATCTTTCCATGTTGCCAGGAACCCATAAAGGCAAACTCTCTTTGTTATTTTTTTTTCAATTTTAGGTGTATGGGTATTTTGCGTGCATACAAGACTGTGTATGAATTCTGGGTGCCTACAAAAATGTCCACCTAGAACAGAAGTTAAAAACAGCTGCAATATGGGTGCTGGGAATTGAACCCTGGTCCTCTGACACAGCAGGCAATGCTGTTAACCACTTTGCCACCTCTTCAGCCCCCTTTGTCATTCTCTCTCTCTTTTTTTTTTTTTTTTTTTTTTTGGTTTTTCAAGACAGGGTTTCTCTGTGTAGCTTTGCGCCTTTCCTGGAACTCACTTGGTAGCCCAGGCTGGCCTCGAACTCACAGAGATCCGCCTGGCTCTGCCTCCCGAGTGCTGGGATTAAAGGCGTGCGCCACCACCGCCCGGCTTGTCATTCTCTTTTTAAAATTTTTTTCATTTTATATACCAAGCACAGTTCCCCCACCTTCCCTCTTCCTGCTTTCCCCCTCAACTCCCCCCACCCCTCATCCATTCCTCAGAGAAGGTAAGGCCTCCCATGGGGAGTTAACTGAGTCTGGAGCATCAAGTTGAGGCTGGACCAAGCCTCTCTCCACTGCATCATGGCTGAGCAAGGTATGGAGGGAATGAGCTCTGTAGCTAGAGTTTTCCTGCCTTGCCCACGGTCAGGACAAATCTTTGTCACCCGCCAGTCCCACAGCCGCTCAGACCCAGCCAAGTAAACACAGAGACTTACATTGTTTACAAACTGTATGACCATGGCAGGCTTCTTGCTAACTGTTCTTATATCTTAAATTAACCCATTTCTATAAATCTATACCTTGTCATATGACTCATGGCTTACCAGCATCTTCACATGTTGCTTGTCATGGTGTCTCTCTGCCCCAGCCTTCCACTTCCCAGCATTCTTCTCCTCCTTGTCCTGCCTATACTTCCTCCTGCCTGGCTACTGGCCAATCAGTGTTTTATTTATTAACCAATCAGAGTAACACATTTGACATACAGAACATCCCACAGCAGAGCTCCAAAAAGCCAGTTCATGCAATAGGGATAAATCCTGGTCCCTCTGCCAGGGATCCCATAAACAGACCAAGTCACAAAACTGTCACCCACATTCAGAGGGCCTATTTTGTCCCATGCAGGTTCCCTAGCTGTCAGTCCAGAGTCCATGAGCTCCCACTAGCTCAGGTAAGCTGTCTCTGTGGGTTTCCCCATCATGATTTTGACCTCCCCTATTTATACAATCCCTCCTCTTGCCCACTGGAGTCCAGGAGCTTGGCCCAGTGCCTAGCTGTAGATCTCTGCATCTGCTTCCCATCAGTCACTGGATGAAGGCTCTATGATGACAATTAGGTAGTCACCAATTACAAGAGAAGGCCAGGTCAGGCATCCTCTCCACTATGGCTAGGAGTTCTAGCTGGGGTCATCCTTGTGGATTCCTGGGAATTTCCTTAGCACCAGGTTTCTCCCTAACCCCATAATGGCTCCCTCTATCAAGATATCTCTTTCATTGATCCTCTCTCTCCATCCCTCCCCCACTTGACCATCCAATTTCCTCATGTTCTCATCCCCCATCCCTTTTTCTCTCCCCTGCTTCTCAGTTTACTCCAGAGAGCTTATCTTTTTCACCATCCCAAGGTGATTCATGCAAGTCCCTCTTAGGGTCCTCCTTGTTACCTAGCTTCTCTGGGGTTGTGGATTATATCCTGGTGATCCTTTGCTAATATCCACTTATGAGTGAGTACATACCATGTTTGTCTTTCTGGGTCTGGGTTACCTCATTCAGGATGATTTTTTTTCTAGTTCTATCTGTTTGCCTACAAATTTCACAATGTCATTGTTTTTTACTGCTGAATAATACTCCATTGTGTAAATGTACCACATTTTCTTTATCCAGTCTTTGGTTGAAGGGCATCTAGATTGTTTCTAGATTCTGGCTATTATGGATAATGCTGCTATGAACATAATTGAGCATGTGTCCTTGTGGTATGATTGAGCCTTCATTGGGTATATGCCCAAGAGTGGTATCGCTGGGTCTTGAGGTAGATTGATTCTTTGTTTTCTGAGAAACCACCATATTCATTTCCAAAGTGGCTGTATAAGTTTGCACTCCCACCAGAAGTGGAGGAGTGTTTCCCTTACTCCACATCCTTTCCAACATAAGTTGTCATCAGTGTTTTGGATCTTAGCCATCTGACAGGTGTAAGATAGTATCTCAGAGTTGTTTTGATTTGCATTTCCCTGATGACTAAGAATGTTGAGCACTTCCTTAAATATCTTTCAGCCATTTGAGATTCTTCTGTTGAGAATTCTCTGTTTAGATCTGTACCCCATTTTTTAATTGGATTATTTGGTGTTTTGATGTCTAGTTTCGTGAGTTCTTAATATATTTTGGAGATCAGCCCTCTGTCAGATGTGGAATTGGTGAAGATCTTTTCCCATTCTACAGGCTGCTGTTTTGTCTTATTGACAATGTCCTTTGCCTTACAGAAGCTTCTCAGTTTCAGGAGGTCCCATTTATTCATTGTTGCTCTCAGTGTCTGTGCTACTAGTGCATTCAAGTCTCATTCCCACTTTCTCTTCTATCAGGTTCACTGTGACTGGATTTATGTTGAGGTCTTTGATCTATTTGGACTTGAGTTTTGTGCATGGTGATAGATAAGGATCTATTTGTATTCTTCTACATGCCAACATCCAGTTATGACAGCACCATTTGTTGAAGATTATTTCTTTTTTCCATTGTACCCTTTTGACTTCTCTGTCAAAAATCAGGTGTTCATAGGTGTGTGGATTAATGTCAGAGTCTTCAGTTCGATTCCATTGATCCACGTGTCTGTTTTTATGCCAGTCAGTACCAAGCTGTTTTTATGACTCTAGCTCTATAGTAGAGCTTGAAGTCAGGGATGGTGATGCCTCTGGAGCTCCCTTTATTGTACAGAATTCTTTTGGCTATCCTGGGTTTTTTGTTTTTCCATATGAAGTTGAGTATTGTTCTTTCAAGGTCTGTGAAGAATTGTGTTGGGATTTTGATGGGGATTGCATTGAATCTGTAGACTGCTTTTGGTAAGATTACCATTATTACTATGTTGATCCTATCTATCCAAGAGCATGGGAGATCTTTCCATTTTCTGATATCTTCTTCAATTTCTTTCTTCAAAAACTTAACGTTCTTGTCATACAGGTCCTTTACTTGCTTAGGTAGAGTTAGCCCAAGGTATTTTATGTTATTTGTGGCTATTGTAAAGGGTGTTGTTTCTCTGATTTCTTTCTCAGCCCATTTATCATTTGTATATAGGAGGGCTACTGATTTTTTGTTAATCTTGTATCCTGCCACATTACTGAAGGTGTTTATCAGCTGTCGGAGCTCCCTGTTAGAAATTTTGTGGTCACTTACATATACTATCACGTTATCTGCAAATAGCACATCTTCCTTTACAATTTCTATCCCTTGATCTCCTATTGTTGTCTTATTGCTCTAGCTAGAACTTCAAGTACTTTATTGAATATATACGGAGAAAGTGGGCAGCCTTCATGATTTTAGTGGAATTGTTTTGAGTTTTTCTCCATGTAGTTTGATGTTGGCTGTTGGTTTGCTGTAAATTGCCTTATTATGTTTAGGTATACTCCTTGTATCCCTAATCTCTCCAAGACCTTTATCATGAAGGGGTGTTGGATTTTGTCAAAGGCTTTTTCAGCATCTAATGAGATGACCATGTGTTTTTTTTTTTCTTTCAGTTTGTTTATATAGTAGATTACATTGACAGATTTTCATATGTTGAACCCTCCTTGCATCTCTGGGATGAAGCCTACTTGATCATGGTGGATGATATTTTTTTTCGATATGTCCTTAGATTCAGTTTCTTAGTACTTTATTGAGTATTTTTGCATCAGTGTTCATGATTGGTCTGTAATTCTCTTTCTTTGTTGGGTCTTTGTGTAGTTTGGGTATCAGGGTAACTGTAGCCTCATAAAAAGAACTTTGGCAATGTTCTTTCTTTTTCTATTGTGTGGAACAATTTGAGGAGTATTGGTATTAACTCTGTTTTGAAATTTTGGTATAATACTACACTGAAACCATCTAGCCCTGGGCTTTTTTTTTTTTTTTTTTTTTTTTTTGGTTGGGAGACTTTTAATGACTGTTTCTATTTCCTTAGGTATTATAGGTCTATTTAAATTCTTTATCTGGTCCTTATTTAATTTTGGTATGTGGCACCTATCCAGAAAATTGACCATTTCTTTTACATTTTCCAATTTTGTGAGTACAGGATTTTGAAGTATGACCTAATGATTCTCTGGATTTCCTCCATGTCTGTTATTATGGCCCCTTTATCATTTTCTGATTTTAATTTGGATATTCTCTCTGCCTTTTGGTTAGTTTAGATAATGGTTTGTCTATCTTGTTGATTTTCTCAAAGAACCAACTCTTTGCTTCATTGATTCTTTGCATTGTGCTCTTTGTTTCTATTTTATAAAGTTCAGCCCTCAATTTGATTATTTCCTGCCATCTACTCCTCCTGGGTGAGTTTGCTTCTTTTTGTTCCAGAGCTTTCAGTTGTGCTGTTAAGTCTCTAGTGTGAGATTTCTCCAAATTCTTTATGTAGGTACTTAGTGCTGTGGACTTTGCTCTTAGCACTGCTTTCATAGTGTCCCATAAGTTTGGGTAAGTTGTGCTTTCATTTTCATTGAATTCTAGGAAGTGTTTAATGTTGCATGAATCCTAATTGGTCTTATAATAAAAATCCAGAGCCAGATATCAAGGTAAATGCTGAAAGATCAGAGAGACAAAGGAATACGCCACAGCTACTTCTCACCTCACCAACTCCTCAGCTGAAAGGGAAAGATCCTGTCTACATGAATCCTCAGACTGAATGCCTCTGAGTTCTCAACCAAAGAGCTGAGCTCCTGTCTACACCTGCCTTACATGCCTTTCTCTGCCCAGCCATATCATTTCCTGTCTCAACCTTTCTAGTGCTACAATTAATGGTGTGTGTGCTTCCCAAATACTGGAAGCAAAGGCATGTGATCCTAAGTGCTGGGGTTAAAGGTGTCTGCTACCATTGCCTGGCTCTGTTTCTCTTTTAAACTGGATTAATCTCATGTAGTCCGGGGTGGCTTTGAACTCACAGAGATCCAGATGGATCTCTGCCTCCTGAGTGCTAGGATTAAAGGTGTGTGCCACCACTGCCTGGCCTCTGTGTTTAATCTAGTGACTGGCTCTGTCCTCTGATCTTCAGGCAAATTTTACTTGTTAGAGTGCAAATAAGATATCACCCCATTTCCCCTTTTTTTGTCTAAAATAATAAAAGGTTATAACTAATATAAGAAAAACTATATATGATAAGTACAATAACTATATACAATATATACAGTCAAGAATCACATTAACAATGTCCAGTCCATTAATGTTTGACAAATTCAGAGAAAATACTCCATTATTTATCCTATTTTGGTGAGTCCAAAGTGTTGTACCTAATTTACTTTCTATCCTAACTTGTATTACCAACTGAAAACTATCTTTTGGTGTCTTTCAAACTTAAACACTTTACACCTCTTTTGTAAGTTTCTTTTCTGAATTTATTAACTTATCTAGTCTTCAACTCCATCAGAGATGCAAGATGGAAATAATATTAACTGAGTAAACAGGAAGTGCAAACATGCAACTTCCAAAAAATATGAGAAATAACAGAAACAGCTGGCTGCCTGGACTCCTCTACAACATTGGGACATCCATCTTTAGCCTACAGGCCTAGCATATCTAACAGACCTTTCTGTGAAGCAGGCTATTCTGAAGGGCCTTCCTACCTTGTCTTGACAAGGTTCAGCAGTCCTTTCTTTTGTGTCCTGCCTGTCCATTTGGATAACATACTGTCAGCAGTTGAGGCAAAACATTTTCTTGCCTGGTGACTAACTTTTTCCACAAAGAAAGAAAACTCAAATTGGAGTGCCCATTATCTTCTCTGAAGTAGATTGATGTTGCCAGGAGCAGACATGTCTCATTGTCATTAAAAAAAAGAAGCTATGTTATTATAACATCTTAAATCCCATACTCTGTAGATCTCAGAAGTGATTGAAGATGAAATGTCTATCTAAAATATATGTTTAACTTTGAAAACATACCTAATATGACTATGTTTGATTGTAATGACTAACTACTAACTTGCATTTCTTTATATCCTAATTAGTTTGTAAGAATAACTTTCAAGAACTAACAATTTGCTAGTTACATTGTTTACATTATTAAATTACAGTATAGGTACAATACCTTGAACAAGAGTGCCCTTGTATTTGGGGCATAAATGTTCAGAACAGAAACTTCATCTTGATGGATGTTTGCCGGGATGAATATGAAATACCCTTCTCCATCTCTTTTGATTAATTTTAGTTTGAAATCTATTTCATTAGATATTAAAATAGCTACACCAGCTTGTTACTTAGGTACATTTGATTGGAAAATCTTTTCCCAACCCTTTATTTTGATGTAACACCTCAGAAGTTGAGGTGTGTTTGTTGTATGCATCAGAAAGATGGTTCCTGTTTTTGTTCCCACTTTATAGGTGTCACTTTATAGGTGAACTGAGTCCATTAATATTAAGAGATATTAATGATCAGTGATTGTTAATTCCTGTTATTTTTTGTTTTGGTGGTGGTGATGGTAGTATATGTGTGTTTCCCTTCTTTGGGATTTGCTGGTGTGAGATTATCTATTGTCTGTGCTTTTGTGGTTGCAGTTAGCTTCCTTAGGTTGGAGTTTTCCTTCTAGTACTTTCTGTAGGGCTGGATTTGTGGATAGGTATTGTTTAAATCTAGTTTTGTCATGGAATATTTTGGTTTCTCTGTCTATGGTGATTAAACATTTTGCTGGATATAGTAATCTGGACTGGAATCCATGGTCTATTAATGTCTGCAAAATGTCTTTCATAGTCTCCAATGAGAAGTCAGATGTAATTCTGATAGATCTGCCTCTATATGTTACTTGGTCTTTTTCCTTTGCAGCTCTTAATATTCTTTCGTTATTCTATATGTTTAGTATTTTGATTACTATGTGGCAAGGTGACTTTTTTTTTTAGTCCAGTCTATTTGAAGTTCTGTATGCTGCTTGTACCTTCATGGGCATGTCCTTCTTTAAGTTAGGAAAGTTTTCTTCTATGATTTTGTTTAATATTTTTTGTGCCTTTGAGCTTGAATTCTTCTCCTCCTTCTGTTTCTATTATTCTTAGGTTTGGTCTTTTCAAGGTGTCCCAGATTTCCTATATGTTTTGTGTTAAGAATTTGCTGGATTTAACATTTTCTTTGACAGATGAATCTATTTCCTCTATTGTATCTTCAGTGCCTGAGATTCTATCTTCCATCTCTTGTATTCTGTTGGTTATGCTTGCATCTGTAGTTTCTGTTTGTTTACCCATATTTCCCATTTCCAGAATTCCCTCAGTTTGTATTTTCTTTATTGCCTCTATTTCAATTTTCAAGTCTTGAACTGTTTCCTTCACCGTTTAATTGTTTTTTTTTCTTGACTTTCTTGGCTTTCTTTAAGGGATTTATTGATTTTTTCCATTTTTTTTGTCTTTTCCTCCATTTCTTTAAGGCAATTTTTCATTTCCACTTTAAGGGCCTCAATCATCTTCATAAAGTTATTTTTTAAGGTCATTTTCTTCTGTTTCATCTGCATTGGGATGTTCAGGTCTTGCTGTTGTAGAACCACTAGGTTCTGGTGGTGCCATATTGCTCTTCATGTTGTTGAATGTATTGTTGCCCTGCCATCTACTCATCTGGCTTGGGGTATCTATAGGTATAGGTGTTGATTCTTCCTCCAATCAGTTCAGGTGGTGTCTGTGCCTCTGGGCCACTCTTCTTCCAATTGGTGCAGGTGGTGTCTGTGCCTCTGGTGGTCACTGATGCTGTGGGGAATGGTTGCCCGGGGGAATGATGATGGGTGGACTTGGGGCACAAAGTGGGGCTTGTAGGTTTCAGGGTCCAATGAGCGGCCTGGTCGCAGGAGTCTTACCTGCTGACTGGCTGCTGGGGCTGTGATGAGTGAGGAGGGGCACAGGATGTGCCTCGGGTCCTAGGGCCTAGAGAGCAGTGGAGCTGTCCAACGGGGAGACCAGCCACTCACTTCCTCCAAAAATATAGACAGGTGGAGCCTGTCTATATTTTTATTTATAGCATTTGAGTCATGAGAATAATGATAAAAGAACTGATAATAGCTTTGCTTAATATAGGTGTCCATCAGCTCCTCTTCTGTATCACTTGTTTTTATATCATATTTTTAATCAGCTGCTCTAAAACTTGAGAAGATACGTTTCATTTCAGTATCTTAAACTAGGCTTCACAGAAAGCTTCTTCTCATATTAGTGGGGTGGATCCTCGTACTTGCAGAGACATGTCTGTTCATTGCAGTGTCAAGAAAGATGGGATAGGTAGGTGATTTTATCACCAGTGGGCAAGCCTAGCACACTTCCCAGTGATGACAGATTAATAAAAGTAAGAAAGTGCTATTGTGAAAACATTTCAAGCATTGCTATGTTACTCATCATTATTGACATCCCTGTAATTAAAAGTCCTGTGAGTTCAGAGTTCATAGAGTCTTTCCTCATACAATACATCCTGATTATAGTTTCCTCTCCCTCTACTTCCCCCAGTCCCCCTCACCTCCCCTCCCCCTCCAGATCCACATCCTTTCTGTCTTTCATTAGAAAAGAACAGGCTTCTAAGAGATAACGACCAAACATGACAAAATAAAGCATAATAAGATGAGACAAAAATCACCATTATCAATATTGGACATGGCACCCCAACAGGAAGAAGAGTCCCAAGAGTAGACATAAGAGTCAGAGACCCACTCATCTTTATAGTCAGGAGTCCAGTTAAAAACACTAAGCTAAAGCCGGGCGGTGGTGGCGCACGCCTTTAATCCCAGCACTCGGGAGGCAGAGGCAGGTGGATCTCTGTGAGTTCGAGGCCAGCCTGGTCTCCAAAGCGAGTTCCAGGAAAGGCGCAAAGATACACAGAGAAACCCTGTCTCAAAACAACAACAACAACAACAACAAAAAAAAAAAAAAAAAAAAAACAAAACACCAAACAAAAACACTAAGCTAATAGGTATAATATACACTCAGAGGACCTGGTTTAGACCCATGTAGGCCCTGTGCTTGCTGCTTCAGTCTCTGCAAGCTCATATGCCCCTAGCTTTGATTCAGAGGGCCTTGTTCTTCTGGTGTTCCCATCCTCTCTGGCTCTTTAAAATCTTTTTGCTTCCTCTTCTGCAGGATTCCCTGAGCTTTGGGGGGAAGGGATTTGATGGAGACCTCTAATTTAGACTCTCTCTCTACATGTCAGGCTGTGGATCTCTATCTGTTCCCATCTGCTGCCAGAGGAAGCCTCTCTTATGACAACTGGATAAGGCGCTGACCTATGAGCATAGCAGAATATAATTAAGAAGCATTTTATTAATATTTTTAAGCCAGAAGTGTTTGCTTTTACCCTATATCTCTGGGCTATATAGTCTCGGGTTCTTGTGTACCTGAGCCGTGTTGAGTGTGGGTTCCTTCTCTAGGGGCAGGCCTAGAGAAATCAGACATCGGTTGGCTATTCCCACAAGTGCTTTGCCACCATTGCCCTAGCATATTTTGCAGGCAGGACAGATTTCCACACCATGCTACAAATGGAAGCACTAGGTTTCCACACCACTCCCCAAGTGGCACCCAATTCTAGCTCTTTCCCGAACTCTCTCCCTCCACTCTGTCTTCACCTCTTAACTGATCCTCCTACCCCTGACCCCTCCTGCAACATCTATTTTCCCCACCCAGAGAGACCCACATGCTCCCACCCAGAACCTTTCCTCTTTACCTAACCTCTCTGGGTCTACAGTTTTTAACTTGATTATCATTTACTTAATAGCCAATATCCACTTGTAAGTGAATACATACCATATTTGTCTATCTGGGTCTGTGTGACTTCACTCAGAATGATTTTTTTTTCTAGTTCCATCTTTTGCCACCAAATTTCATGATGTCATTTTTTTTTGACATCGGAGTAATGCTCCATTGTGTAAATGAACCATATTTTCTTTATCCTTTCTTCTGTTGAGAGACTTCTATGTTGTTTCCAGTTTCTGGCTATTATGAATAAAGTTGCTATGAACATAGCTGAGCAAGTGTCCTTGTGGTAGGAACATCTTGTGGGTATATGCCCAAGAGTGGTATATCTGGGTCTTTAGATCAATTCTGTTTTCTGAGGAACCATCATACTAATTCCCATATTGGCTGTATAAGTTTGTACTCCCACCAGTGTTTCCCCTTGCTCCACATCCACTCCAGCGTGAGCTGTCACTTGTGCTATGGATCTTAGCCATTATGACAGGAGTAAGATGGAATCTCAAAGTAGTTTTGATTTACATTTCGCTGGTGGCTAGGGATACTGAAAAATTTTAAGTGTTTCTCAGCCATTTGAGATTCCTCTATTGAGAAATCTCTGCTTAGATATGTACTCAATTTTTTAATTGGATTATTTGGTTTTTGATATCTAGTTTCTTGAGTTCTTTTTTTTTTAATATTAGTTCTCTATCAAATGTGGAATTCGTAAAAATCTTTTTCCATTCTGTAGGCTGCCACTTTGTCTAATTGACAGTATCCTTTGCCTTGCAGAATTTTTAGTTTATGGTGGATTATATTTACTGATTTTTGTATACTGAACCATCCTTGCATCTCTGGGATGAAGCCTGCTTGATCATGGCGCATGATCTTTCTGATACATTCATGGATTTGGTTTGCAAATATTTTATTGAATATTTTTGCATCTATATTCATAAGGGAAATCAGTCTGTAATTTTCTTTGTTGAGTCTTTGTGTGGTTTGAGTATCAGGGTAACTGTGGCCACATAAAACTAATTGGGTAATGTTTCTCCTGTTTCAGTTTTGTGGAATAATTTGAGGAGTTAACTCTTTGAAAGTCCTGTAGAATTCTGCACTAAAACCATGTAGCCCTGGGCTTTTTTGGTTTGGAGAATTTTAATGACTATGCTTCTATTTTACTAGGGGTTATTGGTCTATTTGGTGGGGTATCTTTGGAGAAAATTATCCTCTTTTAGATTTTCCAATTTGGTGGAGTACATGGTTTTTAAAGTATGCCCTCTGATTCTCTGAATTTCCTTGGTGTCTGTTTGTTATGCCCCATCCACTTTGTTTCTGCTTTTGTTATTTGGATATTCTCTGTCAGCCTTTTAGTTGGTTTGGATAGGTTTGTCTATCTTGTTGATTTGCTCAAAGAAACAACTTTTTATTTCATTGATTCTTTATATGTTTCTATGTTATTGATTTCAGCCCTCAGTTTTAGTTCTTGGCATCTACTCCTCTTGCATGTGATTACTTCATTTTATTCTAGAGATTTCAGCTGTGCTGTTAAACTGCTAGTATGAGATCTTCCCAATTTTTTTTTAAGTAGGCACTTAGTGCTACAAGCTTACCTCTTAGAACTGCTTTGTGTCCCATAAATTTGGGCATGCTTTGTATTCATTTTCAATCATTCCTAGAAAGTCTTCAATTTCTTTCATTTCTGTCTTGACACATTTTTCATTCAGCAGAGATTTGTTCAATTTCCATAAGTTTATAAGTTTTCTGTTTTTGTTGATATCCATGGTGGTCTGATTGAATACAGGGAGTTACTTCAAGTTTCTTGTGTCTGTTGAAACTTGCCTTATGTCCAAGTATGTGATCAATTTTGAAGAAAGTTCCATGAGGTGCAGAGAAGAAGGTATATTCTTTTGTGTTTGGGTGAAATGTTCTATAAATATGTTAGTTCCACATGGTTTATAATGTCTATTAGGTTTCTCAGTTTAGTTTCGTCTAAATGATTTGTCCATTGGTGAGAGTGGAGTATTGAAATCTCCCACTATCAGTGTGTGATAGTCAATATGTTATTTAAGCTGTAGTAGTGTTTCTTTTACAAGCTTGGGTGTCCTTGAACTTGGGGAATATATGTTCAGAATTGAAATGTCATCTTGGTGGATTTTTTCTTGATGAGTATGAGTGTCCTCTATCTCTTTTGATTAGTTTGGTTTGAAGTCTATTGTGTTACATATTAAAATGGCTACATCAGCTTGATTCTTAGATTCATTTGCTTGAATATCTTTTTCCTGAGGTAATGTCTATCATTGATGTTGCTGTGTTTCTTATATAGCAGAAGGATGGATCCTGTTTTCACATCCATTCTGTTAATTTGTATCTTTTTATTAGGGAACTGAGGCCATTGATATTGAGAGGTAGCAATAGCCAATGATTGTTGATTCCTATTATTTTGTTGTTATTGGTGGTGATGGTGGTGGTATTATATGTGCATGTGTGTGTCTGTGTTTCACGGTGTGAGATTACTTATTTCCTGTGTTTTCATGGGTGTGGTCAACCACCTTAGGTTAGAGTTTTTCTTCTAGCACCTTCCTTATGGCTGGATTTATAAATAAATATTGCTTAAATTGACTTTATTGTGGAGTATGTTATTTTTTTCCATATATGCTGATTTAAATTTTTGCTGTGTATAGTAGTCTGGGCTGGCATTTGTGGTCTCTTAGAGCACATACCTGTCCAGGCCCTTCTGGCTTTTAGAATCTCCACTGAGAAGTCAGGTATAATATTAATAAGTCTGCCTTTAAGTGTGACTTCATCTTTTTCCCTTGCAGCTTTTATTATTGTTTGTTCTGTATGTTTAGTGTTTTATGATGTGCTGAGTGTACTTTTTTTTCTGGTCCAATCTATTGGTGTTCAGTATGCTATTTGTACCTTTATAGGTATCTTCTTCTTTATGCTAGGAAAATTTTTTCTATAATTTTGTTGAAAATATCTTCTGGGCCTTGAAATTAGGATTCTTCTCCATTCTCTATTCCTATTATTCTTAGTTTTGGCCTTTTTATACTGTACCAGATTTTGAAGTCCATGTGAGCTTTGTGAAAGCAGCATTATTGTTCATCATATTAACCACATATGTTCTCAGTGTCTCGAATGCTGGACAGGGTGTCTCATTAAATATTTGTTCAGTTGACTTAACCCAGTTGGGCAGTTTAAAAAAAAATAGCAATTCTAAAAACACTTAGTCAATAGTATATTTTTTAATTTTTACTTTATAATTCAACTAGTAAATTAAAATTTTATTCTTGTCATCCTATAGCATGTGGAGAAAAATGAAACCTCATCATGGTTAGCATGTTCCCTCATTAATTGTGAACACAATTACAGACATCAGGAAGACTGCTTAAAAATATGAAAGCATAGAATAAGTAATGCATTTATGTGATTTCATTCAGATGGCAAAAATATTAATTAAATACAGACTCTAAAGTTGGATATATTTGCTTTATCACAAGATTGTTTTGAGTTCAATGTCATCTTCATGAAAAAGCTAACAAGGGAAATGAGACTAAGATTATAAAAATGACCACAAATTATTTTATTTCCACAAGTATACCCTTTATCAGTTCTACTTGCCAGCTACTCCCAGCAAGAAAGAGGATCTATATCTTCATTTTATGAATCTGGATTTGGGTACAGACTTTGTGTTGCCACTGGGCCACCAGTATTCATTTCAGACACTTCCAACTGGAACCCACAGGTTGCATGCATCCTTGGATAGCTATGGATGTGGCCAAACACATTTGGAGATAACATCAGACTGCAATTTTGAAAGGTTAGAAGTCTGTGTGTGTATGAAAAATACATTTTAATCTTACTTGTTCCTCTCTGATCCCCCTGCCCAGAATCCTAAGAAAACTAAGAGGCAGGTGACAACTCCATAAGGAACAGAGACCAGTTGTCCCAACTGAGTCCCATCACTCACAGACACACTTTCCACCCAACACCAATCAGTCAAAACATGGTATTCATGTGAGGGATGCCTCACAATTTTCAGCCAAAGCTCCGAAGGCACAGTCAAGTTAACCCAGAATCATGAATAAATGTGTATGCATAGATGCATATGCATGTATTAAGTGTGAAGGTCTGACACTGACGTTGAATACTTTTCTCAATCACTCTCCATCTTTTTTTACTTTATACATGAGCAGTGCCTCCGTATCACTCCTGCCCCTCCCTCTCTCCTCCAATTCCCTCCATGCCCCCTCTCACACTCACTTGTTTTCCATACACAGAAATATATATATAACCACAAACCTGTGTATGTAACTGTGTTGCTCTGATTGGTTAGTAAATAAAACACTGATTGGCCAGTAACCAGGCAGAAAGTACAGGTGGGACAGAGAGGGGAATTCTGGGAAGTGAAAGGCTGAGTCAGCGAGACACTGCCAGCCGCCCCCACGACAAGCAAAATGTAAGGTACCAGTAAGCCACGAGCCACATGGCAAAGTATAGATTAATAAAAATGGGTTAATTTAAGATATAAAACAGTTAACAAGAATTCTGAGCTATTAGGCCAAACAGTTTAAATAATATAATTGTCTGTATGTTTATTTTATAAGTGGGCTGTTGGACTGCCTGGACTTGGCAGGACCCAGAGAAAAAACTCTCAAGCTACATAACTGGAGTCCATTTAGCTTTGCTTTTATATAAACACATGTCCAGGGATTACCATTTGGAATTGGACAACCTATATAGGAATTCATTCCTCAAGAAAACTGAATCTCCTTTCTTCAGCAGCCACTGTTCACCTGTAATTCTTCATCTAGGCACAGTATTAGGTAGAATTTTTCCTACGTTTGCATGTCACCTAGTGTGATAATGGTCTTGTTCAGGCAGCCATATTGTTGAGAGTTCATGGATGCATTCTCCCTGTCATGTCTAAGGGCTGGTAGTAGCAGACATCCTGGGTCTTAGGCTCTTAGAAGTGTTCCATTTCCTCTTCTGTAATTTTCCCCGAGTCTTATGTGTAGGTGCTACATTGCAGGTCTATCAGTTGGGCATCCCATAGTCACTCTGTGTTTTGACCAGTTATGGGTCTCTGTAATAGTCTGTTTCGAGACAAAGCTTCTTTGATGAAGAGGGAAAAGCTGCACTTACCTACCTATAAGTATTTAGAAAAGAGTTAGAAATTATATAGGATTAGGAACCTGGCAGTAGTTGGTTCTCTCCTCAGGTCCATGACCTCTCCAGCCATGGGTAGTCGGCAAGGTTTACAGCACCAGGCACTAATTCCTTCCTGGTATTCCACCCTAAGTCCAATGAAACAGCTGTTAGCTAATACCAAGATCAAAACACCACTATTGCACCTTTGGGGATATCTTGCTGGTCTAGTTATTATTGTTGTTGTAGTTCATAGGCTTTACAGCTAGGCAGGACACTGATTGCTTCCCTCCCTTGGCAACACACAGCACCTTCTGTTACTAGTAGAGCCATGACTCAGGGAAAAGGATTGCAGGTCAGTTCCAGTTTGATTCCTCCAGGTCCTGTGTCCAAAGTGTGTGGTATCTTCAGCAACAGGATCTTTCTTTCAACTTCTGGGAGACAACCAAGGACAACAGAAATCATCTACATTATTGTGGGAGAGTCTTTTGGATTCCCCTAACCAACAACTCAAGCAGAAGTTTCTCATGCCTGATACTGGGAATTTTGGTAGATAGTCTATGGTTCTTGGAGGGAGATTTATCACCCCAAGTAGTGACACTTCACTCCCAGGTGCTAAGATCTCTTACCTGATGCTGCCTAATGCCTTCCTGCATCCTAAATGAGAATCAGAAAGTCTGGCTGCAAGCTTGCTGTAAAAAACAGCCCATGCTCAAAAGGGTGTGAATAAGGTCCATTTCTCTTATGTGGGCTCTGATTTTGTCTCTTCAGAGCCTCTTCCAAGCTGTCTGGTACTGAGTGTCCTCAGAACAGTTGTCTCTATCCATGGCACTAAATAAATTCATGGCATCAAACAACAATTTATCTCATTACTCACTATGGTTTTAGAAATCTTTCATTTCTGTCTCTACCTCCCCAGTTCTGGGATGACCACAGCTGGCCTTTTACATGGATTCTGGGGATCAAACTTGAATCTTAATGTTTGTGTAGCAATCACTGTATGAACTGAGTCGCTAAGGCTGTAGGGTTTCTTGGACTGCCAACCAGCTCGCAAATCAAGACATGGAGACTTACTACCAATTATGAATGCTCAGTCTTAGTTTAGGCTTGTCCCACTAACTCTTACAACTTATTTTAACTTGTTTCTCTTTATCTATGTTTTGTCTCAGAGCTTTTTACCTTTCTTTCTTTCTGTATGTACTACTTCCCTGCTTCCTCCATGTCTGTCTGTATGGCGGCTGCCTGGCTGGCCTCTGGTGGCTTTCTTTCTCCCTCATTTTCTTTCTCAAGCCTAGATTCCTTCTCGTCCTTATTCTCCCTGCCCAACAGTCCTGCCTATCCCTCGACTGCCTAGCTATTGACCATTCAGTGCGTTATTAGTCCAATCAGGTGCCTTAAGCAGACAAGATGAAACTAATGTAACACATCTTTACCTAGTTAAATACAGCATAAACAAATGTAACACATCTTTACCTAGTTAAATAAATGCAGCATAGACAAATGCAACACACTTTTACATAAAGTAATATTCTGCAACATAAACAAATGTAACATCTTTACATAGTTAAAGTAATATTCTATAACACTAGTCTCCATATTGATTTAAATCATTCAATTATGGTATGATTTGTTTGCATGGTAGAAGCTACTGTTGTTTAGCTAATAGCTGTGTATAATGAGGACTGTATGATCAATAATCTTTTATGTTGGAGTTAGAAATAACTAGAAAATTACAACTGTAAATTGGAGAGAATATGACTAAATTTTTATTTTAAATTCTAAGGTTCAATTTATGTATGACTAATCAAAACACCTTTTTTAAAAAACCTAACCACATTTTAATGGAAAAAAATGTTTGTACATAAAAGGCAAAAACTACTGAGAATTTGCAAACTTCACACTTCTAAGTTGATATTGTTCAGTGATAAAAATGCTTTGTTTTCAAATAACAAAAATGCATTTGTAAGAGTGGTATTAGGGCCAGCAATGGCTCAATAGGGTAAAGGTGCTTGCCATACAAGCCTGGCAAGCCTAGGTCAATCCCCAGAGCCCAGGAAAAGGATGCTTTTATGAGCTAAAAGATTTTTTTTTTAATTTCCACCACTGTAATATGCCAAATAGTAAATTTCAAGTAACTTTCCTTCTTCCATACAGGATATTAGTATGACTGTGTGTGGGAAATTGTGTAAAGAAGGGCTTCCTGGGATTTTCAGGAAAAGAGCCTTTTCTCTCACTTGTAACCCAAGAGATTGAATCATATGCCTCCCTAAAGATTAAGAGTCTATTGCCCACTGATATATATAGAAATTCTGTTAACTTCCAATTCAGCAAGACTGATAATAAAGAGATGTAGCAAGATGTTAAAACTAAAACTTTGAGATAGAAGATATAATCTATGTATTTAAAATCAAGTCACCATCTGAATAGTTGATAAAAGTAGCATAAAGCGATTATATCCAGAATGTGCCACTGCCTCATCTTTGGAGATTGCAGGCTGCAGTGCTGTGAGTGAAGCTCTGTAGGAACAGCAGGAAGAGTCAGGGTGTGCTTACTTCCTTCACTCCAACACAGTGAACCTATTTCCAGGAACCACAGGGGAAGCTAAAGTGCCTCTAACCAGACAACAGAGATAGTAGCCTAAGCCAGAGCTGTGAGATGTTTGTGGGTTATCTAAGGCTTCCTTAAGAGGAAGTAACTTCGGGAGATGGGGAGCTAGGGATGAAGTCTTCCTGGTAGTGGAAGAAGTCATCTCAACAGGCTACCAGGAATAGAGACAATTTCCCAAAGCGTAAGAACTGCAAAAGAGAGACACCCACCAGGAAATCTCCAGTCAATCAAAGATATCCACAAGAAACATCAACCACTTTAGACCTTCACTGGTCTCAAGGAGTATTCCGTCAGCTCTCAAGGGTAACTTGTTCACATAAGAACTTCTATTTCTTTATCATTCCTTCCTCTTAGCTCAAGCATGCAAAGGGACGGGGAGGGACTTGGAGGAAGAACAGAGAAGAAGCCAACCTCTACTCTCCTCAGTGTGTGCTGCCACCCAGCAGGGAAAGGTTTCAGAACATGACACAAAATACAGCTTCAGAGTTTATTTAGCTGAACATTTTATTATCTGAATTAAGACTGCTTTGCGAGTTAAATTTAGTATATAGAAAGCAAAAAAGGGGTCTAGGCTGAACTTTTCATTTGGAGAAAAAGTACATATAAAAATTGCAACTTGCCAGCATCACAAGCAGGGCTTCTTCCCCAACACACTGATCATGCTAATCACTTTCAGTTTACAGAGTGCTATTATGTAAACACAATCTTTAGAAATTTACATCTGAAGAGTTCCTAAGGGATTATACTAAGCAGTTTTCACTTAGGATAGCACTTCTTAGGGACTTCCCCAAATTTAATATATTGAATTCTTTAATTTTCAATGTATCAGAATATAACTATGAAGAGAATGTTTTAAAAATGTAATTAAGGTAAAGTTAGGTCATAATGGTAGACCTCACTTTACTCTGATGGTGTCCATGTAAGGAGAGATAAGAAGAAGGAGGAGGAGGAGGAGGAGGAGGAGGAGGAGGAGGAGGAGGAGGAGGAGGAGGAGAGGGAGAGGGGGAGGGGGAGGGGAGGGGGAGGGGAGGGGGAGGGGGAGGGGAGGGGGAGGGGAGGGGGAGGGGGAGGGAGGGGAAGAGGAAGGGGAAGAGAAAGGGGAAGAAGAAGAAGGGGAAGAAGGGGAAGAAGGGGAGGAAGGGGGAAAGGAGAAGGGAAGGGAAGGGAAGGGGAAGAAGAAGAAGAGGAAGAGGAGAAGAGGAAGAAAAAGAAACAGAAGAAAAGCCTCGTGAAGACAGGGAGAAGATGAACATCTCTAAAACAAGAGAAAAGATCACTTTAAAAATCAATACTGTAGACACCTTGACCTCAGAATTCTAGTCTCCAGATTGAAGAGAAAAAATACATTTCCTTGTTTAAGCTCCAAGATCTGTAATCCTTAGTCATGATGGTCACAGCAAACATATCCCCACACCATGGGAGATACAAAGGAGAGAAGGATATAGTCTCCATACATATAGAAAGATGCATATATCTGAACGGCATTTTTGACATTGTGCTTTAATCAAAGGCATCTCCCTTTTCCCCTTTTTATTTAGTATAAAATACAGGCTCAGGCACAGTAATTCTAGTTATCACTGCTGTAGCATGTTTTGTTCTAAGAAAATACTTAAGGGTGTCTAGAGCTTTTGTCAGCAACAAAGTTGCAATTTTTATATATACCTTTTCTCCAGATGAAAAGTGCAGCAGACCTTTTCTGCTTTCTCTTGATTCTACTAAATTCTAGATTCTCAGAAGACAGCTATAGCAATTGCAAATGCTGACCAATTATGTGGGCTACCCATCTAGAATAGCTGCTCTCCAGTGTCTATTAGTACTCCCTATAGAAGCCAGATTAGAGACTGCACTCCTGCCAACTATGAGAAATAAAGTGAAACATTGTGCAGGATTGGGATTGCACGTTTATTAACAATCTCACTACTTTGATTTCAGCTAACATGGTGTATTAGAAGCAAATCCAACTATGATAGAAAAACTTATATCCTTATACTGGCAACATAGTTTATAAGCATTCTTAAATGCAAATAGCTTTTCCTAGCTGTGAAAGGTATAGCTCACCCAAACCAATATAACGACAGACTGTCTTCAAATCCTTCAGCAGGCTAGTTAGTTCATTAACTTGGGAATACTTTTTCCATTTTTATTATTCAAGAGTTTCTATAAGAAGTTTTAGTAAACTCATAGTGTACATGTTGAAACTTGTATAAGGGGAAAAAATCAGTTGCAAATATCTCCCTTTGATAGCTTAAGCTAATTCTAATCAATTTCATTTCCAAGATGTGGCTTAATCAAGAACTTACACCTAAGTATTTGGGTAGATTCATGGCTTCTTTTGAGAGGAAGAGATAACTTTGTGGCACCTTTAGTGATACCAAAATGCAAGGTGATGTAGAACAAGTTACTTGTCAAGTTAAGCTCTCATGTTTTTCAAGACAGAATGGCAATCCCTCTAGTCTAATGGCATCTATTAATGAAATATAATTATTACCAGTAATGTAATGACCCTCAGATATGATACTGTGCACAATGCATGGGAAACTAGCTGTTCTTAGCTGTGTGACTATTCAGAAGTTTTGGTGACATATTTTGCTTATCTCTTTTCCTATCTCTAAAGTCTAATAGAATTGATATGTAAGTATACACAAGTACATACAACTGTGCAGAAGATATTTTGCCAAGTAGGGAAGTGAAAAAAGCACCTAAGATGTCTGACACCTTAAGAAGATCCTGTACAATTACAGTAGAATCATTACACAGATCATTCAAATAAATGGGACATAGAGAACCTAGTTTGCATAGCTTGTTAGACTTGGGAGTTTTCATTGAATGCAATCTATTATAAAACCAGATATAAATGATATATTTATATTGAACATATTTGATATGTTCAATCAAATTCTGCTTTAAGATACATTTTGGTGGCACATCCCATAATGCTAGCAATTAGAAGGATAAGATGGGAGGGTCACAAGTTCAACCTTGAAGCCAACCTTACTACTACAGAGAGATCTTATTTCAAAAACAAAAATGCTTTCACTAACCAATGGACAGTATTTTTTAAACACTTATATTTGGTCACCTTCAGGAAGTACATTAAGTATATAGTATATATCTGTTTTTGTTAACTTAAAAAAAATTTTACATCTGTATATGTGTGTACATATACATGCTACATGTGTGTGGGTATCATTGGAGATCAGAGAAGGAGACCAGATCCTCTGGGGCTGGAGTTACAGGTAGTTGTGATATGCCTGAGGTGGGTGCTGGGAATCAAACTTGCGTCCATTGAATTGGCAGCTATGTGCTCTTAACCATTGAGTTTTCTCTCCAGCCCTGCCAGTTATTATTTCAGCTGGTTCAATTTGTGGACATGTAACTTCCCTGAGCCTTTGGACCTTTTACTTGCAATTCCTAGTAGAGATATAGATTAAAAAGCAGTGGGAGAGATTAAAAAGTTCAACATAATAGAAATTTTAACCAGCAAGGCAAAAAAAAAAAAAAAAAAAAAAGGTGGGGGGAGAAAATAAAGCCTGGCATGAGAGCAGAAGACAATGAACTACACAGAAAATACTAAGACATCAACACAGGCAACCTTACAGGATGAAAACATTGACTATATTTCTACATATACAGGCAGTAAATATATAGATTGAAATTAATAGCATAATTTACAATTACACAAAGAAAATATACTGTTATAAATCTACAAAGCATAAAGTACTGAAGGAAGGAATCCAAATTAAGAGAAGTCATGTACTATATTCATGGATTAGAAGATTCAACACAGTAAAGATGTCAATTCTCCTCAAATTTATTTGTATGTGTCTAACAATTTTTATAATAACTTCAGTATATTTTTTTTACAAATATGAACACATTTAGGGGGTTGGGAGTAGATATGTATGCACAAGTGTGTGTGCAATAGCTCCCAGGTGTATACATGCATAGGCTGGAGTTTATGAGGTGCCCTGTCCTATTGCTTACCACTTTATTTTCTTGAGATAAGGTCTCTCACTGAACCAGGAGCAAGGTTAGCAGCCAACAGGCCTCAGGGATCCTCCTTTTTACCCCCCTCCATTGCACTGAGTGACAGGTAAGCAAGAGACCACCAGCAGCTTGTTATGTGGGCTCTGAGCATTGAAACTTAGGCCCTCATGCTTACACAACAAATGCTCTTACCAAAAGAATCATCTCCCCAACCACTTGTGTTTTGACACAAGGTCTTAGTATGTAGCCCATGCCGGCACTGAACTGATAATCTTGCCTCAGCCTCCTAGGTAGTGGGGTTATAAGAATTTGCTACCACATGCCACCCAATTTTATGTGGAATGGCAAAGGAATTAACTAGACAATCTAACTTTGAAAAATATAATAGGAGGAAACATTCAACCCAACAGTATATGTTACCATGGAACTAATCAAGACAATTGTAGGTGGAGGGATAAAGACACAAAATCAATCAAAAAAATTGAATAGTAGACCCACAAATAGATACATAGCTGATTTTTTAATAAAAGTACAAAGGAGGGGCTGTGCATACAGAAAAGCTTAGCCTTTTAACAAATGCTATTAAAGCAATTGGGCATTTAAAGGCCAAAAAAGAAAAGAAAAAAGAACCTCACAAGTTACATAAAAAATATAAAATGAATAAAAAATTTTAAATAAAAATAAAGAATAAATAAAAACGAATTGTAGATTTAAATGTAGAACACATGAGTATTTTAAGAGAAAACCTTGAAGATCCAAAACTAAGTAAGAAAAATCTTTAGAAAGGACAATCTATATAGAAGAAAAACAAAATAAAAAATAGAGTTCAATAAAATGAAAACTTTTGCTTTTTAAATGAAGGAAAAACAAGCTATATATATTACCATGTTAAGTCGAATAAACAATCTGTAAAATATAGCATAGCATATTTGCTATCAAAAACAGAATCCAAGTGTGCGTGTGTCCCCACAGAAGCTGGACTTGGTGGAACAAAGATGCCTTAAGGCAGTGGTTCTCAACACGTGAGTCATGATTCCTTTGGGGTCTTTGACCCTTGCACAGGGGTCGCCTAAGACCATCACAAAAGCATTTACATTATGATTCCTAGCAGTAGCAAAATTACAGTTATGAAGGAGCAAAAAAATTAATTTTAATGGTTGGGGGTCACCAAAACATGAGGGACTGTAGTAAAGGGTTCACAGCATTAGGAAGGCTGAGAAACACCGTCGTAAGGTAACAAAATCATACATACAACCAACCAAATATACTTGCTTACCTACATATTCTTCTACCTGCCTATCCATCCATCATGAAAGCAGAAAGTGTACTATTTAGAAGAGGAGGACCAGAGGAAGAAAACAGATTAATAGAAGAGTGAACGTGAGCCAAGTACAATGATATTCATGTATAAAAATGTAACAAATAAAACCCATTTTGTATGAAAATTTTAGAAATTTAAAAATAGCAATACAAACAAAAAGTCAAGCTATATAGCATTGCAAAAATATGTGTAAACTGCAAGTGTGACAAAGGATGGACTGTACAAAACACAAGCAATACTTGATCTGCACACTAGTCAGGGACCATAAAATAAACATTTAAGCTGAAACTACACAAAACAACCTAATAAACAGCAGAAAGTTTTGTAATTGTTAACTTTTAAATCATTGCCAAAGCTTCCTGTTTTATATATGTATACATATATATAATACATTTGTGCACATACACAAATTTCAAAAGTACTAAAACTAACATTTATTTAGCACAGTGTACCTTGACATTAGAAACTTTGAGAACAAGTGCCTTATCGTAACTAAACTACAATACAGAGATCATGTCTTTCCTAAATGGTCACCCTGAGTGTTCGTACTGTCGTCTAAGTTGATCAGCTTCTAACATTTTATGTTGCATTTTAATATTGTGAGATGTCTCTGGGCTCCTTTACTAAAGACCTTTTCCCCAGCTATGTCAAGAGGTTTATGACCATCAAATCACACTAGCTGCATAGCTACTCACCTAAATGCCCCAATGTTAACATTCTTATCAACTATTGACTACAGAATCCCATTTGTGCCTCATTAAAATTTTATTTCACCTTATACATTACGTTTATGTGCTGTACTTTCATCTTTGTTGGGCAATTCCATTTTTAAGTGATTTGTTTTTATAAAGTGTCATCAGGATTTATTGCCCAAGACTCAGAGGCTACAGAACATGCACTTTGATTTCTACCTTAATAGAAGGTCTATAGCGTTTACCAAAGTTTTGAAAGAAGCAACTGGTCACTGACTATGACACCCACCCATCTGTGCTTACACTGAACTCCATGGACTGGAGAGCTAGCAACAAGGTTTGTACTTTATGCAAGCACAACTAATCCACTATATTAACTGAAATTTGAGCTATGTGGATTACCTACACCATGACGGGAAGGGGAAGGCATGCACAGACAGTGGTGTTTAAACAAAGAATTCTCAGAACTCTGGGGCTGAAAAAAGTCAAGGTAAAAATAGAAAGAAGACATGAGCAGACATGTTGACAAAAAAGAATATACAAATTAAAAAAAAATAGTTCCTAAAGATATGGTCAACAATTTGCATCTACTAAAACATCAAAAAAAATTATTCATGACAATAACAAAGACTGCCAAGAAACTGGAAATACTCCACCCTTCATAGAGAAATAGTGAGTATTTAGAGGTCTAGTCACTTTGCAAACTAGCTTCACAGCTTTAAAAAATACTTATACAGCTATCTTACCATTCAGAAACCACACTCAAGGGCCTATCAAAGTAAAAATTATGTCCACACATTCTTGTGCTGATGATTGTTCTATGAGCTCTACTTTCCCCCAAACAGAAAGAGCTCATGTCCTTCAATAGGTTGAATCTGAACATACTGTGTCACATTCATACCATTAAGTGCACTCAGAAATTAAGGAAAACTATTGGTACAGAAGTTGGTGAATCTCCAGATTATGGGGGGAGGTGGGGAGAAGAGGTCATCTAACAAGCATGATGTCTAACTGATTCAGACTATCATAGAATATAGTTTCAAAATGGCAAAGTTATGAAGCAGTCAAACAGATTAGCTGACCATAGGTGTTGGAACATTAGTTGGAATATTAATTAGTAACAGAGGTAGCACAAAGGACTGCTGTGTTGATGTAATATTTCTATATCAGTACTGTGATACTTACATAAATCTACTCATGATGAAAAGATAAAACTACACAGAACTACACACACTCAAAATGAGGACACAGACTAAAAAAATCAAACATAAAAGGTGTAGCAGTACACACTTGTAATCTCAGTACTCAAAGGGGGTGTGGTGGCATAGATAACTAGACAGATCTGAAATTATGTGATTTTTACCTATATATGCATCTAGGTTTTTTTCATTTCATTCCTTCCTTCAAGACGGTGTTTTTATCATATACCATAGCCCAAGCTAGCCCTATATTCTGAGTGATCCTTCCATTTCAGCCTCCTGAGTTCTGTGATTACAGGCTTTAACCACCACAGCTGTATTCTAAAGTAAAACGTTTTAAAAAATGACTTCTGGGGCTGGAGAGATGGCTCAGCCATTAAAGGCTAGGCTCACAACCAAAAATATAAAAAATGACTTCTGACCTCGTGACGCCACTTTCAGGCACTTATCAATGATATACTCATATACACAGCTACACGTATTTCATACACGGATAAAGCATATATAGGGATATCACTGTACCAGTGACATAACAGCAAACAATTGTACCCATCTAAAATGCTTACATGGTGCTCACACAGCCATAGTGGAAAAGAGTATGTAGCCAGTTAAAAGTTTAGGATAGGTACTAAAGAATATGAATTTTAACAATAACACAACCACCCTATCACTACAAGTTAATGTTATTTAGTGGTTATGATACTCTTCATTGCCAACTGTACTAAGAATTATGAACTTAGAATTAAAGAGCAATTGCAGAGCAGACTACTGAAGAGGAAGACCCACCCCGAAGGTGCATGGCAACATGGAATATAAAATAACAGGAAAAGGAAAAGCTAGTGCAATGTCAACATCCTCCTCCGTTGTGCCTCTTATCCTTCAGACATGAAGAGTGGGTTCCATCAAGTGCTCCTTCAGCACATGCACATGAGACAAGTATCATGTACCATGGAATGATCCCTCCAAAATGGTGAACTCAAATAATTCTTTTTTATTTCATGTCAGATATTTTGTCACATTGACAAGTAACCAATACAGTGTTACAGGTCTCTAAATCTGAGCAACATACTTCAGGGAGCATGCAAGATGATTCACTGAAGTACTGGGTAGAAGGGACAATAAGATGAATATTTGTATTTAAATTAAGGTTTATTAATAAATAACAGATATATTGATACAGATGCTGTTACTTGATCTGGATACAAGGTGAATTAAGAACAAGCCCTGACAGTGGTGCCCTGACTCCCTCATTTACCAATAATTTACAGACATCTCACAAAACAGTAAAGTAACACAAGAGGATCAGAAGGGGAAATGACAAACAGCCATAGTAATTCAAGAAAATGACACAACTGAACTTTCTCCTAAATTTGCTCTTTGCTAAATTACAAGGTTAAAAGTTATGAAAACAGGTAACCAAAAAGTCCAATTTTTTTTAGAAAACAAGTGCTACCGGAAGAATATTTTGAAAAGGCTTACTGAAATACTTTGGGCTTGTGCTTTTGTGGCTGAAAATCTAGCGTATTACCTAGCAAAAATTTCAAGCTTCACAATGTAACAACTTGGAAATAACTTCTAAAATCTCCAAAACATCAATACAAATTTTTTTTTAATATTCCAAAGTGCTTCTGTAAGCTTTAGGTGCTAAAATAAACATTAATCTTCTAAGAAGCCAAGCCTTTGTTCTCAAGAGCTACAAAAGCTAGAATATGTTTACTCTCTTCATTCCTACTTCTGGGTTTTGCTAAAATAGCTCAGTATGACAGTGTTATTTTCCATAGAGTAGGGCATATTGACTTGCACATCACACTCATACTACAAATTCTCAGGTACTCTACCATAGGATATTTTGATTAATTTGATATTTTAAGTTTTAGGGATATGTTCCTCAGATAAAGCTACAACTGGGCACCTCCTACACATTGGAGAGTAACCTTCTGACAAGATAATCTTATCTGAAGAGACTTGGTTACAGTCTTAAGTCTAGAAGTGGGCCTTTCTTCTTCCTTTGTACATTCCTCTTTAGCCTAAAACCCAAAGACGCTTTTCACACAGTTAACGGGTATTTCAAATATTTCAAAAGTAAACTGATCCTCTCAGCTGCTACCAATCCCAAATTCCATACTTAAACAGTCTTGTTCACTCTAGTTGCAGGAATACTTTTTCATTTCTTAAGCAAAAAAATAAATAAATAAATTTTATTACCTGTATAAATTACTGCAGTAATTAAAGATCTGGTCTTCTTGGGTTTTACCTTTTTAACTAAACATGGTCTATTCTTTAACCAGTCAGTGACTCTTAAATCACTTTGAGTCATTATCACTCCTCTCAAATATTCTGCAACAGCTTCTGCACTAAACCAAGAAAAGTCCCAGCCAATGGTCTTCCTTGGTCCATGAGACATTACAGAAGCTTGTTTCCTACTGCATCCACTACCTCATTAGCCCAGTGGCCTCCTTGTCAGTTCTCTAAACAGTAACTATGACCCTAACTCTTCCTACTTTGAGTGCTTTCTTCCTATACAGTCACAAAGCTAACTGCTTTACCTACTGCGTAAATGTCATTTTATTTGTCTCTGGCCATCCATATAAAATGGTAAATTTGGGCCAAGGATATAGCTCAGTGGCAAATCACTTGCCTAGAGTGTACTGGGTTTGATTCTTTGTGCTCTAAAATGGTTAAACTCTGCCACATTTTTACAAAATAGTATTTCCTCTGCTTCATTTTTCTCGTGTATCATTTGTTAGTATAGAAAACAGTTGTTTACTGTCTATCTCTTCACTCCCAGGGAGAGTGTGGCTAATGTTTTTGTTCATTAACACAGTTCTTGTCACTGGCACAAATCAAGCAATTAAAAAAAATATCCAAATGAAAAAGAACTATATTTTCTCCCAGTGTTGCCTGGAATCAAAATTCTTTCAACTACTGGAATTTTTCTCTAGTATTTACAAGTTGTGCCCAATGCAACTTGCTTTTACTGGCTCTTCTTAGCCACACTCAATATTTTCTATTTATTTCTTGGAGGTTATGACCTTCATATCTTTCGAGTTTTTGCCTTCTTAGTAAATTATTAATCTAGTACCAATTTTGACCACTCCTTTCTTTGCTATTTTCGTGGTTTTATTTTGCTTTATAAAAAGTATAGTCTATAAACTGTCTCAGATAACATTTGAAAATTCAAATTGTCCTTCATCTAACCAACAAGGCCTTTTCATTACTCCTGAGTGTTCTCACTATAGAGGATATTTCCTATCACTTGTATACTTTCCTTTGTCTACTGGTCCGAACTTTGGCACAAATCATACTATGAAATATTCTAATCAGCAATGATCATGAACTCAATTACCTTTATTCTGAGGGCTGATTAAACTCAATTACCTCTATTTCTGTGGGTTGATGGCTTATTAATCAGCAAGTTGTCAACTCAAACATAAGGAAATCTCTATTTTCCCCACTAAAGATTTGCCCTTTCCAAACTTAATGAAACTGAGCTCACCATGAGACCCAGAAAGAACACTTGAAGGTAATGTCTTTGGCAGCACAATTGTGGACAATACCACTTTTTCTCTAATTCCATGATCTTTGAAAGAAAGGCTCAAGAGTTTAGCGTCCACTCTATATTCCGGTAGATAAAACACACTGTAAACACTAATTGCCCTGTCTTGGTGCCACAGCCACTTATCTAGTGATTAAGAAAGATCACAGGAAGAGAAAAAGGGAAGTGAGTTACAAGTACAAGCCTTTTCTCCCAGACCACCACCGGTGTTTAAGACAAAAGATAACCAACATGTCCTGAAAGATCTAACTACAGGGTAACAAGATGAATGTACAAGAGAGAGAATAGTTTGGCAAATCCTGCAACAGTTAAGTTGTAGAGAAATACAAGTCACTAATGATCAAGAGGACACTAGACTGATAGGAAGAAAAGATGCTCAAATGTATATTCACGGCTTAAGCCATACAGTATTATGAAGTCCATGGCTTCTGTTCCCTCTATCAAGAAAAGATAAGGTCACTTCTGGGTGAAGACAATGGAATAATACTGGATTGCAGCTGCATAATCAAGGAATTGATGGGAAAGTGAGGAAGGATTGGAAGAAAAAAATTAGCCACCAAAAACATAAGGCATACCACCTCATGCTAACAAAGAAAGAGACACAGAAAAGACTCAGAATAGCATTTAACTAACCTCATTGTAGGAAAAGAAAGTTGGTAACATCTTAACAGGTCTTATTCCAAGTCTAGAATAAATTGAGGAAACAGGCAGCTCAGATAAGTCAAAGAAAAATTCTCCATAATATAAAGTCCTTTCCTACCATCAGTATATTCAGGGATGTCTTTTTTCTAGCACCCAGAAGTCGGCTCACAACTTGTCAAGTTAATCTTTGTAAGAGATGCTTTAAAAAAATGACCTCTTGAATTTACACATCCCACTCAATCTCCCCTTCTCATCTCTCAAGCTCAAATTGAGTGAAGCTTTTAGTGTACAAGAACCTTCTCAACTCTACCAGCTCTTCTCCATGACTTATTCTTTGTATAACTTGGATTCCACCTGCTGTCAACACATACCATCACCTAGCAAATGTCTCCAACTCCCTGGCCTACTTCTACTTCCACCAAAAATATTATAAATAAATAAATGAATGAATGAATGAATAAATAAATAAATAATAAAATAACAAACAAATAAATAGATAAAGTGGCTCTGGTTCTCTACACTTCACTTGCAGTTGGCAGTTAAATGTTTCTGGAGAAAAATCACATCAGAGATCTGCCTAACTCCCAAATTCCATTCTGCTTATTTCTTTTTTAAGATTCTCAAATAATTTCTTTTTCTTCAAAGTCCAATGTCAACTTGCTTTATCCTTAAACTACTTTAAAGCTCAATTATTTTATCCATGGCTCTACATTTGTTTCTGTAATGCGTTATTCATTACAAAATAAAAATACATTACCTAAGAAAACAAAACATTTCTAAACTGTTTTACAGTGGAAAGCACCATAAATACTAATGACACTAAATTGTGCTAAAACAACTTAATGAGCCATGATGAGGCTCACTTTTATATCTTTCAGTGATTGCAGAGTACTGATAAAAACTTTCAAACCGCTTCATTTCAAAGAACGTTTATATTATCAGCCAACTTAAAAAGGAAAAACAGATGCTGCCATCACATTTAGTCTTAACACTGTTAACTCTCGAAAGGCAGTTCTCTAAGAATACATGACCTTGTTTTACCACAGTGAATGACCTGGTGTGTTCTCTCCAAGAAATTTGTTGACAAAGGAAGCAGAGTCCAATAAAATTACCAAAATGTAGTAAAGGAATCTCTCAGATGTCTTCAGCTTCAGTGTGACCTCAGCTCTATATACATTAGTTCAGTATTCTTTGGATAAGGATGAAACATAAACTAAAAATACAGGTGACTACTAGACGGACTATAGAGCTACCTGATTAGGTTTTCTATGGTTATTTTTAAAAACTGCTATAAAGTCTTCCAATTCATACTAAATGCCAATCACTATGCAATTAAACGAAAAAGGAACTTATTTTAGAAAATGAGAAAGAAAAAAGCTTACCTGGCAACATGCTATTAACATGCACATCTCTGAGTCTTAAAAAAAAAAAAAAAAAAAACCTAACAGAACATCCACTTTCTGTTTTAGTTCACAGACATGGATCTAAGAGCAGATGATTGAAGAGAATAGAAGAATAAAGTTCATATTTATTGAGCGCTTGTGAAGAGAATGAAAATTAAATTTGGATATGGCCCATTTCCTTCAATAAAAAACCGTCACATCAAATTCCCATATTATTACTGGCATTGCCAATATGATAATGTTGTTAATGATTGGAGTACATCTGACTATATGGGAATGTGGTTTTCAAATTTATAAAATGTTAAAATCAGGATATTTATATGTAAAACATTGGGATATACTTTACTATTACAATAACAAGAAACTTGACATACTTCAACTGTAAGTTCAGTAGGTCATGAAGCCTGCTGACTTTACAAAGAAGTCTAATTCTAAAAATGATTTAACTTATTAACTGAGAAAAAAAAAAGACTAACTGGATTTAACTCATTAATTCCAAAGAATAAACATATTTATTTCCTGAAGAGAAATACTATGCCTGACAAATATCATGAATCCTTTTACATAACGACAACATGCCAAACTCAACAATACTTTCTGCCTTTCTTGGTAGGCATGGAGTGTGTGTGTGTGTGTGTGTGTGTGTGTGTGTGTGTGTGTGTGTGTGTGTACACATATACATACACACTTCCTTTGTTGTTTTGTTTGTTTGTTTGTGGCCTTTTTTGGGAATTAAGGGAAGGTAGATATGTACTCAAGATTTTTAACAGCAAAATGTTTTATGTAAAATAAAGCCCACAATTTAAAGTTATAAAAATGGAATAAGAATGAGAACATTCCTAACAGGATTCTAATGAAGCTCTATTCAGAAAATACTTTGCTTCACAAACAACACTAGTTGATGATTAAGCAACCAGTGAGTGGTCACTACAATGGTAGGGACTAAGTCACCTATTAAGAACTATAACCAAAGTAGGAGGTTAAGTAGCTTTACTAATGTTTGTTTGCATAGAAACAAAATGCAACAGCACACAAAATACTTGGAACGACCATTTGCTTAATTTTGACATACTATAATCTCATCTTTTAAATTTTGGCACAAATCTGGTTGTAGTTCACAAACTTTATTCATATAAAAATGCTTACTGCATTTCAGTATATGGCAATTTATAACTTCCAAGATACTCTTATGAACAGTTCCTAAAATAATACACAATCCCAAACACATCAGTGACCTGAAAGCATTATTAATTTATGCATACTTACTAAAAAGATTTCTTTATACATTTAGTGTACATTTTCAATTTCTTCTCAGCTGTTCTGCCAACATGTTAGTGCAGAAACTATGTTAGGGACAATACATACTTCTAAACATGGCCAGGGATGTCAAAAAAAAAAAAAAAACCAATCTATTTAAATTCTCCAAGTCAAGGTTGACCAATTCTCCATTTTACTATAAATTAATGAAAATCACCATATGAAAATTAAGCCCAATGGATAATGAAAATTCAGTCCAGTAATTTCAAAGTAAATGCAATTAAATTAAAATTTCATTTATTGTAAAAACAGCAGACACCAGCTTTTCAGTTGAAATTTCTATACTTTTATAATTTTCTCAACATTCTACATAAATTTAAATTATACAGAATAACAAATCTATTGACTTGTCTGTGTATGCATGTATGGACATTCATACACATGCTTTAATAAATTTCCCTGGAGTGGGGGACTAAAAATAAAACTTTTCTGGTTTAGTTATACTTTTGCATCTAACCAATTTCACAATTTATGGTTTGGAGTGTAACTCAGTGGTAGAAGTGCTTGCTTAAAATGCACATAGCTCTGGGTTTATCGCCAAGCCAACAAACAAACAACAACAACAAATAAAAATCCACAAAATTTAAAGCCACTTTCTAAATGAATCTGACCAGCTTCAGTAATTACAGTATTAATAATACTGTAAGTTATTATAAAATGCTAAATAATTTTGCATAGCTCATCAGTGCAATAAATAATCTCTTCCCACTTTCCAAAAAACAAAACAAAACAAAACAAAACAAAACAAAACAAAACAAAACAAAACAAAACAAAAACACTGTCATCACTTTGTGTTAAGAAATCACAGAAATTTTTATTTAGGAAATGTTCCTTCAGTATTTATTAGATAAATTTTCATTTAGGTGAGAACTTTTACTTTTTTGTGTAGACTAACTCAAACTATGCTTTTCTTTTCATAGTTGAATTGTATCTTACTCTGCATAGCAAAGAAATTAGTAGTTCTTTGAACTTAAAGACTTGAGAATTTCCTCATTGTGAATTAGTTCTTCCTGTATAAACTGCTGTTCTTCTGCTGCTAAAGAACTTAGTAAAATAATAAGCAAACAGTAAACAAACCATAAGCTATGATACTAATTAATAATGAAATATATTAAACGTTGTTTAAATATTAAACAGCAAAATACTCCTTGTATATTAAATAAATAAGATTTGAATTTGTCATTTGGGGATATAGGCCAATATCACCAATGAGAGATGGTCTAGTGCAAAGAGTGGCCTCAAAACATGCATACATACAAACAGACAGACACACACACACACACAAAACATACACAGATGAAGAGAAAAAAAGGAGGGAGGAAACACAACATTCAATACTGGTATCACTTCCAATAACACTTTAAATGGGTGAGTCTCACTACCCCCCCTCGTGTCTGTCTGTCTGTCTGTCTGTCTGTCTGTCTGTCTGTCTGTCTCTCTCTCTCTCTCTCTCTCTCTCTCTCTCTCTCTCTCTCACACACACACACTCACACACACACACACTCACACACACACACACACACACACACACACACAAATTATCTGGAAAACTTTTGAAATTTAGTAACAATTGGGTTTATCCAAGAAAATAAGAGTAAGGATTCAGATATATTTTTCAAATCTCTTCAAATGGTGAGCTTCTGATTAAAAACTACATATTTTTTCTTACTGTTACTTAGAAGACTCCAGATAACAGAGAACCTTCCTTTACAAGTAAAGCTGGCAAGAATACCTCCAGTTAGCAACTTATAGGGAAACTGAACTTATTAATGTGTACTCATTTTCATTAAACTATCTACTTATTTCTTCTCATTGCTTATACTTCTTTATTCTCAAATTCTAAGACCAAATATGGTCAAAACTATTTTAAAGACTGAATCACTTATGCTGAAAATACATCATCCATTTACACATATAAATAACTACTGAATGCCTACATGTGCAAGGCACTGTTAGGTGCTGCTGCAGAACTGAGTCACAGGAGAATAATGAATGATTGGCTGAGCATAGTGGATTTTTATAATTTGCTTTTTCCCTTTATTTTTATAATTAATCACTATAAAATTTCATAAACTTACTTATGGGACCAAAATGTTGAGGTTAAAAAAAATCTAAAATGTTTGTGCATGTTTATGTGTAGGTAATTAAAGAAAGGAAACTATGATACAGAAGGCAGAAGAGTTCTTAGGAGAGGGTGAGGAAGAAAAAGAAAAAGAAATAGAATATATGTGATAGGAAAGCAAAAAGGGAAATGGAGGCAAGAAGAACGGGGAGGTCAGCAAGGATGGGAAAAGAACAAGTAAATGACATGTGTCCACCAAACTGCTATCAGGAAACTCATTATGATTCCACCTCAATTTTCTTTTTTAAAATCTTAAAAATAAAACAAGAAACCCCAGTGCACACAAATAATCTGATTTCAAGATACGCGTAAAGCACAGTTCTAGATTTACTAAGTTACAGGTATACCCAGAAACCTTTGACTAAACACAAAGCAAATTTAAAATAGAAAAATAAACCATGTTCAAAGTAGATATTAATTTTAACCATACTCTGTTATCAAGTAAATTTCAGATAGTAAGAATAAATATCAAACATCTTTATGGAAAGGTAGTAGTAGTTCATGTCCACTTTGCAGTAGTCCTAACAAGTAATTTTACATTAAAGTATTACAGGTTTGACTCACTGACTATTTCATTGTGGAGAAAGTTTATTCAATACATAATTTAAGAATAGATTTGTATGCTGAGAAATTCTCTGAACAAACTGAGTTTTCTTTTGCCATAAAGAAGAGGATGCAGGAGAATAGGAAATTGTGGGCAAAACCTACTAAAATTCAAAATGTACTAAAGTCATTTGAAACAATAGCTGCTTCTCTTCTGGAGAGCCCACTGAATTCCATCTGAATAAATATCTTTTCCATTTTTACTGATAATTGATTTTTGTAGTAAGTTAATAAAATAAATTAATACTTTTTTCTCATCTTTATGATAGCATTAAATTCTAAAGAGGCTAAGTATCCTCACCAGAACAGAAGAGCTAAATGTTTTACTGCACCCCCCAAGTTCCCCAATTTGATAACCTAAGAGATAGCCACTGAAGAAAACAAGATACAAGGTGGGATGGTCAACAAGAGCTCTAATGGCAGAAAACGGTTTCAAGGAATAAATATTCCTTTTAAATAGTAAAAGGTAAAACCAGGACTCAAAGAGCATGGTCATTCATTGCAGCTTGGATGCAACACTCTGTCTAAAGTAGAGAAATAGTAAAATATTTTACTAAGTTAAAATATAGGTTTTATATTTTATACCACATTGAACACACACATAAAAATACCAGTGTTTTTATCTTGTTTCTGTTCAGACACGTAACCAAATGTGTTCTTTGGTGCCTGGGAATTTATCAATATTTAGAGATAATGGAAGATAAGAAGTCCCAAGTTGACATGTGTACAAATAGAAGACTCAAAATCCTATAGCATATAAGAATCAAAATCAAACTTAGAAGTTCAAGTTACACTGTAACTAGGCTGATACGTACTCAAGTCTCCCAAATCATACTTTAGCTTTCTAGGTAAGAGTCACTACAGCCTATTATACTTTAATCTTTGTTTCTTGAGATTTCTTTTCAAGTGGAAACATATCCCAGATAGAAATATATCACTTTAAGTTTAAAATCATCAAAGTCAACAAAGATAGTGTACATTCATTAAATGTATTCATTTACAAAAGAAATCTTGAAAAGGCTGAATTCAACCGAAACTGAAGACTTGTTCTTGATTTTTCATTATTCCTTTTTAAACATGAGTTAGTATAGACATAGTATACACACAGGCCAACTTTCAACTGATTTAATAGTTACTTCCCTTTGATAGGGTTTTGAAGTTCTAGAGTCTAAAATTTAAAACCATTCATGACAGTATTTTCCAGTAAAAGGAATCATAGAGCAATGAAAAATCAGAAGCAAGATGGCTTAGAGAGCCTAATAACTTCTAAATATACACACATTTATAACCTGTATTTATTTCTAAAGAAACAAATGTTTTTAAGTAATGCTAATTTAACCAATAGAGAAAAAGCTTCTATCAAAATATACAATTTCCATTACAGACTAGAAGGCTAATATTAAAAAAATAGTTGTAAGCCAAAAAAGTTTGCTTGTATGGATGGGAGGCAATGCCCCTTTGAAGCACACAGAATCAAACAAGGTCTTATAAAAGACTGCTCTGTGGCCTTCTTCATTTGCAAGTTCTTGATGAATTCATAAAGCTTGGGTTTCAGTCTGTAGATGAAGCTATATCCATGCTTCTTAAACCAAGTTTTCAGAAATGGAGGAATCAAGTGATTCAGAATCTCAAGTGGGATTTATGCTTTACCATGTACCTGGGAAAAAAAGAGAGTAATGGGTTATGATGACAATACAAATTTCAAAATTTTAACATGTAAAAAGGGTTGACTTCTTTATTACAAAATCACTAAGGGACAAAATACTGTTTTTACTAAGCAACTAGAAACTGGATTTTGCAGCTTCTGAAAAAAAATTTTTTTTTCATTAAATTCTATAACCTAAGAGCTTACTGGAAGTACATTTGTCTTTACACACTATCAGTTACAGCCATAGAGTTACCTAATGACTTTCAGAAAACTGACATAATCCAGTGAGAGATACCAAACAAGATATAGTTTTCAGGGAACACAACAAATAGCAACTGAGTCCATAGTATTAGTTATGATAATCCGCTGTTCTTTTATTTGTAAATTACAGAACAGCTGCTATTTTAAAAGACTTAACAACTCTATCCTAGTAATTACAATAAATGAAGAATTAAATTCCTTTCACAAGCGTTCAGGGTAAAGCCCGGGGTCACCTGACAGCAGGTTCCTAAGCAGATTGAAAATGAAGTGCAGAAGGTTTCCTAGTTCATGAGAGCAAGATCACAAAATCTTTGTCTTTGTCTTCTCACAACAGAGTCTAATGTGCCTTCTAATAGACTCTAAACTCTACATTTACATATTAAGTCAATAAATCAAAGTATTTCTCAATCATCAATTATGTTGGCATCAAATCAGACAATATTCAAAGCAAGGAATTACAAAATATAGTTTATAACTTTAAAGATTTTAAATTCTGATTTTAAAAAATTGCTAAAATAAAGTATATATGAGTATATTTTAGGATCACAATTACCTATCCAATGTTTCCCAGAAGCGTAAGAAAACTGGTCTATCCAAATGACGCTTATGGTAGCTGAGTTCTAACACTGTTACATCCCATTTTTGAACATTTGGATCTAGACGAACTTCATCATACTTGAGATGGAAGGCTTTAACTACATGGGGAACAGGAAGAAAGAAAACAGCATTCTTATTAAAAACTATAGCCAAAATTATGGAAACATTTTCTAGAAAGAAGTATAAATACACACAAATACCAAAACAAACAAAAATTCCAATCTTTCTACTATTAACTAAAGCTATATTAACAATATATCCAGTGACCTGTGAAACAGCTGTTCTATGGTACCATCAGAAACACTCAAAGTCAATAGCGAGAGTTGATACAAGTTAGCAACTGGTGATTGAATAACAAATAAGGTAAGATAAAATTCTTAATTCAGTGAAGGATAGTTAAGAGAAAGACAACTCAAATATAGTATAAAAAGGGTAATACAAGATCACAGAGACATAAAAAAGTACCTTTCACAAGACATAAATTCAGAAAAAGACTACATAGGCAATAATGTTTCATTTAAAACAAAGAAAAACAAGCAATGAACAAAGTGACACAATGATAAAGATAATACTGGAATAGTTTAGTCTTAGAAATGAAAATGTCAAAGAAATGGAATATATCGAGTAACAAAGAGAAAGGACAAAGGATTAAGATCATAAACGTTCAGAGTGATATTGGTCTTGGAAGCCCATATCAGTCTAGAATTCACGTGATATGGAAATCCTTATAAACTATTTACTAAATAAAGGAAAGGAATTCTTCAGTTAAGTAGAAGAGACAGAGCCAGGATGACAAATACCTGTGAAGTCACTAGGGAGTGAGAGCCAACAGGACTCAGTGCTGGCAGAGTTTTGTCAACATGACAGAAACTCAAGGAACCTCAACTGAGAAAAATCCATCCTACTGGCCTGGAACCAGGACTGTGGGAGCATCTTCTTGATTAGCGACTTATGTGGGAGGACCCAGTCCAGTGTGGTAATGCCATGCCTAGGCAGGCTAAGCAAGCCACAAAAAACAAGCCAACAAGCTTCCCTTCATGGTTCCTGCCTCTGGGCCAGCTCACTTTCTGCCCTGGTATCTCTCAATGATGGACATAGTATTTAAAAAATAAAATGCTTCTTATGAATTGTTAAAGCCTGTAATTTCTTTAAAAATGAATAATTTTTACTGTTATTTACTTTTGATCTAGACTTTTTAAACTAAAGTTGGTAGCATACTAAGAAAATAAGGTTCCCCTCATCAGATAAAAGACAAAAAAATTATTTTATTTATTTATTTATTTTGGTTTTGGGGACAGGGTTTCTTTGTGCAGCCCTGGCTGTCCTGCAACAGACAAAATATCTTTATTGCAGATATCAATAATGCAAAGCAAACATGCCAGCATATTACCATAAAATGTATGTGACTCGCCGGGCGGTGGTGGTGCATGCCTTTAATCCCAGCACTCGGAAGGCAGAGCCAGGTGGGTCTCTGTGAGTTGGAGGCCAGCCTGGGCTACCAAGTGAGTCCCAGGAAAGGCGCAAAGCTACTCAGAGAAACCCTGTCTCGAAAAACCAAAAAAAAAAGTGACTCAAAAAAAAAAAAAAAAAAAGTTTTCTAAGGTTCTTCAAGTAAAAACAAAAGAAATTACATAGTTACACAATGAACACAAATAAAAATCATATGCCTCAGAGTAACATACATCTTTAGGCAAAATTTATAAATTGCAAAAATTTTCAGCAGGGAACAAAAAGGTATCCTTGTGAAAAAACAGATACACTAATGGCATGCCATGATAGAGAAGATATTGCAGAGATTTTAAAAATGTAATAGTAACCAGCAAAAATCTGAAGAAACTATCATTAAAAAGTCTTTGGGGAATGGGGCTGGAGAGATGTCACGGTGGCTTCTGCTCTCCAGGAGGATCTGGGTTCTATTCCCAGTACCCACATGGCAACTCATAAATACCTGTAAATTCCAGCTGTAGGGAATTCAAGGCCCTCTTCTGGCCTCTGTGACAGAAAGCACACATATGGTGCACATACACAAATGCAGACAAACTCAAATATAGATAAGAAAAAATAATCTTTTTTAAAAATCTTGAGAGCTGAAGATTGAATGCTTGCCTTAGCATACAAAAGTCAAGGATTTAATCTAGAGCATTTCAATAGTGTGGGGGGTGGGGGTGGGGTGGGGGTGGGGGGGGCTGTTTTCAAAAACAAATGTATATAACTACTCAGCTACTCAAACATAAAATATTAAGGTACAAATTAAAATTTATTATACTTTTGAAAGGATTTTATTTGGAATTTGGTATCTAATATCTTTGCTAAATTTGACTGTATCATAATTATGCAATATTACATTACTTTTCTACTTATAGTTCATGAAAATACTGCCCAAACTCCCAGGTTTCTCTTATGCTATATAAGTAATTAAATTCTTTGCTATATGCATTATGATGTGGAAAAGGGTGGGACTGTAAAAGCTGAGAAAAGCACTGTGATGGTTAATTTATCAACTTGAAACAAACTAGAATCACCTCAGTAGAGAGTCTGAATGAGGAATTTTCTACACTGGGTTGGCATCTAAGCTCATCTATGGTGGACTTTCCTTACTAAGTTAACTGACGTAGAATGAGCCAGTCCACTATGGGCAGCACCACAGGTCCTAAACTGTATAAGAATAGAGAAATCCGCTGGAAGCACAAGTAAGCAAGCAAGCAAGCAAGAATGTATTCATTTCTCTCTGCTCTTTACTTGTAATGTGATATGGCTAGCTAAATAAAGGTTCTGCCTTGACCTCCTCACAATGATGAACTTAAGAAAGTATAAGCTGACATGAACATATTTTTTACCTAAGCTGCTTTCTGTCAAGGTATTTTATTATAGGAACACCAATGAAACTAGGACAAGCACTAACAGCTAAAAGACAATATAGGCCAAAGTTTCTGGTTTAGGCAAATCACAGAAAAAAACTAAGCTACGGATAAAAAAGGTGAAGAGAGTACGTCAATTAATTGGTGTCAATTGGAATAGATTGTCATATTCCAAAGAACATTACCAAGTATTTACTGGGTAGTAAGACATACAGCAGTCCCTCAATGCTGAAATGTAAGAGACATAATTTTTATAAAGTGGGGAGAGGAAAAAAAACTGGAAATGTGAGTTGGACAGTGTGGCACATGCCTTTAGTCCCAGCACTAAGGAGGCAGAGGCAGGCGGATCTACATGAGTTTGAGGCCAATTTGGTCTACAAAATGAGTTCCAGGACAGCCAAAGCTATTACACAGAGAAACCCTATCTCAAAAAACAAAATGAAACAAAAAACTGAAAATGTAAGATTTCCTTAGAGGGTATTCAGAATTTAAAGAGGAACAATAATTTAAAATGTACAGCTGGCAGTCAGAAAGAACTACCAAGAAATAAAACCAAAAAACCTTGAGATCAAATGAAGCCCAGTACATGGACACAAGCATTTTAAAAAGTAAGAAACCAGTCAACACAGTAAAATTCTGATAGAAGGCCAAAACTATCTAATACTGGGAGGTGTAGAAAATCAATTTTAGTGAAAGAGCCAAGGTACAGTGGCTTGAGAACTGAGCGCCAAGTTTGTGGAGATAATTGTTCCACAAAGTAGTTACAAAAAAGAGGGTAGGAGATTAGGTTCATGGTTTGGTTTTGGGATTCATTTAAATATAGAAGAACATTTCTAACCACTGCCAGAAAGGAGCCAGTATGAAAGCAACAATGAAGAGAAAGAATAGTATGTGGAATAAATTTATTGATTATTGCTAAATTCTCAACATCCTTATCTACCTTGGAAGAATAATCTCAATGATTGTAATAAACATTATATTCCTAATAAAATTTGGTCTTTTTATCTTGAAGATAACCTAATCACTTTTAAATGATAGCCAAGGCAAGATTTAAAGAAAAAAAGAAAAAAGAAACAGGTACTTGCATTCACTAACACATTTCCATTCTCTCCATATATTTAACTTTCTATGTGCCAACTCTATGCATTCCTCAGAAGTGGAATAAAGAGCTATCATAATAACGGCAATATTGTAATTTGTCTTTAAAAGTAGACTGAGATAAAATAAAAACAAATTAATAAAACTTTAATTTTAGGACAGACTGGTATTACCAACAAAAATGGATTGCTAAAATATCTGGACTAAATAAAAGTACAATTTATATTCACAATAAGTTGTCCCTGGTTAATTTTTAATTTTTTTCACTAACATTAATATTTTAATTGGGTTGGCCAACTAAGTAATAGTTGGACTATCCCTTCCACCTAACAGACTAAATAATCTACTGTGTCAATTTCCACCAATGTATTCAACAAGAGAGATTTTTATCATATGAAGTCATTCACTCTCAGAACAGTTACAGAAAGTCTCCATGTATCTGGCACTCTTTTGTTGAGAATACAAAGGTGGAAGGAATGAATAAAGCAGAAAAGGGCTGCTCCTTCTGTGGTACCTGCATTCTCTTCCAATAAAGATAGAAAAATTTTAAATTGCCAAGAAACAAACACTAGTAAGGATTCTCCAAAGAAAGAACACTTGAGCTAAGAGCACTGTATGAAGAAGAATGGCCAATCATACAATAACCATCCCAGATGAGGTAGCTGATAGATGTCCTGGACATTTCAAGTTAGTGCTGCTATACAGCAAAAGTCAACCTATCTAAAACTTAAGTTATTGCTTGATATATGCAGGTAGAGAAATATGAGTAGAAATCAATTTATACAATGTATATTATATGTAGCTAGTTATTAATCTTATAAATATGTATAGGCATACTGAATTATTAATAATGTAAGAAACCTAAAATATTTGGCAATGTAACATATAGGCAACACTCATATTTTTATATACAACCACATAAAAAATATTAATGTACAAAAGGCTTTAAAAATACCTCACAGGTGGTTAAAGGTTAGTTTGTATGTTACTCAATGGCAATCCTTTCATACATTCTTATACAGGGTGACTTACATGTGCTCTTTCTCTTAAAAACTAGTTCTACACTGAATAAGCAGTAAACATATGGAGAGAGAATCTTACTTTTAGCAAATATGTCAACTGGTGATCCATCAGGTAGAAGCCATGGCCAACCTTTGAACTGCCAAGCAGGACCTTGAACAAAAACAGCTACAACCCGATCCCTACAAGCAGAAAGAAGGGAGTGGAAGAGAGAAGAATATCTCAAACTTGAGCTTTAACTATGCAAATCCTTAAAAAGAAGTTTCCTAATTATTCATGGGACAGTCGTCCCAGCAGTCCTCTTGGTGAGACAAACATAGTTGACATTTTACTATGTTGGTAGGATATAAACCTTAATGACCCTAGCCCCTACCGAAGTCTTAAGGACATGGCTGCAAACAATAGTTTGAGGTCATCTTTGTAATCCTTTTTTCTTCCCTTAAGTAAAGACTTACAGACTGGAATACAGATCGGTAGCTGATTTATTAACTGAACACACTGGTTTTAAAAGGAAGTTATTGGAAATTCAAATAAATATTAAATATTTGAATTTAATTAAAACACTAAATTATAGGAATTCCCCAGCCATTTTGTGAAACTTTCAAAGACTTACTTTCAAATCTTATGGTTCCTTAGGAAGAAATCTAAGTATAAGATCACCTCAACATTTCTAATTTATCAAGCTTTAGACAACTATTTTATTTACAGTAAATGTTAGGTTTTTAAAGAAACTTGTTTTTTTTTTCCAGCTATACAAACTAATTTTCCAAGAAAAAAACAAATCTCTAGGTCTTCACATTTCATTATTTTGCATAATATTCAGTTAAAAATTCTATAAAGTACTGCCATAAGCAGTTTAAGTATACAAGAGTCAGGAACAAAATAATGATGGTTACTTACCATGAATAACATTAACTTAAGTATTTACTAAGTGACAGTGTTGTTTTAAACACACTATAAATTAATCATGTTAATACATTTCATCTTCAAAACACTCTGGTGAGGTGAATACTACAAAGAACAGTCTACTAAACAGAAGGCAAAGAGAGAGAGAGAGGGACAGGGGAGAGAAGAAGGAAGGAGAATAATGATTAATCTCAGGCATTGGGTAGGAAAGTTCCATTTAAGGACTGATATATCAAGAGATATAAATCACCTGCATATTACTACAGAAACAGGCTGCCCTTTAAAAGGTCTACAGAATGCCTAGGGATCTTCATACCACACAATAATAATCCCTGCCTTAGATAACAACTCTATACACCTAACAAAACAATTAAGCAGTTACTATGTTCAAGACCTACAGTAAACCAGGTATGGAATTAATGCCAATAACCAGTTTTCAGGAGGCTAAAGCAAAAGGAGTGCTGTGAGCTCCAGCTCAAACTAGAGTGAGGCTATTCTTCAACAGACAGACACAGACACACAGACAGACAGACAGACAGACAGACAGACACACACACACACACACACACACACACACACACACACACACACAATGACAACTAGCAAAGTCACTCAGGAAAACAGCAACCTGAAAATTCCTACTCTTCTCAAAGTTTCTGAGGCTAAAGTTAAATCATAAATAAAAATATTTCCTTCTGTGGAATATATATCCCAAACTTTCAAAAACATCTTTAAAAGTACAGCACACTACTAAATAAATTAGATGTAACTTACACCATATAATAGTTATTACTATAATATGTATGTAATTGCATATATTTCTAGAATATCAGTATTATTATATAATCTTCCTATATGGATTAATAAATTTTCTAAGATAATTTCTATTTAGAACCTGTTATAAAGTATGATACCTATTTATATCGTTTAAAAAATGGGCAGGCAAGATAGCTCAGCAGGTGAATGCACTTGCTACCAAACCTGACAACCTGGGTTTGATCCAGGACACACACAGTAGAGGAGAAAAACCAACTCCTACAAGCTGTCCTCTGACGTCTGCAATCATACCATGGCATACTCATACACACAAAATAAATATTTAAAAATAAACTTTAAATGCAAACAAAACGTTAATGCAGAGAGAATGGGGGAGAAGGGAGAGAGAGTGGGGGAGGGAGGGAGAACCTTACCAATCTTGAGGCATAAGTTTCAGGGGCTGGTCTACTACTCTATAAGGTACTGTGACACTAATGGCGGTGCCCCCTGGTTGCATCTGATCTTTTCTTCTCTGTATTAGTGTTTCATTTTCTCGTTGACAACCTTGTTTCTTCTTTTCATCTGATGGGACAAACCTTTGAAAGAGTAGAGAAAAAGCACACAATATGATGAAACAAGGAAAATATATTTTTAAATACTTTTTGAAATGTTAATATTTTAAGCTAAAATGTTTGCCTTACATGTAGATCTTATGAGTTGGAAAGATACGTTCCTTTTTGTTTTGTTTTGATTTTGGTTTTTGAGACAGGGTTTCTGTGTAGGCTTGCCTATGCTGGAAATAGGCTGTGTAGAGCAGGCTGCCCTCAAACTCAGAGATCCGCATCTACCTCTGTGTAGCTGGAAGTTTTTCTGTGTCCCAACCTGGCCCATGGTCAGGACAAATCTCTCCCACCTGCAGGTCCCGTAGCCGCTCAGACCCAAATAAATACACAGAGGCTTATATTATTTACAAATGATATGGCCTAATGGCTCAGGCTTCTCACTAGCTAGCTCTTACATCTTAAATTAACACATTTCTATAAATCTACACTCTTCCACTGTGGCTTACCAGTACTTTACATCTTGCTTCTTCTGGCAGCTAGCAGCATCTCTCTGCTGTCTTTCTCCTTCCTCTCTCTAGTTAGAATATCAGGCAGTGGCAGCACACGCCATTAATCCTATCACTTAGTAGGTAGGATCTCTGTGTGTTCAAGGCCACACTGGAAACAGAGCCAGTCTCCACTGGACACTTTTTTAAAAAAAACTTCTATACTTTTATATTTCAGAAAAATTAAGAAAAGTGAGATTAAACTTCTGTGTTACTTTTAAGATTCTAAAGTAGGAAAATCAGCATATATTAATAGTCTGTTCTAATAAACACCTTTAATACTATCATATAACAGTATTTATAAATTCTATGTGGTTCAATTTTCTACTGTATCCTCCCCACAGAAGACATACTATAAAATAGCCTAACATTCTGAAGAGGTGCTACCACTCTAGAAACTGGTAGTGTTTTACAAGCTATAATGGTTAGCATGTTAGCTGTCAACTTGACTCAATTTAGAATGGTATGAAAACATTCCTTTGGGTGTGTCTTGGGGAATTCGGAAAGGTTTAACTGAAGGAGGCAGTTCCACCTGGATTATAGACAACACTATTCCAAATGTTGAGGCATGTGGCTGAATAAAAGTAAAATAACACCAGCATTTATTTCTCTCTGCTTCCTGAATCAGATATAGTGTGACAACCTGTCTCACTCCTGCTGCCAGGGCTTTCCACAGGGGAGACTATATACACCCTACAACTGTAAGACAAAAGGAACCCAAGTTGCTTCTGTCGAGTATTCTGTCAGAACACTGAAAAAAGTACCTAATACTTAATTGGGTATAAACACTTGTAATTTTTAAAGTAAATATAATCCAAACATATGGTCCATTAGTCATGGCTTAGCCTCTCCAATGAGATCAATACAACCGCTGCAATTGCAGAGCAGTGCTTCCAAAGGCTAGGGAAGATGAAATGGTAAAGGGATAAGGGCTAAGAAATAAGAGTTGGCTGTGGGGTTAGGGTTAGGGTTGGAATGCATTAAGTCCACACTAGGAAGGGCTCCTTGAAACTTTCTATAAAGTAATGCTAATTTTGTGGTCATGAAAGATTTTAGTGCTTGATAATAACAGCAGTACAGAAACTATCTGAGAGGACCTGATTTTATCTTTATTTTATATCTGCTAATCATTTCCTCCTGTATAATTTTTGCTCATTTTTAATTAATCAAGCTTATACAGAAAATGCCAAATTTAAAGCAGCACTTTAAATAAAACATAGTTTTAAAATATTGTATATAATGTTGGAAACAATAAAGGAAAGTATTTAGTAAACATGCACATGCAAATGAAGCACATTAAATGTCAGAATGCATCTACATGGTTGAGTCTGTGCTCTTGAACTCGTTTCAGACGCGCACAAATCTTAGCACCAAAACTAAGTTGGTTTTCTTGGCCTCAGTCTCTACCTAGCTGAGGTTAAATTGCTCACATTTATAAATACCACATTTTTCTTTCTGAATTCTGAAATGTTATAAAAAAAGTACTTCGATAATGAATTATAAAATAAAAACAGCCGGGCGTGGTGGCGCACGCCTTTAATCCCAGCACTCGGGAGGCAGAGGCAGGCGGATCTTTGTGAGTTCGAGGCCAGCCTGGGCTACCAAGTGAGCTCCAGGAAAGGCGCAAAGCTACACAGAGAAACCCTGTCTCGAAAAAACCAAAAAAAAAAAAAACCAAAAAAAAAAAAAAAAAAAAACAAATGATATTACCCAATTAATAAAGTTATTACATACCTAATCCAACCTATTTCCTAACAAATAAGAGTTATGTAGCACCTGCATGTTTCTACACTGATTGCTTCAGTTTTATTAAAGTTCAGAACAACTCATATGATCCAGAAGTTTAAAAAATAACTAAGTTTTTCACGTGTTCTAGTATTTTAATGTCTGCTTGTGTCAAGGTATGTTTTTATTTTAAGAACAGCAGAGTTCCTCTGTTAACAATAAGAAGAACAATAACTATTTCAAATACTTTCCTCCTTTGGTCAGTTGATAACATAAAGATAAATAAAATAATAAATAAATAAAATAATACTTAATGGAAAAAAAAAAAAGAATACTGCACTGAGTTTTAGTTAGGCACTACCATTCACTAGTTGGCTTTGGGGACCTAACCCCTTTCTGGGCTTAAATTCCTCACTTACTGTGTGGGCACTGTGGTGATATCTTGTTTGTGCTCTACCAAATAAACCGTGCCTGGAAATCAGAGTGTGGAGCTAGCCACTAGAGGCCAGGCAGTGGTGGCACACACCTTTAATCCCAGCACTAGGGAGGAGGAAATAGGAAGTGATATGATTGGGTGGAGACAGGAGCTCAGCCCCTTTCAGGCTGAAGATTCAGTAGAAGTAAGAAGTCTCTCTAGCCGGGCGGTGGTGGCGCACGCCTTTAATCCCAGCACTCGGGAGGCAGAGGCAGGTGGATCTCTGTGAGTTCGAGGCCAGCCTGGTCTCCAAAGCGAGTTCCAGGAAAGGCGCAAAGCTACACAGAGAAACCCTGTCTCGAAAAACCAAAAAAAAAAAAAAAAAAAAAAGAAGTCTCTCTAATGGCTGGCTCCTTTACTGATCTTTCAGCATTTACCCCCAATATCTGGCTCCTGGTTTTTATTATTAAGACCAATTAGGATTTGTGCTACAGGGCACCATCATCTCAAAGTGGGCATAAGACATCCCACCCCTTAGGGTTTTACGCAGGACAATGGAATTGAAAGGGAAAAATCAGTAGCCATCTTGAGAGGCACTTCCCCCTCCCCTCCTCCAAAGGCATTTGCTGACCAGTAGTTTTAGAATTGATCAGAAGTTGAACTTAAGGCTGGGACAATAAATCTATGTATGCTGGACTTGGCAAAACAAGATATGAGGAGTAATGGGCTCAACTGACCAGAAGTTGACCTTGGAGAAGAGTAGGACTGGAACAATAAATCTGAATGTATATATCCTGGGTTCAACAAAAGCAGGACATGGGGAGTAAAAAATTTATGTCTCTGTAGTTACCCTGAATCCTGTTAGCCATCAGTAACCTCATGCTTATAACCAGTAACTTCAAAGAACTACCTCACCCCTAACCCCCTCATCCAATCCCAAGCTGCATGTAAACCTTTCCTATATAAACCCCTTCAAGTGAGTGCTTGGGGCGTTCTCCTCCACCTGCTATGTTGGACGAGAATCAAGCTTGTTTGTTTTGTTATTAAAAACCTCTGTGTGCTTGCATCGGGAAAAAAAAAAAAAACAGCAGAGTTCCTCTGTTAACAATAAGCAGCAGCTCTATTTCAAATACTTTCCTCCTTTGGGGAGTTGATAACATAAGGATAAACCTTATGACTGCTTTTGAAGTTCACTAGAAAGATTATATGCTACTTGTTCATCTTGCTGAAGATCATCAAACCTAAGAGACACTAAGGTCTAGTATACAAACTCTATCAAAAATATTCACTGCCAACTAAACTCCAATACTTTAATGATACTGCACATAACTGAAAGCCACTATCCCTCTACTGGAATTGGCTACTTCTTCTAGCAGACTACAATGCTTGATGTTATGACAGAAAAATTTTCATTTATACCTCAAGAACAATAATAAGCAGAGCTTTACCTACAGTACAAGTTCTCTATAGAGATCATTTAGATCTTCAAAGTAATTATAACAACAAAAGTTTGTAATCTTCTCACAAAGTAGAATTCATTTTAATGTATTTTTGCACATATAACATTGGCATAAAATTTACACACAATTAAATATAAAAAAGTTTAAATTTATACCCAGAGCATGTTCATTTAAAAAAAAAATGTGATATCCACTGACGCCTTGTGCACTTTCAATCAGTCAATTCTCATCACTCTTCTCTCAATAATCACTTTATATTCCCATCAGGATAAACTGGTCTTGCCATATTCATATACATAAAGTCCTATAGGACATAATCCTTTGTAGCTGGCTTCTTCAATCAAGTGTTTCTAATATTCAACCACACTGTGGGAACACAATCAGTAGTTTGCTCTCTTTTACTACTGAGTGGTATTTTATCATTAGACTTCAGTACTGAAAATGATTTTGTTCTTGCTAATTGTGGGTGTACGGGTGTCATAGTTCATTTGAGATATTATAATAAAAACATGACAGACAAGGTGGCTTCTAAGACAACTTTTATTTCTAACATTTCTAGAAGTTGAGGTCAAACATCAAGATGACAACAGACTTGAAACCTCGGGAGGAAAGAATTACTTAGTGTTTCAGCCTGCCACCTGCACTCTATGTCCTCACAGTGAAGAGAGCAAGAGAACTCTGAGGTTTTCACTGCAACGGTATTAATCCTATTACCAAGGGCAGAGTTCTCATCTTAATTAGCCCCAGTCTTAGTTACTTTTCTAGTTGCTGTCACAAAATAAAAAAAAGCTTGACAAATAAAACTTAAGGAAAGAAGAGTTTATTACATATCTCATAGTTCAGAGGTCCAGTCAGTCCCTCCCGGCTAGGAAGTGATGGCAGCAGGAGCTCGAGGTAGCTGGTCACATTGTAACTACAGTCAGGAAACAGAGAGCCACGAATGCCCCTCACAGTTCCCTTTCTTCATTTTATCCACTGTAGGACCCCAGCCCATGGAATAGTGAGTGCTGTCCAAAGTTCACTGGTTTTCCCATCTCAGCTAACCTATGCAGACAATCCCTTACAGCTATGTCCAGAGGTCTGTCTCCTAGGTGATTCTTGATTCTGTCAAGCTGACAATATCAACCAACACATCTCCCAAAGTCTCCTCTTTTTTATATCATCATATGAATGATAAATTTAAATATATGAAATTGATAGCAGAACAAACATTCAGTCCTCACCAGAAAGGTTCTAAGACATGGGTTAGTACAAATTAAGCTAGCACAGGAATTACATTAGTAATTTACAAACATGTATTTTCATTTCTTCTATATAAACACCTTGGAGTGGAATTTTTGAATCATGGAGTACATTTAACTTTGTAAGAAATTGCAAAAAAAGTTTTTAAGAATAGTTTTGCATATTCATAAAAAATTCCTGAGAACTAGATTTTTAATTTTGCCATTTTCAATGAGTGTGAAGTACTATCTCATGTATTTACTGGATATTGTATTCTTTATTGCAGTATCTCATCTTTTGCTTCTGAGTCTTTTTAATATCAGTATATAGGAGTTCCTTATACACTGTAGACATAAGTCTCTTCTTAGAAATGTTTAATGTGAAAAATAAAAATTATGTCAGGGTTGCCACTAAGCCCTGACAACTCTAATTTGTACATCACCAATTGTAGGATATATTCCAAAATTAAGTCATGACACATAAGTTTACATTAGTTCAATAAATATGCAATGATTTCCTCAACTAAACAAAGAGTATGACCAAAGTGCTACATATACAGTACTATTAGAACAAACAACAGTGTTTTATTCCTATGCCTCTCCTTGCCCAAGTAGTTTAGTTAACACAGCGGCACCTGGAGGAACAGTACATCAGACAGTTAAATATGAGAAAAAGTGTTATCTCCTAGTCTATCAAGCTTTAAATGTGTTCCTAAAAAAGGAATTAAAGTATTTAATAGTAAATCTAACTATGTTTATTTCACTAAGAATTTGTCCTATTTAGCCGGGCAGTGGTGGCACAGGCTCTTAATCCCAACACTCGGGAGGCAGAGCCAGGAGGATCTCTCTGAGTTCAAGGCCAGCCTGGGCTACAGAACGTGATCCAGGACAGGCACCAAATCTACACGGAGAAAGCCTGTCTCGAAAAACCAAAAAGAAGAAAAAAAAAAAAAAAAAAAAAAAAAAGAATTTGTCTTATTTAAAGGGTATTACATTAATAATTTTACAATGGATTTTTTAAGATAGCAATTGACCTAATTTACAATCTCTCAACTGTCAGTCAGACGTGATGTTTACATCAACTAGTGTGCTACTCTGAAGCATATCTGTGATTATTGGGTAAAATGAAAAATCAACCTGAAAAAATTATTTAAATAGAACTACATTATTTCAGATTTATCATGGTGAATGCTGACTGTCAAATGAATAGATCTAGAATGACCTAAAAGACAAGCCACCCAGCAAGTTTGCTAGATTGGGTTATCTCCTACTGAACTTCAGGTTTCAACCAAACACAGCCCTGAGTTATCTGAGGGAGTCTCAAATGAGGAATTGCCTGATCAAACTGGCCTGCTGGCATGTCTGCTTGCTAACTGATGTAATAGGGTCCAGCCCACTGTGCCAATACAATATCTGGACAGTGGATCACGGACTATATAAAAAAAATTGGCTGGTCAGAAGCCAGGGGGTGAGCCACTAACAGCATTCTTCCAGTCTCTACTTAAGTTCCCCCTGTCTGTGTTTCTACCCGAGTTCTCTCAATGATGGACTATAACTTTTGTTTTAAAAAAAAAAACAAAACAAAACAACATTTTTTTAAAGATTTATTTATTATGCATAGTGTTTTGTCTGCACGTATCCCTGCTGGCTATAAGAGGGCACCAGATCTTATTACAGATGGTTGTGAGCCACCATGTGGTTGCTGGGAATTGAACTCAGGACCTTTGGGAGAGCAAGCAGTGCTCTTAACCTCTGAGCCGTATCTCCAGCCCTGGACTATAACTTTTAAGATAAAATAAGTCCTTCCCTCTCCAAGTTGGTTTTGGTCATGGTGTTTATTTAACACTGCAATAGAAAGCACACAAGAACAAGTTCATCGAGGTGGGAAGGTCCACACTAACATAGGTAGCACCATTTCATGGGCTGGGTCCCAAATGAATGAAAAGGACAATTCAAATAGTTAGCATCTCTTTCTGCTTCCTAAATGTACTTCAACTGTGATGAGATGACTCCTGTTTCTGGGGCCAGGATTTCTCTGCTAGTTAAGTTTTTATTCTCTTTGTTGTTGTTGATTGTTTGTTTGGTCAACTTGACATAGCTATAATCATTGAAGAAGTGGAAATGTCAATTGTGAAAATGCCTCTATCATCTGGCTTGTGGGCAAAAGCCTGTGTGGACATTTTCTTGATTAATGATTGATGTGGAAGGTCCAGCCCAATGGGGATGGTGACACCCCTGGGCAGGTTGTCCTAGGTTATAGAAAAAAGCATGCTGAAAGAGCCATAGAGAACAAGCCACTAAGCAGCACTCTTAGTTACCATGACTACTTCAGTTTCTGCCTCCCTGTACCTGACTGGAGTTCCTGCCCTCATTTCCTTCCCAGTGAGTAGGATTAGACGTTCAAGACAAACTCTTTCTTATGTGGTTGGTGTTGGACAGTGTCTTATCACAGCAACAGAAAGCACACTAGGACAGCCTTCCCATCATGACAGATCATATCCTCAGACGAGGACAGCCTTCCGATCATGACAGACCATATCCTAAGACAAGGACAGCCTTCCCATCATGACAGACTATATCTTCAACCTTGTGAGATAATATAAATCATCCCTATCTTAACTTACTCAGCTCAGATATTTGTCACAGTGATAAGAAAATATTTAAAAAAATATAATGTTCCTGAGTGTTCTCACTTACAGTCAAGAATTAAGACAATTATATTTTACAGGCATTTTTTAAGTTTTAAGGAACAGTGGTATGAGTTAACAAATTATTACTTTTAAAAACTTTTTTCCTGTTTCTAGTATGATATGACAAAAATCCTTGAATAAGTAGAACAGTGTTTCAAAACAAACCCTAAAAAGTATTAATAAAGTCTACAAACAAACCAACAAAAATCTTACAGGCATCTCTGTCCTAGAGAGCAAAAGATAAGGAATGTTTTGGCAAAGACTAAGTAAATAAGGAAACTCCAAAGTAGAAAACTCAGAAAGTAGTCTGTAGTCAGAGAAGACACTATCTACAAACCAATAAAGTCGAAGCTTTGCTTTCACGGTTTACTGAGCTTCTACAATAACAGGCAAAGCACAAATCCTGCTCAAAGTAGGAAATCTAAGAAGAATGTCTGTCTTCATACACTGGGACTCTCTATAGTTAAATTCATTGGAAGAGGAAATTAGAAACAAACCCATTCTCCTAATTTCCCTGCCCCAAGACTTTATTCCTACCCTGGCAACCAAAATATCTCAAAAAAGTATTAACACCTAGAACAACATCATGTGTATGTTAAAAACCTCAAAAGGAGAGTTGAAAGTCATAGTAGACTGGTGATGCTCTAGGTGCTGATCCCTGAAGTACTCCCACATTTACAAGAAGCTCAAAACTCAACAGGAAAAAAATTCTTTGAGAAATAAAGAATAATTCATAGGTTTAATCTAATTAGGATGGAGCAAAAAAGAACTCCACATACAAATACAGTAGATGAATTTTCAATGATCTTTAAAATAACCATTAGCAGATTTTCTTCAGATGACTATCTCACCACTAACCCCTGACTTCTCAACAAAGGGAGGTGACAACACGACATCACCTTCAACGAAGGAAAAAGGAAAGGAATGGGCGGTACACTGTTTTCCAGTGCAGGTGCACACCGCACTTCTCACTGACTGCGATGGCTGAGAACAGGAATGATCATTGGTTAGGTAGAAGTTTCAAAGGTTGCCCTGCCTGTTTTCATCCCCAGCAGTTACTGCCCAGGCCCAAGTAGTTTCCTTACATGTATGTGTGGAAGAACATTTAGTGACTGCAAGGGTACCCTCTACATATATATCTTTTGAGCGTTCTCTTGTGCAAGCTCTCCTCTTGGAAGTAACTCTGCCTTTAAGAACTCCACCATGACCAGAACAACACTTTCCATCTATGCACTCTACTCTAAATAACTGTGTAGTCCCACCAATCTTCTCGCAATTACGCTGACAGAAGTAACACGTTCTTGACACTTCTATAATATTAGCTTCATTTTTGTAGGAGTGTTAAAAGTTAGAATGTAAAACGTTGAGCTGAGTTCTAGTTTTTGTTTCATTTATCAGTGAAGGGCTACAAGATAGAAGAATCCTTACTTTTATATAAAATGAAACAGAATCTATGCCAACTATGGGCCACAGCCAGTACTATAATTGTGTCAAGGAGGTTTCCATTATGCATTAATTGCATGGTGAAGCCTCCAGCCGACTCAATCAGTAGAGGGGACATCAACTGCAATGAGTCATTAAACAATGAGAAAAATGTTTTGAATTTGAAAGAAAAAAATGAACACAATCTATCCTAAAAGTGTGGTCCATTTAACTGGCTTCTCTGTAGTAAGGCTAGTAAGAAAAAGGAAGAAGTTCATTTTGTTATCTCTTCAAACTATAAATATTAGACTTAACAGCATACTAAGATAAATGCCATATTAAAAAATGAGTTGGAAGGAGCTTTAAAAGATCACTAAATTCGAAAATACAAAGAGCAAATTTTTAAAAATCCCAAGATCAAGTAAAAGGCAGCCTCATAGGAAATATAATCTATACCTTAAACAAGGAATTTAAAAGTTGAGAAAAATACACATTGCTCTTGGACTCATAAACACACCATACACACACACACGCACAGAGTGAATCAAATGCTGAATTTTAAGTCAAGTCTCTATTTTCCCATCCCTCCCCTTTCTTTTTTCATTTACAACACCAAATGTTTAGATTAAACCAGTACATTTACAGTATTAGCTACAAAATATAACAAACCCAGGTCTCTGAAGAATCCAAAATTAGGTAAAAATTCTAGAAATACAAAAACAGAACTAAAGAAAAGAGCAGCCACATGCTATTTCACAGACTATCAATGATGGAAGAATATATTTGCATATTAATTAGAGGGTGGAAAGGAGACACCCATTCCCCCACAGGCTCTCTTCTCACGTGATCTCCTGAGCACTAGGAACAAGGCCATTCTAGCCTTCCATTCAGGCTTTCTGTCCATTTATGTCACCCACCAATCCCCAGAAACACTTTCCACCCGGGACACAACCCCTCAAATGGCCACACACAGCTGAACTTTACTCAGGTGGGCTAGTCTCATTCTTGACCTCCTTTACACTCTCACCAGACTTACTCTGAGTCTCAACATGCTTGCAAGAGCCCCTCCTCAACCCCATCTCAATTCACTGGGGACTCCATCTCTAGGTGCAAACCCAGGGCACCCCTAGCCCTTCCATCTCTTTGCAAACTCTTTTTTGACCTTCTGCAGCTGCTTGTAGGAGCCCCCCTCTCATCACATCTTGATGTCTGCCCAATACCCCTAGCTCTTTCCCACAGCCCTTCCCAGCCTTTGGTCCTAGCCATTTCCATTCCTTTATACCACCCACCCAAATGTAGGAATTTCTATCAGGAACCACACTTGCCTAGGTCTAAGAAGGACAACAGCAACCAAAGAACAGACCATACACCCAACAAGAAGCACCAAGAAACACCTCAAACATCACAATTCCAGCCGCCTAGACACAAGCACAAAAAGACAACGAACAGTAGAGGCAATGTGCTTCCACCAGAAGCCAGTGAATCCTATTACAGTAGGCCCTGAGAGATACAATATAGCTGAATCACAAACAAGGCTTTCAAAACAGCAAGTATAAATATGCTCAAGATTCTTGAAGATATAAATAAATCCTTTAATAAAGTCTGTAAAAACAGCTGAATGAAATGATGAAAACAATTCAAGACAGAAAAAGTATAATTTAAGTAAGAAATAGAAATCACTAAAGAAAACCCAAGTGGAAAGAAAAGATTAGGATATTAAGGAAAAACCTCAGAAGTAAGTCTCACCAATAGATTACAAGAGATGAAAGAGAGAATCTTGAGTCTTGAAGACAATGTGGAAAAAATGTTTACCTCAGTCAAAGAAAATGTTAAATTGAAAAAAAAAAAAAAAAGCTCAAAACATCCATAAATCTGAGACACTATGAAAAGATCAAATCTATGAATCATGAATATAGGGACAGAGGAAGAATAAGATCCAAGCCAAACACACAGAAAATATTTTTAACAAAAATTTCCCCAAACTAAGCCAGGCAGTGGTGGCACATGTCTTTAATCCCAGCACTCAGGAGGCAGAGCCAGGCGGATCTCTGTGAGTTCGAGGCCAGCCTGGGCTACCAAGTGAGCTCCAGGAAAGGCGCAAAGCTACTCAGAGAAACCCTGTCTCAAAAAATAAATAAATAAATAAATAAATAAATAAATAAATAAATAAATAAATAAATAAATAAATAAAAAAAATTAAAAAAAATTTCCCCAAACTAACCAAAAAGATGCCTATCAATGTACAGAAATATATAGAATATACAGAATATCAAATAGACAGGACAAGAAATTTCCTCACAACACATAATAAACAAAACACTAAATGTACAGAAAATAGAAATATTAAAAGCTGCAACAGTAAAAAGGCCACATAACATAACGGAAGAACAAAGAATAACATCTGACTTCCCCATGGAGATTCTAAAAGCTCGAAGTCTCCACAAATACAAGAAAAGTGAAACCTGCATCTTATTTGACCACCATCAATTAAAGCTGCATATCAACAACAAAAAGTATACAAACTCATGGAAACAGAACTCACTATGGAAAGAAAAATGAGTCAAGACATAAATCAAGAAGAAAATTAAAAACTTTTTAGAATTGAATGAAAATTGTAACAGTATAACAAAATTTATGGGACACAATGAAACCAGTTCTAAGAGGCAAGTTCATAGCACTAAGTGCTTACGTAAAAAAAAATGTAGAGATCTCATATTAGTACGTAATATTACATCTGAAAGCTCTAGAACAAGAAGAAATAACACACAACAAGAAGACAACAATAATCCAACTCTGGGCTGAAATCAAAGAAATAGAAACAAACAAATGAAAAACAAGGAATTAATGAAAGTAACGCTTGTTTGAGAAAATCATTAACATTGATAAATTCCTAGTCAATTTAACTAAGACATAGTGAGAATAAGATAGAAATTAATAAAATTAGAGAGAAAAGGGGTACAATATAACAGATATCAAGGAAATCGGCAGAATCCTGAGAATATACTTTAAAATCTGTACTCCATCAAACCGGAAATCCTCAAATAAGTGGATAAATTTATTGATCTACCAAAGTTAAATCCAGATCAAACAGCTAGAATGGTCAAGATTCTTAGACAGTATAAGAAAACCTAATACTATTATTCTGCTAAAAGAACATAGCAATAAAATGACTCTGTGGTGGTTTGAATGAGAATAGCCCCCAGACACCTATGTTTGAATTCTTGAACTCCGACCTTGCTGGAATATGTGTGGCTTTGTTGAAGAAGGTGTGTCACTGAGAATGGGCTAGGTCACGCTCTTCTTTCTACCTCCATTTTATGGATGAGAAGTGAGCTCTTAGCTACTACAGCTTCAGAGTCATGCTTGCCTGCCAACTGACACCATGCTGTCAGCCATGATGGTCATAGACTAAGCCTCTGAAACTGTAAGCAAGCCCCCAGTTAAATGCTTACTTTAAAAGTAACCTTGGGCTGGGAGGCAGTGGTGCACGTCTTTAATCCCAGCACTTGGGAGGTATAGCCAGAACTCTGTGAGTTCGAGGCTAGCTTGGTCTACAGAGCAAGATCCAGGACAGGCGCCAAAACCACACAAAGAAACCCTGTCTCGAGAAAAAGAAAAAGAAAAAGGAAAAAAAAAAAAAAAAAAGAAAGAAAGAAAAAAGTAACCTTGGATATGGTGTTTCATCACAACAACAGAGAAACAACGAATACAGCCTACTAATGACTTTCGACTATACCCGTAGAGCAGTGCCTCCGTCAGCCATCACCAAAGACACTTCTCTTTGCAGTAAATAACTAACACGGAGACCCACAACTGGACAATGTGTAGAGAGTGAGACTTTGGAACACTAAGTCACAAATGGGATGTCTTTATCACACCTGTCCCCTTGGAGTTCAAAAATGATGTATGTGGAATGAGGTATGGAAAGATTACATGAGGCTATGCAATGGGTGATTCCAAGGAACTTGTCTTGCATACACATTTCTAATACACATATAACTCAGAGAGACCATTGCAGCAAACACAGGGTTTGCACAGGTTCAAGCCAGAAGGGGTCCCAATGCTGAGAGGGGGAAGTGGACATGGGCTCCCACCCCTAAACAAGAAGCTATCTGCAATTGATACATAATGGCAAAGGAAAAATTAGTTTTATCCAATGGCGTATAGCTGAGTATACTAACCACACGAGGGTAGGCCCCATGCTTAGGAGTAGAATGGTCTTTTTGTATACTTTTTGGCTCATTTTGTTTTTTTAGACATTCTGTCTTACTGGTCTTTTGTTTGTACATTCTGGTTTCCATTTTTGTATGGGTTTTTTGTTTGTTGTAGAGAGACAGACAGACAGACACGCCCACCCACCATGGCACTTGGTGGGTGACGGGCAGAACCTGGAAGCGTTTGAGGAGAGAAAAAGCAAAATCAGACAATAGTATATGAGGTAAATCTTCTACAATAAAGAAAATGTAGTGCCATGGGAGTGTTTGGAGGGAAGAAAGGGAAGGGGAAGTGATTTAATTATATTATAATCTCAAAAAAAAAATTTAAACTTACATAGTAACACCAGCAGTGTCTTACAAGGAACAAGTTTATCAAATTATTTAAAGACTATAAATTAAAAAAAAAAAAATATAAATTAGTGGTGATGGTGCACACCGGTAATCCCAGTACTCAAGAGGTAGAAGAGGCTGCTCTTTGTTCGAAGCCAGCCTGGTCTACAGAGAGAGTTCCAGAACAGCCAAGCTAAATAGAGAAACCCTGTCTCAAAAAAAACAAAAAACAAAAAACAAAAAAGTATAAATTACTTACTTTAGATCCTGTAGAAGGTCTTTTGCATTAAGCATAGTTATTAAAGAAGTGGTAGCTGCAGGGATAATAATAATAGGTGTTCGTGATCCTGTAAAGGAAAAATTTAAAGGTTAAAAAAAAATAATTACATTATTATTGAAAGGAATTACTTTCTGTATTAAAATAATTTTAAATTTATAACCTTAATTCTTTCATGCCAAAATATTTTAAAATAAATTTAAAATTTAAATTTGCAATAATGGCAAAAATATTTAATAAGCCACCCATGTGGCTTATTTCCTGCCAAGTAAAGATATCAAGCAGATACACCCAATATTGGTACACAAACATATTAGCCCTGGTTTTGAAACCTATTTCACCTACATTTACCTCCTAAAATAAATCAAAGACACAATCATACCATACCTTTCTTCTGATTTGGGGGTGGTCTTGCTTGAGAAACTGTAAACAGAAAAAAACAAAAATCACAGTTGTTATAAAAACAAACAAACAAACAAACATTATTTCCAAATTACAAAGGAAGCTTAAACATTATTGATATTCACATGATTGGTGATAAATCACAAGACATCCCACATTTTACACCTCTGCTTTTTACAAATATTAAAATGCTGTAGCATTACTCAACAATTTAGTATAAGAAATGAATAATAGAATAAATACATTAATTAAAAAAGAAACAAATAAATATAAGTTTAATTATCTAGTTCATGGGTGCCTGGATCTGATAAAGTTTTATATAGTTTTATAATACACCGATTAACGTATAAATGTAAAAGCTGAGTACTAAAAGAACATTTAACACAGTAGATTCAAGAAAGGAAAACTGAGAAAAGAGAAAGAAGTTACTGGGGATTAAGATCTGAAATAGTTTTTAAATTCTTTTCTCTCTTTAAATGATTTTTGGTTAGAGAAAGACTATTAAAAGCAGTGAGTTAACTATCTCTGAAAATCTATTTAATCTATAATGTCTGTAAAGGACTTCATTAGTGGTAATTGTGGTTGCATTATGAAACACAAAGTATTTCTGGTTTTATTATTCTGTATGTATCAGCAAAGAAATATTTGTTAGCAGATGGCATTAACTTAATTCATGATTTATACAAGAGAATAGTGCTTCGTATTCAGTTTCACTATTTACCTAAACAACATCTTCTGAAATGCTTTTTGTGTCACATGGAATCTAGTAGGTTTAATTTTAAAATTTATTCTGCATGATGCTATGAAGGATAACACAAGACAGTGAGCACTTAACAAGACCATGGAACTTCACAGGAAAATGCAAGAATAGACCGTAACATTTAAAAAGCAAATCATTTAGGAGAGTAGAAAGATCTCGGGATAGACTGAGGAATGTGGTAATAGAATCCAATGTACTGTAATTACATGAGAACCACCTGGAAAGGGGAGGGGAGGAGATGGGAGGGAAAAGAGGTGCTAACACAAGTAAACTGAAGTCAGTGGGGCTCTAAGACGAACTGCAAAAGAAACTACCTGAAAACTATCTAGCCAATACAGTTATTCCACATGGAATTGTGGGTTAGCAACTCCAAAACCATTACTTATGTGTAACAGAATTAAACTAGTGAATGATGGGTAGTAAGGAAAACACTCAAATTCCATGTCAGATTTAGAAACAGTTGCCAGCTGTAAGTGAATCACAAGAGTATAAACATTTTTTGAAATACAATGCATTCCTTAGGGAGCAAGATGCTACATCCTAACAAACTCTTCATACTCCACATAGTTATTTTGTTGTTACAATAGAGTACACTGTATGATCTTTCCAACATTACAGAGACTGGCTCTCACACACACATTTGTAATCATTTCATTTTTCCTCTTCCTAAGGAAATATACAAGCTTTCTTGACTAATTTCTAGCACCACAAATAAATCTGAGTAGCTAGATCATATTATCTGGTATATAATACAATCTTAGGAAATAACATTCGGTGGAGGATAAACTGATGATATTTTAAACAGAAATATGGGCACAAAAGAGAGGGACATGAGGAAGGGAATCTATCTCAATGTCATTTCAGTCAGATTTCTTTCATTTCTACTAAGGAAATCTACACATAGACCCAGAATTGTAAAGCAACATTTACTAAAATAAGGGCTCAGGAGACCAACTACAAGAAAAAGAAATGTTTTCAGAGCTCACACATGTAAGTAAAGTTCAAAAGTTTAGATCAAATAACTACAAAAAAAGTAGTAATAGGCTCCTCAGAAGCACCAAAGCAGGGACATTGTGAAACTCATGTTGATAAACTTAATTAAACAAAAACTTAGTGGGCACAGTAAGAACTCTATGTGGTATACTGATCAATTTCCAGAATTAATATTGTGAAAACAGCTACACAATCAAAAGTAATCTAGTTTCAATTCGATTCTCATCAAAATTCTAATGATTTTTTTATAGAACTAAAGAAAAAAGAAACCCTAAATTTCACATGGAAATATAAAAGCCCTTGACTAACCATAGAAATTATGATCAAAAATAACAATGACCTGGTTTCAAATTATAATACAAAGTCATAGTAACAGCAACTATATGCTACCAACACAAAAACAAACATATGTAGAGAAAAGGAACAGAATGGGGGAATCAGAAATAAACCCACACAGTTATATCCATCTAATTTGACAAAGGTATAAAAAAAAAACATACATTGGAGAAGATAAGTCTCTTAAAAAAAAAAAAAAAAAGGTGCTAGGAAATATCCACGTGTAGTCCCCTACTTTCACCCTATATATCCCACCCCCACTCCCTAACCCCCCTCCCCGCCAAAAAAAAAAAAAAAAAAAAAACTCAAAATGAATTGAAGACCTTAAGGGAAGATATAAAACTCAGGAAAATGTTAAGGGCTCAGGCACAGGAAAGCTTGGAAACCGATCTCAGCTGGTAAATGGACTACATAAAATGAAAGCAATGAGGACAGCAGAAGGAATGGCCTATAAGATGGGAAACCTTTGTCAGCGGCATACTGGACAGGGATTAATAATCTCCACTCTATAAAGACACGTAATGATGGGCTGGAGAGATAGCTCAGTAGTTAAGAGCACCCTCTGCTCTTCCAGAGGACCCAGGTTCAATTCCCAGCATCCACATGACAGCTCACAACTGTCTTTACCTCCAGTTCCAGGGGATCTGACAGCCTCACACAGACATACATGCACGTGAAACACCAATGGAAGATAGATAGATAGATAGATAGATAGATAGATAGATAGATAGATAGATAGATAGATAGACAGACAGACAGACAGATAGATATGAGTAAATGAAAAATTAAAAGTGTATTGGGGAAGTAACTAATAAAATATACAAGTGTAACTATCGTAATCTCACATGAGCATATTAAACAAACACACTGGAGCTCATTTACTTAAGAAGAATTCTAAATTATACACAAACAATTTAAAGCTAGAAGAAGGCTGGGTACAGTGATGCACATCTTTAAACCCCGTAGTTAGAAAGAAGAATCTCTGAGAGTTCAAGGACGGCGTGGTCTACCCAGTGAGTTTCACAGCTAGGGTTACGCAGCAAGAACCTATCACAATAAATGAATAAATGAATGAATAAATAAATAAATAAGTTCTAGGGTAGAAAAGTTGAATATGGTTGGTGATGCATTAAAACGGTGAGGTAAAGGCAAATGATTTAAGGAGATGCCAGTGGAGTTATGACTTACCTAAGACTTTTTCTCGATGCACTAGAGAACACATGACCAGTGTTAGCTAGCTATTTTCCAAAATTTCTTAAAGATCTGAAATTCTTAGTTAAACACTTTAAAAGGTGACATATATCTAGGGATTTTTCTGGTACAATATTACTAATATTTGACAAAGATAAGTTAAAAAATAAATTTAATAGCTCAGAAATGGAATTCCATCCTTTAGGTCCCTAATCCAAGTGGAGACTAAGTAGTTCATTCCACATTTCCAAATGATCCAAACCCCACCTAAAAAAAATACTACAATTCTATGTTGTCCCCATCTATTATATTAAAACTGTCAGGTGTGTTTGGGGTATTCATGTTTTTTTCCCCCCAGATTTAAAAAATAGTAAAGACATGTCAAATATTAAAAAAATAATCCCTTCAAGTTGGGAAATATCATTTAACTAATATTTCTATAGAACAAAAGCTTCACAAAAATAATTAGGACAAATAAAGACTCCAAGTTACAAACATCTACTGAACTGGTTCTTAAGGCCAATCTAGTAATGAAATCTACATTTCTTTCAGAATGGTGGGTAAGGCTTGTGGGTATATGGATGTCAAATATTAATGATGCCAAATGTAATAAAGCATGCCTACAGTACCAGTACTAGGAAAGCTAATGCAGGCAGAAGAGTTTGAAGCAAGACTCTATCTCAAATCAACAATAAGCAAGAGAGTAAATGGCAAGGCATGATGGTGTGTGCTTGCTATGCCAGCACTTGAGACAGAAAGATTAAGAGTTCAAGGTCAACCTCAGCTACATATTGAATTTAAGGCTGGTCTAGGCTACAGAATACCCTGACCCCCCCCCCCAAAAAAAAGGGCAGAAATCTCACATGTATGGGCAAGGGAATATCTGAGATATTATAGATTAGACCTAATTCCTTCTATTAGTTAAATCTTCAGTGTTCTTGTAGAGCACATAAAAAAGCACAGGATATTAAGAGGTGAAATTTTCACAACCTGGTATTTCACATATGATTGTCACGTTAAATAGAGCACAACCCTCTTTTTATAATTAACCTGTTCCTCTGAAAAATACCCTAGACAAGGCCAAACAAGATGGCTGGCTTTGCAGAACAACCTAAGTTCGATCCCCAGAACTCACACAATAAAAAGAGAAAACAACTCCCCTAAAATTGTCCTTTGACTTATGTATGTGCTCTGTGGAATGCACAGTGTGCACACATGCATACTCACAGACATACTGTTAAAAAAAAAACAAAAACTGGCAAAGGCAATCTAAGGGAGAAATGGTCTATTTTGGCTTACAGTTCCAAACAGATATAGCCCATTAGGGCAAGGAGGACACAGCAGGAGGCAAGAGAGGCATGGAGGAGAAAGCAAGTCAGTTGGTCACACTGCATCCACACTCAGTAGGTACACAGTGAACATGAAGGAGGGCCAGGATATCAAGCCTCAGGGCCCACCCCTTAGTGCCTTTCCTCAACTTATGAAGGTTCCACAACTCTCCCAAATAGCATCATCCCCTGTTGGGAAACAACTATCTCAAATACATGAGAGTATTAGGACATTTCACATTCAAACCCCAACACCCTTCACGTCCATTTCTACACACACCACACTTGGGTAAAGTGACTTATTACATATCAGCAACTTCCTTCTATGCCTTTGTTTAGTATACTCATTTTGGAAAACTATGAGTTCATACTAATTCACAGAATACAAAAATGGATGAGAATCTCAAGGTGATTTTTGTTTTGTCTTGTTTTACCTCTTTTGTAATTTCTGAATTTCTGATGTGATCATCATTAGACTGACAAACCAAAACTTCCTATCCTTCCCTTCCAAAGAAGTGACACAACTAGAACGGACCTGGACTTCCTGAAAGCACACTATTCTTCAGACCCAGAGTCACCTCTCACTCCTACTTACTTCACTTTTTTCTTCTTCCTACATAGCGCTCTTTAGCTTCTCCTAATTCTGGCAAAGATTACACAGAAATGGTTATAAATACATCAATCAGCAAAAATTGTTTTTTTGATACCAAGAAGAAGAAATAAACTCTAAAATACCTTCAAAAGTACCCTTCCTTACCCACTATTTCAAAAAATGATTGTGGAACTCCTAAGTGCTCACCAATACATGCTAATCTTCTGTAGGAAAAAAGAATCTACATTTGCATAAAATATCATGAATTTGAGCTCGAGAGATGGCTCAATCATTAAAAGCTAGGTTCACAACCAAAAATATCATGAATCTGAAACGAAAAATTGCTAAGTAAAGGAATACATATGTAAATAGCCTTGAAAACAAATCTTAACCAAAATAAAAACAATCATCTTAAAAATGTTCTATAACTCTTCACCTAAAAGAAATTACTCAAACAAATGTCCTTATAGTGTAAGTTTATATGTTACTGTTATATACTGTCCCATTGCTATGGGATGGTCTGTATGTCAAATTACTGATTGGTCAATAAATAAAACACTGATTGGCCAGTGGCCAGGCAGGAAGTATAGGCGGGACTAACAGAAAGGAGAATTGAGAGAACAGGAAGGTGGAGGGAGACACTGCCAGCCACTGCCATGACAAGTAGCATGTGAAGACATCAGTGAGCCACGAGCCACGTGGCAAGGTATAGATTTATGGAAATGGATTAATTTAAGCTATAAGAACAGTTAGCAAGAAGCCTGCCACGGCCATACAGTTTGTAAGCAATATAAGTCTCTGTGTTTACTTGGTTGGGTCTGAGCGGCTGTGGGACTGGCGGGTAAGAGAGATTTGTCCTGACTGTGGGCAAGGCAGGAAAACTCTAGCTACATCCCATCACTTATTTTACTGATGATTTCTGTAACGGTTGATCTCGAATCACCTAAGAGACAAGCATTCAGTTATATCTGAAAGACTGTTTAGATTATGCTAGCCTCTAGAAATGTCTGTAAGAGATTAGCTAAATCACATTAACTGAGGAGAGAAGCCTCTCCCTGAATGTAGACAGCACTATTTCAGGCACTAGGATCCTATACACCATGAAAAAGAGAAAGCTAACTGAGCACACTATTCACCCGCCTCTCCTTCCTACATGGGGGCAATGTGATCATCTTCCTGAAGGTCCTGCCACAGAAACTTATAATGATGAACTGTACCTCTGCCTTCCTTAAGTTACTTTTGCCAAAAATAAGTAATCAAAATTTTAACTCAAATTGAGGAAAAGATAGTACAGTAAATAATATTAAAATTCTAGACTTCAAAGATTCTGCAAACTATTCATTTTAACTAACTTCTTTAAGTTTTTCTGCTGAGAATATAAAGAATAATGATGCTGGTAAAGTTTATTAAGTATTTTGTGTATATTACCACAGTTTAAGATCTGCTTAAGGAATACTGATGATTAATTTGAAGAAAAATGGTCTTTCAGTATATTTTAAGTGAGACAATGATTTCTTCAGATTACTACACATCAAAAACATTCATTTTTATGACCAAATAGAAAAAAAATAAATTTTTATATTTTTACCTGGTCTAGGTACAGGCTGGGCTGCAGGAGTTTGAGTCTTACGGGCAGATGCACCTTCCTTTAAAAGATAAAAATTGATGCATGACATCAAAGTTCGTTTACATAGCAATCAACCATTTTAAAGAGATCCGATATTGCTCTCCCATTCAGTCATTTGGCCAAGGCCTATAAGTTCAAAAAATAAAATATTTAAGAGGCTGATACAGGAAGACTGCTGCATGTTTGAGAACAGCTTGTACTATATAGTGAGTTCTAGGCCATTCTGAGCTACATGAGACCCTGTCTTAAAAAGACCCCTGACCCTAAAACAAAACAAAACAAACAAAAAACAAAACAACAACAACAACAAAAAAAAAAAACTACCACTGCAGCAGCCAGAGCAGACCTGCAAGCCATGCCTTGTCTTCCATGATGAACTAGACCCTAAAATCATGAGGCAAAATAAACAAGTAAACAAAGACCTAGTTATCTTTTATACTATTTTTAGCAAGGTATATTAATGAAGGTATTTAATGCAAATTTACACTGTTACCAAGTAATATTCTTAATGATTTGTTTAATTGTGGAAAAAAATACTAGTATTTTCACAGCTACCTGACTTTTTTGTAACTTTTGAAATTTATTTTTAATGAAGTGCTGGGGATCAAGCTTAAGGCCTTGCTCACGCCAGACAGTCTGTCTATGACTAAGACACACTCTAGTCTACCTATTTAAAGTTAACTCAAACCTTTTTCCTCTAAAAGTGCAAAAATGGGTAAATGATACATAATCTCATGTTAGAAAGATATAATGATACTTTTTGGTTCATCTTAAAAGCAGGTAACTATTTCAAATAATTGAATGTCTTTAATATAGCCAGGAAAAACGGGCCAGTATTATGGCTTGGCAGGTAGGGGTGGCTTGCTACTTCTGACAGCCTGATATCAATCCCCATAACCCATTTGGTGGAAGGAGAGACTCTTGTAGTGTTTTTACCTCCACATGCATTGCCCCCCACACACAAATAATAAATGTAAAAAATTTAAATATTCAAAAAAATTTACAAAAAGGAGTTCTGTTATATTTAAACTACAAGCAAATAATCTTTAAAAACTAAATATTAAAATATACTAAACTTTGAAGTATACTAAGGAAGACACTTATGAAACACTTTATATCTGCCTTTTGTGCAACAGTTTCTATTATTCACAACAATTTTTACACAATTTTCTTTACAGAAAGCTTCAAACATAATTTAAGCTTCAAAGCTATTGCTGCATGGAGCCTTTATCCTCATTGTATTCAACAGAAGAGAATTTGACAAGTACCAAAATCAGTTATAGTTCCATAACCCAAATCACTATTATCACAAGAAACATTTAAAAATTACTAAATGTTGATTAAAAATTGAGATTTTACATGAAAAATAATTTAGAATTGCAAAATATTCCACAGCACTTTTAAAAGCTAACAAGGGAACACCTTCACTGTTAGTATAATGGTGCTCCTAGCCTTCAGTTACAATGCCATAGAAACCATTATTTTTTAGAAAAAAGAAATAAAAAAAAAAAAAAACAACAGCTACAGTGTTTATTAGCAAAAAACCGTTGGGGTCCAAAGCCCTGAAAGATGCCAACTTATCTTTCCGGAATACCCTCTCTTCTAGGCAGTTAGTGGACATACTCTATCTAGCAGTTACTGTGAGAGCTGACTTCACTAATGTATTCATTTTGTGAAAATCTGTGAAGCTTATTTACCATAAGAGTAACATCTTCTAAATAATTATATTCACATAAAAACTAAAATGTGCCGGGCGTTGGTGGCGCACGCCTTTAATCCCAGCACTCGGGAGGCAGAGCCAGGCGAATCTCTGTGAGTTCGAGGCCAGCCTGGGCTACCAAGTGAGTTCCAGGAAAGGCGCAAAAGCTACACAGAGAAACCCTGTCTCCAAAAACCAAAAAAAAAAAAAAAACTAAAATGTAACATAATATGAGCTATCAATAAAGTGAAATGTTTAGTAGCCTAAGTTAGGAAATTTTCTGATATATTTATCTCTAAGATCATCTTCAGAGACTTGTTTCATCCCTCTTTGGAATTCCACTGCCTAGAACACAGTAGGCACCAATTACTGGTCAACTCAATGTATGGTGGCTTTTTTATTTCTTTCTTTCTTTTTTTTTTTTTTTTTGTTTGTTTTTTTGGGGTTTTTTTTGTTTGATAGTTTTTTGTGTTTTTTTTTTTTTTGGTTTTTGTTTTTTTGTTTTTCGAGACAGGGTTTCTCTGTGTAGCTTTGTGCCTTTCCTAGATCTCACTCTGTAGACCAAGCTGGCCTCGAACTCACAGAGATCCACCTGCCTCTGCCTCCCGAATGCTGGGATTAAAGATGTGCGCCACCACCACCCGACTGGCTTTTTTTCTTTAAATCAAAATAGATTAGGCAAAAGACTAGAGCTTGGAAGCAACAGAAACAAAACAAAATACCTTTCTGTCCATTACAAATAACCTATAGGAATTTCTGTCTACTTTTAATAAGTTCAAACCTTGATCCTTTTAAATACTATTAATGCTTTCTGTTTGCACAATGAGCAATCCTTGCTTAATGAAGTAATCATTCCCTGGTTACAGAAAATAAGTCCCATTCCTTGGTCACTGAAAAAAGGCACACATTCTAAACTAGGTCAACAAAAGTCCTTTCCTGGGATTACTTCTTACAAATAAGAGCTAGCTGATAAGAATTCTAACCATAAGGCTGAACTATGAGGGATGCCTAGAACAGTGATATCCTTTGATTCAAGAAGATAACTTACTAGCATAAAAGACAGAGTATAAATAAAGTATAAATAAATACATATAAAAGGAATACAGTTCTCTTTGTTAACATCTATTACCTTGTCCTACTGGCATTCAAGTTCTACTTTTCCTCTAGTAATTCGTCATAACATGAATCATTTTAAACTCCCTCATCTCACTCTGCGTACTATACACACATCTTTTAGCCTCAACTCGTAGGATCAAATTTCTGTGAGCTGCAAAAGAAAGATTTATTTGTTGTCCTTTTCAGTTTATACAAATTGAGTTGTCTAAATCACTGCAGTACAATTTTGGTTAATTTGATGCCACACACAGTTATACAGTGTGACACAACAGTACTTTATCAACAAGACAAAACTCAAAGCTCCTTACTGTGTCATTCATTGGGAGTCACTTCCAGGCCTCCTAGCAAGTGCCCAGTTTAAAAAGCAGTTATACTTGGATCTCCGTTCTTCTGAAACTGCGTAAGAGATCTGAGAAATGGCAAAACACAATTCTACCATTCTCTACCATGAAGATGAAAAGGTGAAATATTTTCAAAGTTATATATAGCTGTGTGTCTGACATGAATTAATAAGAACTGTAATTTGGCAGTAACACTAAATAGACTGTCAATACTATTGCTGTTGGTTTTGGGTATTTTTAAAGATATTAAGACTGCTAGAAACAGTCGTAAAAAGAAAGTTATCAGCAGAAACAACCAAAGGAGCTGACAAACGGCTAAGTGGAGAGGAAACTTGCTTTCTCTTGTAGGGGAAATCTAGTATTACAGCTAGCTGCATTGAGACATGAGCTATTTTGGGAAAGTTAAAATAACTCAGTTATACAGAAGGACAAACAGTGACAGAGCTGCATTTCCAAGATATAAGAAAGAAAACAAAGCAAGATATGTTCTTTACAAGTAACTCTTCGTTGTTTTATTTTAGTGAATGAGATAATCTAAGATCTTCTGGCACTGGGAAATGAATATCTGCTGCTTAAACAAGTAGGCAAAAGTATGTGTCAGGTGTGGTAGCACACATCTGTCATGCTAGTAACTGGGAAGGCAAGGCTAGGACGCCGGGACTCCCTGGCTAGAAATACTCTAAACGTACAATAGTTACTGAAGTTGGTTTTAATAGCTTTATTTACATGAACCTGAAATACTGAGAAGTCTTAATGAAGAAAACAAAGAACATATCTAAAGACACATTTATATTCTACAAATGATAGCAAATAATGTTTTTAAAATTCTGTTCACTTGGGACTAGAGAAATGGTTCAACAGTTAAGACCATACACTGCTCTTACAGAAGACACAATTCAGTGTCCAGAACCTACTTCAGCAGCTCACAACTGTCTATGTCGCCAGCTCCAGGAGGATCCAATGTCTCTGGCCTCCAAGGTCACCTGCACTCATATGTAAATACACACAAACATATATAATTTTAAAATAATAAAAATAAACTAGCATAAAGTTATTATACTACTGCATGCTTTTATCTTTATCAAAGCAAGCTACTGCTATGAAGTTTGGCTTTAAAAACTAGACTTCTTAAACATAACAACACTTAAACATTTGAATTTTAAGCACACTATTTTGTTGCTGTTTTGAAAGAAACTGATGTACAACAGGAAACTGGGATTGAAGATGTGCTCAGTGAGTGGCAGACACCATTCCTAGCAGATGAACTACCCTGTATTCAATCCCCACTGTGTACTGTGGGGAGCACACCCCACACAGCCACACTGGGGAAAATATTTTTTTTAAAAAAACATATGTACTCAATGTTTGTCAACACCATCACAGTTAACATGATTAAAAAACATAGCATTTTCCTCTCTGTTAACATGAAAATAAAGGGCTCTCAATTCTGAAAAGATCAAAAAAACTTTTTTCATATCCAGGACATAACTAAGTACTTGAATGCCCAGGGCATATTTTTGTTCTTGCCCAACCTCAAAGCAAATGATGAAAGTGGTACTGTGTCTATTTCACAGGTGAAACTACTAAACTAAAAATACAAGTAACTTGTCCCAGGCCACATCACTAAGTACAAAACAAATGATCTGTTTTTATTCTAAAGTGTGTGCCTCTAACTGCTTTAAGTCACTGCCTCCCCTTTAAAGCCTTCCATGGCAATCTTGACTTTTCTCTTTCATTTGCCCTTCTCCCATAAGCAAATGTTCCATCTCTGTAACCTTTTACCACTTTTCTTCAATGGAATATTGGGAATTCTAACCAGAGGAACAAGGAGGAAAAAGAAAAGAAGGCATCCAAGAAAGGAAGCAGTACGTATTTTTCAGATCGCAAAGTTTACACACAGAAAAACTTACACATAGTTTAAACACAGAAAAGGCTGCAAAGGTGGCTCCTTCAGTGAAATGTTTGTTGCACAAGCTTAGTGACCCAAGTTCAGATCCCAGCACCCGTGGTAAAAGCCAGGTGTGGTAATACAGGTCTTAATTCTAGCACTAGGAAGGAGAAGACAGGAAGAAGATGCCTGGAGGTCACCAACCAGTCACCAAAGCTTGACCTCTAGCAGCCATGTGTATACACACACCTGCAGACACAATTACATGCATATGCATGTGGGGGGTGAGGGTGGAGAGAAAGAGAGAGAGAAGGAAAGAGTGCATAAGCACAAACGAGCATGTTCACACCCAATAGCAAGTGAGCTCATACTAGGCAACACACATCAAAGTAAACCTCAGCAATTCCACACATGAAAATATTATTATGAACACATTCCACAGTGCTCTAGGTGACAAAAATCAACACACACACACACACACACACACACACACACACACACACACACACACACACACACACGCTGTGCTTCTATGCTAATAGTAAAAAGTCTGAAAAATAAATGAAAAAAAACAATTTTACTAATACTATTAAAGTAATGATGGTTAGGAACTAACTTTAGCCAAGGTGGTACAGCTTTGGGTCAATAAAATTTATAACATTCCTGAAAGGATATAAATAAAAATATGCCTCTGTTTCTGGACTTTTAGAGTTACTATATTAGGATTTGCATACTACTGCCTGAAATCACATAGATATTCAATAATTACTATTAAACTCCCAATGGTTTTTGCAGGAGTAGAGCAACCTACCGTAAAATTCACATAAAATCGTAAATAACTTCAAATAACTAATCTTGGAAAGAAGACACAAACTATAAAACTCAAACTTCCAAATTCAATACTTACTACAAAGCTATAGCAATTAAAACAATACATAACTGAGATCAAGACAGATAATATAGATTGGTGGAGTGGGAAATAAACTCTCCCATTTGACAAGAGTGCCAAAATCATCTGAGAAAGGAATCTTCAAAGAATGGTGCTGCAAAAACTGGTATTAACATGTAAAAGAATGAATATCTACCAGTACCTTATAGTATATACAAATACCAATTTATATAAGATCACAAGACCATATTTGACAGTTAAAGGTATATAATGAGAGAAAAGTTTATATGGAATCTGGCATTGATGTATTGATATGAGACAAAAAATAGAGTTGATAACACTGTTTATATGATAAAACAGATTTCCTCAAAATGAAAAACAGCACTAATGGCATAGCTGAAAAATATAACTCATAGAATGGGAGAAAGTTTTTTCAAGTCATTTATCTCATTAAAAATTAATGTCCAGAACATAAAGAAAATCCTTTCATTTTAGCACAAACAACAAAAACAAAAGACTCAATTCAAAAAAGGTATAGGACTTCAACAGAAAATTCTCTACAGCATATATATAAATAACCAATAAGCACATGAAAATATGTAAAACACCACTAGTCTTTTGAGAAATGAGATACCATGTCAAACTCGATAGAACAGTTTCATGACATTAAACAAGGGAAGCGGAGGAGCTGTAGAAACGGCTCAGCCGAGAAGAACACATAGTGCTGTAAAGAGGATCTGAACTCAGTACCTAGCGTGAATATTAGGCAGCTTACAATGCCTATAATTCTAGCTATAGGCATCTATATTCACACTTACATAACCCAAACGTACATAGACATACATACACATAACTTTTAAAATAAAATGAAACTTAAAAAGATAAGCACAACACAAATAAAAAATCAGAACCCTCAGTGCAAGGTTGGCATGAGTGTAAAACAACTATGACAGTGGTTGAAGACATTCAAGACAGAATGACCATCCATATCAACAATTCTAGTCATGGGTACCTACCAAAAAGAACTGAAGATTGGGATTTGAATAGATACGTGTGCCCTTACGCTTGGAGCAATAGTATTTGAACAATAGCCAGAGTGAGAACAACCCATTAAAAACTCTAACAGATGAATGGATAAACAAAATGAGACACACAATTTCTTCTACTCAGTTTGAAAAAAGAAAATAAAACTCTCAAACACAATATAATGTTGATGAAAACTGAAAATATAATGCTAAATGAATTAAATAAAACACAGAAAAACAAGTATTCTATGACTTCACATATATGAGGTACCCAAAATAGTCCGGTTTGGAGACAAAAGGCAGATTAGTCATTAGTAGGGTCTGAGTGCAAGAGGGAATGGTAGAATTATTGGCTAATAAGTATACACACTTTTTTTTCTGAAATGGAAAACTCAAGAGTATTAGTGACAGTTGCACATTTTAAATGTTGAGATGGTACCACTGAATTGTGAACTTAGAAATGGATAAAATGGCATATGTTACAGATATTTTATGATTAAAAGAAAAGAATAAGCATAAGTTACTAGGAACATGCCAAGATGGCAAAATTCAAGTATCCTCCATGACACTAGAATTGGGCAAAGACAAGGAAACAAAGAATAAACAATACTGAAAGCATCAGTCATAAAGAGACCATAGGAAAGCGGAATAATCTAGACATATACAAAAGTCAAACACCAAAATGAGGTAAGTCCACTGAGCTTGAGGTGTGAGAGAAACTAACATTCTTCTCCACATTAGCCAGCTAGTTCTGCTTAAAGAAACCAAAAGTCAGTTCTATGCCTAGAACAAGCCCAATTGGTGGTTCTTTCAAGCCTGCAGTTAGCAGGTTTAGTGTGAAAGTGATGCCTAGTCACCACTGAAAAAGAAATTCACTCTGACATCCTCCATACCTCAGAATGCTATGACCAGTTACCTCCTTGAAAATAAAAATATCTGAGAAAATGCTTCTCTTGGAGTAACAAATATAAATTGTGGAGCCTAGGCATACCCAACTACAGTCCCTGAGGAAGCTACACACCAATATACCGAGAATAAAGGGTGGCAGGAGGTTCACATTGCAAAGAGCTTAAAGGTGCACAGTGGCCCTGATTTCTCTGGCAAGAGGTAAGATAATGATAGAGACTGAGAGCCCTGAGCCACAAGTCAGGAGGCAGCTCAGGGTGGCAACAAACATGCTCAGAACCGAAAGCTCTAGAATGATGGTTAATGGGACACTCCCCAGAGCCTCACTCCTCCCTAACGGTTTCCAAATTAGAAAGCACTGAGAAAGTTTTCTAGTACTAGAGTTGCCTCTCCCACACAAGAGCGAACTCAGGAGATTGTTCTGCATTAGATGTTAGACACACAAAGGGACACAAATCTCAGAGCATTCTCCAACAAATGAAAATCAGTTTGGCCTACAGACTGCAAAGCCAAAGGTGCTCGGCAGTGTGGTCCCTGATATTCAAGAATGAGAAAAGTTACTAAAGTGATTGCAGCACTGTCTGTTAAGCAATGTTCCAGCACAGCACAAGTGCAGGACTTAAACAGTCACCAACTTCCAATAACAATCCCTTCTACTAGCAATATCCTCTTCTAAAATACTGAAAAAGAAAATGCTCCAATACAGTGTTTCATGATTGAGACTTTTACTTGTCTTGCGTTCAATTTCATATATTCTATAAAGTTTTAATTCTAAAAACAGCCAAAGTTATTTTTATTTTTCATCTTGTGTTAACTGTGCTCATGGATTTTTCTTTAGTGGGGTCAGTTTTTTTGGATTTCATTTTTTTTCTCTCTCTTCTCAACATTCACCTATCTTGTTTCTTCTTATATTTAGCCCAGGCTCTTCACCTTTTCTTTTCTGTCCCCTTTATAATATTTGACTTCATACCTTACTCTATATGATCACTTACTCCCATAGTCACTGACGGTATAAGAGTCAACATTAATAAAATGTATTTCTAGAGAATAAGGACATGGCTCAATGGATAAAGAGCTTGCTGCTCAAACATTGAGAATTGGTGTTTGAATCCCCAAATCCTATGTAAAGACAGATGCAGTAGTTTCTATCTATAATCCCAACGTTACTTTGGCAAAATATAGAAGTCAATATAAAAAAGGAAATTATAAAAAAAAAAAAGTCATTTACAGTGAGAGTGAGAGAGAGAGAGAGAGAGAGAGAGAGAGAGAGAGAGAGAGAGAAAGAAAGGATGGAAGGATGGAGGAAAGAGGAAACTTGAAATCACTACATTAAACCCAGAAAGACAAAGTACATTTTAACTCATACACAAAATCTGAATAAAAGTGAAAATGAGGCTACACAGAGGTAGGAAAAGACCTAAATTTCATATGCTATATACACAGACACGGGAGGGAGGGAGGGAGGGAGGGAGGGAGGGAGGGAGGGAGGGAGGGAGGGAGGGATCCTAGAACTTGAGAGACAAAGCAGGAGGTACAGTTCAAGACTATACTGGATCACAGGAGACTGAAAACACAAATCCAGAGAGACTGTGACAGTGTGTGTATATGTGATTGAAACGATAATGTAATTACTTCCTTTTCCCTTTCCTCCCATCTAAGCACTCCCATACACCCCTCGTTGCTTTCTTTCAAATTCGTGTCCTCCTTTTTCACTAACTATTCTTACAAACATATGTACATACTTTAAAAAAAAGTCCAACTATAAATTATATAAAGTAAACTCTCTGAGGGTTGTCTGCTTGAAGAATGATTTCTCCTGTTCTCACAGTGTAAATGTGTAAATGTACTCATCTGTGACGAACATATGACCCACGCTTCTTCCTGGAGTGTGCATACACACAGAGATAACAGCAATCAGTATGGAATCTTGGTGGCTGTCAGGACGACTACATATATACACATGACCAGCAAGGTCATACAGCACCAAACAAAAGAGCAGAGATTCTCTAAATTGATGAGCTTTTCCATTTTCTTACTGTTCTTTTTAAAGAACAAGTTTTACTTCTCAGTATGGGGTCCTACAAAATATCCTTATAATATAATGAATTTGTGTTTTTTATATATGCTGATTTGAGGAAACTTTAAAACACTGAAGAATCTGGGAAGTGGTGGCAATCGCTTTTAATCTCAGAGGAGGCAGACAAATCTCTGAGTTCAAGGCCAGCTTAGTCTACAGAGTGAGCTCCAGAGAAACCCTGTCTTGAAATAAATTTAAACAAACAAAATAAAAAACCTGAAGACATTAAAAAATGGTAAGATTTCCCACATTCATAGATCAGCAGAATACTGAGATACATACCAGACACACACAGACAGACACCGACACAGACACACACACTGCCAATATGTGCAATGCTACTTGCTGAATATCCCTAATTGAAAATACTCTAAAACCTGAATCTTAAAGAAATTTTCAGCCTGACTTCTTGTGACAAGTCAGTCAAAGTACAGGTATACTAAAAACATTTAAAACTATGCCCAGCATATGTTACATACATAAAGCATGTCTGAAAGTGAGTAAGTTTCATGTTTAAGACTGAAGGATCATGATTTCCAGGAAATCACAATATGCTCAGAAAACATTGAAAAACTGAAAACACTTTAAGTCTACTGTTATAAGCAATTACAGATAAAAAATATGAGTGAAAGACATCAAAATGTAGCAGTACTAATTTAGCACATTAAATGAAGTCAGGAAGCAACATTTAATCGTATCTCAGATGAGTCAGTAGCTGGCTTTTTGAACTTGTCTTCAGATGTGATTACCTCTAGATGCAACCTGACCCACTAAATATTATTAACAAACCACACATGGTGGTGCACATGTCTAATTCCAGTGCTTGGGAGGCAGAGGCAGGCAAATCTCTGTGAATTCAAGGTCAGCCTATCTACACAGTGAGAGCCACAGCAACAAAGAATGACCCTGTCTCAAAAACAAAAAATTATGAACTACTGTGACTTTCCATTGAATGGATTTCTTCCCTCAAATTACTGAGGACCTGAGTTGTCACCCAATCCCTTTCTTGGAAGACAAACATTTCATACTAATATTAATCACGATTTATGAATAATAAGTGATATAATCATCAAATACTTTGGTTTCAAGTATATAAGTTGTCATTTTATACAATCTTTCTTTTAAAAAAAAAAAGTGGGGAGTGGGGCTGGAGAGATGGCTCAGAGGTTAAGAGTGCTGCTTGCTCTTCCAGAGGTCCTGAGTTCAATTCCAAGCAACCACATGGTGGCTCACAACCATCTGTAATGAGATCAGATTTCTTATTCTGGCGTATATATAAAATACATGAATAAATAAATCGTTTTAAAGAAAAGTTGGTGCTGAGGGAATGTCACGATGATTGGACAACAACCACCTTACTCCCTGAGCCACCGCCACAGGCCAACACCGTAACTGTAACTGGAAAGACACACGAAACTGAAACTGCTAACTCACTGAGATAACAGAGACCGTGAAAGCAAAATCATGTGTCTGCCAAATCACTGAAAATTTTAAATGATTATACTCTTTTAGGTTAATAGTGTATGAATCATGTTTATAGTTTATTAATTATATGAATTAAAATAAAAGTGCTGATAAATAGTTCTGAAAGAGACATGTATATTTAACTTTGCGTTCAAGTCAAAAGAAATTCTTAACAAGAGTTTCTGCTACCCAACTTAATGAAAACTGAAGGAGAAAATAAAGCAGGCAAACACTGACACTTGTGGTCACTCTGAGATTGCTAATTTACAATTAAGCTAACACATGCTTTCGAAATTCAAAGAATAATAAAACAGTTCATATAACTAGTGGACTTCAAAAGGAAAAATATATTAATAGGTAATTTTTTAAAAGGGCAGTACTATTTACAAACATAAAGTAACCAAAAATATGACATCTGTCTACATCTTTCATACAATGAAAAAGTCTGTATTTTTAAAAAGTCAAGAGGTATAAACTGCAAGTAAATATTATTGTGCACATTAGGGAACATCAGTAAAACTAACCCTGATCCCTAGATAACTATGTCAAATAGTAATTTTCAAATAAAAACGGTGAAAATTATACCTGTTTTAAAAATCTAACACTACAAAGAAAAAGTATTTAGTTCTTGTCATGAGCTGAAATAAGTGTGACATATAGGGGCCATGTAAAGCACAAACAAAAGGGAAAACAATGTAGACAAGAGTGGACTTATGTCTCCCTTCTCCTATTCAACAGCAATAGCTCAGTGTTCTCCAGCCATTTCTTGTCAAACTTTTTTAAAATCAAAGACAAATAATTGAATTTATACATAATAATAAACAGATAATTCCCACAGTTACTGCTAGTTTATATCATGTAAATCACTCAAAACCATTAACTATATGGATAAGGGAATAATTTTTGTATATGTAGTAGAAATAAGGAATTAGGAAGCATTACAAACCCTTTCTTTCAATTTCAGTTATTATTATAATAACTTAGTTATTATAGACATGTCTAGGAAAATTCCTTACAAAAGAAAGGGGAGAGGGAGAGAGGGAGAGAGGGAGGGGGAGGGGGAGGGAGAGAGGGAGGACAGGTAGACAGTTTAGGCCACTATACCCAAAGTAATAGATACCTTTTCCCCCATAAGGCATATATTATAAAAATAGAAACAGATCTATGTAAGCAACAATTACATGCCACTTATAACTATAAAACTTAGCAGGGCAACTGTCAGTTTGCTAAGTTTGAGAAAGAAACCTGCCACAACTATTTGAGTTACTTTAACCACAGAATTCGGATTTAAAAGGAACTAGACTAAAGGAAGAAGTTGTACAAGGTTTCCAGTCACAGATTTTCACCATTTCTCTTGCCTGGAACCTGATGTTGTTAGAAAACACCACTAAAGGAAATTTTACCTCATAGCTGCTATTTTTCTAAACGTTAAGCTGTTAATCAACTTAAATTTTAAGAAACAAAAGAATAAATATTAATTGTAGTTTGAATAAAATTGTACTCTGCCTGATACACAAGAACCTCTGCTTACCAATCTTAGAAATCTTGTCATATAAACACTTGTCCCATAGCAATCAGTAGAAAAAATCTCACTGGTGGGTAATTCAGGCTTCAACCCAACATAGAAGGGAACCACTATTGAGTTATCCATCAAACCCTCAGTAATTGAGAGCAATAATAAATCCAGTTCAGTATCTAAAAAGGACATCTTAGAGATGATGTATGTGCCAGCTGTCTTGGGATGATCATTACAGATTGTACAGAATGTCTCACTGTACCTCACAAATATGTGTAATTACTGTAAATTAAAAATAAACACATTGCTGGGAATGTAGAGCAGAAGGAAAGAACTTACCTAGCACTGCCCAGCTTTCAGTATTACCAAAGGATAGATTTTAAAATTATATTAACAATAATTGGCAAAATAATTCCTTTGTCCTACCCTAGAGAAAGGATGGGGAATTTATTCCATCATCATCATATTCTCAATAATTAATAAGCTGTGCCTTAATGTATATGTTAGCATTTAGTAGCTTGTTAATAAACAGTTATTGAAAAAAAGTGAAAATACATTCAGTATTCCATTAGATTCCTACAGTACTATGCCAATATTTGGGGGGAAAGTTTCACAATTTCTCCAGCAGCCACGTACTATAATGTTTAAGAATAAATTACAGAAATTCAGATTTTAAAAATTTAAATAATACTGTTTCAAAATTCTAACCAAACCCTCTTTCCCAACAGTACTTAGCAGGTGTTTAGGTTAATTATTTCACAACTCCAGGTACTAGTTCCTCGTCTTTAAAATAGATATTACAATAATAAAATGATCATGAGGCAAGATCATTTACATACCATCTCTCGTACTTATCAATCACTCAATCTAATTTGGAATGAACAATAACTGTATAGTTTCCTAACCTCAGTCAAGCCCCACTATTATGAATCACTGATATTAACAAATCCACTTCTACTTTAGAGAAATTATTTAAGCAGATTCAATAAGCATTACTCCCTTACCTATTAGTTTATCTAATTACCAAGCCAAGAGAAAAAAAGAAGTGAAGACTATGGTGTGGAGTTTTAAGAACCAAACACTAAGAAACATGAGTTTCAGTCCTCTTCCTATAATGTAACTAAGGCAGGCCAAAGTTCCTTCTAAACTTTAGTGTTTTCTTTCTTCCTTCCGTTCTACTGTCCTAACATTTCTAGGTAATGTAAGAACCACACTAAGAAAGTCACAGAGTACACCTAAAACAACAAAGCACACTCTAAGTAAAATATGAAGAGAAAAAACTTAAAGCTATTAAAGGAAGTGTAATTTTTATTCACCTGAAATATTTCTCACCGTATGAGAAATAAATGAAGTCTGTTCCCCTAAAATACATAACATCAGCTCTAAAACTATAAATTTCTAGTAGTTAGTGTCTCTAGAATATCAGAGGGAAATGTTAATTACGGCCATTAAAAACAAATAACAAAAATACCTGCCTCAGTGAGTGCTCTTGTAGGAAAAAAAAGTAGTCTCTAATGTTTATAACACCTGTTTGATGGAATTTTACTGAACCACTTTTAAAAATATTAAACATTATTAGAAGCACTGGACTCTAGCTCATGACTAGTTTTTTACACACACACACATGCAGTATGTATAAATATACACGATATTTATTAAACAATAAGCAAAAGTTCTAAGCTTTTCTCTACTTTGGGTTTTTAGTCAAAATGCAATCAATCATGAACTCACCAATCAAGAAAATCTATGTATGTGTTATATCTACTTTATCATTTTAATTCTATGATACAAGTAATTTTTAAAAAAAAAAGTTTTAATGTTGAAAACAAGAAAGTGATTTAAAATTTATTTTACTTCTATCAAGAACCCTAAAAACTGCAGACTGTATCACAACATCATTAAAGTAATCCAAGGCAGCCGATTTAGAAAAGCTGTAGAAAATGGGGAGGGGGGAATTCTAAGTTTCAGATAAAAAACAATGTTTTAACTAGACTAGAAAATCAGAACAATTTAGACAAAAAACTTTAAGAGCAGTAATGTACTGAAAGAGTTAATTTACACCAACTTGCATGTAAAAGCTTTTGTTACTTCTGCTCTAGAAAAGCTTGATAAGAAACACGAAAGCTACCACTGAACACAGAAAACATTTAGAAAGCCTGTGCATAAGTTTAAATAAAGATTTTAAAAACCATTACCTTCATTTCATAATCATACTTTTATATTCACTCATCACTCTATTTGTTCTGAATAAATATAATGTATCATATAGAAGCAAGATTTCTAAGGTTTCCCCTACCTTAGGTTTTTAGTCAAAATGAATGCAAACAATCACGTGGGACTCAGCCAAGCAGTGACGTTAAATTCTGCTCTGTCAGAGAGAGCATCTGTCAAGCCCACATTTAAACTGCTGCCTGCCTGTGCAGCAGCTGAAGAACCGTGGATTTCATATTACAGACTAAAACCCCAGTAAAACTGCTCAAAAAAAATCCTTTCTGCAGCTGCCAGGCAACAACGACGGAAGAGAGGCAAAGCCCTTTTTTTTCCCCCAATGCAAGTGAAACACTAAACCCTCGCTCTGCTGCTTTACATTGCAGCTCAGCACTATTACTAGAAATATGGATACTGAGAAGAGAATACAGCACCGCATTGTCCAGCCGGGGAATACAGCAGATGTAAGGAGCTTCAATGCATCAACTATCGGAAAGAGACAACAGCGCACCAAATAGAACGGACAACTACAGCTCTTTTGTTTAATCAAAAGGAGAAAATGAAAGAAAGGGAAGATCTCTGAAGACTAGGACACATATGAACAAGAAGGGTAACTTGAATACGCGCCGACAGATGGACACTTTGGATACTGTGAAAAGCAATCACAGGAGGCAGACTGTTGGGGGATGTGCGCATGTTCGATAGCATCGTTCTTTTTTTTTTTTTACTGAAGTGATGGCGTGCCAAAAGTATTTTCAGTGGGCATAATCTTCTCCACCTAAATGGCCTGACCAAGAAAGAAAGGTATGTGGCTGTCTTGTATACAATGTGCATTAAATGTGTTATGATTTTATAGCCCTGCAGGCACTAATACTTGATAAACAAGTTCATACAGTTCCCTGCCCTTGAAACTATGAAAAGGTTTCTAAATACATGATTTTATAATCTGCCTTTTCTAGAAGACAAGCTGTCATTGCTTTATTCAACTAAATATGGAGCTGGGAGTAATTCTTCAGAATTATAAACATTAAAAGAGAAAACAAATAGTAACTAGACGTACTGAAAAGATTCTCTGAGAAATTAAACTAAGAAAAAAAATCTATAGCCCTTAAAAAAAAATACAGCAATTCTCTAGCAAATTAGGTCAAACTGTTTCCTTATCTAATAAATTAAAGCACATTCTTTAAAATAGCTATCAAAAGATAGTGCAGTAAAATTATATTAAATAGCATCAAATATGATCTTAATATCATGGGGTCTATTTGGGAAAAATCCTTTCGATCACAATCTTAACAGTTCATAGTATATCTTTTCTCTAATATCTATCTCCTCAGAGATGACAAACATAATTCAAGAGTGTATCAGCAAATTTTACATATTATTGAGCTACAAGAAGATACTACAAGTTAAAACATTAGCATCAGATCACATATGGTAGTGAGTTTATGCAAAGCATAACACCACCAAGTAGTCAGTCACATGTTATTACAGTATCAATGAATACAACTTTAAACAAAGAGATATCAAATAGTTGCTCTAAATACATTAGTGAAATAGGGCGCTTTTAAGTAACAGAGTAATTCTAAATAATTGAGTATAAGACTGTTCCTGAAGATAATTTTAAAAGTGAAATTAAAAATCTAGCATAAAACAGTTTGATATGAAGATATCCATTAATAATTATCAATAATGGGCTTCTGGACTTTATTTACATGTAATAACAATCTACCTACTGCCTCTACATGTCTGTAAGACAGATATAAACTATCCTGGGGACAATCAATGTTAGAAGAGCAACTAACTCAATTTTACTAACCTATCAAGTATTTTGATTTTTCCCCTCACTTTCTTAAAACTTACTAATATTCACAAAAAAGCAAATAATTTTAAAATCTATGGAATCTCTATTGTAAAATGAAGACAATGAGTGTATCAGACCTTGTATATAAACATCAACCATAATTATCTGTATTCTAATAGATTAAAATAAGAAACTATTAAATGAAACAGTTTTAAAAATCCAGCCTCTCTTGGTATCTTTATTAGAAATTAAGTTTGATAGACTAAATATTTCAAGACAAAAGTATACAAGTATTTCTATCAAAGCATCACTTAAATCTGGGACTGTTTCAGAATATTAATGTATTTACATCAACTTTTAAAGTCAAAGAATAGGAACTCTATGGGAGGAGTACATTTAATAGTAACATCCTTATAAATTACAACCCATACGATATAAAAACACACTGAAAGTATTATAATCAAAACAGAAACGGAGCTATTTAAAAAAACTGTAAGACATGGCAAAATACTTCACTCTCTAGTCTTGTTCTCATTTTTAAGAACTAAAATACAACAGGCATTAACCTAAGAATAATTTTATCTAACAAAAGGAGAAATAATTATAGCAATTTTATTTTCTTTTTAATAGCACACACACATGCAGATATATACATATATCCATCCTGAGAAACTTTAGCAAACAATGTAAGGCTAGATGTATGAGGTTGATTTATCAATGGGAGGTTATCAAACAGGAATATTTGTACAGGGATTCAAAGCCCTCCTAGAATAATACTTACAAGCATGCAAATCTCGTGAAATTTGAATTAAGATGTACCTCCATCTTATAAAATCACATTACAACCAATTATGAATATATGCTATGGTACAATAAAAAATAATGAGCTGCTTTCTGTAACATTAAAACACTTTGGAATATCACTTCAGGTATACTGTTTTCTTGAAAACAATGTAACTTACTTCAATATTTAACTTCATTCTCGTAGGCTCTTTTACTCATTCATTTAAATATCTGACCTTGAATTTATTCCTTTTTGAACTATAAGTCTGCACTTTTAAAGTATCTAAATGACTGGATCTCAGCCATGTTCTAACAATAGAAAGCTGGTATGTTTATATTTATAATGCTTGAAAGAGATCAAATGAACTTTCCAAAGTAACTTCTTTTTAAATTTATATACATAACTCTTTAATATCCACTAGTCTCATAAGGTGAGTATGTGTCATCAGTAGCTACCAAATAAAGTAATTTTCCAATAAATAGTTTTCTGCTTTAAATAAAATTTATAAATATATACAGGAAAACCTGTTTCTAAATCAGGCTAGGAAGCTCTATAATTTTCAACTCATGTCATATAGAAAACATGTTTCACAGGATAAGAATATCTTTGATCTTTATACAGTACTGTATGATTTCAATTCATGTAAATAAAACTAAGAGCAAACTAGATTTTTTAAAAATCACTGTGTGTGTGTCTATGTGTGATTAAATACTTTTTTAGCTTTGAGAAATACGCTATTCACTAAAAGCACCATTCAATTTCAGAAACAAGATCAAACCTTAGTGCCTGTTACACATTAGAAATTCGTTCAAATTCCCACCTACTTGCTCCTCCTAGTGGCTGCTACTAGAATAGTACTTCATTCATAACCATTTAACACTTTCGAGCAGTAAGTGAAAGGTATGTGTAAGTTTTATGCTACAATACTCAATTTTTTGAGGACTTACATGGAAATTATATTACTTCTTAAAAGCATTTGTATCAGTGTTAAACCAATCTGCCATCAACCATAAGTTGATCACTATCATAAGCTAAATAAGCACATGCATTTACACAAAAAATTTAAAGTAAGTAGTTATGCTAGCTTTGTTTAAAGAAATTATTTCAATGAATATTAAAATAAAAATCACTTCTTAAGCACAAAAATTTAATAATTCCAGTTTAAATATTAATGATTAAATAAATGACTTTTACTTCTGGGTTTGGTTTAAAAAAAAAGTGGAAAAAAAATCAGAACTAGATATTTGTCTCCATTCTTCAAAACATCTTTTATTGGAATTCAAACTACTTCTATGGCCTCACCTCATATAGAAACATCTAAGAATAGGAAAAAAGAAAAAACAAAATACAATTAACAAACACAAGTAAATTTGTGCTATGCTGAAAAGCCTCTTGCAAAATAACCAGTTTTCATTATGTGGCATCATTAATTTCTCTTGACTAGCTCCTAACTTTTTAAAGATCTAGGAATGAAAGTGTTATGCTACTATGAAGACTTAAAAATGAAACTAATTTCTGCTTGTTGCAGATTATGCAACAAAGCATAATTCAAGAGTATTTTAAAATATATCTTGTGAAAAATGAGGATTAAAGCAGTTGAAGATAGTAGTGGTCATTGACTATACATTGCAAAAAATATAGCTTTAAAAAAAACAGTGCAAAATGCATGCTCTTTGCCAAAACCATAGATAAATAAGACTGACGAACTCCTGGGTATTTCCTATTTGAGGTGGATGGTTAAAATTAGCAAAGTACTTAAAAATGTTAATCACTTATTACTGTCTAATCTCACATGAAATTACTGGGCCCTGAAAATTAATTTTGACAGGTGTATCTTCTCACTGACTTTCTTAACACAGTGGGGAAGAGTGGAAATGTGCCAAGCAGTGTACTGTGACTAACTGAACTCTGCCACAATCAAACCTACACCGTCTGTCCCAAAACTAATACATGATCATTTTCTAAAAAAGGCCATTGACTGGACCACATCACCATGGTATCTCAAATCAATTTTAATTAATGTCAATAAACTTTCCATCTGTTCTGAAGGCCTTCTTACTAAACCTTTATAAGAAATCTAAGAACATTTTTCCTTTCTACATCATACAACTTTAAAAATCTTTACCCTAAGACAAAGAACAGGTGACCAGAGCTACTGAGAGCATCATCATGTGAGTACAATAAAATTAATCTATCACTTACCTTTCAGGTGATCATTGTGCTACAAGAATATTTTAAAAGAAATAAACCTTATTTATTTTTTTTGTTTTGTCAAAAGGAAACAAATAATATGCTTTCTTCTGGTTTATCCTATTTTTCACAGCTTAAAAATGTCCTTACATTAACAATCAAGAGAGTCTTTTTAAGCTAGTTTGTAAGATTTTGCATTTTGTAAACCATTATGTTTCATCTTTACAGAATGACTTCAAGAGACACATAACTGAACCAGAAAATAATGACCAAAGAACAGTATTGATTCTGGAAAAAAACAACACTATTTTTGGCCTCGTAGATCTTACTCTATCACTGGATATTTACAACATGCTTCAGTGGAGGAGAAGACACTGCTGCTTTGCAAAGATGACCTGGAATGCTAAAAGGTCTCTGTTCCGGACCCACCTTATGGGTGTACTTTCTCTAGTGTTTCTTTTTGCTATGTTTCTGTTTTTCAATCATCATGACTGGCTACCGGGTAGACCTGGATTCAAAGAAAACCCTGTGACATATACCTTCCGAGGATTTCGTTCTACAAAAAGTGAAACAAATCACAGCTCACTTCGGAACATTTGGAAAGAAACAGTTCCTCAGACTCTGAGGCCTCAGACAGCAACTAACTCCAATAACACAGATCTATCACCGCAAGGAGTTACAGGACTAGAGAACACACTCAGTGCCAATGGAAGCAATTATAATGAAAAGGGTACTGGACATCCAAACTCTTACCATTTCAAATATATTATCAATGAGCCTGAAAAATGCCAAGAAAAAAGTCCATTTTTAATACTATTAATAGCTGCAGAACCTGGACAGATAGAAGCAAGAAGAGCTATCCGGCAAACATGGGGCAATGAAAGTTTAGCACCTGGCATCCAAATCACACGGATTTTTTTGTTGGGCATAAGTATTAAGCTAAATGGCTATCTTCAACATGCAATTCTAGAAGAAAGCAGACAATATCATGATATAATTCAACAGGAATACTTAGATACATACTATAATCTGACCATTAAAACATTAATGGGTATGAACTGGGTTGCAACATACTGTCCACATATTCCATATGTTATGAAAACGGACAGTGACATGTTTGTCAACACTGAATATTTAATACACAAGTTACTAAAGCCAGATCTGCCTCCTAGACATAACTATTTTACTGGGTACCTAATGAGAGGTTATGCACCTAACAGAAACAAAGACAGCAAGTGGTACATGCCACCAGACCTTTATCCAAGTGAGCGTTACCCTGTCTTCTGTTCAGGAACTGGGTATGTTTTTTCTGGGGATCTAGCAGAAAAGATATTTAAGGTTTCTTTAGGCATCCGTCGTTTGCACTTGGAAGATGTGTATGTAGGGATCTGTCTTGCCAAGTTGAGAATTGATCCTGTGCCCCCTCCCAATGAGTTCGTGTTCAATCACTGGCGAGTTTCTTACTCAAGCTGTAAATACAGCCACCTAATTACCTCGCATCAGTTCCAGCCTAGTGAACTGATAAAATACTGGAACCACTTACAACAAAATAAGCACAACGCCTGTGCCAACGCAGCAAAGGAAAAAGCAGGCAGGTATCGGCACCGCAAACTACACTAAAAGACTATTTTTGTTCAAGTGTGCAATCTGTAAATACTGCTTAAAGCATGTATAGTTAACAACTTGATTACATACATAGGACAAGTTTTAGTTCAACTCATCACATAAAGGAATCCAAAACTATTTTTTTAATTTCTGAAGAAGCTAATTCATAAAATTACAACATTATGACAGAAAGATATCCCAAAAGAGTCTATTTAAAGATTGTAAAAGGGGATTCTCTGTATCAACATGCAATAATAAGCATGCATAAATGGTTCAAGTCTTACATTAGGGACCAATACAATGTACCTGCATATATTTTCCACATACATCTTAATTTAAAAAATGAAGACCGTCAAAAGATTCCTAGGTTTACTTTGGATTTCACCATATGATTTAATGTAAATAAGACAGTACTATTGCTTTTAAGGGAACTTTGTAACTGCAAAGAACACATTTTCTGACCAGACTCTAGAGTTCTAAAACTTTATACTACATGCAATAAGACTTAGTTAAGTTATTCCATAATTCATTTATATTCAGGTGTTTGAGCAATGCAATTCTCATTCAAGCATTTACTTTTTAAAACAATTGATAATTATTTCTATTTCTTTATTAATTAATCTCGTATATACTGGGAAAATTATTTTGACATGATGTGGTAAATGTGAAAAAATTAATGTGTCTCAGGCTCAAGTTTTTATAAAATGAATTATTAAAGGTTTCAAAATAGATAAATTTTGTTTCCTCATTGGTATTAATGGCCAAGCCACTCGTATTTCAATGAATTTTGCATTTAGATAAAATATTGCACTCTTGGAGAGTGCTATCATTTAACTACAACTATACCTGACTTCACGTATGTCTGTAAAATAGAATCATGTTCCTCTAACTGAAGCAAAAGTACTAACATAGAAGCACAATGATTATGTGTTGTTGAAAAAAGAAATGCAGGTAGTAATTTCATTCAATATATTTTTAAGATGCATGTCTGCCAAACAGCAACATATGGGAAGTTTATTTTCTGAAAGCAGGTGTACATAATCCAACATTTAATCATTTTATGGAACTTATTTCTTTCTCTCAATGTCAAGTTTACAAACCTAGGTTTTTCATTTGGTAAATGACAACTATCTGCATCACCAATTAAAAATCATTTAGGGAGGGATGGGGAGAAGCTACAAATGTTTGATGACTGTTTGCTTTTAGAATGGACGACATACTCAATGCTCTTTTATCAAGGCACCATTAGTTTTAAAAGGTAAACAACAAAACCCTGAACTGAATGTTATACAAATGTTCTCATATTTTGTTTGGCCCCATCATGAATTTTAACATCAATAAACAAAAGCCCACTAACTTTAAAAGTGTTTTTATTCTATATAAATTTACCAATTTTAATTAAGTCAGAATGTCTCTGACCATAATTCTAAAAATCATTTTTATCACTGAACCTATTAAGAATAAATTGCAAAAGCACAAAAAGTATTGTTAGTAATACAGAGTTCTACTCACATTATATTTATTCCCTCTTTTAAATCAGAAACTAAGTACTATATCAATCAAAAGATTCTGAAAAATCAGCTACGAAACATCTACTTATTTAATTAATGATTATTTTTCACTTAATTACTCAATGTAATTGCAGAGTTACCAGTATTACTACAAAAATCACATCAGTGATGAAAGACAGAGGGACTGTCAGTATTGACTAATTCCCTCTGATTTATGCCACAGTAGTTTAAAAAGAAGAGGGGTGGGGGATGTATGTTTGCAAGCACTCATGTACAGGTATGTAACAGAAATAGCACCCCCAAGTGATATTTGAAACTATAATAGTATAGGATTATTGGGTTTAAAACAGACTTCTGAAAAACAGAATTCTTAAAAATATTTAAGTACTTACTCTTAGGTATCAATTTAAAATCATTTCTGCATTCCTCATGATTGACTTGAAAGATAATAATAATAATAATGTTCTAAGTCCCCAAAGGAGATTAAACCAGTGAAGTTCTAATGTCAAAAATCTGTATTTTTGCCTTTAGGGTAGCATATGGAAAATGATGCAGGAGGAATGAGAGTTCATGGCAAAACTAGGTTAAATAGGGAAATTCTGATAAGAAAACAAGCAAACATTATTTTATTTTACTTTCACATTTCATTTTCAACAATATAAATTTTAACTTTATAAGCTAAATAAGCTACTATTTAAATGTCTCACCAGTTGTTAACTATATCTTCTTTACCTCAGTACTATGAAATTTTTGTATATAAGAAAGATATGTTTGAAAATAATTATATGGATTTGATCAAAGCAAAGATTACAGAGTTAACTGGGTAACACTATACTCAAAGTGTTAACAGATGTTTCAGAAGGAAAATCCAAGTTTCAGTATTTACAACACCAGTTTGTTTGGAATAAAATTAGAGACAATGAATTTCTTCAATGATTAAATAATTCACATTTTCCCTTATCTCTTTCATGAATATAATATGCATAAGCACATACACCCTAATTGGAATTTTATTAATGCCTAGTTCCAGAAATGTCTACAGTAATAATACCAATCACAGCACCATACACTATTTACTGATTGTGGAAGCAGTGTACCTGGTACTGTGTTAAAGTACTGTACATTACTTCAAATAGCTTATTCCACTATTTGCCTTTCTCTGCCTATCCTCTTTGGCCATGCCCACAGATTTCACAGGCATTTTTCTCTCACTAGCATATATTATCAGGTGTTAGGTATAAATAAGAAAAGAGAAAGGAAAACATATTTGGGCCCCTGGTTGAATTCTCTTCCCCTTTGCAGAGATGAGTGAATGGTAAATTTAATTCTGAAAAACATGTGCACTGCAGTTTTGTGACCAGGATTATATCTTTAATAGTGGGCAAGTGACACTTAGAAATTTCACAACTGATAATTTTCAGGGGACAAATAAAGCACTGTGCATATTTACCTACTACACCATTTCACAGTTACTAATGTGTAGTAAGGTCAAAGCCAGCTCCTCTGACTAAGTCTAGCCAGGCACAGTGGCACACATCTTTAATTCCAGGCAGAGGCATATAGCTCGCAGTGAGTTTGAGGCTAGCCTGGTCTACATAGCAAGTTCCAGGACAGCCAGAGCTATGTAATAGAGATTATATCTCGAGAACAAACAAACCAAAGACTTTAACATGCTTCTTTCCCAGGCACCCATGTAGTAGAAAAAGAGAACAGACTCCCACAAGTTGTCCTCTAACCACTACAGTTGTGTGTGTGTGTGTGTGTGTGTGTGTGTGTGTGTGTATGAATGCAATGCAGAAAATTTAAGGAAAAAAAACAGATTCCAGAGGATATAAAATACAGTATTAACTGCTCAAGCACCTACTCTGCTAAGCTTTTTAATGTGGGGTTGGCATGACTTCTTTAATTCATGACACTGTTGATTCAGAAAAAAGAAACTAAAATGAAGGCAAACAGCATAGTTATTTATAACTAAGCAAATTAATTTCCGCCAAAACTAAAACAAAAGACAAGCAGGGCATGGAGAAGCTTGCCTATAGCTACTCCAGAAGATGAGGCGCAGGTCAATTACTTGAGCCTAGCAGGTCCAGATCAGTCAAAGCAACACAACAATGCTCGTTTCAAAAACAGAGCAAAAAAGATACAAGGCAAGTGTTAGAAATAGACAAAACATGTTCGTATTACGCTCCCCTACATAAATCAATCACGATACAAAAAATGTAATTTTAATGGTATACAGCTCATATTCTACAACCACACAATAAGAATCCTGATCTTAAGAAAATGAAAACTGGCTATTTTATCCATGTTTTTATTTACTTCAAGTCAATAAGTACTATTTAGGTTTATACTTACCTTTTTTTAAGATTTATTTTATGTGTATGAATATTTTGTCTGCATGCACGTATATGTGTACAACATGCATGCCTAGTGCCACAGATCCCTTGGAACTAGAGTTACAGACAGTTATGAGTTGCCATGCGGGTGCTGGGAATTGAACCTGGCTGCTATGTGGGTGCTGAATAGAAAAACAGCCAGTGCTCTTAACTGCTGAGCCCTCTCTCCAGCCTATACTATATCTTTTTTAACTAACACATATTAATTACTCATTAAATGTAATGTAGTTTAACCAAATTTAATCAAACCATATTTATTCTTTCTAGAACAAGAAGATAACAGTCAAAATCTTAAGCAAGTAAACTATAAAATGTTTAACACATTGCTTCCAATCATTCATCAAACATGGAGAGCCTACTATTTGCAGGTAACAACATTTTCAGAACAAGACAAAATATGGATGTCCTCAGTAACTTGCTCTGTGAAAATGCATAACCACATAGAGAAAATGTTAAGAATAACTCCCAAACTCATGGAAGATATAAATGTCAATAATGGAAAAAATAGTTCTTAAAGAAAAAGTGAATTCTTTCAAAGTTAGAAACATTGGAAAATTGAAAAATGAGAAGTAAAAAATGTGGTAACAAAAATTTTGGAAAAAAAATTCTTTGGTTCATAATAAAAACATAACTGGCAAAATGAGAAGCTTGCTATCTATACAGGCTGATTGCCCCAATATATTAAAAGGAAGATACAAAAAGTAATGACCATCCTCAATAGAAAATGGGAAAAAAAACATTAAGGTATTATAGAGTAATGATATCGCCCCTAAACCAAGGTCAACCCTGGACATAAGACAAATACTAATACAAACTGTACTGATAAACTAGTCTGTACCTATGAAATAGGCAAAAATTTTCTTGTGAGATGTGTAGAGGGAAACGAGAATGGCCATTCGTACTAGCAGGAATGCAAATGAAAAGACGCAGCCAGGCGGTGATGGCACACACCTTTAATCCCAGCACTCAAGAGGCAGCGGCACGCAGATCTATGTAAGTTTGAGGCCAGCCTGGGCTACATACAGAGTGAGTTCCAGGAAAGGCGCCAAAGCTACACAGAGAAACCTTGTCTTGAAAACCCCCCAAAATAATAATAATAATAATGAGCATGATTTTCTAATACTTAGGAAATTCTGTAAGAATTTGACCCCTTTGATCAGCAATTATGCATCAGAAGTTTGAATCCAACTTATAGTGATAATATTAAACAAAATAAATACAAAATTAATAACTCAAGCAGGATTTATAATAGCAGAGGATAGATACAACCATAATGCGCATGGGATACCAAGGTACATCACAATGTATTTAGTGGGAGACAATCTAAGGTAAAACGTATTGCATAAAAGCCACACAGCAAAGAATACTGTTGGCATTATTATCACAAAGCTTTAACTGATATTTTATCAACATAAGCAAGGAATTGTATTAATAAGGTTAGGAAATGTTATGTAAAAAACTGATACATTAAAGCTCCAGCCCCGATGTGGTAGTATTTGAAAATGAGGTCTTTAAAATGTAATAAAGAAATGGACAAAGGTATTGGAAATGGTGCCCTCATGATAGAGTAAGCATACTTATAAGAAAGAAGCATGTGGGGCATGAGCTTAGGTGGAAGTTCCTTCCTTGTTAAAAACAAAAGAACTCTTTCTTCTTGATTTTAGGATTATTATACTAGCAATATACAAAATATTATCTAGCATTTCAAAAGAAATCTTTCTCTGTCTACTAAAATATCAAAAGACAATAAGAGCTTCAATGGTGGAGAACATTTTTTAAATTATTTTTAATTAAGCCTCTTGGGAGACAAAGGTGAGCAGATCTCCAGGAGTTCAAGGCCAGGCTGATCTACAAAGCAAATGCCAGAAGAGCAAGAGCAACATAACAGAAACCCTGTCTCCAAAAAAAAATTTTTTTATTAAATTACTTATTTACTCTATGTGTGCTTGCATGTGTTTGAGGGCATACTTGCCACAGCAAGTAGAGAACAGGTTGTAGGAATTAGTCCTCTCCTTTAACCATCTGAGTTCCAAAATTGAACTCAGGCCATCAGACTTGGCATCTAGCGCTGACCAATTCCCCGGCCCACTCAACTCTTCCAATGGTCAGGTTACAGTTTCTAGATACCACCACCTTAAAAAGCACCCACTTTATCTTTGCAGAAATGCTGAGTTCCAGATCTGAAGTAGAAAATAAATATATAAACTTGCCAGAAATCAAGGAATGAGAAATTAATGAAGTAAAGTCAAAATACAGAGGTCTCAACTTCAAAAAGCCCCCTACAGACCTAATATGAGGTATCTAGATAACTACTTAAAATGATTGATATGTCAATTTATTTCATTACAATAACCAATACAATATATATGTAGCTTTTAGCATGTTAAACAGACAATAAAATTTATTTTAAAATGAAATCAATTTCAGCAACAAATAAAATTCAAAAATATGTACAACTCTAAGATCATAGAGTTGTACATAATTATTAAAGAGAACTCTGTCCATAAGATACAAAGAAACCAACCCTTTACTCAAAAAAAAAAAAAAACCAAAGAAAAACAAATGGTTACTACTTTGACTAAAACTATAACAGTCAAAAGTTAAATGTAAAACAGATACGTGTCTGTGTGTGTATACATTTATGTGCGTGTACGTGTGTACATTTATGCATGTGTGTATGTATTCAGTTCCTGCAAACAAATCCTCAGCGTTGTTATGGTTTCTGTCCTTTCAACCACTAGATTCTTTAATTGTACCAGTTTCTCTCCAACTTTTTGGTTTGTTTGCTTACTTTATGATTGTAGCCAAAACATCCTACATGATAGAAGACACATTAGCAGACAAAACCACTCCTACTGTCTATGGGGATTCCATACCCACAGTATGCTTTCCCACATTAATAAATTGGAGTGAAAAAGAATCCAAGAGCAATTTATCTGTTAAAGTATAGAAGCTGAAAACAGGTGTAGGTGCTCATGACTTTAACCCCAGCATTAGGAAGCAGAAGAGGCAGGAGAATTATGAAATCAAAGCTAGTCTGTGCTGATAGCAAGATATTGGCTAGGAAAATAAGTAGATGGGAGATGATAGAGAGATAGAGAGATAGATAGAGACAGATAGATAGATAGAGACAGACAGACAATAAAATACAAAGCTGAACACTGTCTAGTATTTTCATCTTCACAAAACTTCAGGAGAATACCAAGCTGTGTTACTCCTTGCAATTTAACAGAGTTAGGACTATGCTGCAATAAGGACTTAGAGCCTGTGTTCCTAACATATCCTTTTCAGGCAGAGCCAACAAAACTCTAATGTAACTACAGAATTTTCTGGCAAGGTCTGAAACAGTGTAAAATGTAGTCTGAGGTTAGAAATTAATGAGCAGAGAAGAATGATCTAGTATTTTGCTAGATTTTTTAATTTTTTAAATTTTCTGGTTTTTTAAATTTTTGTTTAAAACACCTTTCCATTATCAGAGATCTTGCTCATCTCTAGACAACATTAAGGAAAAAAAAGAGGGTGGTGGTAGCGCACGCCTTTAATCCCAGCACTACGGAGGCAGAGTCAGGTGGATCTCTGAGTTTGAGGCCAGCCTGGACTACAGAGTGAGTTCCGGGACAGCCAGGTTGATTAACACAGAGAAACCCTGTCTTGGAAAACAAAATAAAACAACAAAAAATCTGGGAGTCTGAAGTGTTCAAATTCACTTTTCATCTTACCTGCTAGTACACATCTCACTAAAAACACAATAATAAAAATTTTGAAAGAGCAGCTCAGACAATGAATGGTTTGGTAAACCACCTTTTCCTACAGATATCATAATTGTTTCTTGGTAAAATAAACTAAAGTGACAGAGACACAGAGCCTACGAGTGAAATTCACATTATGTAAAAGATGACTTGCCTGTTTCTGTGCACAAGAACCAACATAACATAAACAAAAGGCCAATATAAACAAGTGTGACCAGAGGAACAGAAGGCCCAACTAAAGCAGCCACAATACAATCCACCTAGCCCTCTGTTCCAATAAACATAATGAGTACTGGGACTACAAACAGAGAAAAGAGTTCCAACCCCAAATTTTGGTCTCAGAATGCTGATATAAGCTTTATGTTTAAATAAAGGAAGAATTAGGGAGGCATATGCATTCACATAAAGGTACGGACACACTAAAGGTTGTATCAACTCCTACTTAACAAGAAGCTGTTAATCTGCTAGTAATCACTGTCATTTCCAAGGAGACTAATGTGGTTCCTAGAAGACAATCTGTTCCAATACAGTCTTCCCATCACAGACACCTGCTCTCATCCTGAGAACAGTCAGTCTCACCTTTCCACCTTGTTTGTTCAAGGTGAATGATGGTTTAGGAAATGACTCATCCTTATGCCTGAGGTATCACTCACTTATAAATAGCTATTTCTTGAATGATTAATGTGCCTACTTGCCCAGTAAACAAGTGAAACTAAGACAAGGAGACAAATGAAGAAAGGAGGCTGAAAATTTCAGGCTTTCATCTTGTTTTAGTTACCACACTGGGTCAAGAAAGGAGTCAATGCTTTTCAGCCATCAGCTTCTCAGTACCTGTTACAATATATATTTCTTATACAACAAATACAAATGTTAGTTTATTTACCATAAGTATGAGGCAACCTCATATTATATGTATGTGGGAAAGAAGGGAGAGCAGAAGGGAAGAGCTGAAGACACTTCTATTCCTAACAATAGTCCACTTAATGAATTTTATTTGTGAAATATCAACTGAGTAAAATGTGAACAAAACTTTCTACATAATTCAGTTATTCTTAGGAAGAAACCTTTCAAACAGTACCATACTCTATAGTATATCTTCACATCTTTCAAATAAATACTTCAAAATGAAGTATTTTTAATGTTGCTATCCTGAAGCTGTGTAGTAGGTGCATAACAACAAAGTATAACTACGTTATGTCCTTACTCATAGTTTTCTACAGTGGTACTTGTCATAGTATTCAATTTGTACTTTTTAATCTGGATTTCTTATTCATTGTGGGTGCATTAAAAAATCTTTTATACCATGATATAAGAAAAAAATCAAACTAAATAAAGTAACACTAAACTTAAATTAAGGAAGAAGGCAGGATTTAAGCTAATTCATTAATTTAACAAGCCAGGATGTATGAAGGATGAAATTATGGAATCCAAAAAGAAATCCTTGCCTCTCTGTCCTTATAAATTAACACAATTTAATCTGATTAATAAAAAGCCTAGAATTAAAGCAAAGATATTCTACAACTTCTATCCTATTTTGTGATTTTAAGTCAGAACTTTGGGGTTCCTACATTATGAATGTTAGTTACCTCAGAACCACTTCTTGAACAAATCAAACAGGATATAATTGGGTATTAGTGCTAAAGTTAAATTATCTATTATAAAGAAATAGATTCTATCCGGAGAAAGATTAGCCATAACAACAAGGAAAAGTAACAACAGCAAATGCTGAGGAAGCCCATTCAAGAAGGGATTCAAAGTAAATGGCACCATAAATGCCAATAACTCAAAAGTGAGTAATTTTATGTATCATAGGTGTCCCCAAATATGACACAAATTCTTTGAAGACCATCTTTTTCATGGTAGCGCAGTTAAAAAAAAAAAAAAAAAAAGTATTTCGGGGTTGGAGAGATGGCTCAGGGGTTAAGAACACTGACTGCTCTTCCAGAGGTCCTGAGTTCAACTCCCAGCAACCATATGGTGGCTCACAACCATCTGTAATGAGATCCGGTGCCCTCTAATGGCATGTAGGGATACATGCAAACAGAACACTGTACACATAATAAATAAATCTTTTTTTTAAAAAAAGAGAGAGAGAGAGAGAGAGAGAGAGAGAGAGAGAGAGAGAGAGAGAGAGAGAGAGAGAGAGAGAAAGGGAAAAAAAGTATTTCTAGTAAAGCTTTCTGTGGTTGATTTGTCTATAGAGTGCTGGGGTTTTAACCCAGAGCCTCACACATGCTAGGCAAGTACTGTACTGACCCTTCGATCATCACTTTAAAGGTATGCTTTTCCTTTTATATTTAAAAGAGATAGGTTTCATTATGCTGCTCAAACTGGCCTCAAACTCATGACCCTCCTGCCTCAGTTTTCTAAATGCTGAGATTACAAGTGGGTACTACCACACTCAGCCCAAAAGTACATTCTTATATCATGAGGACACTACAGTAACTTTTACGTTAAATGAAACACATACACCAGTTTATGATACATTATAATGTACCCACATATTTAGTATGAAAACAATGGGTTACTGTGCCACTCCATCTAACCCCTATGGAACTACATAGTACTATGTATAGTTTTATAGGATGTACTGCTGAAATCATAAGATCACATCAGAAGCTGAATTGGGGAGGATTTTGTCTAATAATAATAACAGAAGATAAAAATCAGTGACTTCTAAGAGATTAAAGAGGTGCTTAACTTTAGTTCTAAGAATTTATTAATAAAATATATCAAGAATTTTAATTCCAGAATACTTAAAACAACAAATAAAAGACCATAATAACAGAAACATAAGCAAGAGAACAGAGCCATCTATTTAAAAACACTAAATAAATGATTACAGAATCAATAATCCCCAGAATTTACTATTTATAGATAACAAAAGATATGATTGATTTGTTATAATTTATAAGAAGTTAAAATGACCTATTTGCAACTATGTCTTTATTTCATCTTATACACTACTGAAAAAAATCTAAACATAAAGAACACACTATCTCAGTGTCACTATAATACATGCTCAACTGAAAAAGTAATCTAGTTTTATGACAATACTTTCTCTAGCAAAAGCAAAAGTAGGACCTTAAAGTTCCCATTTCCAACCATTTCAAATAAATATCTTCAACCTATTCACAGAAAAGCAGTATTCCAAAATCCCAAGAACTTAGCGTCTAACTGTAAGATCTGTCCAGAGGAGAAGTAATAAGAATTTAAACCAGATACTTAAACATGAGAGCAGTCACTCACAGAGGAACATGAGAAGCAGGAAAGACAAGAAGAACAACACTAAAAGAAACATCCATCAAGAACAAGACCTGGAAAAGAAACCAAAACTTAGAATTAAAGATCAAATGAGGTTGGGCAGGATGGGATAGGGGAGAGGGAAAAGATGAAATAAGCAGAATCCAATGAAACAATACAAAATATTAATAGATAATCCAATGAATAATACAAAATATTAATAGGAAAATAGTAATTTGAATGCAAGAATTATATAAAAGACTGAAAATTCATTGAAGATTTAACTTAATTTACAAACACTAGGAATCTGATGCAGCATACTAAAGTTGAGCCAACAGTCCTCAAAGTATCAAAAACTATCTAACACCTTTATATAGACAGCATGTCATTAAATATACTAGATTTTGTCATATGAACAAAATGTTTCAGATCTTCAATCACAAAATAAATAAAATACTAAAAATTAATATCTATTTTTCTAAATAGTAAAGGAGACCCACATTACATAAAATAAAGTAGTAGCCTAAATGTAAGCTAATGTGTTAGAATTTAACAATGAGAAATACATTTAATATTGGCATCAAATTTATTCAAATTAAATGAATTAAAGTTGTGTCGATACCAGAAATAGAAATCAGAATTAAAAGTGGTTTTTTTTTTTTTGGTTTTTCGAGACAGGGTTTCTCTGTGTAGCTTTGCGCCTTTCCTGGAACTCACTTGGTAGCCCAGGCTGGCCTCGAACTCACAGAGATCCGCCTGGCTCTGCCTCCCGAGTGCTGGGATTAAAGGCATGCGCCACCACCACCCGCAGAATTAAAAGTTTTATTGTACAATGATAAAAGGAGATTAAATTAAAAGAAAACTAAAGTCTATTTTGTGCAGTTCTTGGAATCATATGTAATGATGCATGTGTGAATGTTTGCTTTTATATATTATGTGTATCACATACACGCCTAGTGGCTTCAGGTCAAAAGTAGGCATTGAATACCCTGGAACTAGTTATAAATGGCTGCAAGCCATCATGTAGAAGCTCAGAAATGAGCCCAGGTCCTCTGTAAGAGCATCAAGTACTCTTAACGACTGAAACATCTCTCTAGCCCCTAGATTAATTTTAAAGGATATGTTACACATGTTATTGACATCTCTTATTAAATCTAGAGGTGGTATTGAGCAAACAAACATCAACTACTGAATTTGATTATATAAGCTCATTATCAAAAGAACAAGTGGATTTTCAATAAAACCCGTTAAGATATATAAACTAAATGATACTATAAAAAACTTTTGTGCATTAAAATTCCCTGATATCTGTTACTATGCTCTGCTCTAGTTCATTTCCTTTAAGTACATTACCACTTAAATGATGATTATGATGACAAAATATGCAATGATATAGCTCATCTTAAACCCTCTATGATAAAGAAGATACTCACATAATGAAATAATATCAATTCACCAAATGTGTTCACTCTAAATATCATCCAAGTAGAAGAACAAACTATATCATTCAGGAGAAAAAATTTGCATGCATGGTAAAAACAAATTCTAAAATTAAATTCCATCCTACAATCAAACAGCCAGAGGATAATACAATTCAAGGTATTCATGTATACATTTGAATCGCAAAACAGAAACCTACAGAAGTCACAACCCTTGTCACATTTAAAAAAACAGCAAAATAAAACAAAACAAACTAACTAATTCCTAATTTGCTGCAACAAACAGGCTGGTAAATCATAATAGAAAGTTCTTCTTATCAAGATAGGGTACAAATCTAAGCCAGCTACATAATATTAAAAAAAAAAAAAAAAGGGCAAGGTAAAGCTAGGGCAAAACAAAGAAGCTGTTGTCTTAGAGGAACTGCTATGCAAAGGTTTGTTCTGAATACAAAGAAAAACAATACTGTGCATTAGATTTAAAGATGGCTTCTTTAAACAATCTGAAAATGTAGGTCAAATTTTAAAATTCATGTATAAAATATTAGTATGTTAATAATGGGCTGTTCATATAACAGCCAGGAAATGTGCAAGAACAATGTTCAACAGCTTGGAGAAATTCCTCAGCAGTCAAGTTCTTGTACTGCTCTTACTGAGGACTTGGGTTCAATTCCCAGCACCCACATGGTGGTTCACAAGCATTTTTTAAAATTTTTATTTATAGTACATTGGGGCTTTATCTGCATGTACATCTGTGTGAGGGTGTTGGGTCCCCTAGAACTGAAAGTACAGACAGGTTTAAGCTGCCATATATGTGCCGGGAATTGAACCTGGGTACTCTGAAAGGGCAGCCAGTGCTCTTAACCACTAAGCCATCTCTCCAGCCCTTACAAGCATCTTGAAATATAAAATTGAGTTATACAAATTACTTCAAGTATGATATTCAAAAGCAGCATAACACATACCAGTCTAAAAATATAGCACATGAAATCTTATGTGGAAGTACTTCTATAACAAGTTAAAATCCTAAATACTATAGTTTCTTTTTCAAAAGACAAATCAATATATACAAATAACATCTCTTCCTATGCATCTGTGTCCTAACAGGTGACTAGTAAAAGGCACCCTGACTAAGTTATCCATTTACATGAAAACTTCTCTGCAATTACCTTCTCTCAAAGGCTAAAAATTTCTGTTATAGGATAAGCATACACAACTATAACAAAAATACCACACACACACACACACCCTAAAAACTCCTCTTTGGGCTCAACATTTGTACCATAGTGCAAATAGGGCTTAACAGTTTAATTCCTTAACAAAACTATAATGTAAATTCTACTATCTTTATACCAAATAAAAAGAGAGGTTTTTTTTTTTTAACTGCAAATCTTTATCATTTTATTTTATTTTATTTTTTTTTTTTTTTTTGGTTTTTCGAGACAGGGTTTCTCTGTGTAGCTTTGCGCCTTTTCCTGGAACTCACTTGGTAGCCCAGGCTGGCCTCGAACTCACAGAGATCCGCCTGGCTCTGCCTCCCGAGTGCTGGGATTAAAGGCGTGCGCCACCACCGCCCGGCTATTTTATTTTATTTTTAAGTGTTCCCAAGTATTTGGCTTCTCCTTAGCAACCTAGCAAGCGCTTTCTTTAGATCAGGGATTTAAAAACCAGCTGGGGCTTGGTGGTAACATACAATGAGTGATGAGTGAGACACCTTAAAGAAACCAAATAGCCATAGCTCAGGCAATTGTGAAAATTCCCTCATCAGACTGGACAGTTAATACCATAAAAGAAACCTAATATATAGATTATGACATTCTTTTAAAATGAAAAGTAAAGGTTGAAGTTACAACAGACTCCTAGTATATTTGGGGCGAATTTGAGACCAACAAAAAATTATTCAGGGCTGGAGAGATGGCTCAGCAAGTTAAGAGCACTGACTGCTCTTCCAGAGGACCCGGGTTCAATTCCAAGCACCCACATGGCAGTTCACAACTGTCCGTTATTCCAGGTTCCAACACCCTCACACAGACATACATACAGGCAAAACACCAATAAAATAAAAAATAAACAAATTTTAAAGAAATAGATCTACTAGGAAAACAAATGTTTCAAAAAGAAAAAGGAAAGATGCTAGACACATGATCAACAATATGTGGGACAATGGACTGGCATCAGATCAGGCCCACCTAACTCTGAGAAGAAACTCTGCTATAGACACAATCACTAAACAACTCAGCCTTTCAAATCTGTTTCCATGTTCTTCCTTTCATTACAGAGCTTTTAATCTTACTTTTGTTTACTGTTCCCAATTTGTGTTTTCTTGTTTTTCTCACACCTACTCAAATTTCAGATCCATTATCAAGTATTACCTCCTCAATGTACACACTACAATAATAATTTCATATTCAAGTCATTCACTAATTCTTCTCCAAAAGACCATAAATCAAGCCTATAGTATTACGTCCGGTTTTGTTCATCTCTGTTGTCTCTGTATCCACTAGATTACATGATATACAGGAATTATCTGAAAGGTTATTTATGGAGGAAGGAGGGAGGGGTCAGCCAGTCAGCTGGTCGGTCAGCCAGCCAGCTAGCTTACCTGTCAAAGTCAGACAGCCCAAGAGGAAGAAATCTTTGAGCAACTACTCTATCTTGCCTGGTCTGAGATCTAGATAGACTCAAATCCAGAACATTACTGCTACTATAGTACTACCTTCTGCTTACTCTGTAAGCAGAAAAGAACAAATTAGTCAATGAAGAACAATGAGGGGGATTTTATAAAAAATGTAGAGAAGTTTGTTTATTTATATATATATATATATATATATATACATACATATATATATATATATATACACACACACACACATACATACACATACATATATATGCTTTTAAGAATTATAACCTAGATGGAGATTTTATATTATCCTAAAAAACAAAAGTAATGGTGGTATTATTATACCTCCATTTTATACTTACTGTCTGAAAATGGTTCGCCATAAAAGATTTCTTTTCAGAACTACTTACTATAGCTATTGGAGTTAATCCAAGTAAAGAAAAGTGTAGTGATATATTGTGTACCCTAATAAAGCTTACCTCATGGATCAGAGGACAGAGACAGCCACTAGATTAGACACAGAGGCCAGACAGTGGTGGCACACACCTTTAATCCTATCACTCGGAAGGCAGAGATCCATCTGGATCTCTGTGAGTTCAAGACCACACTGGAAACAGAGCCAGGCAGTGGTGACACGTATCTTTAATCCCAGTACTGGGAAGCACATGTGCCTTTAATCCCAGAAATGAGGCAGGGCAGAGAGAAGGGAATAAAAGGTGTGAGGAAACAGGAACTAAAACAGTTCAGCTGAGACTCTTTCTGGGAAGGATTTAGAGACTTTCAGTCTTGAAGATTCATGGAAATGGGATCAGCCGAGGAGTTGGCAAGATGACTTGGCTGCGTCTTGCTCTGCTTCTCTAATCTTTCAGCTTTCACCCCAATATCTGGCTCTAAGTTTTTTATCATAAGACCATTTAAGATTTGAAAAAAATGGTTTCAAATTTGTACAATTTCATGGTACAAAATACTTCCTCAAATATGAAGACAGTGCCTGCTGGGCGTGGAAGTACATGCCTTTAATCCTAGCACTCGGGAGACAAAGTTAAGGTCTCTGTGAGATTAAGGACAACCTGATCTACAATATCAAGTTCCAGGACAGCCAGGGCTATGTAGCGAGATCCTGTCTCAAAACAAAAGAGAACAAATAATTGCTAGTTTCTAAACTTTCTACATGCTCTTAAGTAGGCAAGACCAGAGAAAATTGATTCTTAATAAAATTATCAAATCCCTAAAACTAACAAAGAATCAATTCTAAGTACATCTTATTCCCTCTCCAGCAGAAAGACACAAAGTTTCCTCGATACACCCCAACTAAAAAAACAAAACAAACAAAAAAAAAAACACTTTACCTTATCTTATTTACTATATAATAAAAAGCATTACCAAGTAACATTTTCTTTCCATGTTTTGGATGACAGTGGTACAGAGGCAGAGTTCCACACTCTGGCTGGCCTGGAAATTGCTAGATACACCAGGCCCATCTCAAGTTTACAGTGATCTTCCTGTTTCTATATCCCAAATATTCAGAATATAGACACATAGCACTACAGACACTCAAATGGCATTTTCCTAATCTATGATGGTCCATTCATAAATTATATATACTATAAAAATAATAACATAAAAGGTTTCAAATTTAAACCTCATATATTCTCACTACTACTAAACCAAAACACTAGTATATGAACTATATGAAGAATTTTCCTCAATATGTTTCTACTTCCAACCCATAACTTAAGCTAGCTTTATTTAGATAAATTCTGTATAATAGTTCCAAGAATATTCCCATCAAAAGTGAGTAAAGAGAAAAATACCAGTGAAGACTCTTTTCTTCTAATAACTGCATGTTAAAAACATTCACATTTCTCTGCCACAAAAACTATTTGATCTAGTGTTTCTTAGAACACTAAAGAATGCCAGTGTGAGCTGGAGAAATGGCTCAGTGGATAAGAGCAGTGCTCTTCCAGAGAACCGAGGTTAGGTTCCCAGCACCCACATGGCAGCTGACAACTGTTGTAGCTCCAATTCCAGGAGCTAATAACCTCTTCTGACCTCTACGGACAGATACACAATAGAAGAAAGAAAGAAAAGAAAAGTATGAAAGGAAAAGAAAAGAAAAGAAAGGAGGGAGGCAGGGAAGGAGGGAGGAAGGAAGGAAGGGAAGGAGGGAGGGAGGGAGGGAGGGAGGGAGGGAGGGAGGGAGGGAGGGAGGAAGGGAGGAAGGAAGGAAGGAAAGAAGGGAGTCTTTTTTTTTTAAAAAAAAAAAAAAAAGACAAGAAACAATGCATCCTGGAAACTTATTTTGGGGGGAAGTTCCATCTAAGATAAGTTCTGAAAACATCTGTGTTCCTTGTGACTCTGGAACCATCAATGTCAAACATATGTCTTGACCTATCTAAGTCAAAAGTTAAACAGAAGCCAGGTGAAGCAACATGTACCTGAACTCCAGCTAGGTGAGGAGCAGAGATAGAAGGAAATCCCCTGACCGAGAAATACAAGGCTAGTGTGATCTATAAAATGAGATCCCTTTAAGGGTATGTGGCTCATGCCTTTAATCCCAGCACTCAGGAAGCAGAGCCAGGTGAATAATTTATGAATTTGAGGTCATCCTAGTCTATATAGCAAATTCTAAGTCAGCCAAGGCTACATAGTGAAACCTTGTCTTTAAAAAGACCAAAAAACTGCCGGGCGGTGGTGGCACACGCCTTTAATCCCAGCACTTGGGAGGCAGAGCCAGGCAGATCTCTGTGAGTTCGAGGCCAGCCTGGACTACCAAGTGAGTCCCAGGAAAGGCGCAAAGCTACACACAGAAACCCTGTCTCGAAAAACCAAAAAAAAAAAAAACCAAAAAAATAAATAAATAGAGATTCCCCACCTCAGGAAAAGAAAGGGTTAACCAGAATTTCCCACACAGACTTGTGTATTAAAGGTGTAAGTAAAATGCACCTGAGTGCAGTGGTGCCCACAGAGTCCTTGGACCATTGAAGCTGGAGGTGCAAGCTTTTGTGAGTTGTCCAACATGAATGGTAGGAACCAAACTGGGGTCCTCAGGAAGAGCCCAAGTGCTCTTCACCACTGAACCATCTCTCTAGCTCCTCAATACTTTACCTGTGCTCAGTGCATGAGTTGGCTGTTTGGAACCTGGGGCTTATGCAGGGATGCTTGGCTCAGCCTGGGAGGAGGGGACTGGACCTGCCTGGACTGAGTCTACCAGGTTGATCTCAATCCTCGGGGGAGGCTTTGCCCTGGAGGAGGTGGGAATGGGGGTTGGGCTGGGGGAAGTGGGGGGGGGGCAACAAGGGAATCTGTGGCTGATATGTAAAATTAAGTTAAATTATAAAATAAAATAAACACTTGCAGGACTTTTTTTTTTTTTTTTTTTTTTTTTCGAGACAGGGTTTCTCTGTGTAGCTTTGCACCTTTCCTGGGACTCACTTGGTAGTCCAGGCTGGCCTCGAACTCACAGAGATCCGCCTGGCTCTGCCTCCCAGTGCTGGGATTAAAGGCGTGTGCCACCACCGCCCGGCTTAGGACTTTTATTCATACAAGTTTTAGTAACTTAGAGCTATGAAATGACCACTAAAACACAAGCCTTGTCTAATACATATAGAAAAAAATATTTTGTATAAAATTTATTAATGTACTGATTTAGTCATGTATCAAGAGATCTCTGATATTCAAGTTAAAAGTTACAAAGATTAAGCCTAATGTAGATAAATCCTAATTTCAGAAACTACATGAACTAGGCACATTAAAAATTTTAAGAACATTAGCAAATATGAATTATACATATAAAAGCAAGGAAATCTCTTATGGGCAATAAAACCTTTTACATTTAATACACATTCACCTGTCTTGATAATACAAGAGAAATTTTCTGAACAACAGGATGAGGTAAGAAGTTGTTGCAGCTCACAAATGATAATTTCAAGAGAAAAGAGAAGGGAAAAATACTAAATAGGAAGGATAAATTTGAGGACTAACTAAAAATAAACACTTATTAAAAACATTACTGGTCTGTATATTCTCTTTCTAGCAACTAATCAGCACATGAAAGTAGCGGACTCAAACCAGTTACTGAAATAAGCCAACCAGCCACGTGACCATTTTCAGTCTTTCTGCTGCAGTCTAAGCAATCCTTTTTATGATTATTTTATTGTGAGTGATTATTCTTTAAATTCATAGAGTATAAGCTTATTTAAATTCACCTTTTAAATGTAGACGCTCTTATAATAAAAACGAATTCCATGGCACTCAGAGTCATGAGTAAGAAGAAAACATTAACAAAAAAACTTAACTTTTAATGGTTACTGAAGAATAACTTCAGTTCCCTGGCAAGGGAACAATTGACTTTGGGAATCAGCAACAGAAAAATGCTATCTCCAAGACAGCATCAACTAACTGAATCACATAAGAATTTAATTCAAGCCAGGCATGGTGGCACATCCTCTTAGTTGTACAAGCAAACTTGGGAGGCAGAGCTAGGTGGATTTCTGTGAGTTCAAGGTCAGCCTGGTCTACACCCTGAGTTCCAGAACAACCAAAGCCATATAGTGAGACCCTGTCTTTAAAAAATATAAACCAACAAAGAAGTAAGTTAAACCTTACCACCATTAGTTACATTCTGAAATCAGAAACAAGCAAAGAAAAGGCATAAGATAGCTCTATCTGATCTTGTACCACTTTTGCTCTTGCTCACTGGATAGGAAACACTGGCCTTATCACTTGTCTACTGAGTCCGTTTGTAAGCCTGTTGTTCCTGCAGGGAATGCTCTTCTGGCAGGACTTGCTCAACTCTGACTTCATAGAGGCCTCTTTGACTGCACTGGGAAGCAGTTACACTGGAAGTATTCAGAGTCAAACACCGGACACAAATTCTCAATAAATACCTGTTGAATGAATCTGTAAGCCTACACACAATTTCAATATATAAAAACAAATCTGATCATTTAAAAGTCTATTAGCAAAATACTTGATAGAGTCTCAATTTAAATTAAAAAAGTCAAAACTTCAATAGATTTTTATGGCAAATTCTAAGTATAAAGATTAAATCTGAACTCAGAAATCACAACAAATATATTATGATTTCATGTCATGTGAGGTCTGTAAATCTCTGATGACTCACAAGCAAAGACAAAAGTAACACTTTTAGATCTTAAGTATATAGACACTTAATGCATACGCATAGTATTTTAAAGTGTAAGAGATACGCATCAGAATATAGAAATGCAAAATGAAATTAAAGTACACCTGACCTGTATCATCAAATACTATCATCTACTACACAATAACGAGAGGTGTCAAACAGAAAGAAGTTAGCCAAGCTATTAAAAAAAATTTAAAGAGAGTCAACAGTCTCAGCTACTCAGGAAGTTGAGAAAGGAAGATTGCTGGTGCCCAGGAGTTCTAAGTCCAAGCTAAAAACAACACAGCAAGAGTGAGAAAGACAGCATGGGGGGGAGGAGGGGATGTACAATGAAAGAGCAAGAGAAGAGAAAGAGAGAAGGGAGGGAGGAAGGGAGGAAGGGAGGGAGGAAGGGAGGGAGGGAGGGAGGAAGGGAGGGAAAGAGGGAGGGAAGGAGGGAAAGAAAGAAGGGGAGGAAGAGAAAAATGAGCTAGCTAAGTCTCTGAAACAAAGACTTATATTCATAAATATATAAATATTTGGTTCCATCAAGTGTTTTTTAAAAGCACTCCATCAACTACTACACTCTTTTTACTCATTTGGCTGATTGGGAAACTGACTCCATGTCATTAAGCAGTCTAAGCAAGGACTCTACCACTATGCTACATGCCCAATCCCATTTTTATTTTTCCAAAGACAATTACATTTGAAAGAACATAAGATATCAGGAAAAAAAAAATTGGTCCCATATGACCATAAACTCAATGGCTTTAAACATCTCAATGACAGGGTTTTAAATTAGTTGAAAAACTTATAAATTCAAAATCTGATTCTGGAAAAAAAAAGAAAGGAAAAAAAAAAGGGCATATCATTCATGAATCCAAAAAAAAAAAAAAAATCACACAGATCTATCAGCAGTACAATGGTCACTAAAAAATAAATATTTCAATTAGAAAACGCTAGAGAATAAAATTTACCATCTACTACTCACATAAAACGCCTGGAACAAATAACCTCCGCATTCATAACAACTTACCGTTACAGATTTCAGTGTCATGCCATGGTATGTGCCCATAGTATCAATCTTAAAGCCTTCCGTTTCTGCAAAGAAAAGGAGTCTATTATGATTTATATATTTCATGAGACAGATAAAAATTTCTATCATAATTTATATTATACCTAACAATTCAACAGTGTAACAAGGCCTTACTTAAATATACTATACACAGTTTTATCACATATTTCTTTTTTTTTTTTTTTTTTTTCGAGACAGGGTTTCTCTGCGTAGTTTTGCGCCTTTCCCGGAGCTCACTTGGTAGCCCAGGCTGGCCTCGAACTCACAGCGATCCGCCTGGCTCTGCCTCCCGAGTGCTGGGATTATAGGCGTGTGCCACCACCGCCCGGCTTATCACATATTTCTAAAAATTAAAAACTTTTAAGACACTAGTTGCAAAAACATATTCAAATTCAATAAATGTCAAAGAATCTTTTCTTTTTTTTTTTTTTTCCAGAATCAGATTTTGAATTTATAAGTTTTTCAACTAATTTAAAACCCTGTCATTGAGACGTTTAAAGCCATTGAGTTTATGGTCATATGGGACCAATTATCTTTCGAATTTTGTTTGAAAATCACACTAAAGAACTAGAGAGAAGTATCAGCAGTTAAGAGCACTAGCTACTCTTGCAAAAGACCCAGGTTCAATTCCCAGCACACATAATCTGCCCACAACTGCATTAAATTCAGTTTCAGGGGATCTGATACCCTCTTCTGGCTTCATGGACAACAAGTACATATGTGATGCATAGACATACACACAGCAAAACATCCATACACAAGAAAATGGAATAAAATTTAAATTATACTAAATAAAAAACTTCTAATTTCTAATCCCTTTATTTTTATGACTAACTACTACACCACTAAAAGCATTGTAAAATAAGAAGTTCCTAAATTACAAAAACTTTTGTTCCTAATTTTAATGTAAGGGACATTTATTAGAAAATGGTGCTATAAAAAAATGATTCCAGCCAGGTGGAAAAACCAAAAAAAAAAAAAAAAGATTCAAGTTTCAACACATAAGTACAGCATGCTCTTCTCACTCTCTTTTTTTTTTTTGGGGGGTTTTCGAGACAGGGTTTCTCTGTGTAGCTTTGCGCCTTTTCCTGGAACTCACTTGGTAGCCCAGGCTGGCCTCGAACTCACAGAGATCCGCCTGGCTCTGCCTCCCAAATGCTGGGATTAAAGGCGTGTGCCACCACCGTCCGGCTTTTTGTTTGTTTGTTTGTTTGTTTGTGGGTTTTTTTTGTTGTTGTTGTTTTTGGGGTTTTTTTTTTGTCTCTCTTTTAAAATAAAAATGTAATTCTATAAATACATGGCAATTCATTCCTGTTTTGGATCTTGCTATGGTCAATCAACTAATGGCAGTCAATTTGGGACTTTGACAGTATTTTACCAGTGGAAGAATGATATAAACATTCCATATGTTATTAGAATAAAACATACATTGCTTAAATTTCATCTAGGTTATGTGACTATCAGAGAAATATTTTTAATTGAAAAACATTTTTCATACCATATGCTCTATTCTTCCTAGGAAAGATCATATAGCAAATATTTTACACATGGTATAGACCATATACCTTTGTCTCAACTATAAGATTTTGTAGCTGTGGTGCAGAAACAAGATGAATAATATGCATATACATGGAGGATTGGATTTGCTATCAATTGCTTTATACAATTCATTCCATAAGGACACAGGACAGTGATAAAAGAATGGATCACTGTCTTTGTATGGCATTTATTCACCACGTGCCTGTATCTGGTAAATGAAGTCAGCACACATAATTCAAAGCAATATATCCTTTTAAAAAGTTGCCCAGAGACTTCAGATTATACAAGGGAAAAAAGGAAACGTTAAAACTTTCAGTTGCTTTTATCTCCTATCTTCCTAAGTGAAGTCAAGATGAATGAAAAGCTCAAGAGAAACTGGTGACAGTCTTACCTCACTAATAAAGAAATGGCTCATAACTGCATTAGCTAGACTGTCAAGCAAGCTTTAACAAAACAAACTCTCACACTTGCTCCAAATCTATGCTTCCTTATCCCTAAATGTACACAATTCATAGTTTGGGAAACAATTTAACACACAGCATTCCACATCCCAAAATTCTTTGTAACCACAACTAGTCTCAATAATAGCAAACATTTGTGGGTAGTTTATTACGTTATCAAACATTATTCTGGGAACTTCACCTTCGGCACCACGTTTATCCCCAAAGTAACCCTATGAAATAAGTTATCAAGTATTATTAACATTTAATTAGAGATATGAGGTAACAGACAGAATACAGTTGAAAAAGCAATAAAATCCACATAAAAAAATAACTGAAACACAAGCTATCTGGATTGCGAATCAAAGCTACCAACAAAATTAGCCAATTTTGTTCTGTAGAGTCCAAATACTATTTTTTAGTGTTGCAGGCTATATGACCTCTCTCACAACTACTCAACAGAGCTGTCAGAGTTAAACAACTATAGATCACACATAAATGAGTAAATGTAGCTGTAAATAACAACAAAAACTTTTATTACAAAAGTAGGTGACTGAACTAGATCAACTGCCTTATTCTTCAATATCAAACTATACTGCCACTCCAGTTCAGCATGACCATTATGAGAAGAAGATACAAAATAAGTAACTTACCTTCTTTGCCTTTGAATCTTTCCTGGTCATATCTGTTGTAGGCAGCTGGGATAGGTTGCTTCGTACGCAATGTGGGATCCTTTAAAAAAAAGAGAGAGATGCAAGTCAATATTTTTAAATATTACTTATTTAACACTCATAAAAACCTGACACAGATACTTATAAATGTTATTCCAATATGGGCCAGAAGACAGAACACGTTAAGAAGACTACTTGGCATTTGACAACTAGGATTCAATATTTGCACTAAAAAAATGTCCATCCCTACAGCAAGAATAAGGACAATTTCAAGTATACTTGTATCCAAAACCACAGAAATAATATGGTAAGCACATACACTCTAATTACTTAAATGACTTTGTGAAATAATACTCTCTCCAATGATAATCTGAACAGAGTAAGTTCCAGGACAGCCAGGATGACAGAGAAACCCTGTCTCAAAAAACTAAAATGAAAAAAAAAAAAGACTAAAGTAATAGACATTCAATAAACACTTACAAATGTATACTGTAAGACTAAAGTAATAGATGCCAGTTTTTTAAAAACTTGAAAAAAGTCACTTTCTAATTATGTATAATTTAATTCAAATATTTCATACTAAACTCATAGTCTATAATAACCTAAAAATAGGTATTTAAAAAGCATCTTAAAGGTACTTGGGAAAATCATAATATTTATATAGTCTTCATTTTGTTACAATAGGATTATAGTCTAATATTACAAAAGAAAAATTATCAAAGACTATAGCTACATATATACATCTATATGCCAAACATAAAAATTTCAACTGTTTCAATGATTGTAAAATACACAGAAAGAAAACTCACATTCACAAAGACAATAGTTTAAATGGTTTTACAGTTTCACATTCTTCCCACCAATTACTATTGACAAATGTCAACAAATTTGTAATGATAAGCACACTATGCTTGAACATCATAGCACTTACTATATTTCCATTTCATAGATCTAGTAGGTTTAACTTACTATGCTATGAACTCAAAACAGGACAAGGACTATGAGTTTATCTCTAGATGCTTAGAACACTGCATGAAAAATAGACACTACTTAAATATGTGTGGTAAGCCAACTAAAAGTATCTGTCTAAATCTTACCAAGAATTCGGTATCTACAAAAATTTAAATATCAATGATTTCATGCATAAATAAAATTACTATTAACTTCCAAGGCTATGTTTAGTAATCTACCAATGTTTTCCAAATTCGACATAAAAGTGAATCAATCTGAATTATATTCTTTGCCTTCTTGAATCTGACAACAGATAGAAGGGTTTACAACAAAGTAGAGGTATTTCTGAATTTAAATGGAGACTATATGGCATGCATGAGTTTAGGGTTTGGCGGACCCTAAACAATACCTCCGACAGTGAGGCAGTCAACCAACACAGGAGGTACAGCTGAGGTACAAAGAATGGGCCGTTTGACGGGTGACAGGGAAAATCAATATACCCATGTGAAATGGTCAAGGAAGACTTCAAATAACAAGTCCAAGCTGGAAAGTAACAATGATTTATATTTTTAACTATAGTTAACTATTTTCCCAAGCAATAAATAGGCCAGCTATAGTCAACCTAAAAGTTAACTTCGAAGGCTTTTCCTAATTAACTCCTTTTCAGACTCTCACCCAGGTCTATCTTAAGAATGGCCCAAAATTACTGCTAAGATAACTTTTAAAACAGGGGAGGGTCTTTATATCCTTTGAGTATGCTGAAGTAGCAGAACTTTATAACCTCCTGATGTAAAATGTTTAAGATGTCAAAATTATAACACTAAAATGCAAAATAAACATCACTTTCTTAAAATAACAAAAGCAGAAAAGATTCTTACCACAGGAGCTGTATTTGGAGCAGGCCGCTGTTCAGGGGCACGCCCTTCTTCTCTGGCTTTTACAGACTGAAGAATTGCAAAAATATTCTTGGAAAAATTCTAAAACATGAATAGATTCTAATTAAACCCAGTGTACATGTGCAAGAGCAATAGTTTATCCATTAAGCAGTTTATATTAAAACTTTCTTCCTACTAATTTTTCCTATGTCATAAAGTACTATAATTGCTATGGTTTGGATGTGATCTGTCTCCCAAACATTCCTATGGGGCCCAATGAGGAACAATTAGCTAACTGGGCACTGCTATCACAAGGGGTTGATGCTGGTCTTGAGCTGTTACCACATCCCATACCAATAGGTGGTGGAGCTGTCCAATCTTCCACTTTTAGTCTCCAAAATTTGAGCTAAATACGTATCTTTTCTCCTCACATATGTTAGGCCCTCACACAGTCAAGCAAGTGTTCTACACTAACCTATGTCCCCAGGCCTAACCTTCTATGAAGCCCCTACCTTAGGTATTTCATTGAATCAACAGAAAACAAGGTATACAATTATACATAAAAATAAAAGCCAACTACCTGGTATTGGAAATCATACTTAAACAGACCAATTATTGATAATTTTTATTATTCTGTATCTACTCAAATATATATAACCAATAAAAAAGTAAACATTTAAATGTAACAGATTTCTAAGGGGAATACTACATTCTCAAAGTACAATAAATCCCTGTGCTACATTCAGATTACAGCAGACGTTCTAAGATGCCCAAAGGTTATGGATACTTGTAGGAGTCACTGTAAAACTTTTAAGTCTGAAAAGGTGGGAAGTAATCACAAATCAGCTTTTCCATGACTACCCACCCAACACTGTTGACTAGGTGATTACACCTTCCTTCATGAAATAAGCTTTCTTGGCCCTGACACATTATTCTCCCCTGACTTTTTTGTCTAATGACTAACATTGTCCCCCAGTGACTAACAATACTTTGGGTCTCTTCCCCAACCCCTATCACTCCCAATCCCCTACCACCAACCCCACCTACCCACCCCCTACCCCCAACCCAACCACCCCGTACCCCCAACCCAACCACCCCCTACCCACAACCCAACCACCCCCTACCCACAACCCAACCACCCCCTACCCACAACCCAACCACCCCCTACCCACAACCCAACCACCCCCTACCCACAACCCAACCACCCCCTACCCACAACCCAACCACCCCCTACCCACAACCCAACCACCCCCACACTAGCATTCAACAGTTTAAAGAATATATGCGAATCTATTGTGAGCTAAATATCTTAACTGACACTAAAATCCAACGATGATCAAATGGTTCATGCTCTCTTGTACTTCAAATGTAATACAATTCTCTTCTCTAGAAAATGAAGCATTCTGGGGCCAGCAAGGTAACTAACAGGTAAAGCACCTGTAACACAAGCCTATCTCCCTGAGTTCAATCCTTGGAACTCATATAAAGGTAGAAAAAAGAGAACCAACTCCACAATATTACCCTTGAACCTTCCCATTTGCACCACAGCGTGGGCATACACGCACACACACACACTGCGCGCAAGCGCACGCGGGCACACACACGCACACACACAAACACACACACACACACACACACACACACACACACACACACACACACAGTTATTTTTAAAAAAGAAATCTGGGGGCTAGCTCAGTTAAGAGTACTTGTTGCTCTCCCAGGAGACCCAGGTTCAATTCCCAGGATCCACAATGCAGCTTACAACCATCCATAACTCCAGTTCCAGGAAATGTGACGTCCTGTTCTGGTCACCATGGACACCGGGCATGTGAACAGTACACTAACATACATAAAAGCAAAACACTCAAACACATAGAATAAAAATAAGTCTTTTTTAAAAAAAGAAACTTAAGTGTTCTGTTTTTCTTTGGCTTCCACTCCTTGTCCCACTTTATCACTCCATCTACTTTACTAGTTTTTACTTTGTAATCCCCCTCACCTTTGTTCCTGGTTTGTTTTTTCCTGGTGAGGCTCATGGCCTCCACGCACTGGACTACTCAGCCTCACGGCTTTGAAGCACTGGTCTACTATGAAAGATATCTTTTACCTCTTTACTTATATTGCATCTCATTGCTGCTTGTACTAAACTATCATCTCAATCACTGCCGAGCCTGTACATGTTAAATATTACGCAAATGTATACGGAAAAGTAAGTTTTAACATTAACTGGATACCACTAGTATAATTACCACTATACTAACTATGATACTAACTAGTTCCTGAATCTTTACAGCAGCAAATACAGGTCTCAGAACTACTTTGCCATCTTAGAAACTACTCAAGACTCTAAAGGCCTTTAAGCTGAAGTTACAATTTATCACAGTAAATATTAAAACTGACAAATTTCTCAAGTACAAATTCCTTTAAAAAAAAAAAGGAGAAAAGCAAGATTCCACACAAACATAATACTTTTTATGAAAATTATTTTCCAAAACCTATCAATAAAGTAGTAAGACTATAACTTGAAATTTTACAAATGTGTTTACTATCTGGCTTACTAAAAATGTATCTGTATTCTGATATTTACTTCTATCTATCTACTATGTTATCCTGCTTGGTCAAGATATGAAGATAATCTAGCCTCAGCAGTAAAGGGAGAAGCATTAAGACAGCTTTTCAGGTAGCTAAATATATTCTGCTTTGTTATACCAAAACAAATGGTCTCCTAAAAGATACTGTAGGTGGAAACCACATCCATAAATTTCTGCTGTCAAGTATATAGTATATAAAGTATAAATATACTTTTTAAAGTATATAATCTATTTTGTAATTTAAATGGATATTTTTTCATTCATGCACTGGTTCTCTGAAAAATATCAATCACTGAGTTATGCAGTTATGCATATTTTCCAAATATTAATACAGTATATTATTCAACATTTTAAAATGTTATTTGCTGATGACATATTCATTAAATCATATTTTTAATATTATTTACAAAAGTCTCATCAAAACAGTCTAAGAATTAGAAAGCTGGAAAAATCATAGCAGAAAGAAACTCTCCAAAATTTTAATTTTCCCAGCAAAGTTCACATCTTACCACTGGCAACAAATAGTTTGTTGCTTTTCCTGACAGACTCGTTCAAGAGAATGTCTATAAAACAACTAAGTCTGAATAACATAGTCATTCAAACAAAATGTGATGGTTTTCTTTTTTAAAAAGGTGCTTTAGTTAGGAACCCAAGCCTTAACACAAATGCTGTTCATAAAAGCAACCACAGCTTTTTTAATGCGCAGGGCTGCTTTACACATTCAAACTTCATTAAGTATATTAACTGGCCGCACTTGAGTGAAGTTCTGGTAGGTGAAACACCATGATTTGCTGGTCATGCTGGGTGACTAACTCATGTGTTTTAGCAGTCACTGCTTCTGCACCATCAGTGCAGACATCAGCGCAGTGTCAAATGCAAATGAAATCTCAGCCCTACTATGAAAACATGAAAATCAGACCACTGTTAGAGTGATCAAATAAATGAAAAACATAAATGCTAGAAGAATGAATCCAAATAGCATCAGCAAGTTTTGTGTGCAAGAATTACAGATGATTATTTTTGTACAGATGTATTTATACCATGATTCAACAATAATTACTTTGGTCTGAAAATATCCCCCAAGTCTATGTGTTAGAAATTTTATTTTTAAAAAGTGACTTTGAAAATGGATTAAGTGGAGACTAAATGGATGACGTAGAGATTTTAAGAGTCATTTTCTGATAAAATCATAATTATTTTCAGCCCTCTTTTTTATTCCCTCTCTCTCACCCAGGTGATACCTTCCGCCATTTTTGATGCAGTAAGAAAGCCCTCATCAGATGCAGTTCCTTGATCTTGGACTTTCCAGCCTCTAGAATGGTGAACCACAGAAATGTCTATTCATTATAAATTACTCAGTCTGTGATACTCTGTTATAGCAGCACAAAACAGAATAAGTCATAATAATTTAACGGCACAGAAATTTGTTATAAGTTAGTCTGTGATATTCTGTTATAGCAGCACAAAACAGAGTAAGACATTTAATATCATTTAACGATACTATAAAATCAGATTGCTTTAACCAGGGCATATTACCTATATAAGGAGGATGAGAACTTGAATTTTCTTGCCCCTTAAAAATCAGAAAACAAGATTCTGATCACAGTAGTAATGAAGGTCAGTGTAAAGTCTACACTAGGCCAGTGCTGTAGCCTGACAACCTGAGCTCAATCCCAGGAATCCACACAGTGCAAGGAAAGAACTGACTCTCACACGATGTCTTCTGACTTCCTCATGCACACTGTGACAAATGTGCCCACCTACACCTACACCCACACATACACACACACACACACACACACACACACACACACACGCACGCACGCACGCACGCACGCACACACGCACGCACACACGCACGCACACACGCACGCACACACGCACGCAAAGCAAAGCAAATGTGAAGTCTATACTGTTCTGCTCTAAGTATCTATAACATGTTTAGAGTTTAGCAGATGAACACAGTATGTATACTTAGAGATCAGCAGTCAAAATGTTTAATTTTGACCTTTAAAAAATGATAACATTCAAAAATAAAAATTTTTAAAGATAATACTCATGAAAGCAAATCTAGCTTCTAAACAGTTGTTAGATGGTTTGTTTCTAAAAGATACTATGGTACCAACATTAAATTAGAACACTTTTAAACTGGTACAATTCTGCCCCCTAGAGTTCAGATCGAAGAGTTCATCTCAACAACTAAAAATTGGAAAGCTTCATATAGAAGAAAACTCTAAGTTTAAGACTATCTAGTTAAAATTAACTGGGAAAAAAAAAAAGGCCAGGCATAGTAGCACATGCCTTTAATCCTAGCACTTGGGAGACAAAAGGAAGTGGATCCCTGTGAGTTCAAAGACAGCCTGGTCTACACACTGAGTACCAGGACAGCCAAGGCTCAACAGTTAGATTCCCCTCTCAAAACAAAATAAAAAGGCACTAAAAAGTCACAGTGTTAGTCAAGTATTAGCCATATCAAGCAATGAAAATGAGAATGTCGTTTAACTGTAAAATAACAAAAAATGAAAAATGAAAGCTTATTCATAACTTCACATTTCTTTATAATTCTAGGCTCTGGAAACGGTCCTTTTTTTCTTTTTCTTTTTTTAAATACGTGGATGTGGACACATACACCACAGTGAAAGTGCAGAAATAAGAGAAAAACACTGTGGACTCAGTTTTCTCCTTTCATCTTTACAAAGGTTTTAGGGATCAAATGCAAGTTACCAGGCTTGCATGGGTAGCACCATTACTCCAGGGCTATCTCACTGACTCTAGAAAAATGGTTTCTTTTTTCTAAATTAAATCAGTTTTACTTATTATTGTGCGTGCATACACACATGCATGATAGGAATGGGGACATACATGCCACTCCCTGTGTGGAAGTCAGAGGACAACTTTGTGGTTTTCGGTTTTTCTTTTCACCTTTACGTGACTTCTGGAGACTGAACTCGGTTGCCAGGCTTGCATAAAAAGGGCCTTTCCCAGCTGAGCCACCTGTGTGCCCACGGAAAATGCTTCTTAAGATGTACGACAAGTCAAATAGAAAACAAACAGAAATCATTATTCCTTACACCCTTTTCTAGTTACTTTATTCCTACCAAAATGGGACAGTAAATTAAAAGCTCAAGTCCCAATATTATTCTACAATCAAAACTAGTCGGGGCAGGTGACACATAGCTGTACTCCTAGCGCTTAGTAGGTGGACGCAGGCCTAAGCCACTAAGAAAGACCCTAACCTCAGAAAGCCCAGAGTGTCAAAACATAAAGTCTATTTCAATGTTAAGTTCAGTTTCACAATAATCTCCCACACTTCTTTAAATGTTTCTACCAAACCACCACTGTTAGCGCATCAATGGAGAATCAACAACAAAGAAAGCTTAGAGGAAAGCCACAACACAGAGGAAAATATGTATATAGAACTGAACTGATGCAGAAAAACAGTAACATCATGAAATCTAGAAAATATCATCCTGAGTGAGGTAACCCAGACTCAGAAGGACAAACATGGTATGTACTCACTCATAAGTGGATACTAGATGTAAAGCAAAGGACAATCAGACTGCAACCCACAGATCCAGGGAGGCTACCTAGCAGGGGGGATCCTAGGATGACTGTGGCTTATAATAAGTTTTGGTTTTGCTCAATCACTGGGCAAGCTTTAGTGAAACATTTCACTATTAGGATAAGAATTTGTAGCATATCAAGCTGATGAAAGAATATGCTGGCTGTACTTTCAGGAGGGGAGGCTAAAATCTTTTTAGATTATGGATTAGCCTATAGAAAAATGTCTGCCATAAATCAAACAGTGAAGGGGAAGATGAATAGGAATCTCACTTACACAAATAAAACATAGCTCTCTGAACAGATGAAGACAGGTTTCTTCTGTATCCCAGAATCTAATCAATATTTATATGTATAATTCAGCTATTATTTGGCTTAAAAGGGCTTATTGGGAAATTTTATCATTTTTACTATTTTCTACAGAGAAAATATTTTCCAGTTTCAAATAATCCTGGACTTTTGAATTATAACCTGTTTTTATGTTCAAACTATCTGTATATTATTTCTCCTGCAGTTGTACATAAAATGTTTTTACATTCAAAAAAAGAAGCCGGGTGGTGGTGGCGCACGCCTTTAATCCCAGGTCTCGGGAGGCAGAGGCAGGCGGATCTCTGTGAGTTCGAGGCCAGCCTGGTCTACAGAGCAAGATCCAGGAAAGACGCAAAGCTACACAGAGAAACCCTGCCTGGAAAAACCAAAAAAAAAAAGAAAAAACTGAACTGATGCATCTTTTTTAAGAGCAACTGACATACTAGAGCATCTAGTATTAATTTTTTTATTAATGTATGGGTGTGTGTGTGTGTGTGTGTGTGTGTGTGTGTGTGTGTGTATACATAAGCATGTGCAGGAGCTACAAGTACATGGAGATTAGAGGAAAACTGTGGAGTCCATTCTCTCCTTCTACCTTTACGTGGGTTTGGCTGATCCTCAGATTGTCAGACTCTCATTCAAATTCTTATCTTTCAAAATTTAAAGAGCATACATTTGCTCTGAACAGTTTAAAAGAATTAGTCCTTGGGTGTACAAATATAAATAAAGTTTAAAACCTATTAATAAATTTTAAACAATCCTACAGCACTCCAAAGAATGAGTAAATATTTTAATTACCTTTCCTGTGCTCTGTAAGATGGTTGTTCTTGTTCTCCACACTCTTTCTCTGCTGACAATATCTCTGGTCACATCTACCTCAGCATCCACAAAACTCCTCTGTTTAAGGGCAGTTATATCATCATCTAGATCAGTCTTGATAGTAGATCTTTTCTTAGCCATAATTTTGGCTTTGATTGCAGCAATTTTTTCCACTGACATGGCTTCAGACAAAGACCTAAAAGTAATTTATTTTTTAAATTTCACAGCTAAGATTCCTTCAGTACAACATATATACTGTTGCACTAAAATTGATAATAAAAAAAAAACCACCCACTTCAAGTGACAATAAGCTTTCTATAAAATTGTATACTTAATATTTTATAGTCACACAGGATTTTTACAATAATTCATAAAGATAATAATCGAAAAGCAAGTCAGTAATCTATTTTAATTTTAGTTTTATGAGTATAAGTGTTCGGCCTACATGTAGGTCTATGTGTCATTTCTATGCCTGGTGCCCAAGAAAGCCAAAATAGGGCATCAAATTCCCTGAAACTGAAGCTACAGCCAGTTTTACACCATTATGTGGGCGCTGAGAACCAAATCAGGGTCCTCTGGAGGAATGGCCAGTGCTCTTAACCACTGAACAATCCAGCCTTGAATTAGTAATTTCTTTAAATTAACATTAAAAAAATTAAATAATATTAAAATTCCTTGCTCTTTTTAAATCTCCCACAAAAAAGCAGAACTAACATGGGTGCTTTTGCTTGTATTCCCTGAGGCTTTACCAGTGTATCTATACTCTCTACATATGAAAATTATATACAAGCACAGAGGTCATCCTGTAATGGGGTCAAAAATTCATTTTGTTAAAAAGCTCAAAGCTTAGGTGTTTCCATGAAATGTATTTTAAGGTTTTAAAGCTACAGGCTTCATATACAACTGACTTCAGAATCCAAAGAGACTTTATATGCCACAATAGTCCTTTTAATTTCTGGAGGACAAAACCATACCTAATTTAATTAAAACTTCATTATAAAGAACTTACAAAAAATACTGAAATAAACATATTTTGAACTCTTATGTCTTCAATTTACTTGATTCTCAAATAAGCAAAAAGCAGCCTTTTTATTTAAAAAAATTATTCATCAACAATGACACAAATAAAAATTGTAGTATGCAATGAAAAAAAGAAAAGTGAATTTCTCAGTGCTTTCAATTTCCTGGCGTATTTCTCTTTGAGATTCAGGGACAATAAATCAGTATTCCAGGGACTAGCGAGATGGCTCAGAGGTTAAAAGCACTGGTTGCTCTTGTAAAGGACCAGGGTTCAGTTCCCAGGACCCAAATGGTGGCTCACAACCATCCATAACTCCAGTTCCAAGGAATCATGATGCCTTCTTCTGACCCAGGTACATGGTACACAGACATACGTGTAGGCAAAATATTCTCACACATAAAAAATAAAATAAAGCAATCTAAAATTTGATTGAAAAAAAATCAGGAATTCTCAGTTTTCAAAACTATGTTGTTTTAAATATATTCCTAACAGTCTTCATAACAACTCTCTAATATGAACAACAAAAATTGTCTAAGAATAAAATACATTAAGTTCAGTAGTACTTACAAAGTACAAAAAAAAAAAAAAGAAGAAGAAGAAGAAGACTCAATGAAAAACGTAATTTAAAATTCTGGTCTCCCAGTCAGGGAACATCCCTTTATGGGACCACATGTGGAAACCAGCCACTATAGTTTGCACTGAAAATGTGTTGTATGTTTTTTATAATATAAAATTCGAAAAGTAATTCAACAGTGGTTGAGGACTGGTAATACAATTCAGTGGTACAGTCTTAACCTAGCATGCATGAAGTCCTATATTTAACAGAGACTATAAAAAACGGAGCTGGGCCAGCAACCCAGTGGGTCAAGGGAACTCCCTCAGCACAGGCAAGCATCAAGGCTTTGCAGCAACAGCTAAAGATGTAAGAGAAGAATCACTAACAGAGAGTGACAAGAGGAGAAACTAGGAAAGAACATATGCTAGTCTGCCATCTGAAACTGTCAGCATGGTGTCCAAGGACAGTACAAAACATTTTTAAAAAATGACATCCCAAATTAATAATTATGTCCTGGCTCATCAGTTTGGAGGGAATGTGGCTCCAGTATCATTGTAATGGGCACAAACATTTCCAAAAGAAATTCCAAACAAGGTCCCTCCTGCATCCTGCACAAATCTTAACTAGTATACAGTGAAAACTATGGGTGCAGATTAAATACTGTGATTTTTTTTAAGTGCTAATGTGTTTGTTTGAGGAACTCTGCAGTCCACCTACAAAAGACAGGTTAGTATAGTTCACAGAAGTCCTGTCCTTTCATTTGATTTATAACGTAACAGGGTACTATAAATGAATTACCAAAAAACTACCTTTTTCTCCTACTTTGCATTGACTTTTAGCTGTGAAATTAAAGCATCTCAGCATATTTTTAGATCAATTCAAATTGTTTTTAATTACATTTGTTCTGGTGTGCACACAAACATGCACCACAATGTGTGAAAACCAGAGGACAAATTGCAGGAGTAGGTTCTCTCTTTCCACCATGTGAGTATGGATATGGGTATGAAAGTCAGGTCACTGCTTGAGCTTAGCAGCATGGTCTTTACCAATGAGCAATCTGGATGGCTCTCAAGCTGACACTGGACTTTCAATGATCAGACTTCTACTTCTAGCTGAGATGAAGTGCCAGTGACTGGAATAGCTCAACAATCAGAAAATGACTAGCTGAACTTCACAACATAATGGTTTACCAGATATTAGCAATTAAACACTAAATGGCAGTGATTCTCTGACAAATGACAAATGAATGAACTCCTATAACTTCCTTGGCTTACTGCCTTGAAAACTTCCAAAGGAGGTCCTAAGAAAAACCCAGGCAGGACTTAGTCAAGCCCAACGTGTTTACATGGTACAGAATAGTTAAGAAAAGTGCTGAACAGGGGTACTGCAGTAGAATGCTAACACGTGGGTTTAACAAAGGAACTACCTAAACCTGGAAACAACCACTACCCATTAAGTTTAAGTCGGTAATACAAGGCTGTGTTCCCATCACCCAAAAATATACATGAGACATTAGGAAGTCTCCTTAAAACAATATTGCCTCTAACGTAAGTGAGAATAATTACTGCAATTAATCTCTGTTCAATGTAAAGTCCCCAGGGGGGAAAAAAAAAGTCATGCCTATGGTGAAAATTCTACAAGACTGGCTGGCTGAGTAATTAGAAATTCCTGGAGAGTTAGAATGTCACAAGTCCAGTCAAATTGTGGGTCAGGAAAGAGATGCCCCCAAGAGAAAGAAACCAGGAAACAGCTGTGTGGGCTGGTCAGTGCTCGTGTGTATAAGTCACACTGCTCCTTCCTCACCAGATGTTTACAGACACTTAAGTTCAAAAGCAACTGGGTTATGTAACCATCAACTATAATCTCTGACACCAGGAGAGAAAATAGATCTTCCTCTTTTATGTTTCTCAGTTAATTATCACTAACAGTCTAACAGAGAACATTGGTAGACAGGGTGATCAACTGACTATTCCATTCTGAAGCTTTGGGAACTGGTTTCTGGGAAGAATTTGTTAAGTTTGGAGAGATGGACTAGATAAGTCCTAGAATAATGCTATATAAGCAGTAGGCAGAGCTTAATTTTTTTGGGGGGGAGGGGTGGATGAGAGCTTAATTCTTGTGGGAACTCAGAAAACCAGAATGCTCTAAGACTGAGGCTGGCTAATGATGAGGATTCATATGACTCTATAAGGCCTTTCACAGAAACCATTTGTACTACAGTGTTGCAAAGAATCTGTCATATTTTGTCCTTACTTTGAGTGGGGCTAAATTTACATGTAATAAATAGTAAGGCAGAGGAAATGTCAAGACAGCTCAGCATGGATACTGCTAGCTGGTTTTAGCCAGACTTACTGCAATAAATATAAGCAAAAAGCCAGGGAAGGTCTGGAAAGTGCAGTGAGCCAGAAAATAAACTCATATAAGGTTAAGATACAGCAAAGTATAGTTGGTGAAGAGATTTGGGCCATTTTTTTAATTCCAGTATTTTGCATCAGAACAGGAAAGATGCTTTTAGGGTACCTCAACAATTAGCCAGACCCCACACACTGCAAGCTAAGGGTATAAGGAGTTTACTTAACTAGGTTGAAAAACTACTTTGAGATTACCATGTTCCTCTAACTTGGGGCCTCATATGAAAATCTTTCCCCAGCTTATTTGGAAATTCAAAGAACACAACAGCCATGATTCTAAGGACCACACAGCCACTAGCAGCAGATCATATCATACCAGTTTTGCAGGCATTCAGAATGCAAAAGTTACAAGATCATGAAGTTTCCACTCAGATTTTAAAGGAAGACCTAAGACGCCAGACAAATGGTCGGCAGGGCCTGAGACAATGCATGAAGCTATGTGAATAAACCTAGACACACAATACAGGCATGGAATATCTGCCACAATAACTTAGAGGCAAAGAGTAGAGCTGGCCTGAGCGAGAAGTCATGTGGACTGTAATAAGCCAAGCCATAGGGATGGGGCTTTCCAAGCCCACTGGAGCACACATAGCATTTTATCACCTCATATGCCACTTATGGTGGAAATGAATTTACAGGACTTGACATTTGTCCTCTAGATTGCAGGCTTGGTTTGGTCCCACTCCTCTCCATGCTTCATCTCTCCATTTTGTAATAATAACATTCATTCTACAGTTACATGCTGAAAGTATGAAACTTGTTACTAAAAATTTTTTAAATGATGATTTATTTTATGTATATGAGTGCTCTATCTGCATGTATGGCATTATTCAAGAAGAGAGCATCAAAATCTACTACAGATGGTTGTGAGCCACCATGTGGTTGCTGGGAATTGAACTCAAGACCTCTGTAAGAGCAGTCAGTGAGTGCTCTTATTTGCTGAGCCATCTCTCCAGCCCCAAAGGACTGGGTTTTTGTTGATGTTGTTCCCGTTTTTGTTTTTTTAACACAGGGTTTCTCTGTATAGTCATGGCTGTCCCAGAAATTCACTCTGTAGACTAGGATGGCCTTGAACTCACAGAGAAGAGCCTGTTTCTGAGTCCGGAGTGCCAGGATTAAAGGCCTGCACCACCATCTCCTGGCATTATTAAAATTTATAGAGACTCATAGCTAAGAGATTTCCACTTCAGGACTTTAAGCTGCACCCTCTGAAAAAATCTGGAACTGTTGAGATTTCAAGGACTATCAAAGATGGACTAAATACATTTTGCATTATGAGACAGACATGAGTCTTTGGGAGCCACAGATATATTAATGTTTGAACAGGCGATGTGTTAAAGGCATGGTCCCCAAGTGATGGTGCTATTCTGGGAGTTTCTGACAATTTTAAGAGATTAGACTTAACAAAGAAGTAGTTCACTGTCACTGGGGTTAAATCCTTGACTGTCCTTTCCCTGGTCCTTCTAGTTTCCATACACACACCCCACCCTCTTCCTCCCACCCCCCACATTTCTCCTATGTACCATGAGTTGAGTAACAATGCTTTCTACGACAAATTCCTTTCTATACAATGATGCTCCTCTGTCTTCCCACACATGGGTCCAGGATTAGAACCACAGAACTCTGAACTGAAAGTGAACAAAAATAAATATTCTCTTCTATGTCTGTTCTCATATTTGACATACTGGTGAAAAATTCTAACACAGTAAGTAATCCAGAGTAGGTTCTTACAGTATAGGTTACAAACAAATCTATGCTATTTTATTCACGGGACTTGAGCACCTCTGGGTATTAGTAACTATGGAGAGATCCTAGACCAACCCCAATAGATTCCAAGGGACAACTGCATTCTTCCAAACTTAGAGAACAGGGGAATACAATGAATAAAAAATGCAAATGTAAATTGTAACATCTAACTACCCCATTTTCCACATACCTTTACATAAAATCTGTACTACCTACTGAAGAAACCCTTACCTAATCTGTTCAGTCTGTACAATCCCTTCTTTATGGCCTTCCAAACGAGCTGCCAATCTCTCTTTATCAAGACGCACACACTCTTCATCCTAAAAATAATCACTGGTTAGTAACATTTTAAGTTTTATTTAACTTTTACATGAACAAATCACTACACATATCTTCTTGCCAAGATTACCAGAGTACAGTTCCATGAAATATTGTACTTAAATCAACTTTAAGACCTTTTACTTTCACAAAGACAACAGTGTATTTGGATCATGTGAGTCTGGAACTGATTTCGGAGGTTCCTTGACTTACAACAAGGCTTAAGAAACCACATGTGATGGTTAGTTTTATGTCAACTTGACACAGGCTTGAGTCATCTAAGAGGACGGAACCCCAAATAAGAAAATGCCTCCATAAGATTGGGCTGCACACAAGCCTGAAGAGCACTGTCTTAATTAGCAATTGATGTGGGAAGGCCCAGACCACTGAGTGGGGCCAATCCTGGGCTGGTGGTAATGGGTTCTATAAGAAAGCAGGCTGGGCAAGCCAGTAAGCAACACCCTCCAGGGGCTGTGCATCAGCTCTTGCCTCCAGGTTACTACCCTGTTTGAGTTCCTGTCCTATTGCCCTCAGTGATGGACTATGGATGTAGAAGCAAAAGCCAAAAAAACCTGTTCCTCCCCAACTGCTTTTGGTTACAATGTTTTATCACAGCAATAGTATACCAAATTAAGATACCACAGTAAATTTAAAACATAATAAGCTAGAAATGTGTTTTACACATCTACCTAATAAATATCATAGCTTAGTGTTGTTTACTTGAACATATCCACTAGCCTCCATATAAAATGGACATCTCACATTTTATTAAAATTGTACTGAAAGTAAGATAAATTTGTCTAAACATGTATGTGTTGCTTTTGCGTCATCAAAAAGCTTAAAAAAAAAATCACCGGAAACCATCTGTAAGTTTACATTATGGTGCCCAGACATCTAATTCTAGGTGTTCTCCCAACCATTACTACTTTCATTCACAATAATAATAATAATAATAATAATAATAATAATAATAAATTCATTCATTTAAAAATGTTTTTAAATTGGTTTCTGTGTACTGAGTGTTCTGTCTACATGTGCACTATGTGTACGACATGCATGCATGGTGCCTGCAGAAGAGATGGAGTTATGGATGGTTGTGAATCCACTAGTGGATGCTGGGAACTGTTAGGTCTTCTGCACTTGTTCTTAACTGCTGAGCCATCTCTCCAGCCCCTATAGAGCCATTCTTCTTTAAAAAAAACAAAACAAAACAAAACATTTATTTACTACGTATACAGTGTTCTGCCTCCATGTATCCCTGCAGGCCAGAAGAGGGCATCAGATCTCATTACAGATGGTTGTGAGCCACCATGTGATTGCTGGGAATTGAACTCAGGACCTCTGGAAGAGCAGCCAGTGCTCTTAACCTCTGAGCCATCTCTCCAGCCCTAGATACATTCTTAATGAAAAAAAAAAAAAAAATCTAGCTTTTAAAGGAAGTCTTCATCAAAGTTAAATTTTTCATTTTGGATACCAATTTTTTTTTCATCTGGTGCCACCAGTCCCAAAATCTACCAAATACAAGTCCAAACACTAGAAGAAAAACTTGAATTGCTTTCAAAAGACAAGTTCCTCGACACATTAAAATCTTCCTACAAAGTTCCCAATAGACTATTTCAAAATCTTATCTAGCAAGGGTGAGTGGTTCATGCCTATAATCCCAACAGTCAGGAGGCTGAGGCAGAAGCATCAAGAGTTTAAAGACAATATTGGCTACAACTGTGAGCATGAGGTCAACCTGGGCAATATGATTTCTAACTTATATTAGGAAGCCATGTGAAATTTGGTTTGAAAGATAGGTGGCTGATTAAGAAAAAAACCAATGAAGTGACACCTATCTAGGTCAAAGTTTATATTCAACAAATAAAAAACAAGAAACAAGTCAATGAGTAAGACTGTATGAGACACATAACACAACGCATTAGCATACTTGAGACAACAAAGGAGAAATAATATTAGGCTCCAATCCACGCTCTACTAGTTTTCTACCATGTAAACGTGTGAAAACAGACACATCAGCAAAGATATTTTAACAAATGCATTTAATTTTTATCATTTGTAAGGAAGTTATAATCCATGATGGTCAGGGTCCTCAATAAACTAGTAATTTCAGAAATACAAACTAGTTTTAATCAAATCAGAAATCCTGACCAAGTTTTCTTTTGCCTCCCATGGTGTCTTCAAAAAATTCAATTTGTTGAACTACCTACTAATACAAATGTTTACATTGTAGCTTATATATGACAGAGAAAATATAATGCTGCTTCCTGTGGATGTTTCAAGTTACTGGAAGCTTCAGCATTTAGCTTTCTTGGGTGTTGAATTTTTTTTCAAATAATTACATTGTGATGCTTTCATATTTCCAAGTCAATGATGACCCTAAATGCACTCACTGTTTTCCTAGTGGCAGAGCTTTCTTTCATCCAGGAGGAAATGGAGAAACTTTCAGTTTTACTGCCACAAAACTCACACCCATTATAGTAGTGTGGCTTAGCAGCCAGACTGCCTTGGTTCTAATTTGGTTCTACATATCTCAGTAAGTCACTTTAGGGTGTAACCTATCTACTCACTGATATTGAATCTAGGGCCACCAAATTCAAAGAATGGTGGTAAAGAGTACATGACTTAACATACCTAATGCATTTAAAGTATCATCTTGTATACAACGGTAACAAAGGATTAGTTATCAGTACTTAAAAAGTATGAGGTTCCTGTCTCAGAATAACTAAAAGTATACTGTTTTAAGATCAGATTGTTAATGACTCCACTGTATACACTTGCCGACCAACATTATCCTAGTCGCATTCTTCATCCTTACTAGTAGATGCTTGGCCATTTACATATCAGAAATAATTTAAAGAATATATGTATATTCTAAAATAAAAAGATACATGGTTTCTAGTATTGTTGACACTTGTGAAGAAGTGCTAATTCTTTACTATAAACTGATACATGATCTATTTAAATATTTGCTGGATTTTAAGTTTCTAGTAAATTGTTCTCTGTGTCCAGAGGTTTTCTATGCATACAATTAATATGGAGCTTGCTACAAATTTATATAAGTCATTAATGTGTATTTCTGTATGTAATTAAAATTCCTGAGGATATCTTACTCAGAATACTAACTGGTCTACTAACGGTAATGGCAATTTTTTAACTGTCAAAAGTACACATCATGAGTAATATTATCTTCTGAAATATACATAAACTATGGCATGGCTCCATCTACTTAGTTAACTTTGGTATTACTTTACATCGCTTTTTTTTGGTATTACTTTACATACACTTTTTGGTGCTGAGAACACATCTTCCTTAGCTATTTTCAAAGCACAATATAGTTAATTAGTTACAACCATTATACAATAGATACTCTAAAAGAAATTCTATTTGTTCTCTATTTCCAATAAATGTTACAGTGAGAATCTAAAAATAACTTCAAAAGACTTGGGTATGAAGGAGATGGCTGCTGTCTAATGGGCTTTGGAGAGACAGTTGGATTCTAAAGGTCCTACTATACAGCTCTAATGCACTGTGAACTCACAGCTCCAGGGACCCTTAGGAATGGGGCCTGACTGAAAGGAGCACAGGGTGTGCTCTGAAATGTTAATGTTGTTCCACACCTTCCTTCTCTGCTTCTCTTTGCAGTAAGGTGGGCAATTCCCGTCCACCATGCTTTTATGCCCTATTCCTTCTAGCATAGGTCCAAAAACAGTACGGCCAGGCAACCATAGGCTGAAATCAGGAATCAAAGCAAACCTTTCTTTACGCTGTTCCCCTTGGGAATTTGTCACAGTGATAAAAATTACTAACACACTATCCTAATCCATTTGTGCTCACTAAAACACTAGAAATCTAGAATCTGTGCCAATATTTTTACTGAATTAACAGTAAGTACTTCACATTTTACAACTCTGAAAAGTAAAGCATATCCCCAAACTACTTTATTCTATAAGTCAGAGAACCAATTCTGGCTCCCACCATCTTACAGTTTTATTAGAACAGCCACATCTATCAATTTATGTGTGATTTACACGTTTCCCCACTACAGCAACAGAGAATAGAAAGATGGAGGAATAGCAAGATGGCGGTGCAGCAATCAAGACTGCAGGGCCCTGAAATCCTGAAATAATAGTTTCTTACCCTAGGTCTACGACATTGTTTTCATCAAGTAAGGCAAAGAACAACAAAGAAAAAAAAATGGCATATCCACCACAGAGCTTAATGCAGTAACGCATTAAGTCACCTATTGATCTATTTCTGGGGGGGGGGGGGGGGGGAGCTGCTAGAATTACTATGAAGATTTTGGTTTTTGTTTTTGTTTTTCAAGACAGGGTTTCTCTGTGTAACCCTGGCTTGTCCTGGAACTCTCTCTGTAGACCAGGCTAGCCTTCTACTCACAGAGATCCAGACCAGGCTAGCCTTCTACTCACAGAGATCCACCTGCCTCTGTGTCCCAAGTGCTAGGATTAAAGGCGTGTGCTGCCACTGCCCAGTCTATGAAGAACTCCTTTTTCTACACAATTCCAAGTTCAGTACAAAATAAATTGTTTTAAAAAGAGTTCTGTTACCTCAATTCGTGGTTTCTTTGCTTCTGCTAAAACTTCATCTGCAGCTCTTTTGACTATAAGAAAAAAAGCAGCAAGTAAGTGTGCACTTTAGGAAAGGGGAGTTTAAAGGTCAAAGATAAAGACATGGTGTACCTTGAGTAGACCGCTGAAGACCTATTTCCAGGGGGGCGCTCCTATCTATGCTGGCTGATGTTGCTGAAAATGGAAACGAAAAATCATATAAGCAGACCAACATCTGAGCATTTATTTTGGATGTTATTCCAGGGGAAATATTCAAGCTTTATTTTATTTCTTATATCCATAGGAGGATTTCCCTAGGTAAAATGATTTAAAAAGCAGCCCTACAAAAGTATTTTAGTAACAAGATGACTCTGCATTTGAACATCTGTAAAAGAAAAAATGATTTTTAACAATTTAGCTTACAAACTAGTGAGATGCTAATTACTAAAGTTAATTGGTCAGTTCAGATTATACTCCTCTATAAAAAAACACACATTTAGTGAGTATGCTTTCCCCAAATACTTAAAAATGCACACTATCATATTAACATGCAAATTTTAGTTATTCACAATGGGTAAGACACTTCCAACTATCCTTCAAATTATTTTGGTGACTCAAAATAAAACTATTAAAAAGAAGAAGAAGAAGAAGAAGAAGAGGAGGAGGAGGAGGAGGAGGAGGAGGAGGAGGAGTAGTAGTAGTAGTAGTACCTGGCCCCTTCCACCAAGTTCCTACTCCCCTATATAACTAGTTTTTGTCTTATATATCCACCTACAAATACAAGAAATACAAATACTGTATTTGTACCTTTGTACACAAAGGCAGCATAATACACAGAATATTCTAAAACTTGTTTCCCATTTTAAAAAAAGCACCTTTTACATACCAGTATGTAGGGTAGTTCCCTAACTTCTTTTTCATTTTACAGCTATGGGGTATCCTGTTGTATGGAATAATTATAATTCATTTGACTGGTTCCCTATGAGTAGGCAGCTCAATTCTAAGTAGTTTGTTATTACAAACAACAGCATGAAGAAACTTCACATGTATGCTACTTTTTACATTTAATATAATATAAATATAATACTCTAGGATAGTTCCAAATGTAGGAGTTCTATTTCATCTGAAATGAACTGTCAACAACTTCAGGAAGATTATAAAGTAACACAACCAATGATGCCGAATGCTCCCTTGCAGCCTCACCAGAGCTCACTGACAAACAGCAAAATTTAAAATCTTATCTTTGTATCCTTTAAATCTGCAATTTATTATAAAATAAATCATATCTACAAGTGATTTATCATCTTTTCTGTTAATTATATGTTGATTATAACTATTCAAGTTGTTGGTCTTTTATATGTCTTTTTTAATAACGTCACACTTCATATGCTAACTAGTATAACTGATTCTATAGTTGAAACATTTTCCCAGTATATCAGGCCTTTTGTTTTTTCTCTTGTTTGTTTGTTTGTTTTCAAGACAGGGTTTCTTTGTGTAACCCTGGCTGTCCTGTAACTAGCTCTGTAGACCAGGCTAGCCTAGAACTCACCAAAATCCACCAGCCTCTGCCTCCCAAGTGCTAAGATTAAAAGTGTTCACCACCACTACCTGGCTGTTTTTTTATGATACAGGACTTTTTTTTATTTTTATCAAATATTAACTGATAATCCTACCTTCTTCCATTGCTCTGACATGTCTTTATTTAAATGTTAAATTGATGTATTTCTGGAGTCAGATGCACTATCATCATACTATACGGCCAGTTTCTCATTTGTATTTCTTATCTAACATATGAAAGTTATTTTATTAATGTATTTACTCATTCTCAGTTTTTAAATCATTAGGTCTTTAAGTTCTACACTCCAGAATGATTAGTCTGTTCTCATTGCTTTTCCTCAAATTGTTACTTTTACCAAGTGAAATTTAAATTTATGTAGTTCTATTGTTCAAGAAAAGTTGTCTTTTGTTGAGATCATGCTTTTAAACGTGTAGTTCATGTTAACAGTTAATGTCTTTAAGCTATTAAATGCAATGCTATCTTAACTACTTTCAACTTTTTCATTGAACTAGTAACATGTTTTAAAAATATAAAAAAAAATACATTTGAGAACTAAATTTGTCCTATAGAAAACACAAGAAATTATGTGAATAAACAATTCATTGAGACTCTCCTAAAGTGAAGAGATTTACCAGGTGCATCTGAGACACTTAGTAAAATTGAAAAATCCTACACTCCCTTCATACATTTTTTTAGGAGAAAATCCTAAGAAGAAAAAAAAAATTATATATATATATTTTAAAACAGGTATACCATAATTCTCATGCTCCAAATAATTAAATTTGCTTTGATTTAAAACAGATTAAAAATAAAAAGCCTGTTTTTGATCTTTCCATCTCAACTGCCTTTGCAGGAATGGAATTCCTCCTCATTCCTTGTTTACCTTGTATGAAAGTAACAAGACATTTACATTCTATGCAATGCCCAGCATAATTCAATTTAAAAATAAGCATGGAAGGCCAGTGAGCTGACTCATCAGGTACAGCCATGCCATACATACCAGCAATCTGAATTGGATTCTTTTTTTTTTTAATGTATTTATTTATTATGTATACAGCATACATGACTGCTGGCCAGAAGAGGGCACCAGATCTCATTACAGATGGTTGTGAGCCACCATGTGGTTGCTGGGAATTGAACTCAGGACCTCTGGAAGAGCAAGCAGTCAGTGCTCTTAACCTCTGAGCCATCTCTCCAGCCCCTGAGTTGGATTCTTGAAAGCTACATAAAGGTAGAAGAAGAGAACTGACTCCAAGTTATTCTCTGGCCTCCACATACAAGCTGTGGCACATACACCCACACACACATACAATCTGGAAAAAACAACTGTAAAAAGTTACACATATGCAGAATGAAAATCACACAAGAAAACAGTCCTGGAGGTCTTCCTATTACGCACTCTCTACACACACCAACACTACAGCTTAAAAACATGTGGCAGAATGTTTAACGTAACTGCTATTAATGGCTTAATGATAACAATAAATTCCATCATAGGGAAGGTGAGATCTATTATGTTCCTATAATACTAAATGTAAGTATATGCTACAAAAAAATTATTCGTTCATTCAACTACTATATGCTGCTGTTCTAAACTCTTTAATGAGTAGTAAAATAAGACAACTGAAACAACTGTTCCTTTAAGGTTCACTCTCTAGTAGACAATATCCAAGTAAGCAATAAATATAATTTCAGATAATAAATATGGGATTTGTTTAGAAAATAAATAGGATGATTACATATAGACAGATATGAGGGTGGATGTTATTTCGTATTTTAGAATGGAGAGATGTCTTCACTGACAGAACAGTACTTGGAAGACTATTTGAGCATCATGGAAGATGACAGCCCAGTAACGACACGGACAACTGAGAAGACAGAAAGAAATGCAAACGCAGAGGCTCTGAGATTAACTAAACCAACTGAAAGATCAATACACAGGCTGCTTTGGTAAAGGAAGAATGATGGAAGATGAACTCAGAGATTTAGACAGAAACATGGTCATGGAGTCCACACGGTAAGAAGTATGAGATTTATCCTAAGTGTGCTAGAACCCACAAATAGCCTTGAGCAGACAAATGGCACAATTAAATTTACATGCTTTTTCAAAAACAAATCTTGTTAGATACAGAATAAGCTGTAGCAAATAAAGAGTAAGAACATATGAGAAGGTTTTAGCACAAAGAGAAGTGGGACAGGGTTGGAGTAGAGTGGAAAACTCACAGTTTTCAAGGGAGAGAAAAGGACTTACAAATGTTGTGAATATGTCAGAAAATCATTTCACTGGGGTTTAAGGTCTAAGTCATTGCATGAAGTTACATAAGGTACCATCCCTTCTTTCTAAGATGAGAAGAACAGACTCACTGTTTTGTTTCATGTGGGTGGAGATGGGAAGGAGTAAATTGGGCACTCTATTTTGAACATGCTCAATTTCAGAAGCCTGTTAAACATTTAAAGGAAGATGACAACAGTGAATTTATAAATATGAAGCACAGTCACTGGGAGATGTATGCAACTGACTCTTGAACATGGGGGTTGGGGCACTGATTCTCTCATCAAGTTGAAAGTTCACGTATAAATTTGACTTCTCAAAAACCTGCTCAAAAGAATTAATACATTGCTGTTTACCAGAAGCTACTTAACAATAACATAGGTAGTAACCCATATTTTTTATGAATGTACCATATAACACATACATAATATATAATGGAAAAAATATCTAAGAACTGCAAGAAGTCACTTTTTACAATAGCATACAACATTCTGAAGGGACAATCTCATTACAAGAGTACATGACGTTTTAAGCAGACACCTGTGCTGCCTGAGCTCACTAGAACTGTCAGAGGAAATCATTATAAAGCTGTAACATACTACCCTTGATTTTATACAGTTATGACTTAATACTGCATTGTATGTTTACATTTCTCTCAACAGTGAATGGTATCAATATGGTATAGAAATACTATGTGACTAGGTTCTGATAAGTTTTAATTGTGTATAATAGACTTTTGAATTATAAATGAATAGATTATTTATTACATACCTTTTTGTCATTGTACTTTTTTTTTTTTTGGTTTTTCGAGACAGGGTTTCTCTGTGTAGCTTTGCGCCTTTCCTGGAACTCACTTGGTAGCCCAGGCTGGCCTCGAACTCACAGAGATCCACCTGGCTCTGCCTCCCGAGTGCTGGGATTAAAGGCGTGCGCCACCACCGCCCAGCGTCATTGTACTTTTTAACTTATTTTTAAATTAGTATATAACATGATAATATACTTTTCATAATTTTTTTTGTGATGGCTAATGTTTTTCAAAACAGTCACAAATCTTAAAAAAAAAATCCTCACTACATATTAGTGGACTTGTACTTATCAAACCCATGTTGTTCAAGAGCCAACTACATTTGGAATTCGGCAACATGAATAGGACATTTACAGCATAAATCTTGGATGGGGTCACCTAGAGATTTTAGAGTTACAAGAGAAAAAGAGCCATAGAAAACTTCCTAGCTAGTTTTATGTCAACTTGGCACAAGCTATGTGGAAGAGGAAACCTCAAAGGAGAAAATGCCTCTGTAAGATTATCTGTAAAAAAAAGCCTGTGGTGCATTTTCTTGACTGATGACTGATAGGAGTGGAGGGCAACTCACTGTGGGTGATATCAACCTTAGGCACCATGATGGTCCTGGAGGCTGTAAGAAAGCAGGCTGAGCAAGCAATGAGAAACAAGCCAGTTAGCAGCAGTCCTCTACTCCTCCAGGGCCTCTGTATTAGTTCCTACCCTGACTTCCCTGGATGATGGAGTATGAGCTGTAGGATGAAATAAACACTTTCCTTCCCAAAGTGATTTTGGTCATGGTGTTTCATCACAGCAATAAAAAACCTAAGACAACTTAGGTACAGAAGTGACAAAAATACTCTGAAAGGTAAACAATGAATAGAAAGAATACCCAAAGTCTAGGGTCCCAAAATGCCAAGGTAAGGACTTCAAAGAAGCACTCTCCAACAGTATCAAATCTTCACAGGTAAAGGGGGTAAAAGGAAACAAAGATGTGGCAACTCTCAAGTTTCTCTGACTTGAATGGGATGGTGAGGATGAAAGCTAGGCAGGAGGAACCTGGAGCAGGCAAAGAGGAAGCAGTGATATTATGTCAGTTCTTTTTTTTATATGGAATCAGCCGGGTGGTGGTGGCACACACCTTTAGTCCCAGCATTCGGGAAGCAAGGCAGGTGAATGGAGCTCTGTGAGTTCAAGGCCAGCCTGGTCTAAAGAGTGAGCTCCAGGACAGCCAGGACTACATAGAGAGACCTTGTCTCCAAGAGAGAGAGAGAGAAATGTGGAATCAAAAATAATTTTTAAAGAATAGTTATTTGTACATGTATTCTAAAAGGTAATGATTCAGAAGAAAGGAGAAAACAGTAAAGCAAGACAGAAATAATAATTTACAGAGACAAAAGTCTTTGATACCATGAATAGAACCCTCATGCAAGGGTGGAGAGACAGCCTAACAACAGACAACGCTGTGCAGCTGCAGGGAGAAGCACACAGACAACTTCAGGTAAGGTATTTAGTGGAAATACAAACTTCCCACTACATCTTATTTCATAGGGAAGACTGGGAAAAAAAAAAAACACACAATGTTTAAAAGTGGGAGCAATTTTAAAACTACTCACATGCTTCCCCATTGAGATATCCAAGTAGATCTTTTCGGTCAGGTCTTCTAACCACAGGAATATTTTCGGTCTGAAGCCAAAATTTTAAATTAGATATTGAATGGAAGCAACTATGAAACTTGATAAATATCATGTAATCTCTGAATTTATCTAACAATCCTTAGTAACATGTATTTAAAGTCACATTTGTTTAAAAAAAAAGCTAAAAATTATCTAAAATTCTTGAAAATTTCTCAAATGTTAATTTTCAGTAATTTTACTTTGGAAATTTCAGAAAGAAATTCAAAACACTTATTTGAAAGTAAGTAATAACTTTATCTTTTCTCAAAGTATCAATCTCAGGCTTTCTCAACCCTCAACTTTACTTTTTTTTTGTTTGGAGACAGGGTTTCTTTCTCTGTGTAGCCCTGGCTGTCCCAGAACTCACTCTGTAGTCCAGGCTGGCCTCAAACTCACAGAGATCCGCCTGCCTCTGCCATCTAAGTGCTGGGATTAAAGACGTGCACCACCACTGCCCGGCTGTTACTTAATTCTAAACTGTACTCAGGATGTTATGCACATACAGGGACACTATCTTTTCAGTCCCAATGTTGACTCACTTAATACTTTGTAGTATTTTTTCCCACACACAGACCAAACCTCTTCGAACTATTCAACTGAAACTCTTCCAAGTAAACTACATAAACCACTAAATACAATTTTTGATAATTAACAAGTACATGAGAAAAAATGAACTCTAAGAAAATGTTAATTGTAGTAGTTTGCCACATTAGAGCCATGTGAGGAACTGCAATAAGAAGTTGGCTCAGCAGCTAGAGCTCTGGCTGCTCTTGCAGAGAAGCAGAGTTTGATTCCCAGCACTTCTGTCAGGTGGCTCACAACCACCTGTAACTCCAGTTCGGGGAAAGGGTTAGATTCCTGTGGCTGCATCTGGTACCTGCACTCATGTACTCATGTGTACTTAAGACACAACACAGCCGTATAAGTAAAAATAGCACATCTTTTTAAAAGATGCTTAAAACAAATAAAATGTACACTTAGGCATCAAGTCATCTTTGGGCCAATGAATTTTGCCATTACCACAATTTTCCTTTATCATTTTTCTAATGTAAAGAGAGTGAAAGAAAAACTGGTTACCAAGGGATTACAACCTTTGTCAACTATTATAAACAACAATGAAGTAATAAGAACCCTTAGTATCACTAGCCAATTACCTCACAATGACCACTATATGTCACAACACCCAGTACTTGCACATACTTTTTTCTGACTTAGCTGAACCAATAAATCACAGAATCTTTTTTAAAGGTCAGGCTGAATTTTAGTTTTTCCTTATGAGTAAATATACAAGTTTAAAAACCTACAAGTACTTCTGTCATTGTCATTTTTTACACAATCTCAGAGTCTGCTAAGATATTTCAGAATCCCTTCAAGTGTGGCGCACACTGGAGCCATCTAAGAAACTGCAGGTCTGCTGACACTAGAGGCCCCAGGGGTCAGGAGCACCTATCTACTCCAGGAAGAGCTGGTGTGCAACAACCAGCAAGAGCATGGCCACGGAAAGAGCAACCTCTGCTCTGCACGACCACAGAAGGTTACATGTCTGCTGTCCCCCTGGAAAATCCTTAAGAAAACAAACGTCACATCTTACAGGACTTGGAAATCCTGGGGTCCACAGTAACAACGGTAACTGGTATGAACTACAACCACTCGACATGAATATAATCTTTAAATCTCTAAGTACTTCAATTATTTAACAAACAATTCTAATTGCTTGATTCACTTTTGTTTTTTTTTGTTTGCTTATTTTTTGGGTTTTTTTTTGTTTTTGGTTTTTGGTTTTGGTTTTGTTTTTTTGAGATATGGTTTCTCTGTGGAACAGTCCTGGTTGTCCTGGAACTCGATTTGCAGACCAGGCTGGCCTCGAACTCAGATCCACCTGCCTTTGCTTCCCAAGCTGGGATTAAAGGCGTGCACCAACACCGCCCAGTGCTTGATTCAGTTTTTATTTAAAGATCTAATAAAGAACAATGTAATGGTCAATTGCTAATATTTTCCCTACTGCTTAACAGTGATTTTTTTAAATGTATTTAACACTGAATGTTTCTTGCTCAGAAAAGCAGTCCTACTGAATACTGAAGCCCATTCAACGATGAATCCTTTCTCAGCTAGTCCAAATAACAAGTTACTATTCCAAAACCTCAGCTATCACTGCTTTGAAGGCAAGTCTTCCACAACATACTGCAATGCAGCAGCAGTGTCAGACACCAAAGAGTGGCTCTACTGAAGGCAGGCAGGTACAATGACGGTGCCTGTGAAGGGTCTGTTTAAGAACTGTAAAACATAAAAGTACTATTTTAAATGAATACAATGCAGTAAAGTATGTAATAAGTTAACACAACATTTAGAATGGATATTTGAATATATCAGCAAATCCAACCCTACCAAGGGATCTGATAAGGCCCTCACTTTCAATAAAAGCTAAAGGGCTGGGGTATCTCTAGAAGAGTATTTGCCAGTATGCATGAAGCCCTAGGTTCAATGCCCAAAACCATAGATACAAGGCATGATTCCACACACATCTAATCCAAGCACTGAGGTCGAGAGGCAAGAGAATCAGAAGTTCAAGGTCATCCTCTACTACATAGGTGCTGAAGGCCAGCCTGGGCTACATGAAACCTGTGTTCCTCCAGCACCCAAAAAAAGTATCTGGGGAACCATCTTATTTGGACATTTATGGCAATTTGCAATGTCAAACTCAAATAAATCTGAATCCTATTTACTTATCAATTTTTAAAAGTCTCTTGCCTTTGGAAGAATCCCACCATAACAATCTCTGTAAAATGAAGCATTTTTAATTATTTCTAATGATTTCCTCTCAATAATGGATTTTCAAACACTGAAAAAGCAGATAAAACTGAAAAACAATACATCTGTCACTAAAGTACCAAAATAACTACACTGTTTAAAATTCTAAAAGTATCTGTTCATGTTGAATTTATTTACTTATTGGGAATTTCATACTGGAGTACTGAATTTACATCATTTTTACCCCTCCCTGCCCTCTATTATGTTTATACTAAGAAAAGTTTTCTTGAAATTAAACTGTAGTTCTGAATTATCAGAGTTCTTCCACCAGCTTACACATTTTTGAAACATCTATGAAAGTGCTTTTAAAACTTCTATTGTTATGCTGGGCAATGGTGGAACACGCCTTTAATCCCAGCACTCAGGAGGCAGAAGCAGACAGATCTCTGAGAGTTCAAAGACCAGCATGGTCTACATAGAAAGCCAAGAATGTGCACAGAAACTCTGTCTCAAAAACCAAACAAACAAACAAAATGTCTATACTGTTATAAACATTACCTAAATTTTACATGAATAATGAATGGTCAACTAAAACAACTGAATAAATCACATAGCAACTTAATATTGACACTCCAAAACAATTTCAGACATTTGAAACCCATGAGGGAAAATTATCTATACCAAACACTGTTTAATCAGTGAAATTTTAAAATGAATTCTACTTACAGCTGCACGTCGGACATAAACAGGATGAGAAAGGTGTACATTATTAAGTAGAAATAAGATAGAATCCAATGTGTAGTATTCTCTGGGTTGGCCTTCCTTTCCAGTCCTAAAATGATTAAAACATGAGTTTTATTAAGATTTTTAAATCAATTATTTAACCTTAGTTACATGTACTCATTTATATATCTACCTGATTATCTAACAATGTAGTTATAACAGCAAAAAATATACATGCAATACAAACTCTTATAAGTGAGTTGTTGTTGGGGCAAAAAAGACAAAATAAAAAAAATGAAAGAAACAGGGAGAGCACATAAATTCATACTCTAAAATACTATATATACTTTTTTCTTTTCTATTTTTAAGACAGGCAAGGTCTCATGTATCCCAGCTGGCCTCAAATCGGCCACACAGCTGAGGGTGGCATGTTGTATGTGGTGCTGGAGATCAAATACAGGAACTCATTCATGCAGGGCAAGCACTCTACCAACTAGGCTACATCCTCAACCTCACTTTACACATATTTTAAAATAAGACCTAAATTGTGTTCTGAGCTCTGTCAACAGAGAAAGCAACCCAACCAGCTGCTCAACGGGAAGATCATTCAAAGAAAACTAACTGCTCAGGGGAAGGGATCACTAGGGCTGGCTGCACTTAAAAAATGAACATCTTTCTAACAAGTTCTAAACAAGATACTGCCGTACAACATCCTCAACAATACTCTGAAAAGGAAACAGGATGAACTTCAATGGCAGGATCCTTGTAACATCTCTCAAACTAGACCAGTGACACAAAATCAAAATATAATTCTGTGATTCAACCATGTAGTCTTGGGAGTACAAGCTCTATAATGCTAGCACATACACAGCTTTCTACTTTTCCCTTCCCCCTCCATCTGTAGTTATGATGGTTAAACTATATGAATCTATCTGAATGCAGCTCAATGTAATTTGTCCTAAACCTACTTTACTAGGTTCTATTATCACTTTTCTTCTAAACTGATACATCAAATCAGCCACTACTCCTTAATTATGTACAAAGTAATGGTAAAAAAGCAAAAAGCACTGAATGCATTAAGGGTACTAATTAATCTTTTATATATGTACATATTTAGATGTGCATACATGTAGAAAATAACTATTGAAGATTTGATATTAAAAGTTTCAATTGTAGCCGGGCGGTGGTGGCGCATGCCTTTAATCCCAGCACTCGGGAGGCAGAGCCAGGTGGATCTCTGTGAGTTCGAGGCCAGCCTGGGCTACCAAGTGAGTTCCAGGAAAGGCGCAAAGCTACACAGAGAAACCCTGTCTCGAAAAACCAAAAAAAAAAAAAAAAAGTTTCAATTGTTTCTAAGTTTTACTTTTCCACTCATTTATAAGCTCTTGTCAAAACATGCTCTTTCGACAGGTGGTGGTGATAGTAGTAGTAGCAGCAGCAGCAGCAGCAGCAGCAGCGCATGCCTTTAATCCCAGCACTCGGGAGGCAGAGCAAGGCAGATCTCTGTGAGTTCGAGGCTAGCTTGGTCTACAGAGCAAGATCCAGGACAGGCACCAAAACTACACAGAGAAACCCTGTCTGGGGGCGGGGGGAGGGGGGGGGATGCTCGTTGCAGGATTCATATCTAAAGATCTAAAGTATGCAATTCCCTATACTGGAAGGTTATTCCACCATTTCACTCAGAATTCGTATCCATTCTTTAAAAGTTACTCGTCTGTTCATTCATTTATTAAAGGAAGGGACATTGTAAAATGGACGCATGTCAAACACATTTCCATGAAACCCTCTCTAAATATCCCACAAACACACCTAGAAGAAAACAACTTTGGGGGGGGGGGCGTTCAAGACAAGGTTTCTCTGTGTTGCCTTGGCTGTACTGAAACTCACTATGTATAGGCTGGCCTGGAACTCACAGAGATCCGCTGTAGCCTGCAGAGTGCTGGGATTAAAGATGAGCACTGCCTGTAAACAACTGTTCCCTTCCTAGCAGCTAGAAACATTTCGAATCAACGTAATCTGTTTCATCTTTTCGAGCTACAATAGGTTAGCCTCCAGTAAGGCAGGAACCAGGGTTTTCAGCTTTTTTCTATTTCTCAATTTAAACTTATTTATACCTTGAGGGTTGTTTTTTGGTTTGGTCTGTTTTTGGTTTCTCTGTTTAACATGGCTGTTCTGGAACATGCTTTGTAGACCAGTCTGGTCTTGAAATCAGAGATCTGCCTGCCTCTGCCTCCCGATCGCTGAGATTAAAGTTGTGCACCCCCACGTCCGCCATATCTTGAGTTTTTTTTAAAGAAAAATATTCATTAAAATCCAATAATTCTGCGTAATTTATTTGAAGGAGCAAAACACGGTAAACTCAGAATGTCACTTAATCAACATTTCAAAAAGAGAATAAGTCAAAAGAAATCTTAAAATTTTCTAGTTCTTTAATTGACCATTCATGAAGTCATTCGAGCAAAATGGGTACCAAAATTCTGACTCCATGATTCTAATTATCAAAGTGAAGCATCAATGACAGTAACATCATTAAAGAGGCCCCAGAGGATTACTCAACTTGATCCTCGGTGACTTCTTGAGTGACTTAAATTCAAGGCATGCATGGATCAATATTTCCAAACATTCCTCTTTCGGGCGCTTTCCGAAAAAGCAGAGGATCAATTTCTCAGACCCGTACGTATAACTCAACTCCATTTCACCAGTAACTTTCTCCCCAGTAAAGCCCTGCTTTCATCTCGAACACTGATTTTTTGCAGACTTCCAAACTCTCCCAATCTCTTTCTTTCCTGAACTTCAAGTCTATTCCTTCCCCCCACCCCCTTGAGGAATAACACCATTCTCCCCAATGATGAAGGGGAGGGGGAAAAAAAAAAGAAAGAAAGAAAGAAAATTACCCAGGCGCTCCAAGAGCCTGGGGAGACAGTTGCAACACATGGCAGCCTCAGGGCAAAAAAAAAAAAAGAACAAAAAGCAACTCAGTGGCCGCCAGATGCTGTGCTTTTGTGCTCCTAATACCTACGTTCAGGTAGACGTGCACCAGCCCCACAGGGCGCGGACAAACCGATCCACATGGGTGAGCACCCACTGGGAAAGTCAGAAACTCCCAGGGTCCCTTTCCCTGTGGCTACTCCAACACGGGGGGAAAAAAAAAGACTTGACCGCTCTACAACCCGCTCCCCCTCTTCCCTCCACACCCTCAAAGTGCAACTTCGGCTCCAGAGAAGAACTTTTTCCACCACCACCACCACCACCCCGCTTCCCCAGAGCACCCGTTTTTTTCCTCCCGTCCCCGAGGGACTCGGAGGGGGAGGAGGGGGTCCAGGGGAGGAGAGGTCGCCCGGGGGCGCCCGACGCGACCCCGCCAACCATCCCTAGGCCGGAGCCACGGCGCACTCACCCCCACACGACATAGTTGGTCTTCACGTTCTTGGGCCAGGAGAACTCCCCGAAGATGACTTCGTCTCCCTTGACCACGATCTCCTTCTTCTGGATGTTGTACTGTCGCAGGACGCTGAGCACGTCCGCCATCTTCGCCCCCCTCGCTGCCGCCGCCGCCGCCGCCGCGGGCCCCGGGCACCGCCGTCGCCGCCGCTGCCGCCGCCGCGCCTGCCGCCGCCGCCGGTCCCCGTCCGCCTCGCCCTGTCCGGCCGCCGCCGCCGCTGCCGCCGCCGCCGCCGCCGCGAACCAACAGCCGCCGCACTAACAGCCGTCCGCGTCTACGACAGCAGCACGGGCAAGTAGCCACCCAGGCCGCCGAGGACCCCGCGCTATATAAGGCAAGGCCCCGCCGCGGGCTGCCCGCGGAGAACGCCTGACGGACCCCACGCTCCGACCCGCGCCGCGGGGCCGCCGCCAGGGGGCGCGGCGACCGCCCGAGCCGGCGAGCCTCCCAGACTCCCGCCGCTGGGGCGGGGGGTGGCGGGGGGGACACGCTCGCTGCCGAACTCCCGGGAAACAGGGAGCCCGCCAGCCAGCCAGCCGGCCACGCTGCTCCTCCCTTCATGCAGAGGAGCTTTCAGTGCAACTGGGCGCGCACCGGGCGGGCGAGAGCGCACAGCTTGCACCCCGGGCGGGCGAGCCGAGCGAACCCAGCGAGCCGGGCGAGCGAGCGACAGGTGCGCGCGCACCTGCCAGAGCGCTTCTGGACTTGCGGCCCTGGAGCGCGCGCGGAGGAATCGACTTTCCGAAAGCTTCGTTCTCTGTGCTGTGCTCTCTTAGAGCAAATTGCCGAACCCGTAGAACTGTGGGCATCGGACCCACGCTTAGAGAAAGGGCTGGAGGTCCCCGTGGTCAGGATAAGCTATGACAGAAAACTGGGAGTTTGGAATGTGGACGTTTTGGAGTTTAGGTTGAGTTCTGATTCGGGGGTGGATTTGCAAAGAAAGACAAGACGAGTCGGCTGGAAAACTATTCGTGCACCATTCACAACGCTCGGTTAGTGGACAGAATAAAATTAACACGAGATTAAGCTGAAAGCATCCTACAGAGTCTACGAAATAAATTGTTGACTCTTCTCCTTCCTTGGAAATAACTTTTTCCATCCGGTAACTTCTCCCAGGTAATCACAAAAAGCCTCAAATGGTTCCAGGTTGTGAACAGAAAAAAATATATATATCCTTCAGAAACCTCAAACCGGACCACCGGGTTTTTTGTTTTTGTTTCGTTTTGTTTTTCGAGATAGGGTTTCTTTGTGTAGCCCTGGCTGTCCTGGAACTCACTCTGTAGACGAGGCTGGCCTTGAACTCACAGAGATCCCTCTGCCTCTGCCTCCTGAGTGCTGGGATTACAGGCATATGTCATCAAGGCAGGCCAGACTGCCAGATTTTTAAGTGGCACTCAGCAGGTTTATTGGTACACTTATGGTTATGGGAACCTAGAAATTAATTCTACATACCATGCATTGGCTATGTACCCTAAACAAACATATACTTCAAGCTAAGTATTTCTTTCTCACTTCTCTATGAGGAGGCGGCACAATTTTGTAATTGTAATTTGTAATTGACATAACCAAATTTCTTAACCTGTTTTGAAAAAAAAATGAAATTTTGTTGTGTACGGCAAAGAGTATTTCCGATTTGGAAGTATGGGGTTAAAAAATGCCTATCCCACAAAAGATGACCTCCCTTCAATGTGTCTCTGAACCTCACTGCAAATGCAGGTAATAAAGAACCGACTGAGCTTGGATATCCCATGCACATCTCTGTATTTATGCCTATATCACAGCTCCCCGAGGTGTTTGGAATAGAGTTTGCTTCTGGTTAATAGACTCCAGTGGTCTGGACCCCATTATTTGCACAACTCCAGGACCCAACAGTCCTCTTTATTTGTGTGCTTGCCTAGGAAATGAAAGGACTATAGACCTATAAGAGCATATGTATATTTAAACTATTACTTGGTACAGTAACAGCTCCTAGAAAATATTGAATTAATAAGTGAAAAGATAAAGGCTCCTAGTACATTTTTGCTTTGTTTTGTTTTGGTTTGTTTTGGTTTGGTTTTTGTTTTTCAAAACAGAGTTTCTCTGTGTAGCTCTCTGTCCTCGAACTCTCTTTGTAGACCTGATTGTCCTGGAACTCAGAGATCCACCTGCCTCTGCCACCCAAGTACTGGGGTTAAAGGCATGCGCCACCACCACCTGGCTGTAAATTTTGAAGTAATAAATTCACAGATAATTTTAAAGAAGCTAAGGATTCGTGATGAGTTAAGAAAGTCAACAATAGTACTCCCAAATGATTATGAATTTTATTTCATATACAAATAATTTCCAGGCAATTCCTCTTTTTGATTAATTTATGTTTTTAAGGTTAATGATTCCTAAACTCAAAGTTGTAAGATATGTGATTAGTTATTTATTGTTAATAAATATTGCTGAAATTTTTACAGCATTGTTGTTATACAAATACCCTTAAATTGGCCCTCTAATGTTTGTTAAGTCAAAAATGTCAAAATATAATAGATAATAGTGGCAGTAGAACCAAAACTTGGGAAATTAACCAGAAAAGATACTCAAAATAGCTTTATCTTGGGCAGAAGCTGTGCACCTCATAGTAACACATATATGTTAGTGGTAACCAACAGCTTTCTAGTTTGACTTAAGACCCATCCAACAAGAGGGAAATTATACCTGGTACTGAAGAACTAGCTATCTACCCAGAGCTAGTAAAGTCATAGATCTTGAAGGAGAACTTACACCCACCACTTTACTAAATCTGCATAATCCCTAACTACATCTACCCTATCTTAGGAAATCCAAAGTTTTATACCTAATTTACTTTGTATCATATCTAAGGAAAACTGCAACTATAACTATCTAGTCTTCAACTCCATCAAAGACCACAGAAGGATTTATTATCATTAAGTAAACAAAAAGCACATTGTAAACAACTTTCAAAAACTCTAGAAATGACAGAGACATCTGACTGCCTGGACAATCACCCAAAGTTCCTCTGCAACATTGGGACATCCATCTTCAGTCTACATGCCCATAGTATCTGGCAGACTTTTCAATGAAGTAAGAAATTGGAAAGACTGTCCTGCCTATATTGACCAAGTTTGTCAGTCACTTTCTTCTGTGTCCTGTAGAATGTCTGACAGTTTCTTCTGTGAAGCAGGAACCCTGAAGGACCATCCCACCTTGTTTTAGCAAAGTTCAGTGGTCACCATCCTATAGGTCCTGCATGTTTAGTTTATACAACATTCTGTCAAGCAGTTCAAACAAGAGGAGCTTCTTGCCCAAATGGCTAGTCTTGCCACATTTAAAGCAAACTCCATTAGGAGTTTCTTCAATGCCCATCATCTCTGAAGTAAATTTGTGCTGTCAGGAGCAGATGTGTGTCATTGTCATGAAAAGCCCTAAGTTAACAAAACATTTTAAATGCCATATTCTGTAGGTCTTTGAAAAGTTTGAGGACCATATATCTATCTAAAATCTATCTCTATATGATCTGGAAAGCATACCTAACATATCTGCAATTTTGATGGTTATAAATGACTAACCAATAAACTATGTTTCTGATTATCCTATATAGTTTATAATAATAGCTTTTAAAAACTAGAACTTGACCCTACATTTCCAAATGAAGTGCATAGGCATAATACTGCACACAAAAATAGAAACATACATACAATATGTTGTAAAAAAAAAAAACCTTAAATTTGTATCAATATACAAAATCATTTAAACAAGAATAGAAACATATATACAGTGTAACAAAAATAGCTTTAAAATTGTATCAATGTACAAAAATCATTTAAACAAGAGCAGAAACATATATACAATGTAACAAAAATAACTTTAAATTTGTATCAATATGCTATATTCCCCTAAATGATAACAAACATTCATAGCCCACCAAATAACCAAAACCACCCACACCCCCCCAACTCTTAGGAATGTAGGCCTAGTTTTCTCTAGACTGCTTCCTGCTGTCTGTGAACAAAGCCATCTTTTTTAGGGGCTGAGAAAATTTGAGATAATGGCCAAGTCCTAGCCACAACCTTTGTAGATATGTATCACCTGTCAAGAATCAGGAAGTCTTCCCCATCAAACCTGATCCATATTAGTCCTGAAGGAATCCATAGCCTCTGGTCTCCTGTGGGAACAGAACTCCAAACATTTTTTATTTCCATTTGAAAAATACATTTTTTGCCTTTTTAAAAGTTAAGGCATTCATAAAGTATCTAGGTTGGTTCAGTTTAGCAGTCCAGTTCATAACCCCATGCCTCTCAGCAGCTATTGCTTGCTTGTCAGCATTCAAAATTAGAAATCAACACAATACTATATACGATACAGACTCCCTTCGTGTTTCCCATCTTGCATGGCTTTATTCTTTTATATTACTTTTACCATCTCTTTAAAGACTCTACTTTTTTAAACTCTTTCTATAACTGCCTGTACTTATTTTCTTTTCTTTCTTAAACCTACACACATTGTAAAACACACTGGAACCTGTTTAGAGGTATTTTTTTTCCAATCTGGACCTCTTTTACTATGTATCTTTTAGCCTTTTTTGACTGTGTAAGCAAACCTTTAAACTGCTAACCTACATCTGGCTCCTCATCTGGACCTCTTGTACTATGTATCTTTTAGCCTTTTTTGACTGTGTGAACAAACCTTTAAACTGCTAACCTACACCTGGCTCCTCCCGGCTGCTCTCTCAGCTGGCTCTGCCTGCTTGTAGTTTCCTGAGAGTCAAACCTAAAGCTGGGGGTCCGTTTGGAGGTTTGTTTGATGTGGAATTGCATTCAACCCCCTAGCTATGGATTGTCAGTGCCCTGCGCTGTTTCAGGCGTTTTTTACTTAGTTTTTTGTTTCTATTTAGCATGAAAAATGCTGTTTAAGTACTTTGCTGTACAGCACGTTTATTAAAGGAGCCATATCCTCTTTTTTTTTTTTCCAAAGCTTTCTCAAGCCCTATGGGAATATGAGCCTCACATTGGTATGCCAAAATGTTGTTTGTTTTTTGCTCTTTTAAGGGGGTCTACTACTTAGCTCCCAAATAAATCATACACGGAGGCTTATTATAACTTATAAATGCCCAATCTTAGCTTGGCTTGCTACTTGCCAGCTTTTCTCAACTTAAAGTAGCCCACCTACCTTTTGCCTCTGCTTTTCCTTTTCTTACTTCTATAACCTTACTTTTTCATTCTTACTCTGTGGCTGGATGGGTGGCTGGCCCCTGAAGTCGTCCTCCTTCCTCTCTCATTCCTTCTTCCCAGATTTCTCCTTCTTTATATTCTCTCTGCCTGCCTGCCCTGCCTGCCCTGCCTATTTTTCTCTCCTGAATCACCATTGGCCATTCAGCTCTTTATTAGACCATCAGGTGTTTTAGACAGGCACAGTAACACAGCTTCACAGAGTTAAACAAATGCAACATAAACAAAAGTAACACACCTTAAAATAATAGTCCCCCAACACTACATTCTAAATATTTATGCCCACAAATAAGTGTAATTCTCACCCTTCCTCAAGAAAATTTCTCCTTGTGACAGATAAACCACAACTGATCAAATGCAGAGTTGTGGAACCCAGTCCCATCAGACACATCTAAAACTCCTACACACAAGGCTCAGGGATCATTTCCAAAGAGGAAATGGAAATATTGAAAGTGTCAGAGGAACAGGAATTTTGCTGTGGGATTGTCTCCTAGAAATGTCAGAGAAGGGGCTGGAGAGATGGCGCAATGGTTACGAGCACTGACTGCTTTTCCAGAGGACACAGGTTCAATTCCCAGCACCCACATGGCAGCTCACAACTGTCTGTAACTCTAGGAGACACAGGTTCAATTCCCAGCACCCACATGGCAGCTCACAACTGTCTGTAACTCTAGGACCCAACGTCCTCACACAGTCATACATACAGGCAATAAATACATATAAATAAATTTACAAAACAAAAAAGAAATGTCAGAGAAGCTACACTCTTATGTGGCAACCTAAACGTGAACAAGAAATGACACCAAGAGACATACTAACATAGATGAAAGAATGCTCATGAGGCCTCAACCCTAGAGAAAGAACTACAGGCAGCAAGGAACACTGAGAGAGGGATGAACCGTCTTCCTCAGGGAAGAGCACACTAACTGGTTATCCAACACCAAATGGTAAGCCTGAAAACATATACGTGTGTGTGTGTGTGTGTGTGTGTGTGTGTGTGTGTATGCCTGAGCAGGTCACATTTATATATTTACATATTTAGAACTGTGTATATGTAACAACAATTTAAGAAAAGAGATATGAATTTGAAAGACAGCAGAAGAGGAGGTTCTTGGAAGGAACTGGAGGGAGGAAAGGGAAGGAGGGATGTGATGTAATTCTATTATCTCAAAAAATTAGATTAAGATCTATTGATTAAATGGCTGACCAATAATCAGAAAGTATCCTGCTTGTTTGTTTTATAACCTGGAGCTCATGGGTCTCTTATACACACATATACATGTACAGGCAGATCTTTGTATGCTCGTTGAATCCTAGGAAGCTCTTTTTACCGTATCCCTAGTGTCGCTCTTCCCAAATGTTATAGAGCTGGGATCTCACAGTGTTTCTACACATTACCTTCTTTTCCTTGTTAGTGACCCCATAAGCATCTTCCGTGTTTTCTCATGGCTGACAGCTCACTTATTTTTCAGACCAAGTAATAATCCATTGTCTAGATGTGCTATGAGTCAATCAGTTACAAACCAAAGGAAGTCTTGGTGGCTTCTGAGTTTTGTCAACTTCGAGGTTGAGTCAACCTCATATCAATATCTTTACCCAATCTTTAGTACGGATGCAAGTTTTAAGCTCCCTGTGTAAATACCAAGATGACAGATTGCAGGGTCAAATGATAAAAGAATATTTAGTTTTGTATCTGATTCAATTTTCTCTCCTTTCTTAGCATATCTACACTTAATTTCTCTTCTTTACCTTTTGCATGGAAGTTTGTAATATAATGTATAATTCATCCAAGTCCACTTTCAACTAACACTATGTTTTACAACAGATACTGTGACTACCTTATAATAAATACTTTTAATTCCTACCTCCCATCCCCATCACTAATTTTCACTTACAGAAAAACCATGTGTATTGGTCAATTTTTCACTGATATTGCAAAGTTCCTGAGATGGCATAAGAGGAGAAAGATTTCTTTTGGATTTGTTTTCACAGGTGGTCACTGGCCCCATTGATTTGGTCCTCAGATGAGCTAGAATATCAAGGCAGAAAATGAATGCATGATGAAGTAAAGCTGCTCTTCACTGTGTGGCAGCCAGGAAGCAGAGAGAGAAAGGGGAGGGGTCAAGGGAAAGATACAGGCTCCAAAGCCTACACTAATCTACTTCTTCCCAGTAGAGTCTACCTCCTAACATCCCATTCAACTATGAACTTATCAATGGGTTCATACATTGGTGTAGCTAGCACCCTCAAAATTAAATGTTTTCTCAATAGGACCAGCAGCTGCTGACTAACCCTTTCACACAACGGCCCTAGGGAGGAGGGAACACTTCATAGCCAAATGATAACAAATTTATTTTATTTTTTTTCCGGAGCTGAGGACCGAACCCAGGACCTTGCGCTTGCTAGGATAACAAATTTATAAATGCTTATATGGACACACATCCACATAAGTACACATAATATGTATGTTGTTGCTGTTATTATTTTCATCAAATTAGTCATGTTAATACAAAAAAAATAAAGTTAGTACTGTAACTTCATGTGTTCCTTCCTTGGTGTTCTCCCTTTCTTTATGAAGGTTTGAATTTCTGATCTGTATTATTTATTTTCCTGTAAGGAAGATCTGGGTGCAACAAATTTTTTAGGTTTGTCTGAGAAAATCTTTATGTATCCTTCAGTTTTACAGGATAATTTCAAAAAGTATAAAATTGTAGTTCAGTAAAATTTTAACCTTTCATTTTATTTGTTTTGGGGGGTGTTTGCTTGTTTGTTTGAAGAACAATGTCTTACTATGTGGCTGAGAGTGGCATCAGACTCACTTAGTAGCCCAGGCTAGCTCAAATTCCCCATCCTCTTGCCTTTACCTCCTGAGCATCAGGTTGTAGATGTCAGTCACCATATCCGAGGTTGTCTCAGCACTTTTTAATTTTATTTTATGGGTGTTGGTGTTTCACCTGCATATATGTCTGTGTGAAGGTGTCAGATCCCATGGAACTGGAGTTACAGACAGTTGTGGGTGCTGGGAATTGAACCTGAGTCCCCTGGAAGAGCAGCCAGTGCTCTTAACCGCTGAGCCATCTCTCCAGTGCCTTGTCTCAGCACTTTAACTATCCCACTCTACTCTCTTTTGTTTTGCATGGTGTCTCAAAAGGTGAATGAAACTCTTCACCTTGTTCCTCTAGTGGTAAGATATTTTCTCCCTTCTGGACTTGTTCAGATTTAGTGATTTTCTTTTTAACTGCCACCTAATATGCCCATATACTTATATATGACATTATCATATATGATAAATTGGCACATACACGTGTAATGATCGAACCCGAGTAATTGGCATTTCTATCTTCTCAAATAATTATCATATCTATGGATTGTTTTGGAGACCTACAAAGGTTTCCTAGTGAGATATAAACTTGCTTTAACTAGCCAGGCTGCATTAGATTGGAAGGGTCTACACTTGGCTGAGCTAGAGGGAGGTCCTTGCTCCGCCCTTTGGCATTCCCATAAATAGCCCTTTAGAAGAGGCAGAAGGGGCTGGTGGATAAGGATACAAACCCTCTCAAGGCTATCCTGTGTTTCTATCTGTTTCTCTGTCCTCTATCCTTCTACCTCTATTTTTCTACCTCAATCTCTTATCCCTCTCTCCTCAAGAGTACCCTGGGGAAAAAGTGGGGGCTGTTCTCCCACAGATTATGAACATCCAACGTCATCTGTAGATGTAACCAACCATCTTATTAAATAAGAAACACAGAAATAATGTAAAAGAGAAAGCCGAGAGGTCAGAGCTCAGAGCTAAAATCTCACCCTTCCTCCTGCGGTGTCCCAACTTCCTGAAAAGAGAGCTATATCCTGTCTGTTCATCTATTTATAGTATTTTGTTCTGCCTTCTCATTGGTTGTAAACCCAAACACGTGACTGCCTCGTCACTGTCTGAATGTACAGCCCCCTAGGTCTTAAAGGCATATGTCTCCAATGCTGGCTGTATCCCTGAACACACAGAGATCTATGGGATTAAAGGCGTGTGCCACCACCACCACCACCACCACCACCACCACCACCACCACCACCACCACACTCTTGCTATGGCTCTAATAGCTCTGACCCCCAGGCAACTTTATTTATTAACATACAATCAAAATCACATTTCAGTACAATTAGATTACCACCACATTTCCCCTCTTCTATTTTAATAAAAAGAAAAAAAAAAGCAAAAGGTTATAACTAATAAAAGAAAAACTATATACAAAATTACAATAACTATATACAATATATACAAGTAATAAATACCTAAACAGGTATTTGACAAATCAGAGAAAATAATTTCATCATCTATCCTATTTTGGTAAATCCAAGATGTATCTAATTCACTTTCTATCCTAATTAATTTTCAACTATAACTAATTAATCTTTAACCATAACTAACTAATCTTCAACTCCCTCAGAGACCCAAGAAGGAAATCATATTAGCTAACACAAATAAAAACAGGAAGTGCATGCAAGCAACTTCCAAAAAATTTGTGAGTTGACAGAAACAGTCAGGTGCCTGGGCAGTCACCTGAGGTTTCTCCGCAGTGTTGGGGCATCATCTTCAGCCTATAGGCTTAGTGTATCTGACAGACTCATTTGTGAAGTAGGATGTACACAAGGTCAACAGTTCAACCTCACATTGGGTGAGAGCAGTCCACGTACCAGAAACACCTTTAAATTCTGGAAATTGTTGACAGTTTTTGAATTTAGCTGTCCATTCTTCTTGGCTGTGTATATATGGCTTCATCTCAGCATCCCCTTCTTTTCCACATCCCTCTATTAAATGCCAGCCTACTATCAAGAGGTGTGAGCTTTCAACTGCTGTTCCATTGCACAACAGAAGCCATCGGCCCTCTGCCTGTTAAGCTGCCTTCGAAGAAAAGGGCACCGTACCTTTTCCGGATGTAAAGGCCACTTCAGGGATGGGGCCATATTGACCTGGCCTCAGAAGATGCCTTCTGATAAAGCCATAACCACACTTGTTTTGGCAAGAATCAGTAGTCCCTTGTTTCGTGTTCTGTCTGTCCATTTTGTCCTGTTGATTCAAGGATACTTTGTTGTCCAGTGGCTAACTTTTGCCACAATGAAAGTTGACTCCGTATACAGTTTCTTCAATGCCCATATTTTTTCTGAAGTAGATTGGTACTGTCAGGAGCCGACATGTCTCAAAAAAGAAAAATTTTTTAAGTTATTAAAACATTGTAAATGCCATATTCTGTAGATCTCTGAAGGGTTTGAAGATGACCTGTCTAAAACATCTCTGCTCAATTTTTAAAACATATCTAATATGACTACAAGTTCTATTGTAATGTCTAACTACTAACTTTCATTTTTTTATATCCTAATAGTTGGTAATAATAACATTCAAGGATCAGAAATTTGCATTACATTGTTAAATGAATGGTATAAATACAATTAGAAATATACATATAGCATTTTCTAACAATATCAGTTTCAAATTTGTATACAATATAAAACAATCCAGTCCAATATAAAGTATTTAAAACTAGTAATTGTCTTTTTTTTTAAAACAAGAACCTTAAATCTAATCTCCTTTGTTTAGCCTTTTTCCTAACCCTTGACAATAACTTGTAACCAACCCCCCTAAATACTGAAAATTATCCCAGACCCAAAATCCATTAAAAAGACCAAAAAACCACCCGCCCCACGCCACCTCTTTGGGAATGTGAAAATCCGAGGGGATTTTCAAAACAGCCACCTAGTGTCCAAGGTGTAAATCCAAAGAGAGAGAGAGAGAGAGAGAGAGAGAGAGAGAGAGAGAGAGAGAGAACACACAAGAAAGTGTATCCGGCTAAAGCTTAAATCCAGCCACGTGTTCCCTCTTGTGCCGAGTCAAGGCTTGGGTCTGGCTTCCTTAAGCTCCGACCACGTGCGTTGGCTTTACAGGCAGGACCCTGTTCGGCAGGGCAGGTCTGAGTTGTTTGTAGCACCGGCTTTAAACAAGCAGCTCACAGATAGTCCAGCCTGAGGTCAAGCAGACCTAGACCCAGGCTAGGAAGCCGACCGCTTGGCCTGCCGCCCTTGCGGGAAAGCAGACCTGCCGCCAAGCCAAGCGGTTTTTAATGGATTCTTGTCACATTGGGCGCCAGATGTAGATGTAACCAACCGTCTCATTAAATAAGAAACACAGAAACAATGTAAAAGAGAAAGCCGAGAGGTCAGAGCTCAGAGCTAAAATCTCACCCTTCCTCCTGCGGTGTCCCAGCTTCCCGAAAAGAGAGCTATATCCTGTCTGTTCATCTATTTATAGTATTTTGTTCTGCCTTCTCATTGGTTGTAAACCCAAACACGTGACTGACTCGTCACTGTCTGAATGTACAGCCCCCTAGATCTTAAAGGCATATGTCTCCAATGCTGGCTGTATCCCTGAACACACAGAGATCTATGGGATTAAAGGCGTGTGCCACCACCACCACACTCTTGCTATGGCTCTAATAGCTCTGACCCCCAGGCAACTTTATTTATTAACATACAATCAAAATCACATTTCAGTACAATTAGATTACCACCACAGTCATCTTTTCTAATTTTTTTAAAATATGGAATAGATTGTGGACAGTAGTGACCTTGCTGTGTTATAGAACCTAGGAACTAACACTTCCTAGCTATTATATTGGGTATAAATTACAGCATTCTGACTTTATCTTGTATTTTCTATAGTGTGGAAATAACACTCCGCAAGTGAAGGGTTTGTTCTTGTTGTTGTTTATTTTATTACGGGGAAGGAAGAGTGTTTATTTTCTTATCTGCTGTTCCTTCCTCTGCCTCCTTCTAGTCATCCTTGGATAGTTAGTTCTACAATTTTCCATCTTCGTTGTCTTTGCTTTTCAGGTTGGAAGGGTCTCACGTGAAATTACCTCAGACTCATAAAATCTCTCCTCGAGTCATGTCTATTCTTCAGATAAGCCCGTCAAAAGCATTGTTCTGTTTCTGTCACAGTATTTTTGTTTTACTTTCCTACTTTTTTTTTTTTTCAAACAAGGTTTGGCTGTGTAGCACTGACTGGCCTTACACTCAAGATATTCTTGCCTCTGTCTTCTGAGTCCTGAGATTACCCGAGGACCCTGCTAAATCAAGCCCTGTTACTGTGTTCTCATCACGGGTGCTCCTTTGATAAGATTCCCCTTCCCTGGCTGGCACTGCCCATCTGCCCCTGCCTCCTGCCCCCTTTGTCCATCAGAGCTCTTGACACGTGAGTTATTGTTTTCATTCCCATTCCGATCCCTCCAACACCCCGCCATGTCTGACACTTTGTTCTGTCTCTTCAAACCACGCTTTTATTTGGTTTGATAAACCTTACAGTTTGTTTTTTCTTGATAGCTGGACATAATGTACCAGTTAAAGGGAATGGCTGTAAGGCCTTGAAATGTGGCATTAAGTTACAGGGAAGCGGGCACATTCTGTAGTCAGATAACTAGCATTCTATCTTCAAAGTGGGAATGCGGTGCTGCACTGAGGACTGTAGCACGATTCTTAGGGGGTCTTGTTAATGAAAGCAAACCTGGACCCAGGTATTGGGGAGAACGCTGAAAGATCAGAGAGACAGAACCAGCCACAGCTAACCTCACCTCGCCAATGTCTCAGCTGATCTCGTTTCCTCAAACTGGAAGCCTCTGAGTCCTCATCCGGAATGAATCTCATCTGAACTGCTGCTAAAGCCTAAAAGCTTAACCAGGCTGTAGTTCCTGGTTCTCACGCCTTTTATACCTTTCTGCTTCCTGACATCACTTCCTGGGATTAAAGGCCTGTGTTACCATGCCTGACTGTTTCCAGTGTGGCTTTGAACTCACAGAGATCCAGACAGATCTCTGCCTTCGGAATACTAGGATTAAAGGTGTGTGTGTGCCACCATTTTCTGGCCTCTATGTCTATCTAGTGGCTGATATATTGGGTTACAAAATATCACCACAGAGGACTTTACCAGTTCTCCTCAGTCTCAGAGAGGCAGGACAGTAAGAGTGCTCTGGACATGTATATATCCCCCCTTTCCCACATAGAAGGGCACAGATGACTGGAATTTGATATTCTGTCTCATAGGTCAGGTAGGATCTAACAAAATTCCAGCAGACTAAACTTGAGTAAACTAGTTAGGTTTCTCTCTCTCTCTCTCTCTCTCTCTCTCTCTCTCTCTCTCTCTTTAGAAGAAACCTTGTTGAGAACAGAGTTCTCTGTCATATTTCAAAATTATCTTTTCTCTGTCCCTTGTTGGATAAATCAGTTGATTTTCCTCTGATATGTACTTACAGAACACAGGTCCAAATCCTAGAGGATAATAGCAGAAATAATAGCAGAAATAGGAAGTCTCTCTCGGACTAGGGCCCCCTCAGAATTGTTCATGTTTAGCCTCCAGCAACTCATCTGTGTGGTGGTTTAAATGAGAATGGCCCCATAGGTTCATAGATTTGATACTTGGTCCTCAGGTTATAGAACTGTTTAGGAAGGATTAGGAGGTGTGGCCTTGTAAAAGGAGGTGTGTCACTGGGGTCAGGCTTTGAGGTTTCCAAAGCCCGTGCCATTCATTCCCAGCTAACTTTCTTTGCCTGGTAGTTGTATCTCAAGATGTGAGTGCTCAGCTACTGCACCAGTGCCTCCACCCACCTGACTGCTGCCTGGCTCCCCGACATGACGGTCATGGATTCTAACCCTCTGCAACTGGGAACCCAAATTAAATGCCTGCTTTTAGAAACTGACTTGGTCGTGGTGTTTTGTTATAGCAATAGAAATCAACTAAGACCGTCAGCCATGATGACATTTTCCAGCCCCAGCTCTGGTCCCTGGGTCTGTTTCTACACAGAGACCTGCCCTCAGGTGAACTGTGTCTGTCCAGGTTTGGGGACAGTGGTTAGTCCCAAATTCTTATCTCTCTTACAGATCTGAGAAAAGCTGCTCATTGTTTATAATTTTATCTTCTTACTTGACATTAAAATCAATTGTCTTCTGAGTTCCCTGCATATATATAACCAACATATTTGGGTTTTATCTAAATATTATTCAGGCATCAATAACTGTTTACTGACTAAATAACCACTTCCCTAATGTCTTAAAAGTAGTCAAGGATCTGAGATTTACAATCTTAATTATTTTTGGTCCATTAAAATTTAATAAAATTAAAACTTTAAAAATGATATCTATGAATACCATTTCATTCATTATCTATAGTTATATATTTTTATTTATGTTTATTAAAAATATTGTGGACACATATAAACATATTCATATCTGGAATTTTTTTTGAGTTTTTTTGTTTTTGTTATTGGGTTTTTTGTTGTTGTTGTTTTTCAAGACAGGGTTTCTCTGTATAGTCCTGGCTGTACTGGAATTCACTCTGTAGACCAGGCTAGCATTGAACTCAGAAATCTGCCTCCCCTGGAATTTAAAAATAATATAAAAATAAATGATAATGACTCAGAAAATCCACCTAGGAGATTTAGAAAGTTTAAATTGAAATAAATTTAACTTTGACCCTGTTTAAAACAACGTTGTGTTGACATTCTTTTTTTTTTTTTCTTTTCTTTTTTTAGGGGAGAGCACAAACGCAGGTCCCCAATTCCACAAATTATTCAGTGAGTTTCCCGCATTTAGGGAAATCTCAGGGGTGAGCAATGGATAAGCCTCGCCCTGGAAAAACCATCTTCGTTATCATGGTATCTCCCCTGCCAGGCAAGACATTATTTTTACATGATATAAAATTTAAAGCCTGAGAGCTGGACAGTGGTGGCCAATGCCATTAATCCTAGCACTTGGGAGGCAGAGGTAGGTGGAGCTCTGAGTTCAAGGCCAGCCGGATCTATAGAGCAAGTTCCAGGACAGCCAAGGTTGTTACACTGAGAAACCCTATCTCGAAAAATCAAAAATAAAACAAAAAAAGAGAGAGAGAGAGAAAGAAAGAAAGAGAGAAAGAAAGAAAGAAAAAGAAAAAAAACTTTCAAGACTGAATCATGCCAGAAGTTTCTTTTTTACCTTGAAATTAAGGCCTTTATTTTCTTGTAACCATGGTAACAAAGGCCAATCAATAAATATGCTTTTCAAGGTTGACAAAATAAACACAGAAAGTTTACCAACACTTTTATCAATTAGCTCTTCTGTCTTATTTGAACTGGATATTCCTAAAACAAGGATGCAACAACTGGATGCTTGTTTGCTCCCCAATTAATCTTTATGATTTTGCAAGACAGATAAAACAGAGAAAGAAATGGAAGAAAAGGAAAGACCTTACAGCAGACATAAAATGACTGCTGTGCAAGGTTATTTGTGCTCTCTCTCTGTAAAGGGAAAAGAAAGTTTGTTGGAAAAATACCCGTTATGAAATGCACACGTAGCCCAATTGTCATCAGAGAAGCTTCTGCCCGAAGCTGATGGGAGCAGATGCAGAAACCCAGGGCCAAACCTAAGGCAGAGAGAGAGAGAGACAGACAGAGACAGAGACAGAGACAGAGAGACAGAGAGAGACAGAGAGAGCCCAAACTAGAGATCTCCATGGGGTCCCTCCCCTTGGAGCTTGTGGGACCCCACAGAAGAGGGAGAAAGAATTGGAGGAGTCAGAGGGGTAGGGGACACCAGGAGAACACAGCCCACAGAATCAACGAAGCAGGGCTCACGCTCACAGAGACTGAAGAGGCAGTCATGGAGCCCTTGTGGGTCTATGCATAGATCACCTGAATATATGTCATGGTTGTTACCTTAGTGTTTATGTGGGACTCCTGACAGTGGGAGTCGGGGTGTCTCTGACTCTCATGGGACCCTTTTCCTCCTATTGGGTTGCCTCACCCAGCCCTGATAAGAGAGGGTTTGTACCAAGTCTTACTGTATCTTGTTATTCTGAGTTGGGTCCGTATCCCTGGGAGGCCTGCTCCTTTCTGAAGGAAAATGGAGAAGGAGTGTATCTGGGGGAGAGGGAATGGGTGGGTGGGGTGCTGGGAGAAGTGGAGGGAGAGGAAGCTGCCGTCTGGATGTAAGGTATGAGAGAAGAATTTTAAGAAATGGGAAAATACAACACGCAAGAAAGTGTAATTTTGTTTGGTTTTGTTATTGTTCTTTTAGTTTTTTCAGATAAGGTCTCACTGTGGAGCTCTGGTTGTTCTGGAACTTGCTACGTAGGCCAGGCTGGCCTTGAACTGCTAGAAGCCTCCTGAGTATTTAGGTTATAAGTGCACACCATCACCAGCTCCAGAGTTTTATTATAGCTAATTTAAAGACTAATTTGGGTTCTGCCAATTTTGTCTAGCTATGCCATGGGGGAAAACCAGCATTTTATTAATCTTCGAAATAAGTATATAAATAGGATATCATATACCTAAATGAGACATTCTTTCTCTTTGCTTCTGTTGTTGCTTTGAGACAGGGTTCTGATGTAACTCAGGCTGCCTATAAACTAGCTATGTGGCTGAGAATGAGCCTGCACACCCAAGCTTTCTGCCTTCCTGAGTGCTGAGTGGGATTCCAGGCAAGTGACATTATACCAAGTTGGGTTACTGCCGAGGACTGAACACAGAATTCCATGTGTGCTAGGCCAAGCTCTTCACCACCTGAGCTACATCTCCAGTCTTCATGGTCTCTGTTTCTTTCTTTTAGACAGTTTCCTCACAAGGGATTTCTGGAAGGGACAACCTTGTTGAAAGTAGGTGAAGGACTATTGTATTTTGTATTTAGCCTTGGTAGGGCTGCTAGTTAGGCAGATAAGCATATAAATTAAAACTTGAAAATTGGAGGAAAGTGAATGTTAGACACACAACAGGAAGTTTTTAGCTGAAATGATCTTAAGAATGCATTTCCTAAAGATGGTCCTTGTGTAGCCCGGATCCACAAAATAAGGTAAAATATACTTGTCACCAAACACAAGTTGGATTAACCTGATTCCAAGCAGAGGAATTAAACACAGCAGAGACAGAAGATAAAACTAGTGAGGAAGTCCTCGTATAATTCTTAACAGAGAGACTCGAGGCATAGTTGATCCAAAGACATTTGTCCGAGAAGGCCTTCTGACCCTCTTAGTTCCAGCTCAACAATAAACACCTCTGCCTGGCCTCTCCCTGTAAATCTTTCATCTAATAGGTAACCAGACTGGCAAACAGACCGTTGGAAAGACTTTTAGAAAGCTAAACAAACAGTTTCGTCAAGAAACAGAGGAATTCTGATTCGCTAGTGACAAGATCCTACGAGACCTTATTCCTAGGGGGTGGAAAAATGAACCTTGCCGTGAATAGCCATGACAGAACACTGGAGTTTAATTTGCAGCTTAATTCACTGTAAACTTACCTCTCAGCTTTGGGCCAGGTGGCCTCAGTTAGGAGGATGCGCAAGATTTTAGATGCCTGAATCAGACAATTGAGGCTCCTCATCAGCTGCAGCAAGGGTCTCTCCTGAACCCCCTTAAAAACTTCATTTGTGTCAATGGCTTACAAATGAAGACCACCAGGAGCACATAATGGGGAGAGGTAATCCAGTACAGGCCATGAACGTATCTACTGCAACGAGGGGGCCAGGCTGCAATGTTACTCAGCTCCTGAAGGGAATAGTTGTTTTAACTAGCCACCTAGCTCTGTGGTCTAAATACGTGTGGTAGCCAGGAAGCCCTGAGTGAATGCGTACTGTGACATAGGCACAGCCATGTCAAGGACTCCAATGCCCCAGACCATTCCCTGGTGAGACTCAAAGTGATGGTAAAGCCTTTCTTTGTAATAGAGTAGATGTTAATAATGTATGCAGAAACTGTCCACTATAGCTGTCTCCTCACCCCTACCCTATGTTTTTGGCTTGAAGGCTGCTCCTCTACAGAGTCTGCCTCCTTGTTCAGCTGTATGTAATGATCCTGCCTCCTTGTTTATCTGTCTGAAATAACACCGCCTTCTTATTCAGCTGCATGTGATATCCTCTGTGTTCAACTGTATATAATAAACATGCTGTGCTTCTTGGGTGCTTTCTTTTTTTATTGGAGGGCCTATCCTAGCTTTTCGATGCATCTGTATTTTTGTTTTTTCTTCATTGCCTTGTTGCCCAGTCAGACCCATCCCTGGAGCCATGCTGGACGTGACAAACATGCTTTGTCCCCTCTGAAATCGTACTGAAATTTGGCCCATGGTGTAACATTGGTAAGCAATAGTAAGACCTTTACTAGGAGGTTTGTTCATTAAAAAGAATTAGTGCTGACATTCTGGAAAGGGATTTCAGTAGTGGAGTGCTTTACCTCTTATCTGGGAATCTTGCTTTTGTTATCACCCAGGAAACTGGCTGACTAACTTGTCAGCTTGCAAACACCATAAAATTCTCAGACCTTTCATAGTTCTGAACTAAGAGGTGGCAATATTTTTCTGTAAAAGGATAACTAATGAGTGTTAGAAGATTCATGATCTACAGATGGTTTCTGTCTTTTTCTTCCTCTGTTTTGACTTTCTGTCTTCTTTCTTTTTTTCTTCCTTTGTTCTGAAACAATCCATTAAAAATGTGAAAAAAAAATTCTTAGCTTTCAGATCACACAAAAACACGACACAAATGGTATTTGGCTAATATGGTTATTTGACTTTTGTTTTTGATGTACACTTATTAAACAAAGTAGGTTGAGTCCACTGACTGTGTGCTAAAGGAAGACCATACATTATATGTACCAATGCACATTTCTGTAAGAGAATGTAAAATTGGACTTGCTCAGTTTGTGCTTATGAGCTAAGAATATAACTCAGTTGGTAGCATACTCTCCTAGTGTGCACAAATTTCTGGGTTGCATCCTCAGTACAACACAGAGGGCCTAGTAGCATACACTTGTAAGTCCAGGACTCAGGAAGCAGAGGTAGAAAGATCATAAGTTCAGGCTGGAAAGATGGCTCACCAAGCTGCTCTTCCAGAAGACCCAGGTTCAATTCCCAGCAACCACAATGCAGCTCACAACTGTCTGTAACTCCAGTTCCAAAGGATTTGGCACCCTCACACAGACATACATGCAGGCAAAACACCAATGAATGTAAAAGTCAATAAATCTAAAAAAAAAATCACAAGTTCAAGGACATTCTTGAGGCCAGCTTGGGACCCTGTTTTTATTGATCCATCCATTTATCAATCAATTAGTCAATACAATTTGGAGTTTGTGTTACATGATTAGGGGGAACATTATGTTTCAAATGTGGTCTGAGTGTATTCCCTAAGGATTCACTTGTTAGTTGTATGGTCCTAGTGGAGTGATGTTAAGAGGTAGTAGAACATTTAAGAAGATTTGTGGACTGCATAGTCTCATTCACATCTTCTTCTTTGATTTTTTTAAAAAAAAATTTGTTGTTGTTGTTGCTTTGATGTTTTTTTGAGACAAAGTTTCTCTGTGTAGCCCTGGCTGTCCTAGAACTCACTCTGCAGACCAGGCTGGCCTGTGCCTCCTGAGTGCTGGAATTAGAGGCACGCACCACCCCCAGCCCAGCTTACATTGTTTTAAACTGTTAAAGACATTCTTTCCTAAATATTGTACAAAAAAAGATGAGCTGGCTGGTGTACTTAAGTGCTAGAAGCATATACATAATAATGGCTCAATCACCAACACTAGAAGAAAGAAAGAAAGAAAGAAAGAAGGAAGGAAGGAAGGAAGGAAGGAAGGAAGGAAGGAAGGAAGGAAGGAAGGAAGGAAAGAAAGAACATGACAAATTATGGGTAGATTTGGCCCCCGAGTTATGGTTTTCTATATCTAGCAGGTATGAGTGAAAAAAGAAATAAATGAAGCCAAAGTTGTAATTAGAACAGAAGTAGGGGTGACTCACAGTGACCATATGTAGGTGTGTTCAGATATACTTATTGAACAGTCTTGTTTTATCTTGTTCCATGACATCAACCTATGTTTTGATCTGACTGTTGATAGTATGAAGTTATTTCACAGAAAAATATTATGGTCCAGCTGTTTTTTGCCAGTTCAGATGCTGACAGAAGCTGCCTTTCTCCTGCCTGTGAGGAGGTAGAGGACCAAAGTGATCTACCTCCATTGCCCTATTCAATTTACCCTTTACAGGGAACAGCCAGACAGGTGTTTGACTCACGCTTGACCCTTATAAGATAGTGGTAAAGTGGGACAGAGGAAGAAGAGGAACTGATAATGAAATCTGTTTCATCATTCTTCTTTTCTTAAAGATTATTTTTGTTTCATTTTGTGTATATATGTGAGTGTCTGAATGTATGTTTATGCATGTATGTGTACTTGATGCCCATACAGACCAGAAGAGAGTGCTGAATCCTTGGTTCTATTCCTTCTCAAAGGACAAATTGTCCATCATTAATTAGAGACTTATTACCTATGGAGAACAAGAATGATGTGATAACTGCAATCGTGGCATCTGGGAACCACCAGATCACTTCAATTAAAGGTACAGTCCATCAAGTGAATAACTGTAGCAAGCTACCTAGCCCTTTGGTATTTTCTATTCTTTATATATAAAATGAGGGTAAGAACACACTTATTTCATGGGGTTGCTAAGGAAGTTGAGTGTAAAAGTATTTGAATGTGTTCTCCAAAATCCATGTGTTGGAAGTTAATTCCCAATATGCCCACATCCCCATCCCCCCATGCATGGGTTCTTGTTTCTTGTCTTCTCCTGTGGATGATGCAGCAAGAAGCTTCTCCCCAAATGCCAGTGCCTCATACCGAATTTAGCCTACAAAACCATAAGGAATGAATCTATTTTCTTCATAACTGATCCCAATATAAACAGACTGATAGTAACACAAAATAGACTAAGACACTATTGCCCGTTAAACAAATTTTTATATGAATACGATTCAAATGTAGGATCTAATACTATATATATATATATATATATATATATATATATATATATATATATATATATATATATATATACACATTCCATTTGGGTACTGGTGAGTGCCTTTTCCTTAAAAAAAAAAAAAAAAAAAAAAAAAAAAAAAAAAAAAAAAAAAAAAAAAAAGAAATGTTTTTCTTTCCATAGTTTATCCTACATTCTCCCAGGAGGATTCCCAAAATAGGGTAAAAGACACAATTTAAAAAGAGAATTTCTTAAGTTCTTATTTATTATTAGTGTATGTATATACGTATATGTGCACGATGTGTATGTGTGTAGGGGTATGTGTGTGCCATGACACTCATGCAGAGGTCAGAGGCTAACTTTCAGGCTAATCTCTCTCCTTCCGTGACAAAGTTTAGGGACTGAACTCAGGTTGTCAGGTTTACATAGCAAATGCCTTTACCTGCTGAATCATGTCACTTGCCCAAGAAATGTTTTTACTTTAGTTAAAAATTCCACTTGAGTCAGTGTCGAAACTCAAAGGGATTAGGGGGTGAAAAAGGAGGAGGGAAGGAGAGAGAAAAGGGCGGGGGGTGGGGGGTGGGGGGAGAGATTGTGCTCCAAATTAAAAAAAAAAAAAAGGAATGTCTAAAAGTGTATTCTGTCACTGTATAATGTATGATCTTTGTATGCTTTGTGTGTGTGTGTGTGTGTGTGTGTGTGTGTGTGTGTGTGTGTGTGTGTGTAAATGTTGGGTGTCTTCCTCCTTTACCCTTCACTTAGTTGAGTCTCTTACTCAACCTGGAGCTTGCTAATTCAGCAAGACCAGCCGGCAGTGAGCTCAGGGCAGCCTCCTGTCTCTGCTTCCCCAGTGCCAGAATTCCAGGTATGCACGTCTGCTCCTCCATGCCTAGCTTTTCACACTGGTGCTGGGCATCCTAAGGCAGCTCTTACAGCATGACAAAGCACCGTACCAAATGAGCTCGCTCTCCAACCCAGTGTGTAGTGGTTTGAAGACCAACATCTCTGGGTTACGTTCGCCAGTCTCATTCATTAGGATTACAGTATTATGTCCCTTGCAGACTAGATCCTGATCCTGTTCGTTGACTTCCGTAATTAACTGGTTTGGAATGTCAGGAAAAAAATTGTAATGAAAAGTAACTATGGACTTAGTATGAAAATACTTTGGAACAAAGCAATGAGAAAAATGCTACAGTTTCAATTTCACATATTTTAAACTGAATCCTCAAATTTGTATATTTGCGGTATTTGGAGGTAAAAGCTTTAGGTATTCTTAAAGTCTTCAGGGTGAGTCATGTTATCCCCCATCCGTAGGGAAAAAAGAGCCAAGGAAAGAACACCCTGCCCTTGACTTGACCCCAGCACCCAAGACTTGAAATCCCACCAATCCCCGAGCTTGCCCCAGAATCAAGTCACAACAATCCACCAATCACAAGCCACCCTGGAAATCCCTGCACCCCACCCCCCATCCTATATAAGCTCTGTATTCTGTTCAGTTTGTTGCCACTTCCCTCCCTAGGGGGGAGGGGGCAGCCACCCTCGTGGATTCTTCCTTCCCAATAAATCCCTTGAGTGAGGTTTATTGAATGGTGTGACACTTTTGCCAGAGTGGAACCAGCTGTGACAACTTTCAGCGGAGCGGAGCAGAGCTGTAACACTTTTCCAGGGTGAGCAGGGCGGAGCAGTAACAGTTTCCCTGGGGAATCTATCCCCTGCTGGAGAAGCTTTTCCCTAGAGCTGAGCTGTGAGTTGCTACACTTAGAGTGATTTCGTGATATTCCTTAGCTCCCAACTCCCAGGGTGCCTTGCCATCAGAACCACCCCCAGAAGAACTGGTAGCTTTTTAAGAAAAGGAACTAAGGCTTGGCCTGCCTGGCCCATGGATGCTCTGTATGTTTGATATGCTTGAGTATGTGAAAACACTTAAGGAGGTCCTCTCCAGATATTGGCCAGCACTTGTTTGTATTTTTGAGACATAGTTTCTCGGTGTAACTGTCCTGGTTGTCCTGGAACTCTCTTTAATCCTAGCACTTGGGAGGCAGAGGCAGAGGCAGGCAGAGCTCTGAGTTCCAGGCTAGCCTGGTCTACAAAATGGGTTTCCCCTCTCCCCTCTCTCCTTTCTTCCTTCCCCTTCCACTCTCCCCACATGGCCCCCAGCTCAGCCTGGTCATGTCTACTCCGGACTCTCCCAGATGTCCCTGCCTCTGACTATGCTCTCCCACATATCTACAGTACACTTTCTCCTCCACCACACCTGGGGCAGTCATGTCCTTCCCTTTTTATTTTTATTTCTTTTTTTACCCCAATTTACATTTTAGTTTATTACAGTTAACATTAGAAGCAAGAACACACATGTCCTGGCTAGTCTTAATTGTCAACTTCATACAGATCGACTAGAGTCATCTGAGAGGAGAAGACACAATTGAGGGTTACCTAGGTCAGGCTGGTTTTTGGCATTTCTGTGAATGATTATCTGATATAAAAGGGCCCAGCCTATTCTGGATAGCAGCATCCCTTAGGTGGTCTTGGGCTGTGTCAAAAAAAAATAATAAAATAAAATAAAAAAAAAAAAAAAAAAAAAAAAGCGGGCCGGGCGGTGGTGGCGCACGCCTTTAATCCCAGCACTCGGGAGGCAGAGCCAGGCGGATCTCTGTGAGTTCGAGGCCAGCCTGGGCTACCAAGTGAGCTCCAGGAAAGGCGCAAAGCTACGCAGAGAAACCCTGTCTCGAAAAACCAAAAAAAAAAAAAAAAAAAAAAAAAAAAAAAAAAAAAAAAAAAAAAAAAAGCATGAGCCAATGAACCAGAGTGAGCCAGCAAGAAGTTCTCCACAGTTTCCGCTTCAGCTTCTCTCAGGCTGTGATCTTGAAGTATAGCTGAATAAACCCTTCCCGCCTCTATGTTCCGTTTGGTCAGAATGTCTTATCACTGCAGGAGAATCAGATTAAAACAATATAAAAGGACAACTGTAACTTACATGTGTTCCACAAGGGCTTTGGAGGGGTTGTGGGGGAACAGGCAACCTGGGGTCACTGGCCCAGAGCCCTGTCCTTCCTCTTGGCAGCCTAGCTTGGTTATCTCATGCTCAACTATAAGTCCTTATTTATCTTTCTCCCTGTTCCAGACTTTGCTGCATTAACTCTTATTTGTTTGTGGTCCGTCCCCCAGCCCCCAGACAGGGTTTCTCTGTGTAGCATTGTGCCTTTCCTGGAGCTCACTTGGTAGCCCAGGCTGGCCTCGAACTCACAGAGATCCGCCTGGCTCTGCCTCCCGAGTGCTGGGATTAAAGGCGTGTGCCACCACTGCCCGGCTTGGTTTTTGTTTGTTGTTGTTGTTTTTGTTTTTGTTTTTTTGTTTTTTGTTTTGAGACAGGGTTTCTCTAGGAGCTCTTGCTATCCTGGAACTCACTCTGTAGACCAGGCTGCCCTTAAATTTAGAGATCCACCTGCCTTTGCCTCCCAAGTGCTGAGATGAAAAGTGTGGGCCACCATGCCCCATTTCTCTTAATTTCCTTTTTTTTTTTTTTTTTTTTTTTTTTTTTTTTATTTTTTTTGTGATATATATTTTTTATTTTACAATACCATTCAGTTCTACATATCAGCCATGGGTTCCCCTATTCTCCCCCCTCCCACGCCCTCCCCTTACCCCCAGCCCACCCTCCATTCCCACCTCCTCCAGGACAAGTCCTCCCCCGAGGACTGTGATCGACTTGGTAGACTCAGTCCAGGGAGGTCCAGTCCCTTCCTCCCAGACTAAGCCAAGTGTCCCTGCATAAGTTCCTGGTTTCAAACAGCCAACTCATGGAATGAGCACAGGACTTGGTCCCACTGCCTAGATGCCTCCCAAACTGATCAAGCCAATCAACTGTCTCACCTATTCAGAGGGCCTGATCCAGCTGGGAGCCCCTCAGTCTTTGGTTCATAGTTCATGTGTTTCCATTTATTTGGCTATTTTTTTTCAATAATTGAGTAAAACTGAAATTTATTATATGCCACAGTCGTCCTAGGGACCTCCATGCTATATATATAGCCTCTATGGTTCTATGGGTTGTGGTCTGATTGTTCATTTTATATCTAGAATCCACCAATGAGTGAGTACATACCATAACTGTCTTTCTGGGTTTGGGTTACCTCACTCAGGATGATTTTTTCTAGTTCCATCCATTTGCCTGCAAATTTCATGCTTTCATTGTTTTTCTCTGCTGAGTAGTACTCCATTGTGTATATGTACCACATTTTTTTCATCCATTCTTCCGTTGATGGGCATCTAGGTTGTTTCCAGGTTCTGGCTATTACAAATAGTGCTGCTATGAACATAGCTGAGCATGTATCTTTATGGTATAAATCAGCATTCCTTGGGTAGATGCCCAAGAGTGGGATGGCTGGGTCTTGAGGTAGTTCGATTCCTAATTTTCTGAGAAACCGCCATACTGATTTCCACAGTGGTTGTACAAGTTTACATTCCCACCAACAGTGGAGGAGTGTTCCCTTTGCTCCACATCCTCTCCAGTGTAGCATGAATCTTAAAGAGTCTTATTAATAAGAACGAACCTGGGGCCAGTTATTGGGGTGAACGCTGGAAGGTCAGAGAGACAGAACAAACCACAGCTAACCTCACCTGGCCAACTTCTCAGCTGACCCTGTTTCCTCAGACTGGAAGCTTCTGTGTCCTCATCCCAATGGCTCTCAGCTGAACTGCTGCTTGAAAGCCTGAAGCTTAACCAGCTAAAAGCTTCTAGTTCCTGGTCCTCACGCCTTACATATCTTTCTGCTTTCTGCCATCACTCCCCGGGATTAAAGGCATGATTCACCATGCCTGGCTGTTACCAATGTGGCCTTGAACTCACAGAAATCCAGAGGGATTTCTGCCTCTGGAATGCTAGGATTAAAGGCATGAGTGCCAACATTTTCTAGCCTAAGTATCTAGTGGCTTTTCTGTACTCTGACCCCAGATAAGTTTATTAGGGTACACAATATTTTGGGGAACACAATACCACCAAAGCCTGCCATTCAAGAAGTACAGCAACACCAGCAAAGTGGTACATGAACCAGAGAATACATTGCTGTTTCTAAGAGGAGAATGTTGGGGACCAGGTCCTAAGCAAGCAATGAAAGCTGTTGATTGGTCTTTGCAGTCAACAATAAGACATGTCATAGAAGCATTCTGTACAGGAAGAATTTGCCCATGTTAAGGGGGGGATGCAACCAAAAAAGGGATGTAGATTCTATTCTGTGCTTTGATCTTTGATTTAGCTGTGAAAGTATAAAAAGAGGATGAAGTAGAGATAATGTTGGATTATCCTTTTGGTATAGTGTCCTTCCGCCCCGTGTGTGTGTGTGTGTGTGTGTGTGTGTGTGTGTGTGTGTGTGTGTGTGTGTGTAGATACTCATGGAGGCCAGAAGAAGGCATCTGTGGTGCTTTCAAAGAAAATTGCCCCTATAGGGAGTGGCACTGTTAGGAGGTGTGGCCTTGTTGGAGTGGGTGTGGCCTTGTTGGAGGAAGCGTGTCACTGTGGGGGTGGGCTTTGACGTCTCCTGTGCTCAGGCTACTTTCAGTGTCACGGTTGCTTCCCGTTGCCTGTGGATGAAGATGTTCAACTCACAGCTCCTTCTCTAGTATGTTAGCCTGCCCTCACTCCGTCATGCTCCCCACCATGATGAAAATGGACTAAACCTCTGTGTGGTGGTATTGTGTTCCCTAAAATATTGTGCACCCTAATAAACTTATCTGGGGTTCAGAGAACAGAACAGCCACAATATTAAACAGAGAGGATAGGCCATGGTAGCACACGCCTTTAATCCTAGCATTGCAGAGGCAGAGATCCACCTGGATCTCTGTGAGTTTAAAGCCATACTAGAAATAACCAGGCATGGTGACTCACGCCTTTAATCCCAGGGAGTGATGGCAGAAAGCAGAAAGATATATAAGGCGTGAAGACCGAAAAGTAGAAGCTTTTAGCTGGTTAAGAATTCAGGCTTTTGAGAAGCAGTTCAGCTGAGAGGTATCCAGTCTGAGGAAACAGGATCAGCTGAGGAACTGGAAAGGTGAGGTGGCTGTAGCTTGTTCTGCTTCTCTGATCTTCCAGCGTTCACCCAGTACCTGGATCCAGGTTTGATTTTATTAATAAGAACATTTAAGATTCATGCTACACCTCTGAAATCATAAACTAGCCCCAATTAAATGTTTTCCTTATAAGAGTTGTGTCGGGCTGGAGAGATGTTCTTCCACAGGACCTCGGTTCAATTCCCAGCACCCACATGGTAGCTCACAACTGTCTGTAACTCTAGTTCCAAAGGACCTGACAGCCTGACACAGACATACATGCAGGCAGAACACCAATGCGCATAAAATAAAAATAAGTTGCCGGGCGGTGGTGGCGCACGCCTTTAATCCCAGCACTCGGGAGGCAGAGCCAGGCGGATCTCTGTGAGTTCGAGGCCAGCCTGGGCTACCAAGTGAGTTCCAGGAAAGGCGCAAAGCTACGCAGAGAAACCCTGTCTCGAAAAACCAAAAAAAAAAAGTAAGCTATTAAAAAAAAAGAGTGGTATTGGTCCTGGTGTCTCATTGCAGCAATAGAAACCCTCAGACAGCATCAGATCTCCTGGAGCTGGAGATACGGGTGGTTTGTGAGATACCCTACGTGTGTGCTGGGAACTGAACCCTTGTCATGGGGGTTCTGACCATAGAACAATCAAGCCAGCAATCAGACACGGGGGGAGGAAACTCAGCTTTATCACTTGCAGGCATGGACCAAAGCTTATGCTTGTCCAGGAGCTCCTCATATTTTTCCCACAGGTGTTATTGGTAGGTGTGACCAGTGTGACCACCTGAGGATACTGAGTCCCACGCCCCTTGATGAGAATTTCCACCATAGTTAGACATGTTTACAGGAACAGACACTACAGGGAAAATGTTTTCAGGTAGTAATAAAAATCATCGCTTTCTTAGCAAATAGGATCTGTCTTGTGACCTTCAACCAGATAGCTGTGGTAATCATTTTCCAGGCAGCTTCTTGCAAGTGTTTGTTTTTCCAAGGGAAGAGGCAGGGGCTTTAAACAAGCCATCAGCACACTAGAGGGAAAAGTTAACAGTCTACTTTTTACTTAATCCTACAGTTTCTAGGCAAGGATTGCTCTTAGGTTTTCACAATCAGAGAGTTAATTTGATTTTTGTTAGGTGCATCTGTACAGATGTCTCTGTGTGTATTTCCTTCTTTGGTATGAAGCAGGAGAAAACAGTACAAGTTACATTAAGGTGATGAGTCCTTCTTGGGAATCTAAAAACTTGACGAACAGGAAGAATCAGACAGTGAAGAGGGACAGAGTGGGGCAGATGTGGGAGAAGATAGCCCTCAGATCTGACCTTTAGAGTAGAGGCAAGGAAAGTCCATGACTCACCCTGAAGATGGGAACCTTCACAACTAGTGCTGGAGGCTATGACAAGCAGGAAGGAGTCAGCATCTGAACTGCTTGAACTGGGGGAAAGGTTTTTTGATTTCTGTTTTTAAATTATTATCCCGTTTATTTGTTTTAGTGTGTGTACCACACATGAGGAGATCAGAGGACAACCTGTGTGAGCCAGCTCCTTGCACCCTTTGGATCTCGGGGGTGGAACACAGGTCATCAGGCTTGGCGACAGGACCTTTACCCATGGAGTCATCTTGCTAGCCCTGGGGGAGTGTAATTTTGTAACAATGACCAAAAGAGTCTCTCATGAGGGCTGTGGGACAAGGAGGCCAAGGGGGATAGGTCTGAGTGCTGTAAAATAGAGAAACAAAGTTGTCCATTTTAGAAACAAAGGTTCTGGATAAGAGTTTAATTGGTTATCAAGAGGGCCCTGTAATAGGTAAGAGCTGAGGGGTGCAGGGAGAGCCTGGCAGCCAGGTCTGCTTTGCTATGTTAAATAGTCATCTCAGCCATTTGTCCCAACCTATACAGAGCAGAGGACATCTTGAAGGGATTGGCCTCTGAGCCATCTCTCTGGCCCACAAATTGATGTGGGTTTTTTTTGTTTTGTTTTGTTTTTGTTTTTTGAGGTAGGGTTTCTCTGTGTAGCCTTGGCTGTCCTGGGACTCACTCTGTAGACCAAGCTGGCCTCGAACTCATCATAGAGACCTGACTGCCTCTACCTCCTGAGTGCTGAGATTAAAAGCATGTGCCACAGTTGCTTGATGTTTTAATGCATACTGACATTATACAGTAACTATAGCAACTGAGCTAATTAACATATCCATCATTCCTAAGAGCTACATTTGTTTTCTGTTGGTGAGAAAATTTGAGAGTGATACCTTCAGCAAATTTCAAGAATAAAATACAGTATTGTTAACTATACTTATAGTGCTGTGTGTTAGGTATCTAAAATTAATTTGTATTGTATGTGTAACACTCTACCCTTTCAGTAAAATCTCCATACTGCCCCTCCTCCAGCTGGCAGTAACTATCATATTCTTCTCTGCCAAAATCCTCCTTCTTTTCTGTGTGTTTTTTGAGGCAGGGTTTCTCTCTGTAGTCCTGGTGCACCCTCTGTAGACCAGGCTGGCCTCAAACCCAGAGATCTTCCTGCCTCCCACATGCTAGGATTAAAGGCGAGTGCCACCACTGCTGGGCACCAATAGCCTTCTTAGGTTGTTGAAGTCATCACTATTGGTCCAAACTGACCACCCAAAATGACAGTGCTGGTGACAGTGTCCTAACAGAAGGAATCCGACCATGTGTCCTAAATTCAGCTTTTGTTTACCAGGAACCTGACTTAATCTGCCTCCAAAGGTCAACTACCTTGGGCAAGGTAATCTAGTTTCCTCTCAATCAGAACAGCCTGTATCAGCTCAAAGGCCCCCCACCTGGTTGATTGTCATAAAATTCGCTTGTTGTCCTGCCAGTTTGCTCACCCCACACCCCCATAGTCTTAGTTATTTGATTACCAATAAACTTTTCTCTCTAGGTATGGAATGGTCCAGTTGGTGGTCTCACTGCGCCCACCCTTACAATCACAAGTGTAGACAAACAGTATCATTCTTGTTTTTGTTTTTTGTTTTTTCGAGACAGGGTTTCTCTGTGTAGCTTTGTGCCTTTCCTGGAACTCGCTTTGTAGACCAGGCTGGCCTCGAACTCAGAGATATGCCTAGCTTTGCCTCCCGTGTGCTGGGATTAAAGGCATGTACCACTACCGCCCGGCCAGTATCATTCTTATAGCTAGCTCATGAAACACGGGAAGTTGAAAAGCATTGGTTGGGCGCAACATATTATGCATAAATTGGGCATAATCCTGTCACTACTTGCACTCCGAGATTTGGTTTTGGAGATGATTTCTCAGTGAAGCCCTGGCTGTCCTAGAACTTTTTTTGTAGACCAGGCTGGCCTCTAACTCACTGAGGTCTACCTGCCTCTGCCTCCTGAGTGCTGGAATTAAAGGCATGCGCCGCCGCCGCCGCCGCCGCCGCCGCCGCCGCCGCCGCCGCCGCCGCCGCCGCCGCCGCCGCCACCACCACCACCACCACCTGTCTCATTCTGAGATTTTTTTAAAAGAGCAATTGCCCCCTAAAAATCCCATCTATAGTATATTAAGTTGTGCAAGAGGCATGATGGTGCGTGTTGTTCCAGCATTTTAGAGATGGAGACAGCAGAAGAATGACAAATTTGAAGGCAACTTGGGGCTAAACAGTGTATCTCTGGAGAGAAAGGGGAGGGTAATTATGTTGTAACACATTGTTTCGCTTGAGACAAGAGGTGAAATCTTACTTCAAAAGTCCTACTTCAAAACAAAAAAACACAGCAACTTTCTTAAGTAGCTATCTCTCGGTAAAATAAAAACTCTAAAATTATGGATAGCAAACTTTAATTTTAAAGGTAAATTTGGACTTAAGGAAAAACACGTTATGCCCTTGGGAGCTCTTTGTTTTTGCAACTAACTTTTTATTCTTTTATGAATTAATGAACTACAGACCATCATAAACAATGGTAAACAGAAGTTCTAATTTTGTTCCTTGGCCAAGTGAATCTTAACTTTGTGTTCAGCATGACGGTTCAATAAAGATATGGCTAATTCCAACAATTGTCATACTTTTAGACAGCCCATTTGACCTGTGCCTTTAACAATTTCAGTGTCCTCAGTAAATAAAACTAACGACCGGCTCTCCTGCATTTGTCAAGAGCCGCACAAAGGGTATTATTACCATCACTGAGTGGCTTGGGCAGTTTTGGCATCGTAGCTGTGGCAGTCATGGCTGTCAAAGCCATGATGAAATACCTCTGGGCTAGTTCGTTTCCTAATTTCAGTTTATTTTAAGAAAACACCATCTTGTTCAACATCGGATGGCCTTCGTCTTTCACTTTCTGAGTGTAAAATCCATCCTCCCCACGGACTCCTGATCAATAACTTAATTTTAAGATGACATTCCGGCCCTCCTTTCGCATCACAAACCTGTCCGACAGGACAGGAGGCGGTGACTGAGCTACCACCCTCAGGTGAACACGCGGGCACCACCCTGCGGGGAGAACTTTTTTCTTCTGGTTCTCCGCAGAGCCTTTTCTTTTTTTTTTTTTTTTAAACCCCGAATGCCGGAGTGCGGGGCTCGGGAGAACTCGGCAGAGATCGGAAGAACTCGGCGGGCAGGTGAGCGCCTGGCTTCTCGGCGGCGGAGGAGGAGAACCTGCCGCCGGCTCCGGGGGCGCGCGGGCTCCGGGGGCGCGCGGGCTCCGGGGGCGCGCGGGCTCCGGGGCGCGCAGGCTCGGGGGCGCGCGGGAGCGGGAAGCCAGGCAGCACGGTGGCGCCCGGAGCCCGGCGGTGGCGCGGGCAGCCCGGCGGGGCGGGGCGAGGCCTCCGGAGGGGCGGGCTCCCGGCATCGTGGTCGCGCTCGCCCGCTGCTCTGCCCGCGGCTGCCGTCGGGACGCTTGGCCATGTCCTGGAGCCGCGCGGTTTCGGCGGGGAGGTGGCTGGTGGCGAGCGGGAGCAGCTTGGCTTGGCGGCGCAGCGCGGCGGGAGCTGCGGGCTCGGGGTACGCGGCGGGCTGGGCCTGCCTGGCCCGTGGGACCCTGCTTCGGGGAGCCCGAGCCGGGTTTGGGGGACACATACACACACCAGACCCCCTAGTTGGAGCTTCACATACACAGGGGGTGGTTTTGGGCACGGTGTAGACGTGGGCGACCCTGAAAAAGATATTCCCTGCTGTGGGAACTTATCTAACCAGCCGCTCTTATTTTGATGGTAAATGTCTTTGCTGTCCTGTTGCGGGAAGTAAATATGACTGTTGCTTCTAAATGGCCAAAGCTTTGCAGCTAATAACTCTGGCGTCCTGTAGATGTGGTTTCTGGTTTGATGGGAGTGTTGCTATCCTTGGTTTCCCTCGTTGGCATACCCTGGGCCGGCACACCAGCTTTGGCCTAGGCGGCTCTCAAGACATCTCAGCGTCTGCGACAGAGCATCCAGTCCTCCACTGTCTTCCAGAGACTTCCTTTCTGAAAGCGCCAATCACGTGATGTTAACTCTTTGACAGGTCCTTAGAACTGTTTCCTATTGGATATGTCGGAGTATATGTATCCTGCTTTGCCCATCTACCACCTTAGTAGGTGTTCCGTAAATGGAGCATGACTAGTTGGTGCTTTACCAAGGTTGAGGTGGAGTGTTTATGGTGCGTTTACTCTGTACCTGCCCCTTTCCTTAATAGGAAAGCTCAACTAGAAATTGATGGGCCTGCCTCAAGAAAGGTAGGGGGGACCTTTTTGGAACTTTTTCCTTTGGCAGGGAAAGGAATAAGATTTCAGAACGTACCTTGGCCCTCTCATTTTCTTAGAAAAAGTTCATCCGCTGTAAATGCTGCATAGGTTGGAGGAGGAGGTAAATGCTAGATTAGAGATGAAAAACAAAACAAAACAAAATAAAACAAAACAAAAAAACCCACTTGTTTCCGGAGTTGAAAACCCACACAGACTGGGTTGATGCCATCCAGCGCTCCTCCAGGCCAAGGCCACCTAGTTCCCCTACTACTTTGGACTTCACAAACTCAGCAGCTTTTTTTTTTCCCTCTCAAAGCTGCCTCCTCCAAAGCAGGGTACAGTCTTCCAAGCTTTTCGCTTGGTTCTCCCCTCTCTGTATCTGGTATAAGCGCAGAAGTGCTTTTGTTTGAGTGGTTTCTGGTTGATCTCTTGGAGAACAAGGAACAATGATGACAAACGCACATTTGGTTGCAGTGAGTCCTGTCTCTAACTCATCTTTGCTGTAATGGGACGGGATGCTTGTTGCAGCTTATTTGAAGCTTTCCAGGGCGACCACGTAGAGTAAAAAAATTCATCATCCATGAGCAATGTGCAGTGGAAAAGGCCATTTCATGGGGATTCCCTCAGAAACAGGACTGAAACTTCATACTATGATTTAAGGCATGCGTTGACAGGGTCCTTTACTTTTTAAATTTAAAATAGCTTTTATACTTAACACAATTAAAGTTTCTATAAATATACCCATAAGGAATGAACTGCTTTTACGGAGGGGAATTTTTTTTTCTTTAATTATAAGTATGTTTTTAAACTGGGCATGGTGATGCACACCTTTAATCCCAGCATTGGGAGGCAGAGGCATGAAGATCTCTGAGTTCCAAGTCAGCCTGGTCTACATAGAGAGAGACCCTGTCTCAAAACAAACAAACAAACAAATAAACAAACAAACAAAAATCCCACAACAAAAATATATTTTAAAAAACCATTTGAAGCTAGGTGTGATGGCACACGCCTTTAATGCCAGCACTTGGGAGGCGGTGGCCAGTGAATCTGGCCAGCCTGGGCTACAGAGAAACCCTGTTTTGAAAAACAAATAAACAAAAAAGATATTAAAAACCATTTGAACTTTAAATTCTTTATCTTACCCTTAATCCTTAGATATTTGAGCAGTTCTCCTTTGTAGCACCCGCCTTTTGGAGAGATTGTTAGTGCACACCATGTCTAATTTGCTCCAAGAGTGTTGTCAGGCCTTGCTAGCTTATCAAGAAAAAGAAGAGAAGGAGGGAAAAGCATTGTAGGATCAACAGAAAGACTTGATGATTCACTGGCCGGTGTTTTGAAAAATATCCCTGTCCAATGGATATTTTGTATTTATTTATTTGAGACAGGATCTCTTTACATAGTCCTGGCTGTTCTGGAACTCACTGTATAAGCCAGGCCTGCCTCTGCCTTCCAAGTGCTGGGATCAAAGGTGGACGCCAGCACACCTGACTCAAATACTTTTTCTAAGCTCTAGGCTTTGGACAACAAATGCTGAGGTCCCCATAATCAGGAGCTAATGGTCATGTCAAGTATTACTGACATTTACCGTGTGTAGGATACGGTTTTGCTTTTCTGTGTATGCCAGCTCATTTCATCTTCACAAACCCCTGTGAGTGGGAGTGATTCTTTTTCCTACTTGTGGATTGAGAAGTTGGGAACTATAGATTAATGCATTGAAAACCTTTATTCCCTTAGGCTTTGTGGGTTCTTGGCTTTACAGTGTCCTCAAAAGTTTTTGTATATTTTTAAAAAGTTGTTATTTTGTGTGTATGCCACAGGTGCGCATGCTCGAAGAGACCAGAAGAGGGCGCCAGATCTCCTAAAGATAGATATATACATAGTTGGTTATGAGCGAGGTTGATGTGGGTTCTGGCCTGGGTCTCCTGCAAGAGCAGACTCTTAACTGCTGAGTTGTTTCTCTAGGCCCCCCCCACCCCCATTTTGTATGTTTTCAGAAGAAATCCCAAACATTTTATTGCCGGTGGTCAGGCCTTCATTAGGGCAGAATATCTGGTATTTGGTGATTATGAATTTGCTTATGAATAAGACTGTACTGAACTTTAGACATAGAGATTGGTTTTATCAGGTAAAGTTTATTGAAAGGCTACTTAGATAAGCACATGGGTCCTGTTGGTACTTTGTGGACTGGTATTGTGTACTGATAAAGCTTCCCACCCCCACCCCCGCTTTGTGTATTGGGACCTATTTGTACTTAAGGTGGGTTTCCACTGGAACCCATGTGAAAGAGGGTCACTTCATTAACTGGGCTGGTCTTTTCCTTTGTTTTAGGATGGGAAACAGCACATCCTCCTCTGTGGGGAAGTCAGCAACTACTCCTGTGAACCAGATCCAAGTGAGTGATGGGGGCGATGGAGGAAGAAATGTCTCATACATTTAACACACTGTGTCCAGACTTAACATAGTTTGGAAAATACGTCACTAAATTAATACGTTTATCAATTGCTCTCAAAATTATCCTTGTGACAAGTCCTGTATCATTTTTTTTTGGTTTATTGTTTATTCTTTTTGTGTGAGAGTGTAGTTTGTGTGTGTGTGTGTTATAAACATGGCTGTGTCCAGTGTCCTGTTCTATTGTTATCTGTGTTATCCGCCTTATTCCTTTGAGAGAGTCTCTCTCACGGAGCCTGGAGTTGATGGTAACTGAGCCCCCCCCCGTTCTGTCTCTGCCCTCCCTCTCGCCCTCCCCTCCCAGTGCTACAGTTACAGGTATGTGTGTGGCCACAGATGGCTTTTGACGTGGATGCTGGGATCTGCACTCAGGTCCTCGTGTTTGTGTGGTGAGCACGCTGACCTGTAGAGCCGTCTCTCTAGACCCTCCCCCCTTTTGTTTTATCTCTACTGGAGATTGTATCTAGGTTGTCCTGAATTGCTAGACACATTTCTACCACCAAGCTGCCTCTGTTTATCTTTTCACTTTTTTTTTTTTTTTTTTGAGGGAAGGTCTCCCTGAGTTGCCTAGGCTAACTGTAAACTGCTCTAACTCAGGCTACTCTTTGTTTTTTTTTTTTTTTTTTTTAATTTTCATTTTATTTATTTGGTTTTTCGAAACAGGGTTTCTCTGTGTAGCTTTGCGCCTTTCCTGGAACTCACTTGGTAGTCCAGGCTGGCCTCGAACTCACAGAGATCCGCCTGGCTCTGCCTCCCGAGTGCTGGGGTTAAAGGCGTGCGGCACCACTGCCTGGCTATTTTCATTTTATGTGCATTGGTGTTTTGCCATGGGTATCAGGTCCCCTGGGACTGTTGTGAGCTGCCATGTGGGTGCTGGGAATTGAACCCAGATCCTCTGGAAGGGCAGTCAGTGCTCTTAACCACTGAGCCATCACTCCAGCCCCCATCAGGGCTACTCTCGAACCTGCAGTATTGTCTTGACTTCTACAAAACTAGCTGGGATTCCAGGTCTGTCCTGTCAGGCCTGGCTAAAATTTATTCCTTTTTTTTTTTTTTATAAGTTTTTATTTTATTTTACACAAAAATGTATTTTGTAACTTGTTATATAAAAATCAAACATAAAATTTTATCAGTAAGTCCAACTCATCTCTAACGGGCAGTGCTTCTATTTGGGGAAACTAAACTAAAATATATACATATCCCTAACACTTGTAAGCACAGCTGAAGAACTACGGAACTCACAGAAGTCTAGAGTTACAGCCGGAGGTTCCATAAACTTATCTTAATCAAGGGTTCGGTGCTAATTATGAACACTGTTAAGCCAAAAGCAAGAAAAATGGTGGGAAATGACCTGTTTCTAGACCTTTATGACAACTACTTCTCTAAGATAGAAAAAGGACTATAACATTTGCTTAAGTAGCCAAGATTTCTTTTTGGATCCTGGACTTTCATCTTTGGCAACTTAGTGCAGCCTGGTGGAAGGCAGTATGCCATGTGATCAGGAAGCCTGCATGTGTCTCACCAGCGCCTTGCTGACTGGAGTCGTGTGCTCTTGCTCAAAGTAGGAAGCAGTGTTAGCAACAGTTGCAAGCGCCTTCTGCCCATAGCCCCAGACCTTCTGTTGAAATGTATTCCTGAAAGGCTCTATCACCCCTGCTTCGAAGGTGTTCCTCACATCAGGGAGGAGAAGGAGTAGATGATCACATACGTCATATATGGGGTCATCACAATAAAGTTTCCAAGTCCTATTTTGTATTTTTCTTAAAGATTTATTTATTTATTATGTATACAGTGTTCTATCTGCACATATCCCTTCTGGCCAGAAAAGGGCACCAGATCTCATTACAGATGGCTGTGAGCTACCATGTGGTTGCTGGGAATTGAACTCAGGACCTTTGGAAGAGCAGTCAGTGCTCTTAACCGGTGAGCCATCTCTCCAGCCCCCTATTTTGTATTTTGAATGACACCCATGGCAGTGGTCAAACTATCTTATTCCAGAAAAGATTTCACACCACAGTAAGCAACTTTTCAAAACTGTGCTCTCGCCATCTTCCTTTTTCTGAAGTGTATTTATTCCTAATGACATGCACCTATGAGTTTGGAGTTTTTATTGTTTTGTTTTTTCATCATGCCTGTTCTAAGTCCACTGTTGATCCCTCAGAGTCAGCAGTTCAGAGCCAGGGTTACCGTGCGGCTTTGGCATGGGCAAGTATTTAACAGCTTTCTGCCCCAATAGAGAACCTACTTTTTCTTAGGGATGCTAGACATGGCTGTATTTTTTTGCTTTCTTCATTCTCTCACTGCTGATCCTTATTAATTCTGCCTCAGAAAATTTGTGTTAAGCCGGATGTGGCGTCATTTGCCTGGCATCCTAGCACTTGGGAAGCAGAAGCAAGAGGAGAGAAAATTCAAGGCTCCTTTAGACAATATATCTGAGATTCCTCTTTCTAAACACCCCCCCCCCATTCCTCTTATCCATATATTTTTCTTCTCTTCCAGCCCATGAGGCATACCTCTGTCTTCTTCACTGTCTTCTGCATACATTTTGTTACTGCTTTGGATGGAGGTGTAGCTCAGTGGTAGAGCATCAGCCTAGCGTATGCAGGGTCCTGGGCTTTGCTCCCCAGCAACACACACAGGGAAGCTGAGTTCGTTTTGGCTAGCCTCACTACCTTTTGAATATACAGCAGCAATGTCAGAAACTTCTTGTGTGGGGCATTCTCTATTTTAAAATATGAAGACAGCACCATGAAACATTTAGGAAGGACGAGCCTGGGAGAGAATGAGGAGTGTCTGCGAACGCCCTGGCACTGTCATCCTGAGGTCCACTCACTTTGGAATCCCTTCATTAGTGCTCTGTGCCATGGGAGCACTCAGCGTGTGCCATGGGAGCACTCCTTAAGTCTAAATGAGAGGCTCAGCGTGCCTCTAACCTGGATGGCGTGGTGGAAACTTCCTGGCTTTGGGTGTGATGTGGAGTTTCAGGAACGTGCAATGAACCTGTCAGCTGAAGCTGAAGTTTTCTCCGACCCTGCCCAGCCCCACGGCCCCCACAGCTGCTTACAAAATAATCACACAGAAGCTTATATTAATTATAATTGCTTGGCCATTAGCTCAGGCTTACTACTGACTAGCTCTTACACTTGAACTCAGCCCATTTCTGTTAATCTCTATGTCGCCACGTGTTCCATGGCTTTACCTGTGTGCCATTACATGCTGCTCCCTGGCTGGTATCTCCTGACTCAGCCTTCCTCTTCCCAGAGTTCTCCTTGTCTGCTTATCCTGCCTATACTTCCTGCCTGGCTACTGGCCAATCAGCATTTTATTAAACCAGTGTACAAAAGCATTATCCCACAGCAGTCAGCCTGTTTTGTTATCTGTAGAACGGATTCATTAGTGCAGTGTGTTATCTTGTATAGTTGACCTCCCTGTGACAGAACGTTAAATTTTAGTGAGCAGGAGAAAGAATGTGAAATAGATCAACCTGCCCACATCTAGGGTATGACTCAGGACACTTTTGGCCCCTAAAGGTGAGTATATGTTCTGAAGCACTGTGTCTGGGTGTTGCACTCTGTGTCTTTGTCTTCATCTTGAAGTCACCGATGATGCTGGGCCATACAAGAACCACCCAGGTCGGTGCTCAGGTGCCAGACTTGTCCATTGGAAACCTGTATGGATGCCAGTGCTGTCTGCTGAACTCATTTCATCCCAGTGTTTAGAAGTAAAGAACAGCCGGGCGGTGGTGGCGCACGCCTTTAATCCCAGCACTCGGGAGGCAGAGCCGGGCGGATCTCTGTGAGTTCGAGGCCAGCCTGGGCTACCAAGTGAGTCCCAGGAAAGGCGCAAAGCTACACAGGGAAACCCTGTCTCGAAAAACCAAAAAAAAAAAAAAAAAAAAAAAAGTAAAGAACAAAAGAAAACTTCACAGGCTGTGCACTTACCAAAGCCTGGGCACTATGGTAAAGACCTAGAGAACAGTACAACCCTAGTTGCAGTCACAGAGTCATTTTGAAACTTGCTTATGACGTCAGCTTCAAACCACTGAACAAGCTTTTCTGGAAGTAGCTTTTCCAGGATCAGCTGGCAAGTGTAATTTACCATTATAGGTTTTACTGTATGGAAACTGGGGAGTGAACTATTGTCCACACCTGGGGAAAGCTGTGCATTTTAAGGAGAAATGACACATTCTTTCCTTGCAATTGAAAGTCATCAGTAGTAAATGCCTTCTGAATACTTTGAAACATTTGAGAAGTACAATAGAGATTAAGTATCTGGACCGTAGGGCTGGATTTACCTGGACTCTCATATCTTCTTATTAATCAAGGACAGAAAGTTAAGTTACTTATCTTCCCTGTACCTCAGTTTCTTCACCTGTGCAGTTTAGTTAATATAAGATGGACCTATATTAAGATTATGGTGAAGTTGGAATTAATTTATGATGTCGAGAATATACAGGAATGTTTGTGGTATAAGAACTGGATATCACTCGTACTGCTCTCAAGCACTATTTTCATATTTTTTGTTTCTTTTCCTTTTTAAAGATTTATTTATTATGTATATAGTGTTCTACCTGTATGTTTGCCTGCAGGCCAGAAGAGGGCACCAGATCTCATTACAGATAGTTGTAAACCACCATGTGGTTGCTGGGAATTGAACTCAGGACCTCTAGGATGAGCTGCCAGTGCTCTTAACTGCTGAGTCATCTCTCCAGCACCCTACTTTTTTGTTTCTAATGGCCAGCTTTTGGAATGAATTATATCCTCAGTCTATAGATACCACAGATAGATGATAGGAACTTAGTTGGAGCACAGAGTTGTGCCCTACACTCCCAAATCACACTCCTTCCACTAATTATGATTGCATTCCAAAAGGTAATATCTAAAATGAGAATGTTTTGTTTATTTTTGATTTCAGGAAACGATTTCTAACAATTGTGTGGTGATTTTCTCAAAAACATCCTGTTCTTACTGTTCAATGGCCAAAAAGCTTTTCCATGACATGAATGTCAACTATAAAGTTGTGGAATTGGATATGATGGAATATGGCAGCCAGTTTCAGGATGCTCTTCATAAGATGACTGGAGGAAGAACTGTGAGTGTACCCCTCAGCCCTGCTGCCCCTGGTGATGAGCTGGTGACATGCCAGGCCCCGGACACTAGACTTCCCTGCTAGAAAGATCAAACCTGGCTTTTCTATGGATCTCACGTCGATAAAGACATGGCGGATCTACAAAGAAACCGGGCTCATAGAATAGGAAACTGCATAGTTCATTTTAATAGTTATGTTTGCCGTGTGTGTGTGTGTGTGTGTGTGTGTGTGTGTGTGTGTGTGTGAGAGAGAGAGAGAGAGAGAGAGAGAGGAGAGAGAGAGAGAGAGAGAGAGAGAGAGAGAGAGAGAGAGAGAGAGAGAGAGCTCTTGTGGCTAACATAAGGATCCCAAATCAAAAGACTTTATTTACCCCGAATTATGGATAAACAGAATTCTGATCCAGAACAAAGGCTCTAAAAAGCTCCAGTACGATCCACAGCATTGGCACCAGCACAGACAACCTTACTGATTTGGCTGCTCAAGTCACACAGCAGCAGCTGCAACCTTGCTGCTGCTTCTTGCCGCAGGTTGACAATGACATGCCTTCATCCATGCCTGCCCCAGAACTACACTGTTTTCAAGGGCTTACACACACACACACACACACACACACACACACACACACAGAGACAGAGAGACAGAGAGAGAGAGAGAGACAGAGGGAGGAGGGATGAGGCAGCTCATGGTGTCCTGAGTGCTTGCCGGTGGAATATTAAGGTCCGTTTGGAGGTCGCTGAGGGTAATATGATCCTCGACCTCTTGGACAGTGCAGACCAGGCTCAGCCTGCTGCCCCCTGTGCTTGTCTGTGTTCAGTGCTCACTGCTCCAGCCTCCGGAAGTTCGTATATATATATTTTTTTCATGATATGAATAGTCCGAAAAGCACTCAATGTTGCCACTTCTTGTTTAAAGGTTTGTAGAAGGCACTGGGAAACATGTAGAAAGCAATCACATAAACATTATTAATATTTACCTAGCTCTCCCTTCCCTTCCATCCTCCCTCCCTTTCTGCCCAAGGACAGTGTTTTGCTCCTGGGTCAGGCATGCTGCAAACCCCAGGAGTTGCCTGGAGCAGAATGGAGGAGGAAAGGAAACCTCGCGTGCTGCTTAAACCGGCACAGAGGTCACACTCGGAGACAAACAGCCATACATGGTAGGGAAGGAGGCTGTAGAGAAAGCAGGGAAGCTCCAGGTATCAGAAAAAAAGTGCACTTAGGATCTGGCCTAAAGAAAGAGACAGATGAAGGGAAAAGCTGAAGCTTTCTGACTGAGGCCTCCTCGGAAGGGCAGGCTGACCCGGCTGCACCTCGTGGCTGGCTCTTTTTAAATGGGCGTGGTGTGTGGGAGGAAGGCTTTAGAATCAGATTGTCTTGCATTTGAACCCTACCTCTTCTACTATTGCAGTTTTGGGAAAGTTACTTTTCCTCATCTCTCTCCAGAGTTGGGCTGGTTGTGACCCTTGTAACGAGGCCTCATTTAACTTGGGCTTGCTCCCCAGGTCCCAAGAGTGTTTGTCAACGGCACGTTCATCGGAGGGGCCACTGACACTCACAGGCTTCACAGAGAAGGGAAATTGCTGCCGCTGGTTCTTCAGTGTAACCTACAGAAGAGCAAGAGGAAAGCCGTGGAGTGACGTGGCCGTTCCCCGGGGCCAGTGAAATGTTAGTTAACGCAATCCCGCTCTCTAATTGTTCGAGGATGTTTTAAGTGTGTGTACTTCCTTCCTAAAGACACCTTCAAATAATGGACAATAAATTGCCAATAAATAAATCCTCCTCCTGGCCAGTGTTTTGAGCATGGGATGGTCTGTAAAACTGAAGGGGTGGGGTTACATCCAGAGTCCAGAATGGTTATTAGGGATTTATTCATGAATTTTACAATGAAGAGGAAGGAAGCCCTTGAAATTCTTACTCCCTTTAGTGTGCGGGCATTAACTGACATTCACTGGCTGTCAGGACTGAGGACTGATGTGTGATTTCTCTAACATTTAAAGTGGTGTAGATGTGCCGTAGGCTGGGATACCATAGCAGGACAGCCTTCCTTGTTATATTGTAGATCATCAGAGACATATTAAATACGTAGGATGGAATGAAGTTTATAGTTGGGAAACCAAACTGCTAATGACTTCATGGTTACAGGGATAAAGAAAAAAAAAAAAAAAATATATATATATATATATATATATATATATATATATATATATATATACACATATATTGACAGAAGGCAAAGAGTGAGGATGAACTTTTCGAACAGTTCAGAAATGTATTTGGTCATGCTGTCAGTTGGAATGTTCTACCTTTCAGAATGGGTAACAGCTATTGGGAATTGTTTTTTGGTGGGGGGGCAGAGGTGGGAGATGAGACAACAGGGTCAGTCTGTAGCCCAGGCTGGCCTCAAACTCCCATCATTCCTCCTGCCTGTTTCCCAAGCTTGGATTAAATGCTGAGCCACCATGCCCAGCCTGGAAATGTTTAAGGGAACCCAGGGTATTAGAATTTAGACAAAAGGTCCTTGCTGTGGTTCGAATGCTCCTCATCACAGACTTCATGTGTTGGACATGCATGATTACATCATGATATGGTAAGAGGTGAAGCCTTTAAAAAGTGGTTGATCATGAGGGCAGATTGGTTAGAGCTGTATTAAAGATTTAGTTATCACAGAAGGTGGTTCTTAATAAAAGTTTGTCCCCCTTACCTCTCACACCCATGCTCTTAGCCTTCCTCTCCCTGCAGTGTCCTGCTGTAGCAAGAAATCGTCACTAGATGTCGCTGCCGGAATCTCATCTCAAGCTTCCCAGCCTATGAACTCTAACAAGTAAATCTCTTCTTCACTAATTAGTCTCTGGTATTGTTTCAGCCGTACAGATGGAGGAGAGTGCCCCTAAAGTCACCTGAATGTTATCTTACTATTTTCTAACCTGGCAGAAGTGGACTTCCAGAGTGAGGGCTTCAGCTTTCTGGTCAAGATGGCTCAGGAATCAAGGGGAGTTTTGAGGAAGACAGTGGCCTGCTGTCAGTGATCTTTCCTACATGGATTTCAAACATTTGGATACCTTGACACAGCGAGAAGTTAAGACTGTTCTTTCCTGATAGTTCACTTAAGTTGTAATGTTGGTAGGAAAAGAATGGCATATTTTTATTCCTTCATTTTGCATTATATCCTGAGAAATTTTTTATTTTTGCTGTTGTAAAACTCATGTTAGAGAGTAGAGAAAGTTTGTTATGCATGAGGAAGGTAAAAACTGTCACTGTCGCTTTTATTAATTATATTTAGGTATAAGGTCAGAGGCAGGTTACTTAGGTGCATAGCTATACTGACCAGGTGATTATCTGGTACTTGACTTTGAAGAACTTTCTTGTGGTAACCTGACTCCGACCTAGGGCCTGAATGCTAGGCCGGTACCTTACCACTGAACTATACAACTAATCCTTATGAAGAATGTTTCATTAGTTCTTCTTAGACTTGTGGAAAACAGAGCATGAGTGGTACTTGTTTTAAGATAAGCCATATCAGCAGAAGGATCAAAAACATCGACGGTAACAGGCTGTCTTATCATTTATAATTTTATTTTAAAAAGAAATAAACTCTTCCAGTGCTTACCTAGAAAGTGTTCTGAATTTTATTCTCAATGACTTAAAAACAAAACAAACAACAACAACAAAAAAGAACAAGGTTACTTCTTGGGGTCTAGCATTGCATCCAAAGGAATTAATTTGCAAACCAGGACTCTACTCATTGACAGATGCTCAGAGGTGACAGGCTCTCGCCTCACCTCACAGCAGATGAAAAGAGTCTGTAACAAGAAAGTCTTTGCTTCGGAGTCTGAGTGTAAGGTGGCTCAGTGGGCCAAAGTACTCACCAAGCAAGGCTGATGATCTGAGTTCAGCCTCTGGGACCCACAGTGGGAAGAGAAAGGGCTCCTGAAAGTTGCTCCTGACTTGCACATATGTGGGCTTGCTCTCCCATGGACAATGTGCAGTCTTATGCACGACTGCACCAAGAATAAGGAAATGCTGGATACAGCTTAGAAACACACACACACACACACACACACACACACACACACACACACACACACACACACACTGGGCGGTGGTGGAGCACACCTTTAATTCCAGTACTCGGGAGGCAGAGCCAGGTGGATCTCTGTGAGTTCGAGGCCAGCCTGGGCTACAGAGCGAGATGAGATCCAGGAAAGGCATCAAAGCTACACAGAGAAACCCTGTCTCAAAAAACCAAAAATAACACACACACACACACGACACAGCTTGTGTGTGTTGGGGGGAGGGCTGCATGTGTGTGGAGGTCAGAACAACTCTGGAGTCAGTTCTCTCCTTCCACCGTAACAGGGTCCAGGGCTAGAAGTCCAGTTATTAGGCTTGTGCAACAAGGGCCCTTTACCTACGGAGCTATTGCTCAGCCTAAAGGATACAATATTTAACTTTTTTCTTTGGGAGTTATGGTGCTTAGTGGAAAATGGCACCCAGCATGTGCAAGGTCCCTGGTTCGATCTCCAATACTAACACATGTACACATTCTTTTTGATGCGTGGCTAAGCTGGTTTTTAAAGTCGTGGCAGCTGAAGGGGAATCTATAAAAATCCTGGAGCAGGGTACATTTCCAGAGATGTAAGCAAGCACCGAAGTCAGCGGCTGCCCTGAAGATGATTACCTAGGTCAACATAGAACTTGAATTTGAACTCTCTCTGCTGCCTGCTTGGGGAAAGGAGACCAGGACAGCACCACAAGTTTACACCGGTAAAACCTAAGTGAATTTCTTTGTTTCTTTTTTTTTTTCTCTGTGTAACATTCCTGGCTGTCTTGGAACTCACTTTGTAGACCAGGCTGGCCTTGAACTCACTAAAATCCATCTGCCTTTGCCTCTCAAGTGCTGGGATTAAAGGCATGCACCACCACCGCCCGGTTTTAAGTTAATGTCTTAACTGGTACTTTATTAGAGCAAGGGAAATGTTAAATCCCTGTGACTTAGCAGGTAGACGACAACCAGTTGGAACCTTTGGTCTTTAGAATGTACTGACAAATGGAGACTGAGTCACCTGGAATGGAGTTCAATATTGAGGAGACAATATGCAAAGGCTACTCTTTTTTTTCATATTTAAAAATACATTTTAATATATATTGATAGTAACAAATCTCTCATATAAGAGAGAGATTTATTAGAGTTGCTTACAGGCTATGATCTAGGTATTCTCCCCCAAATGATAGGTCAACAATCTGGTAGTTTTTCAGTCCAAGAGACTGGATATCTCAATAGTTTCAGTCTGCTGCTAGATGGGAGTCTCAGAGGATTCCTGTAGAGTTGATGGTTTTCAGTGTGTGTTGGAATCCCAAAGAAGTAGGTTCTACTGCCATCAAAAGAATGCTTCAGCAGCAAGACAGATGAATTTGCTAGTGAGAGTGAGCAAGCAAAACGCAAAAGCTTTCCTAGTGTATGTCCTATGTCCTTTTATGTGGACTGCTTCCAGAAGGTGTGGCCCAGATTTAGGGTGGGTCTTTCTATTTAAATGATTCAATAAGAAAATCCCCACAGACATGCCCAGCTGCTTGGGCTGTAGTTGATTTCAGTTGTAGTCGACTTGACAGGCAAAGGCTACTCTTAATTACAGTGTGTGGGGTTCTTCTGTACCTCTCAGGGTTTTCTAAGTTCCTCACCCGCCTAGCCAAGACATTAGGGGGATGGGGAAACTCCAGGCTAAAATGTTGCTTTTTATTTTGAAGGTCTTGTTCTGTTGGCCAGTCTGATCTTAGACTTGTGTGATTACAGGTGTGTACCACCATACAGGCTTTTGATGTCTATAACATTGACTTCTCCCACTCTCCTTCCCATACTATATGGCTGTAAAAAGGGTAATGTGAACTTAAAGCAAAGCCCAGTTTCAAAAGGTAAAGGTGTTTGTGCCAAGCCTAAAGACCTGAGTCCGACTGGAACCCACATAAAGGTGAAGGAAAGGACTAACGCCAACCATGTGCTGTAACGTGCACTCCCCCATCCCTCACACACACTCAGACACTAACGATTGAAAACCCTTTGTACTTTGATAAAATCCAACTTCTTGATCCTGTGATGGAACTTGGTTGGAAACGAATCTGAAACTACACATACCTTATGCACATGCAGCTAGAGACAGAAGGACAATGTTAATTACAGAAAGCTAATTTTTTTATCTTTTGAATTGTAACAGATGGCTTCAGGGTTTTACATAGAAGGCATATTATAACCTTAAAATTTATGCTTCTTAAAAGATTAAAAAGACAGTTATATGATATGCATAAAATTTATTTGGTACACCTGTCAACTTCTACAATAAACCGGCGACAAACAGTTCATGTAGTGCCCACTCACTCCACACCTGAAATGACATATTTAAGCATCCTTAATCTGAAAATCCAAAACTTTAAAAAGCTTCAGAACTGGAAACTTGAAAGTGCTGACATAATGCCACATGGAAAGTTCATTAATCAGACCAGTTGACAAGTCACAGTCAAATGCAAGTCCATTAAGATAAATTTGCTTTCCTATGATATATATGAGGTTCATACAGAATATCCCAGGGATTGCATTATACATATGCAAATAATTCTGACATTTGAAAAAAAATCTTAAAATACTTGTGGCCCCAAGCCTTTCAGGTAAGAGATAATCAACTTGTATGCCATAGGTTATTTTGCAAGGTTAGAAGGAAAGTCAAGATATCCCAGTATTGGTGAAAACTTTTGTCATGAAATAAATGTAATAAATGAAGCATTCCTCTGTTTTTCATTAGAAAATAGCAACGTTACATTGTTACACATTATTTACACTGCAAACTTGGAAGACTTGACAGCATCAGTTAACCAAAGTCCTGGAAAGGCCTGTTTGCCCTCTCCAGGCTCCGCTCCTTGGAAATACGCTAGCTGTACATCAAGCTTAATATATCTTTGAGCACCAGCATGACAATTTAAAGCACTCTTTCAGTTTCATAAGATATTCCTGTTTGAAAGGCAAAGCAAACACAAAATGTGAACTCAATGACACAAGTCACTGGCCTGTTATTTTTATTGCAAAAGTCTCAATGTTTTAATACTATATTCATTTCTCTAAATGAGTTTGCTCATAGACTTGAACCAAAATATTTGCCTTTTGCCTCAAAAAAAAATTCTCTTAAAAAGCAGTTTTCTTTGGAACTATACAACTGTACTTTTCATTCAGTGTTAAATATGCAACATGGTCCTTGGAGGTCATGTTATGGTCAGGAAATCCAGCTTCTGAATAACTGGTTATACAAAACAATAAAAAACCTTAAGTAACCATAAATATACTGATGTTGCAGTCATGTATTTATCACACATCAGCACAGCCAGATTATTCTTTTCATGTTTAAAATATTAATGTACAATCAGGTTTAATACCTAACAGTTAAATTTCAATTCATTATGTAAAATTAAAAAGCTCTAGAAGACCCTGTAAGTTCTATTCTTCAGAAACATTAGAACACTATTAAGGCATTACTTAATTAGCAGACCCTAAAGAAACTAGTATGTCTGGTAAGAAGAGCTAGTCACATATTAAGGCAGTCAAAGAGTCATTTTTTTAACCACTTTAAGGCTCTTATATAACTATAATTTATTTCATGCAGACATTATTTTGGATACCTGAAAGATCCATCAGTCGGCCAATTATGAAATGAATGTAATTATAATTAAACAAATGGATAGTTTAGAGATAGATTGTAACACTCCTGCTCTAGTTCTTTTAAATACAACTTCATACATCTCATTCCTTTGGAGAATTCTTCATTATTAAGTTTGCAATAAGAAAATTATAATTCAACTTAATTACAAAGCTATTCGGCCAACCGTACCAAATATATAGTCTATTTAGAACAGTGCAACAAGAACTGTTTTCTTCTTTAATATTCATGCACTATGTTTCAAAATCTAATTCAGTCATACTGGGGTTTGAGTTTACGTTTCAACAAAGGCAAGGCAGTCACTTAGACAAAAGTTTCAATGCAACGTTTTCATTGATATAATTTACCATTTACACAAAGTAAATAGGATGTTAACCCATTACTTTTAATAATCCAAACATAAAGTGAAACCAGCAGAAATGAAGATAATTAGTTTTTCTTTTTTCAAATCCAGATTCTGCTAACTTATGAAAGGTACAGAAGTTCAAACAGTTTAAAATTAAAATTCACTTGTGTTCACAAAGTTAAGATGATTAAAGGTTGGGATAAATAAAGTAGAAAGGCAAAAATCTCTAGGATCAGAAATAGCTTTTGTGTATCTTCATTCTATTTACAAATGCTCACTGGAGATAATCACAATTCAGAAACAGAATCCTGCAGATCTTCCTTTCAATTTTTCTAATATATCTTATTTTTAGGATGGAGGAAAAAGTGTGTCATTTGTTATTTTATTCAGGCACTACACTTGGCTACATTACTAGTTTTTTATATGAAAAATATTTTAGAATTAATGTTAAAGTTCACAGTGATTTTTTTTCAAAGATGAAGACAATTACCAATTAGAAAGATACTGAATGCCAATATAAGTAATTACAAGGCTTTTCATAGTATAAGCTCAGCGTATGTGTATGTGTGCATGGACACTCACTGGAAAGACTTTGTAAATCTGGAGTCTATAAGGATAGAACTAAGAGGATGCAGGTGTCACTTTCTGAAATTGTCAATTATTAGATTGCTTATATGGTATAACACTTCTCAACGTTTATCAATAATTACAAACAGATTTTGAACAACTGATCTTATTGAATGGCCATAAAATTTCTGGAATATCTATAAAGGTATTCTCTCCCTTGATTTGGGGAATGTATCAATCCAGGTACTACTTTAGTTATTTGGAAAGATATTTTATTATTATTTTTAATTTATTTTTATTTTTTATGTGCATTTGTGTTTTGCCTGCCTGTATGTCTGTGTGATGGGATAAGATTCCCCAAACTTGGAGTTACAAACAGTTGTGAACAGCCATGTAGATGCTGGGAATTGAACCCGGGTCCTCTAATAGAACAGCCAGTGCTCTTAACTGCTGAGCCATCTCCCCATCTCTGAAAAATATGTTCTTAAATGTATATAAAATAAAAAACAATCTGCAAGAGAGTGACCCCAAACCTCAATGTGGATGACTTTCTGGTCATGCAATTTATTACCCAATTGTATAAAACTGAAAAAAACAAAAACAAAAATGTGAGAAGACTTGCAAAGGAGAAAAATGTACATGAAATAATCTTCCATGAACTAAGAGATTAGGGAGCAAGTATCAGGAAAACAAAGTCAATTCAGAGTTAATACTGGCTCATTTCACTGCAGAAACTCTCATCTTTTCTGATCCTTCCTTATGGATGTATGACATTTCTCCAAGAGGACAATGTGTACCTTAACAAAACCAAGCGAATCCAAGACTAGTTTTCTCATTTTGAGTTACCTTTACCACAAGCATACCACACAGCCACCAAATCTGTTGCAGTATCTTTTTTTCCCCCTCTCCACTTTTACACACACATGCACATGTACAAATTCCATGGCAAAATGTGGTCAGATGACAACTTGCAGGACTTGTTTCTCTTCTCCTACCATGTGGGGTCCAGGGACTGAGCACAATTCATCAGGCTTGGTGGCAAGTGTCTTTACTCACAAAGACATCTTGCCTGCCCTGGGACAATATCTTGAGGTCACAAGAAAATAACTCCAAGGACTCACAATGAGTTAGCCTTCATTTCTTGCTTAGATGTACCTTTTCTGTGCTTCTAAAGATTGTTCTTAATTGGTATATTCTCAAATTTACACTGGTATGATTTTTTTTTTTTCAAAGTCTAGAAAAGTGAGAAACAACCTGGCAATGGTGTATTATCAATTGCAGACTTGTGATTCAAATAGGTTAATATAGCAAGTGCTTGTTAGTGATAACGTGGTGTTACTTTGATTATGAGCTTTGCTTTCATTTCTTCTTGGGGTACACTTCTTTCTCTTTATCAGGGAATAGTGACACCTTGGTGTTTATAATGAAAAATGAAGTTTGAACTTGTATTGAAAAGCTTCTTTTCTGGTTTCAATTTTAGGTAGATATTAAGCTACTGGCTCTTCTATGATCTAAGAATAAGATATGCTAATTTGTAGGAGAGTAAAATTTTACCACACTTGTTAAACAGGTTGTCTGTAATGTCACAACACATGGAAGAAAACAAGAGAGTCTCCAAAGGGTGAGGCACATTCTACTCACTAGCATATTCCTAACACTCTTAGAACAGTTACTAAGTAATAGTTTCAATAAGTGGAATTTCTACTAATAAAAAACGGTGAGATGAAAAGATTACTGCTCTGTTTTATTAATAACAACGAAGTCCTGGAAATATTTACATAGTATCTAGAAAATAAAGTTTATTTTTCTTAAGATTGTTTTTTAAAGCAGTATTTTTTCATACTATTTACTTAAGAGTAACCCTGGTGGTAATTTGGAAAATAAGACTTGTTTACCACTCGAGTATATCCTATGCTTAATGAGGTTAAAAAAAAAAAAAGCCTTTCGATGGAGCTATATTACATAGCAACATAGGCTGTTAAGACATAATTGTGTTTGAGAGTTATTCCAAATTAAAAAAAAAACATACATAGTCACAATTTCCTAAAGCAATCATGCATATTATCAATTCCTAATGTCTAAATAAGGTAAAAGTTCTGCATATTTCTCCTGTCCCTCTTGCTAAAGCAATGCACTCCCATGTATGAGAAAGGAAAAGCTAGAATGGTAAGCAGAGAGGCAAACCCTTTTAGGTCGCCCCTCTCCAAAATCATCCAGCCTAATGCTGGGCATGGTGGCGCACGCCTTTAATCCCAGCACTCGGAAGGCAGAGGCATGCGGATCTCTGTGAGTTCGAGGCCAGCCTGGGCTACAGAGTGAGCTTCAGGGCAGCCAGGACTATGCAGAGAGACCCTGTCACAAACAAACAAACAAACAAACAAACAAACAAACAAACAAGCAAACCAACCAACCAACCAACCATCTAAGATTTCTTTCCACTCTGATTTGAAGATAAAATTGCTTTCAGAGAGGTCTTCCTTTGTTTTTCTTTTTTCTTTCTTAAAAAAAATTTTTTTTCTTTGAGACAGGGTCTCACTACTTAGCCCTCAGTGGCTTGGAACTTGCTATGTAGAGTAGGCTGGCCTCTAACTTACAGTTCTACCTGCCCCTGCCTCCCCAGGCCTAGGACTAAGGCTTTTGTCACCACACCTGGCTTCTGTCTTCACTCTTAACCTATTTATTAGGCCTACCTAAATGCTATTGAAGAGTCACCGCTACTCTGATTCCCTCGACGGAGTCAATATTTGCTCCTAGACATACTCTGCTTGCCTAAAAGCACTAGCTAAACAGCACAGAAGTAAAAGAAATGAGCATTTATATAATATTCCCTGTAACATTTCATAATAAGTTACATCATATTAAAACCTAGACCCTGGGTTTAAAGAAGTCAATAGCTCTCATGTAAGTAATTCTTAGGGTTTTGAACCTTAAACTCAATTTGAATACGAAACTTGAATGCATCAGGAGTAAAGATGTGAAACCACACGTGACTGTATTAAAGCCGGAACAGCATCAGAAGCGATGGTGTTGAGAGTGGGAGGTGATGCTCTCTTTGCTAATAACACTGAAGAACTGTTACTGACTTGAAGGAATAGCTACATATCAACCTCATTAATACGTCAAATCTATCCAAAGGGGACATTTTCTTCTTCTCAGAGCCTAGTTTTTTTGGGAAAGAGAAGAAAATATGTACACAAATCCTCACAATAGCAAAGACCCTTTCCTCCCCAAATAAAAAACTTCACCCCCTACACACATTAAAGGTTATGTAACCTACACTTAATAGTTTTTGACTTTTCATATAAAGTGAGAGGGCTTTATAAGCCCCTAGTAAACCTTTAATACTTAAAGAATACATAAAAAAATTAAAGTTTCAGTATAAACTACCTTAGATACCATTACAAAATCAAGAGAAAAGCTACTGGCCTTTCAATAGGCCCTTTTCAAGATAAACTCCCCAGTGAAAACACATGACTGCTCAAGAAAAGAATGTATGTTAATATGGTGAAAAAGAAGTTTAGTTTGTACAAAACATGTTTTTAAATTTCCTACATAGACTGATGGGTTGACAGTTGCCTACTCTAAAATTGCCTTTGAACTTGAAGGATCTAGCTTGCTTTATTATTTCTATGCTTTCTATATTTCTATCAAAAAAGAAATTAGACACAAGATGAATAGTGGACAAAAATATAAAATACTACAGATAAACTTAATATTAGAAAAATATAAAAATTAGTTAAAGGTATTTTAGGGGTATGGGAAAAGCTATGTTTTTACAGTTGAGATTTTAAATGTTAACTATCAGGATTATGGATGGAGGGGACTTAAGTATGTGAAACATTTTGTTTTCATTACAAATATGAAAACGGGAAAGCATTAAGTGCATGAAACACAGTTGTTGCTCAGAGGGAATCATTAAGTATGTCTCCACTTATGGCAGTAACTACAAGGATACAAAGCAAATTCCTCAGCCTACACAAACTCAACAAGTCCCTTAGGGACTTCCATCATGTTTTGACCAAATGAACAAATTCTAACAAGTACAAATAAAACACCTGAAATAAAACATCTTTTTCATTGAATAAGAAAGCTGTTGTTCGTATGATCTTAGAAAACTCTGAATTTGTAAAACTCATTCATAAGTTAGCTCTACCAAGTGTCTTTGTATTTTTTTTTTTTAAAACCCCTTGGTAGAAAGGTTTACTTTGTGAGGTTCATTTCCATCACAGTCACATGGTCTAGTGCACTTCAGAGTATTTGGACATTATCAAAACTGTCCTTTTCCAATGAAAACATTTAAGAAAACAAGCACTTCTCAAAAAGTGACGTGGGAGGCTACTTACACTTTAGGATCTCCCCCGCGTTAAGTACAAATGTGTGATTCCCCAGAGTAAAACGTGACTATTTTACAGTTTCTATCAAAAAGAGGTTGGCTATAGAGAAAGCTACAGTATCCTGAAGACTTCTCAAGAGCTAGCTGAGTACATGCACCTTTGGGCTTGACATGTTTGTCCTTCCTTCCCTCGTTTCCTGTTCTTGGCAGTCATCTCCACCATGCACACACTGACGACACTTCTCACTACTTCTTTAGCGGGAAGAGGCTGTGACTTCTCAGTGAAGTCCACTGCAGCAGTGGACCCCTCAGGCCACTCCGGTACTTAGCGTTAAATTATATCCAAGGTGAAATTTCGAATTACATCCAGAGCTGAAGTATCAAAGCCGCACATATCCAACATGCCTCTATCATCAGGGTCTGCGATGGTAAAGCCATTTGATGTCATCCCACAAACAATCAATTTAGCAGGAATATCCATTTTCTGTATGAAAAATATACCGGAAAGTAAATACATATATAAGTATATGCAAGAAAAACAAACAAAAAATCCTTAAAAATTAAGACCTTTTTTTGTTGTGCTGGCCTAGAACTCATAACCCTGGTTCACCGTACCAAATGCTGGGATTACAGGTGTGTACCAAGTCTAGCTTACAGTTTTGATATACACAATACATCTTGCCTTCCAGAACTATAATTGTGCCCTCATTCTCTCCCTGACTCTCTGCTCTACCTCCCATCTCTGTTTCTCTTTCTTCTTCCTACCTATTCTTTGTGCTATGGATCAAATCAGGACCTCGAGTATACTAGATAAGAAGTCTACCATTGACCTACTGAGCTATAATCCCAGTCTCTCTAGATGTAGCTAAAATCACATAACTAAATATTAAGGAAGAAACAATCAATGAAGGTTCATTTTGTCAGTCACTATATTTAATAACTTATGAAAAAATATATTGAATGATTTTGTTTGATAAAACTTTCCTTGAGACAGGATTTCACATAGCCCAGGCTGGCCCCAAACTTGGTATATAGCCGAGGATGACCCGAACTTCTGATTCTAGTGCCTCTCCTTCCAAATGCTAAGACTGTAGGTATATAGCACCACGCCTGGTTTTATGCAGTGCTGGAGACTGAGCCTAGGGCCTCACGTATGGTAGACAACTACTATACCAACAGAAATACATCCCCAGCCCTTCTCTCTCTTTCTTTTCTTTCTTGTGACAAGATCTCACTATAAGTGTAGCCCAGGCTAGTCTTGAACTCCTGTCTCAGACTCTTTTGTTTAAAGACTTTATTTTTAATATGCTGTGTGTGATGCAGGTGACTGCAGAGGCTAGATGCATCAGATCTCCTGGAGCTGGCGTTATTGGCAGTTGTGAACCATCCAACATAGGTGCTGGGCAATGAACTCAGGTCCTTTGCAAGTGCAGAGTGTGATCTTAGCTCCTGAGCCATCTCTCTAGTCCCCTGCCTCCACACCTTGAGTATTAAGATTACATGCTAAGCCACCACGCCCAGTTCTAATGACCAATTTGTTTTTGAGACAGGGTATAATAACTGTTGTATCAACCTTACAAAGTACGTACCATTACCTACTATGACATTTGTCAGTGAACTAATTTGTTCAGATCCACAATTTGCAGAAGAGTCTTAGGACCAATATCCATGTTGTGGAATATTAGTTGAAGATGTGTTGCATTTGTTTATGCTGTGGAACATCTGTTTAATGATGCAAAGATGTGTTGCATTCTTTTATGTTGCATTTGTTTAACTCTGTGAAGCTGTGTTACTTTGCCTGTCTCAAACACCTGACTGGTCTAATAAAGAGTTGAATGGCCAATAGCTAGGCAGGAGAGAAATAGGCAGGGCTGGCAGGTAGAGAAAATAAATAGGAGAAGAGATCTGGGAAGAGAAGATCAGGGAGCAGAAGGAGAGGAGGACTCCAGGCACCAGCCACCGAGCTACATGGCAAGCCATGGAGTAAGAAGTAAACAGACGTAGATGGTTTATAGAAAGGTAAAAGGCCAGAGGCAAAAGATAGGTTAATTTGGCTAGAAATAAGCCAAGCTAAGGCCAGGCATTCATAAGAAAGAATAAGCCTCTGTCTGATTATTGGGGAGGTGGCAGGGGGTGGGGGTGGGGGTTGCGGGGGGGGGGGGGGGGGGGAGTGGTGTAAAAGTAAAACAACCAACAACATATCCAGACTGTTTTTAGTCCAAATACTATTTCCTCCTTTATGGAACTCAAAAGTAAGGCATTCATGAGAAACCTGAACCCTACCCAGAGTTGGACTCAGTAGATGTCTGTCTGATAGGGTCTGCGATTTACATTTCTAATGTGAACACCAAATGATGCTACAGCTGGTAGAAAACTTACGTTGTGAGAACCACTGTTCTTCATAGCAAGTTCTGCTTATCCTTCTAGTCATGTGATCCACGTGTTCACACTCAACAGCCTAGCAACCAGTGTCTACCATAATGGACAGAACAGTAACAGACCACTTCTGTCCAGGAGAAGGATCAAAACAGATCTTTCCCTAAGTTTAGAAGACAGACTGAAAAACGTGCTGTGACTTTATGTAGGCCTTTAGTTCTCACAAGTAATGATTTCATTTTTCAAAGAATGCACTGTAACATGAAAAATATTAGCTGAGGTCAAATACTATTTGGTCATTATCAAAAGCTGCTGCCAAATGATATTCTTATTAATTTAGCACTGGAACTGGGTGATGTAGGTGTTGTCCTGACCTTTTTATTTCAAGTACTGCTGAGCCCACCTGACACTGGGTTTCTACACATGAAATGAAGAGAAGATACTCAAAGGGAACGGAGTATTGTGTGGTGTGAAGCAGGTTTGTGTTTTACCTGTCGGTACTCCCTCAGGGCAACAGCAGGATGCACCTGTCCGGCAAAGGTCTCATTATCGGTGAATACAATGAAGACATCGGCAGCTGTGTTTGTCTTCTGGGCCCAGATCATTGGAAGAGAGCAATCGGTGCTACCAGCTGGGACCTAGCGCAGAAAAAAAAAAAAAAAAAAAAAGTAGCATTGTCCAGCAGATGTCTGAAATGAATACACAAAAGCCCTACTTTTTAGAGCACCATTTTATGTAAAACCAGTATCAGGCTTCGCCATGCCTGCACATATATATTTTCTATTGTGCTTGCTATGAGAAGTTAGAACAATTCCTTCCTACAGATATTATGCAAGCCCCAAGTAAAAAAGTTACAGGACATGTTAATAAAACAGTGTCTTACTTTATTCATAGCCGTTAAAACCTGCTGTAAGGTCATGTCTGTAGTCACAGGAAACGGTACCATATCACATGCAAAAGCAACCACTGAAGACTCTTTTTCTGTTCGTGTGACCACCTGTAAAATGCAATGGTAACAATTTTCATCATACTGAAATAATTAGTCTCTTAAAGGCTTTTCAAACTTTATCTCTGAAAGGAATACTATGGTGCTTATTATCCCGAAACTTGTTTTTGTGTTTCAGAAACCAGAGTCACAGCACTGTTCACGGCTGGTGAGATGGCTCAGTGGGCAAAGGTACTGGCCAAGAACTCAGTCCCTGGAATCCACAGGGTGGAAGGACAGAATGACTCCTATTAAGTTATCCTCTGAGGGTCTGCCTCCCCAAGAGCCAATGCAATCAATGAAGGAAAACAAATAAAAAGCATGACTCAAAAAATCTCTGAGCAACTGGTATTTACAGCACCCTCTGAGTTGAATAAACAAACACATGCTTCTCATTTTACTAAATTAGGAATAAAGGCACAGAAGAGAAGGCTTCCTTGCTACGTGGTAATGGAAGCATGGTTGAGAACTGAACCTCCCTAATTCCCATCACCAGCTTCTTGAGCTTTTAAACATTTCTTTCTTTCTCCACCCTCGCTCCCTCCACCCCTACTCCAGCCCCCAAAATAGGGTTTCTCTATGTAGCCTTGGCTGTTCTGGAACTAGCTAGTCTTGAACTCACAGAGATCCGCCTGCCTCTGCCTCCCAAATGCTGGGATTAAAGGCGTGCGCCACCACTGCCCCGCTAAGCATATTTTTTTCTAACCACCTTTCTACTCATCATCTATTTTTGCAAATACTAGTAACATTCAATCTTGCTACAGAATCTGGCAGCTCAATTCTGACTGTTCCTTCCTTACACGTGCATTTTCAATATAACTAAAACTTTGCGTTATAAACTTATCTTTAGATATAAAATGGTAAATGTTAAGTGAAATGACAAAATAAGTGAAAAACTAATTCTTATTTGTTTTGTTTTTGTTTTATTTTATGTGCACCGGTGTTTTGTCTGAATGTATGTCTGTTGTGAGGGTGTCTGGATGCCTGTAGTTATAGTTGTGAGCTGCTACGTGGGTGCTGGGAATTGAACCTGGATTCTTTGAAAGAGCAGCCAATGCTCTTAACTGCTGAGCCATCTCTTCCCCCTTTACAGCTTTATTTAAACACATTTTAGGGATCTCACCATGCACATTGCTGCAGCAACAGTACTAGCATTGAGTATACTACCCAGAACTCTCTGGTTCATAGACGCACTGACATCAACAGCTAGCAAGAAACGCTTCCCAGTCGGCTCGACCGTCTAAAAAGAAAACAAGATGGTCATGAAAAAGTCAGGGGCTGTAAGTAGATTAAGCTACCAAAAAAAAGAAAAAAAAAAAACAAACCCAAATCTTATTTCTTTATCTTTCATTCAAAAGGCTCTGGTTTTTTGATATGTAAGTTAAGTGACTATTATTTTTAAAATTCTGTTATTAATTGGTAAAATGAAGAAAACAATGTAATCTGTTTAATTTTACTTAAAGAAGCTAAGGTCCTAGGTTTTTTTTTTTAAGGTCCTAGTTTTTAAAACTTTTCTTAATGAAGTAAAATGGGAACTTCTAAGGTTTATTTATTTATTTATACTGTAGTAAACGATAAATAACAATGTTTACCATTTAGCCATTTTTAAAAGTATAGTTTGACAGCATTAAGTAGCTATTTACAGCCTGTAAGCACTGACTCTATTTCTAGATGCTCTCATTATCACAATCCAATTAGGCAGCACCCTTAAGCTTCTGCATTCACCTTGAGCAGCCTTGCACCTTCTGGGTGTTTTCTGGCTCTACAGTGTGTGCTTCACAATGCAGTCACAGAACATACCCGGGTACCTTTTGGCTCCTTGAGTAATCTGGGATGGTCACTAGTGTACAAGTACAAGGTCAAGTACCTCCTTTTGGTCTTCTGGGGCACACAGAGGCTGAATTCTTGATGGTATTGGAGATCCTTCCTTCCTTCCTTTCTCTCTTTCTTTTTCCTTCCTTCCTTCCTTCCTTCCTTCCTTCCTTCCTTCCTTCCTTCCTTCCTTCCTTCCTTTCTCTCTCTCTTTTTCTTTCTTTCCTTTCTTCCTTTCTTTCCTTTTTGAGACACGGTCTTTCCATATAGCTTTGGTTGTCTTGGAACTTGCTATGTAGACCAAGCTGGCCCTTAACTCAGAGGTCTGTCTGACTCTGCCTCTCCAAAGCTGGAAAAGGCATCCACTCCCGGCAGTTTGGTGGTTTTACTTTACTTTTTATGTTTGTTTTCGATGTTTCTTTTTCAGACAGACAGGATGTTGTTATGGAGCCTGACTGGCTTCACCCTTACTATGCAGCCCAAGCTGGACTCTGAACTCACAGTGAGCCCCCTGCCGTAGTCCCACCATGCCCAATGCAGTAGGGGTTTACAGACATGCACAGTATGCTGAGCACTGAATGTTTAACATTTGATCCTCATTTTCACTGGCTGCAACATTTTAGATTGTCACTGATGGACAATAAAAAAGGGTTCCAATTTTTCCACATCCCAATACCTGTTCCTTTTCTGCTAACAGCTATTCAATTAGGTACAAAGTGGCATCTCATTGTGCTTTTGATCTGGGTAACCATATTGAGCATCTTTTATGTACTTATTGGCCAATTATATAATTCTGAAAAACTATATATTCACGCACTTTGCCTATTTTAAAATGACTTGTACTATTGAACTGCAGGGCTTATCAATACTAAACCCCTTTCAGATACACAATCCGCAAATATTTTCTCCCATTATGCAATTCTTTTCCCGCTTTCTTCATAACACTCTATGAGGCACACAACTTTCTTTCCTTTTTTTTTCCTGACACAGGGTTCTTCTGTGTAACCCTGGCTATACTGGAACTCACTTTGTAGACCAGGTTGGCCTCGAACTCAGAGATCTGCCTGCCTCTTCCTACCAAGTGCTAGCGATTAAAGGCGTGTGCCACCACTGCCTGGCTACAAATTTCGCAGTTCAGTTTATTTAGTTGTTATCACCTGTGCTTTACTATTCTTTTTAGTTTTCATTTTTAGCTCCTAAATTTAGGCCACTGATCTCTTTTGAAATATTTTTTGAATATGCTGTAAGATACTGATCCATTTTGCTCCTTCGGTACGTAAATGTGCAGTTTTTACAGGAACGTTTTTGAAAACTGTCCTTTCTGAATAAACTAACTCTGAAGTGCTTAAACAACAACTGTCCAAATGTGTCTGTTCCAGACTCTTGTTTTATTCCTTTGTCTTTCTGTCTGTCCTTTCAAGAGTAGCACAGTGCTCTGGTTACTGCTGCATTGTAATCGAGCTGTGAAATCCAGACGTATGGATCCCGCAAATTTGCTCTTCAAGACCGTTCTGGTTACTCGGAGTCAGAATTTTATGTGGGTTTTTAATTTCCTGCAAACATGCCACTGGGACTTTGAAATCTGCAGGTTGCTGTGGGCTGCCCTGTTCTCTTCACGCTCTTCTACTGTGCGAGCATGACGTCTTTCCATTAGCCCTTACTCTTTCGGTGACACTTTATAGTTTACAGTGTGTAACTCGTGCACATCTTCTATTTATTCCTGTCTTCCTTCTACTGCTCTTTTAAACTGTCTCAGGTAACCCAGGGTGGCCTAAACTTGCTGTGTTGTGGAAGGTGGCTCTAACCTTCTGACTGCTACTTCCATTACCCAAGTGTTAGGATTACAGATCCATACCACCACGCCTGGCTCATTTAATGCGTGCGTGCGTGTGTGCGTGCGTGCGTGCGTGCGTGCGTGTGTGTGTGTAAGGCATTGCTTTATAACCCATAAGTCTGTTGAATTCACTTAACTCTAACATGGTTTATTGTGAATTCCTTGGGGTTTTCTACATAGAATACTGAACATGCTTCGTGAGGCTTTTTTTCTTATAAAATTACCACAACTTTCTGTACTATGTGGCGCTGAAGTGGGAAAAGTAGCCACCCTTACTCTGGATCCTAAGGAAAAAGCTTTTGATGTTTTATTTGAGTATGATGAGATCTAAGAATTTTTTTAATATAAGCTTGATGATGGTGAGGAAGTCACCTTCCATTTTATTAAGTGATTTCTTGATTTTTATTTTGGATGTTACTGTTAGATTTAGATTTTGTCAAATGGTTTTTCTGTATCAAATGACACGATCATGTGAGTCAGGGATAAATGTCACCTGGTGATTATGCTTAACCCTCTTAATCTGCTACTCAATCTGGATGTTAGGTTCTGTGGTATATGCAGAAAATTTTGAAATAAAAAATATTTTAACTTATAGCTCTGATTTCCATTTTGAAAGCCTGATTACCAGATTGATGAGACTTGGCTCCCAATTAGCAATGGAATTAAAAAACAGTGCTAAGTTGAAGGAACCCACGGAAATGCAAATTCTCAAATTCAGTAATTTATCAATATGACTTTAAAAAGTATTAAAATGCTACTGCTCAGAGTAACAAGAATTACTGATAAACTTACATCAATTTTGCAGCCACCTTCATACCAATTAAGAAAAACTCACGCATATAACTTTAAACTGGCTAAACTATTAATATTACCATTGAAATGTATTTTTACAAAATATATTAATCCTTCAGTCTTTTTTAAATAAACAAAATAAAACTATTACCTTAAATGTTTTATAAAATGCAGCATCTAATGCTTGCAAAATTTCTTTATCTGGAGTCCACTTCAGTTTTCCTCTGAGCCCATGGCCTGTTCTGTAGGTTTCTAACGCAATTAAAACATGAAATGGATGTATACGAGCCTAGAAACAAGACAGACAGGAGGTAGTTGCCAACTTCAAGCAAGAATAACAATTATGAGTCTTCAGAGTTTTATATTACTAGAGGTAATAAAGACACTTAATAAAGAAAAAACAAATATTTAACTTAGATTTAAGAATTAAATGCAACTTGTCATGAGAGAAGTCTTAGTTCTCCTGAGAGCCAACTTCTTTAGCTAACCAAGTCATGGGCCACACATACCTTTTTGAGCAGTTTTTCATTGCACAGTTTTTCACACACCAGAGAGACTTCAGAGTTTCCTGGTTCAAGCACTGAATTAGCAGTCATCTTTCCCAGATTCCTCAGCAGTGCAGTCAGCGGCATTTCTTGTAACAAAGCCTTCCATACCTACAGGGAAGAAAGGAACCATAGAAGGTGAATAGCACAGCTAGAAATGTAAAGAATTGAGGGGAACTGAGTCAGTGTTACATAGCTAAATCAACCATTTTAGCAATATATTCTGTAAAACGTTAACTTAGGGTTTCAAGTACTTCCAGAATGCAAATCAACTGATCAAAGGCTTATCCAATAAGAAACTGAAAGTTTTGTGGAGAAAATATAGAGCTCTTTAAATTTTCAAGGTAGCTTTTTGTTTGTTTCTTTCTTTTTTGTCTTTTGAGACAGGGTTTCTCTGTGTAACAGCTCTGGCTGTGCTGGAATTTGCTTTGTAGACCAGGCTGGCCTCAAACTCACAGAGATCTACCTACCTCTACCTCCCCAGTGCTGGGATTAAAGACCGCCCAGAAATGTTGAATATTTTTAAATAAATATCACTTTAAAGTTATGTTTGGATTCTCTCTGTCTCTCTGTCTCTGTCTCACTGTGTGTGTGTGTGTGTGTGTGTGTGTGTGTGTGTGTGTGTGTGTGTGTCTGTGAAAAGGCCTGATGTTGATACTGGGAATCCTCCTTACTAGCTTCTCACTTTTCTTTTTGAGGCAGGGTCTCTCCGTCAAACCTAGAGCTCCTTGATAAACGATGAAGCTAGTCTTGCTAGTTCCTTGCAAGCAAGGATCCCATCTCTGGGTTCTCAGCTGGCATATGAACTCTGGTTGGACCTCTTGCTTGTCCATCAAGTGCTGTAAACACTGAGTCATCTTCCTAGCCCCTTCTCTTGTATTGGAGGGGCTGGGGACTGAAACCAGGGTCTGGAGTGTGAGACTTCTCTTTTCAAAGGAACTTACTCACCTCTTTAGACTTCAAGTGATTTGTGAGCAGATGTTCCCTGACTAACTGGTGTTCTTCAATTAGATGAATGACTTCCAGCTCATCTTTTGTACGCTTCACTTTCTCCACAGCCTCCAGATACTTTAACAGTTTTTCAGTCTCCACAGAAAGTGCTTTTTCTTTATATAGTTCATGGACCTCTTTCCAGCCCTTTGTAATATATTTGGTCACAACAGCAAGTCCTTTAACAAGATGAAGAATTGAAAAGGCAAGTAGGATTAGTGAAAATAGAATGGACACGATCAGCTTAACTAAAGACAGGAGCTGACTCCCTCAAGTGGGGTGTTATGTTCTGCCACATAAGCACATTTAAGCAAATGAAGTGAGTTTTATGTTTTGTTTTTAAACACACCATTATTGTCTAAATATGTGGTGGTGGGAGAACCTGCCTATAGTTTAAGCTAACTGTACTACAGAGGTACTTTTGAGATACTGAAATTATAAACTTTGTAGGCAGTGTCTACTTCATGTCCATAACCTTATTCAGAGTACAGATCTATTCCAATGGTTTTCATACTGATCTGTCCTATGCTTCTGAATAAATGTGGATTTATGAACAGTAGTGAATAACTGGAAACAGGAAATTAAATTGTTTAACAACAGAAATTATTACAAGCCCAATATTTTAAAAAAGGAAAAAAACTTGTACATTTTTTTACAGTTTTTTTTTTTTTTTTTAACAGTAAAAAGAGATTTGGAGTGAGAAAAATCTATGTGGTAGCCTATAATTTGCTTCTGGTAATATCTTTGGCTGAAAACACTTCTTGCCTTTGAAGAGACTGAATTTTGTCAGACCTTGAAACCAATTGAATATGCCTTGAGATCATTTAAAACTATGTGCTCAACCTGCTGTTGTGGAATATTAATTTGTGTTACATTTGTTTATTCTGTGGATATTTGTTTAATGATGCAAAGATGTATTGCATTCTTTTTTTCTTTTTGTATTGCATTCTTTTATGTTGCATGTTTAACTCTGTGAAGCTGTGTTACTTTGCCTAACTAAAACACCTGATTGGTCTAACAGAGAGCTGAATGGCCAATAGCTTGGCAGAAAAGGATAGGCGGGGCTGGCAGGCAGAAAGAATAAATGGGAGGAGAAATCTGAGGATGAAAGATTGAGGAGCAAGAAAAGAAGGGGCCAGCCACCCAGCCAGACACGGAATAAGAAGTAAAGAAAAGTCTATCTTTAAGGCATGGTGGTCTGATAAGATATAGGAGGTTATTCCAATTATTTTGTATCTGTTGATATTTGTTTTGTGACCAAGCATGTGGTTGATTTTTGAGACGGTTCCATGGGGTGCTGAGAAGAAGGTATATTCTTTTGTGTTAGGATGGAGTGTTCTGTAGATATCTATTAAGTCCATTTGAGTCATAACATCTATTAGGTCCTTTATTTCTTTGTTACGTTTCAGTCTGGCAGATCTGTCTTTTGGTGAGAGTGGTGTGTTGAAATCTCCCACTACTAATGTGTGTGGTTTAGGACTTCTGTTGGTCTTTTCTGTGTCGAACACACAGATTGCAAGCCCAGCGCCACTTTGAGATCTTTGGCAACAGTTAACTCTGCAGCTTACACATGATTGAGCCTGTATGATAATGAGTATTCAGAGACAGGCAATGCCTGGGGGGGGGGGAACCGCTCACCAATCTAAGACAGAGCGCCTGTGTGGTCTGGGCAGGTGTCTCCATGACGGGTAAGGTGACCTGCTGACGTCCCACACAACCTAAGTCAGAAGCTTAGTAAAAGGGGGACCTGTAGGGTCCTGGCCCCTGTTTTGGGTAACTGTTGCCTTGCTTGCTGACCTTGACCTTGATATCCTCCCTATTCTAATTCCCTGCTAGGTTCCACCCTCCTAAATGCTTAAGGGAAGTTCCTTGTCTATGTATCCTGCATAATGGGCGTTAACAGTTTAGACGCAAAAAAACAACTGTAGCGAACTTCTGCTTTCTGGGGTTCTCCCATTGTGCTGTAAGCCTGTATTTAAGACCTTCTCCCTCCTTCAATAAATGGCATTTGGCAAAATAAATAAATAAATAAATAAATAAATAAATAAATAAATAAATAAAAGAAAAAAGAAAGAAGTAAAGAAAAGATACACAGAAATAGAGAAAGGTAAAAGCCCAGAGGCAAAAGGTAGATGGGATAATTTAAGTTAAGAAAAGCTGGTTAGAAACAAGCCAAGCTAAGGCAGGGCATTTATAAGAAAGAATATGTCTCCGTGTGTATTTATTTGAGAGCTGGGTGGAGGGCCCACAAAAAGAGTTAAAACAAACAAACAAACAAACAAACAAAACAAAACTACAACCCATTATCCTACTGTGTACTTAGCTGTTTTAAGTTCAACCTGCCTTAAGAGAACAATGCAACCAACTTTACTATGCCTTGGATTTCCCATGTAATCAGCTTTTACAACTTAAGCAAATCTTAAAGTATGTACTCTTCCATGCCCCTGACTCAGACTAATGTATTTGTGTATGTGTGTGTGTGTGTGTGTGTGTGTGTGTGTGTGTGTGAGAGAGAGATATGGGGTAATTACATAAGTTAAAAGCAACTTAAAACAACAAATATCTCAAAATATTGGAAGCAATGTATGGATATAGGTTGATAACATCCATGCTGGTTTTAAGAGCTATTTTGGTCTAAACTACTCCAACAGGAAGTATCTTTTTTCATTCCTTAATGCACATTTCTGATAAACTGTCATCTTTTTACCTCTTAATCTCCAAATCTGTAAAGGGTAGAGATTAACAAATTCAGGTGAAAATACAGAAACAGGTCATGGTGATCTAAAACCTGTCAGGACTTTGGTGGCCAGAGAGCATCAACTGACATGCACTGGTTTAGTGCTGTCTCCCCCGCAGCCCCCACCTAGAAAAAAGGGACTTTCAAGAAGTCTTGAGTCTCTGTGCATAGGCCTCTAATTTTAGCTCCTTAGAGGCTGAGGCAGGAGGATCTTGAGTTCAAGGCCAGCCTGGGCAATTTAGTGAGACCCTGCTTCAAAATAAAAAAGTTTAGAGGGTGAGAGATAATGCTCAGTGATAGAGAATTTACCTTGTATGTGTATAGCTTAGGTCTAATCTTGGAATGAATAGATAATGAAAATTAATAAAAGGGTTGGGGATATAGCTCAGTGCTTCATAGAGTACTTGCCTACCATGTATGAGGCCTCAGGTTCAACCCCAGCATGGTCAGCTGATCTGATGGCAGGTCAGAATATAAATTTTTATATAAAGTCTTCTGATTTTTTAATATACTGACAAAACTTAATTTTTTTCTTAAAATATTTTTATAGGCTAAATGAAATATATCCCTAAGTAAAACTGAGCCAGCCTATGTGCTATTTTTGAATTCTAATTTAGATAATTCGACCAAAAGTTAATACAGGAATTTCTACAGTACTGTAACTTGCTACCTTATAGATTTAAGACAAAGCTGTCTTAAATCTGTATAAATAAAAATGCCATCTATGCTGCTTTTCCAATAAAAATAAAAATCCCTTAAATCCACAGGTACATAATAAATCCTTGACTAACAGAATTATACTTTGACTTGTTTTGTCTGTTATAAATACACATTTTAGTTAATACATTAACATATATTATTACTCTAATATTGTTCAGAGTTTGTTTAAATTTCTTTTCACCTAGGGATCGTCTATGATGTTGCTGTTATCAACAGAACTTGAATATGAGCTTTGCCCTCAGCAAATGAGAAAGAAAATTTCACGTGGAAGTAAGTTTAGGGACCATCTTCTAGTCCTGATTTTATAGACCATGAAAAGGAAGCCTGTACAGTATCTCTTGTTTAGAGACTAATCGGCTCCTTATCACTAGTAATCAGGGTCTTTCTACCCTGAGGTGCTTGCTCTGTACTACCCCAGTGTCAAAACACAGAGTAAAATGACATCCACTCTATATTAGATCAGATTTAAAAGTAAAAAATGGTATGTTTAAGGGAAAAACCACATGTATTTCATGTGCATGTGACTTTAGGATGGAAATGGGTTTTTCAAATCTAGAGAAAAATTGAGGAAGTGGCTGGAAAGGTGGCTCAGTGGTTAAGCGCACTTGCTGCTTTTACAGAGGACCTGGGTTTTGGTCCCAATACCCATGCCAACTGCTTTCATTCACAAAACATAATGCTGATGAATTAAGTCAGATAGATTTAAAGCCAGCTGGACACCGAATACTTGCTACACAGATAACCCAGCCATTAATAGGAATCATGACTGATTGACAGGTTAACAGTTTAACATCCTAAAATGGGACCAGTTATCTAGAATGCTCACCAGTGACTATGTCTGTGAGTGCAGTATAGACAAGGTTCAGGGTTAGGAAGCATACATCTTCTTGACAGCAGGTGGCAGACAGCAAAACTGCACTGCTCTGGATTGCTGCTCTTCCCCTCTCTTGCTGAAATCTACCTGTCATGGACCTGGAAGGCTATGATGAACTAAACATTTGGGGCACTAACGTATGAAAGTGCCTGTGGAAAGGGACTTGAAAAGTTAGTTGCATTACAGTAATTACTTGTAGATGTAACAATCTTATTAAATAAGAAACACAGAACCAAATGCAGAGTCAAAAGCCCAAGAGGTCGGAGCAGTAGCTGAGAGCTGAGACTTAAAACCGCCTTCTTACCCTTCCTGCCGCTGCTGTCCTTCCCCTCAGAAAGAGAGCTACTTCCTGTGTGTCTGTCTTTTTATTGACTTTCTGTTCTGCCTTCTCATTGGTTGTAAACCCAACCACATGACCTCCTCATCACTGCCTGTCTATACAGACCTCCAGGTCTCTATGGTTGGTATTGAGATTAAAGGTGTGTGTCTCCATGCTGGCTGTATCCTTGAAAACACAGAGATCTGCCTGTCATGTGATTGGGATTAAAGGCATGCACCACGAACACCCAGCTCCGCTATGGCTTGCTATTAGATCTGACCCCCAGGCAACTTTATTTATTAACATACAAATAAAATCACATTTCAGTACAAATAAAATATCACCATAATTACTAATCTTTCTTAGAAGGGAAATTAAAACCTAAGTATTAATAACTCAAAGTATAAAATCGGCATGTTCAAACTTTGATTATCAATGCCAAGATTACCCGTGGCAGGTCTTCAGTTTCAAGCGGGTTTTAAATATGTCTGGATTAATTAAACAGCATTATGGTTGGTGAGTGAAAGCTAACTCTAGAAAATCAAACGAAATTTTGCTACTTATTAAGCACCTTAGGCAAAGCGTATGCTTACCTTCACTGGAAGGTTTAAGATGCGACAGTCTTAAGAGGTCTTTGTGAGACCAGCCGTTCCTCTGCTTATACTTCGTAACGGCCAGGGCAATGGCCATGCCACCCTTTGCATTGTACCAGTCCGCCACGGCCTTCCGGAGAGCACGGCCCCACATGCCGCACCTCATGCTTTCCTTCAGGTCCTTCTTAAACTGGATGAAGGTGAAGAGGTGGGTCGGAATGCGACAGACCTCAGGCACAGCTTTAAAGGCTGCCTGCTTTGTCTTGATGTCTGAACACTGGGAACAGACGGCCAGGGCAAACAGCAAAGGCTCTGGCTTGGCAGTCCTGCCTTCCTGACTAAAGGCCTTGATTTCCTGTATCACTTCGCCTCCTCGGCCGTCTTCTATCAGTCTGATTAAGGCTTCGGCGTTCTCGAGACCCAGCTTCTGTTCTTTGATATAGTAGGTGCCACCTTCAGAACCAAAACACAAGAAGCGGTGCAGCCGGTTCATGTCTGTGACCTGCCATACGTGTCCGCCCTCCGAGTTGGCTACCTGGCTCGCAGTCAGTGGCTGCCGCTGGTCTACAGGTTCCTCCATCTTCCTTGTCCTCTGGGAGACCTGTCAAAAAGGCAAAATGTTATTACAAATAAAAGGAGTCAATACGACTTTATAAAGGCAAACAATAGGAAATCTCTGCTTACTGAAATGTTATGAAACTTTTTAACTGAAAAGCATCTTTTGAGCTCAGTAAGTTTTCCCCAGTAAAACATCACTATAGATGTCCTTAAGAAAAATTAGAAAAGGCAGAAAATAGAAAAAACAAAACAAAACCCTCAAAATCACATGTGATCCTCTAGTTGCAACTTAGAGTAAGACCTTGCTTATAATTTAAAACTTTTATATATCTACTCATATATTTTTATAATCTAGAGAAATCCCAATTCTTCAAAAGTAGTATAACGATCACAAATAACAACTAATTTTTAAGGTGTAATATATTAGGTCCAATTAATCAAGTGGGTTAATCAGTGTGAGCTCGGAGGGCCAGATGAGGACAAAAGGGGGCAACTACAGCCAACACTAAGAAAAGTCAGCTCCCTAAAGAACTGTGCATCGCTGGCCTCCATTCCAACACCTGCCCTCACAAAGGGAGCACAGGGCAGAGGATTTCAGGGAAATAATGTTTAGCAATGTCAAATGCTTGGAGTCCATCATCTAAATAAAATAATGATGGGAAGTGACTGTTGCCGTGGCTTAGGAAACAGAAGTAACCAGCAAACCCAAGTGTGGCTGAGTCCCGTGAGAACAGGAGACTGTGCAAGCCACTCCACAGAGCTGCTCTCTTCCCAGAAGCACAGCTGTGAGCTATAAAGGAGGGGCAGACACAAGCTGCCAGCCAGAAGAAAACTTTCTTGTTGTCACACCCGGGGGTGCGACACTGAGGCTGATGTTGAAAGAGTTAGCCTGGAGAATGGACAGCAGAGAGAGGGGAGAACTGAGCGAGTGAGACGCCTAAAAGAAACAGGACAGAAAAGGTTACAGTGCTGAGTTTGAAACTGGCGCACGGACGACAAAAGCGAGACCCTGCCTTCCCTCTGAGGGGGAAGAAGTGCTAAGGAAGAGAACTCGAGAGAGATGAGAAATGAAGAAATTTCCGTCTGGCAGACAATGCCCCAAGGTAGGTGGGGAAGCCAGGTAGCTGGGGGAACTGGGATACCACACAGCAAACAATGGTGTAGCGAGAAGTGCAGGAGGGGACTGGACAGTCTTCCGTTCTGAATGTGACAAAGGGGACAGTGATTTGAATTTACATGGGAAATATGAGAGTCAACATTTCAAATAAAACTTACAAAGCTGCTTATGTTAGGGCTGGTGCAGGGTAGGGCTCAGGTGGTGGCAGAGAAAGTGACCACATGAGGGATTAGGGAAGGCTTTACAGTCACAGAGGACAGGCTGAAATTCCTGGTGCTTAAAGCCTCTACCACTACCGTGTCCTCGATTTAGTTTGCCATTTTTTTTTTTAAGAGGCGGGAGAACATTTCCAGCGACTCCACTTTCACTCACAACTCCGAGGAGAAATCCTTGCCATTTGATCTTTACGATGTAGTTACCATTACGAGCCTATTCTTAGCTTTCACAAAAATACTGTGATGGTACTCCAGCCTGTCTACTCCAGCTTATTCACACATGTTAGCGGAGAAACACTGACATGGTACTTAACATTACGTTACTCTTCTATTTCTGTTTTCCTCCCCCAAAGTTCAAATGGTGGGATTTAAAGATCTGAGCCCAAACTTCAAAAGAGATCTTTCTTATTCTTTTCCTTCTGTTATTCATCCCAAGCATATCTACTTCTTATACATCATTGGTTCCTAGGAGAACAAGCAAGGACTGGGTTTTATGTTAAAATCTTTCTTATACATCTAGAACATCAAAGCTAAGTAAGGAGTAATACACATTAAAGGAAAACTAAATAGCATCAAAATTGATTTTGGGGGTTATGCGCTTAATGGAAATAATGCACAATGGATTTTCTTTTCTGTAATTCACTTCTTTTGAAAAAGCCTCACCATAAATGATGAAAAATTTACAATTCTTTATGATAAATCCTGCCAATAAATTAATAAATTTTGTTTTGTTTTGTTCTTGAGACAGGGTTTCTCTATGCAGTCCTGGCTGGCCTGGAACTCAAAGACCAGGCTGGTCTCAAACTCAGAGATCCACCTGCCTGATTGCTGGGATTAAAGGCATGCACCACCACCACCACCACCACCACCACCACCACCACCACCACCACCTAGCTATAAATGTTTTATATGCAGGAAATACAATCAAGAAGAAAAGTAATAAGAACTGGGCAAAATGTCAACAGAGAAGAGAATTTCTCTGTTAGGTTTTCCTGCGGTTTCTCTGACCAGGCTGGCCTGGAGCATGTAACCCTCTTGCGTTGGCCTCTCATGTCCTGTGATTACAGTTGTCACCAAACTCACTTCTACCACTTCAAATGGAAATACAGTTTATGAGAAGGCATCATCTCATTCTGAAGTCTGCACTAGTCTTCAACAGACTAGACCAACCCAAAACATAGTGATTACATCGTGATTGCAAGTTAGATGCTGCAGGATCAAACCAAAAATTTAAGGGACTAGACAGATCCTCCAAAAGACCTCCCCCAAAATAGGAATTGCAAATCTATCTGAGTCAACAAGGAAGTCCCTCCTAATTTAATTCTTATAAAAAAGTAACTGATGCTAACCAGGCAGTTTTCTATGATAAAGATCCCTGCTTTGCCAGTGTGCAATGAGACTACTATGTCTTATAGAATAAGGTATTGACCAATTCTAGAATTGTAAATAAAAGACAGGTAACAGCCAAAGAGATGTGCTCCTCCAGTATTCTTTCAGCGTAAGCAGACTTGCATGTGCTTCTCTGACTATACTTTCCAGGGTACAATGTGAAGCAGCAGAACAGAGGGACGATAGAAAGGCACAGAAAGGGAAATTACAAGGACAATAAAGGAAAGGAGTCCCCAGCTCCTCTAAATCCGGCTCACACCTCTCACTGACAGAGTCAAGAGCTTTTACAACTGACCAAAACATTTCAAGACTCCCTTCAAAGAATGATACTTTGTTTGCTGAGACCTACCTTAAGAAGAGCATTAAAACAGCTAATGGCCAATCCTTAAGGTCAAGACATACATCTCATACATTTGTAACCTTTGACTTTTAAACTTACCAGTAACTCAATTCTCATCAATAAAACTGAAAAATGTACCTCATCAACCACTCCACAATTTTATTCATAAAAGGAATTTCTTTAAAAAGCAATGAGCAAACTAGCTTATTTTTCATTTTAAGCTTCATTTACTTAATCTTTAAATCTAATTATAAATTATGCCTTCTGAGTAATATAAATTTAAAAGCTACAACAATCACCCACACGGTTACTATTACAAAATCCAAGAGTCATTGTTATGCCTATATTCTAACCTGTTTTTCTGAGTATCTTTCTGTGTGTGTGTGTGTGTGTGTGTGTGTGTGTGTGTGTGTGTGTATGTGTGTGTGTGTGCATGTGTGTTTGGTGACATTAGATGTTGTGAAAGGAAAGAAAATTCCTAGAAAGAAGCTGTGTGTGTGTAAGGGCTGATGGAATGATTAAGACCCTGGACAGCCAAAACAATCCTGAGCAAAAAATAAAAAATAAATTGAAGGGCTTACCATTCAAGACTTCAAGATATATTACAGAGCCATAGTAATAAAATAAAAACTTTTTAAAAAGATACCAACTTAAAAAAAAACTTAAAAAAAAAAAAGAAAAGAAAACAGACCTACATACAGCACATAACTACAGCCTTCTAATAGTCAACAAAGATGTTAAAAACATTCACTGGAAAAAACACAGCATCTTCAGCAAAGGATGCTGTGAAAACTAGATGTTCCCGTGCAGAAGAATCAAGTTAGACCTGCATCACCTTGTACAACTAAATCCAAAGAAATCAAAGACCTAAATGTGAAACAGGGTGATGGTGGTAGGGACTCTAATTAGAAGCGGGGAGGGAGGTCACTACAGAGGAAAGGAAGGAAGAAAGGGGGGTAAAATAACAGTATGGATGTCTGAAAAAGTCATAAGGATTCATATTATTATCTATTTACCTAAAATTACATATAATACATAGAAGTCTGTGTAGACATAGTTTAAATGGCATCTGGCTACCTGGGCTGACAATGCTTCCCCAAAGATCCAGAGACCATCTAACAAAAACCCCAACACTAGGTATGAGAAGTCCCCTTTTGAGTTGTTGGTCAGGGTTGTCTAAGAGATTCCCAAAAAATTATAGGCTATTGCTGTTGCCTATAGTTGCCTCCCAGAGCAGGAAGGTAAGTCCTTCCTTATTGCTGAAGACATCATGTATATCAGACACATGACCAAGAGAGCTCCAAATGGATCTGACCTGCAAGCCTCCTCCCTGAGGACTAGTTTTCATGATACCAGAAGATACCATGCAAGCTTCCAAGAGAGGGAAGCAGCTAACAGTCCTACCTAGCTAGCTATGATGCCTATGAACTACAACGACTAGCCTGGCTTCAGACGGACTCATCTGGAAACTGTCTTCTGCAATGGAAGTCAGGGGGCCCCAGCTACATGTGAGCTTAGGTCTCTGAAGAGAACTCCCTCAGGCTACAGAGCCGGCATCTTGGAAGTGCATCTTGCCGTGCTGGTGACTAGGTCACCCACAGCACTTCTTTACTTCCAGAGATATCAGGATAAAAAATTTAAATATAGAGAACTGAATGGCAGTATATTTCAATCTATATAGTCTCCTTTTTGTCATTCAGTACTGAAATACTGATTACTTTAAAACTGGCAATGTTATAGGACATGGTGATACAGTAGTTCCTGATAGTTTCAAAATCCCTTGGAATGTACCAAGTGCTGGGAGTATCTTAGTAATACTAATGAAGTGACTCATCCTGAGCCTCAAAACAGGTTCAAGATTCCCATTAACTAACAGTAGCTTAATTTCTTCTTTCTTCAATGCCAGTGTCCCCTTCCTCAAAATTTAAGCTTCAATCCAGTGGCTTAGAAAGCAGCTGGGCAGGGAGGCAAATCAAAGTCTAGTTATCTGGTAATCTACTCCTATAATAATCAAGTGTATCTAAGTCAGCAAGAATAAGGTTAATTCTTCTTTGAATTGTTCTGACCTTTTTTTAACACAACAGTCTCAAGAATTTATACCAGTTGAAGTTTTATTAAATCTCTATAAATTAGTATGTAAAATGAATAAAAATTTTTAACAATAAAAAACTATAAATTAAAGCTTTGAGAGACATTAACTGTTAAAAAAATGACAATATTTTGAGTGTTCTACACTTGATCTTAGCTATAAGGTTGTTCTATATGTTGCCCATTCTCTTCTTAACTTAGAATATAAAATAGGTAGACACTGGTAAAAATACTGGTGTAATAACACTTCTGCTTCAAATTCAGATCATCCAAATTACAATGTATATTTTTACCATTACTTGTGGTGATACTGTGTCCCCCAATATACTGTGCACCCTGATAAACTTATCTGGGGTCAGAGAACGGAACAGCCACTAGACATAGAGGCCAGAAAATGGTGGCACACACACCTTTAATCCTAGTATTCCGAAGGCAGAGATCTGTCTGGATTTCTGTGAGTTCAGAGCCACACTGGAAACAGTCAGGCATGGTAACACAGGCCTTTAATCCCAGGAAGTGATGGCAGGAAGGAGAAAGGTATATAAGGCCATGAGGACCAGGAACTAGAGGCTGTTAAGCTTTTAGGCTTTTAGCAGCAGTTCAGCTGAGGAATTGGTGAGGCAAGGAAACTGTGGCTTGTTCTGCTTCTCTGATCTTCCAGCATTCACCCCAATAACTGGCTCTGGGTTTGTTTTTATTATTAAGACCCTTTAAGAGTCATGCTACAATTACTAATATAAATATTCCTGTATTTTCTTTCAATCTACACATCTATGAAATCAGTATCTCTGAATCATCTGTTATTTGAAAATGCTTTTTTTTTTACCCTGAGAAGTCAAACAAATATGCAGTTTCTTTTAAAATGGAAGCTAAGAGTAATTTACACTTATGAAGTTATACTACATTACAAAAACTAGGACCACAGTTCAAATATGAATACCATACACAAAGGTAATGCAAATAAGTGTCTCAAGCGCGGGGCAATTAAAAAGTATTTAGCACTGTGGCAAGATGTCACCACGGTAGTATGCTCTGAACAATGTTTTTTCCTCTGGAAGCCAAAAGCCTTCCTTGGAACATGCTTTTAAGAAATGCTGAAAAATTATACTCTTTAAAACTATGTAACACTACGACACTCTGTAGGAGTCCTATGAATGAGAAGTATTAATCGAAAGTAGCCATTTTTGCTTTAATTCATCAGAACCATTTCAAGTGTTTTTTAAAGTAATGCATTATATTAAGAGGGGAGGAAAAAGCTCATTTCTCCGTAAGGCACTGAATCCTGATACACGATTCTCTCATTCCTTTGGACTTTTAGGACAAATCTTTTAGGGCAATTAATAAACAAATCGTTTACTATTCCTCTAAGAGAAATTCGCTTTCCGTCTTCCCCACAAAGCTCCTTCCCAAACCCGTATCCGAGACAACGCCTCTGTACCAAAGCCGCAGGAGGAAGGGGGGGGGGGAGAGAAAGTGAAAAGGGGCCTTGGCACGCCCGCCCGTCCGCCCTCCAGGAGCTTTGCAAAAGCAGTAGAGTCGTCCTGGCTTCCCCAAGACCCTACTAGCCTCCGGTGCAACCGGGCCAGGCCCGACATGTCCCGGCGGGGGATCGGTCCTGCTGCGGGGCGGGCGCGGGCGCACAGAGGCGGCGAAGCCTTTTGACTGGCCTCTCTGCGGCTGGGATGCCGGTGGGAGAAGAGTGCGCACCGGCTCGACCTCGAGTGCCCAGGACCGCTCGGACCGCACGCAAGCCGGTTCCCCGGCCCGCAGTAGGCCTCCAGCGACCCACCTAGCTGTGCCTGGAAGCCGACGCTCAGGTCCCGCGGCGGCGGCGGCGCCTACGGGAGAAAGCCCTGCGCAGCGCGGCGAAGAGGCGGCCGGCGGCCAGAAAGGGCGAGGACAGCTCCAGGTCCAGGTCGGAGCGGGCCCCGCCCCTTCCCTAGCCCCGCCCCTCCCCTCGCTCCGCCCCAGCTCCGGAGTGCCAAGGGTCCCGGATGTGCCTCCCTTCGGCGCTCCGAGGCCCCGCCCCTTCTCCCGCCGGGCGGAGGGCGCTCTACGGATCCTGAGAGGCCGAGGAGGAGGGGGAGGGAGGAGGAGGGAGGAGGAGGGGGGAGGAGGAGGAGGAGGAGGCGTGTCGACGTCTCCTGGGTGGCTAGAGCGTCTTTCCGCGCTCCGTCGCGCGGCAGGTGACGGCGCCCGGAGGCTGTCGGGAAGTAGGCGGGGTGACGTGGGGTTGACGCTCGGCGGCGGGTTTTGCTGAAGGTCCGCGGCCGGTCGGTGGCGGCCGCTGGTGCTCGGGGGCTCCGGAGAGCGCGCGGTGTGGCGTGAGTCGGGGGCGGCGTGTGGCCGGGGCCATGACGAGCAATGCCGGGGAGTGGTGCCTCATGGAAAGCGACCCCGGGGTCTTCACCGAGCTCATTAAAGGATTCGGTGAGCACCAAGGGGACCGTCCCTGGGCCGGGGGTTCCGGGAGGAGGTCCGCGTTTTGGGGCCAGGTGGTCTCACCTGCCGCCACCGGCGCGCCCGGCGTCGGAGAAGGGACTGCAGGGACTGGAGTCGGCGTGCGTGGAAAGTAGGGCTGCTTCTGCGGCCGCGTCCTCGGCCCCGGGGCAGCCGCGTCTACGCAGTGATCTGGGGAGCCACACCACGAGGGGCAAGGATTCCCACCCCCACCCCCCCTCTGCCTGGTGCGCTGCCGTCTTCTCCGGACTTGGGACTCGACTTGGACGGACTCGAGCGTCTGCCTTCCCTGCCTGCCTGCCTCCCTCCGTGTCTCCTCCGTGCTTCTCTTGTCCCTTCCAACTGTCCCTTCCCTGCGGAGCCTCTCGGTCCCCGGTGGGGGTCAGGTGCATCGCCCCGGCCGTCGGTCGCCGTGCGGAGCAGCCGGTCTTAGAGGGCGTGTGTTTTCCAGGGTGGTGTCTGAGGCCCCAGGCGCCCGGGAACTCGAGATTCTAGTTTCTCAAAGCAGAAGTTTCACCTTTCATGTGTGGGGCACCTCCTCCGGACCGCCACCGATGCCGACTACGCCGGCCTGCACGCTGCTGCCCCAGGGTCTTTTACTCCCTCCCTTTTGGCTTCCGGTGAAGTGAGTTTTCTTGAGGTAGTGCTCTCGCCTAGAGGCCACATGCTTACCTCTGGATTTCTTTCCGACTTTATTTCCTTCCGTACTAGTCAACCAATAGGACGTTTATCCTTACTTTCCTCATGTTCCCAGCCTCTGGTTTTTTTTTTTTTTCGATTTTAATTTTTTTCTCAAGTATTGTTTTTTAACTTTTATTAAAATTTGTACCTGAGATAGAGCAAACATTAGTGTAGATCTTGTTTCTTGTACATGGCTGAATATTTGGAATATTACCTAGCATATGTTCAACTGTACCTCCGGCATATGGTTAAGGATTGGGAAATTTTAATGTGACTAACCGGATTGCTGCTCTGAAGAACTGAGAGTTCAAACTATAGTAATAGGTGTTCTTACATTAAGAGTATACAGGAAGTGTTTTAGACATATATGTCATGGAGGAGCTGAGCAAAAGGAAGCATAATTTGAATTTAGTTATCTGAACGTAGCTTACGGAGCAGCTAGCAAAGTCACTAAAACATGGTATAATGAATGGGCGGGAAGAGACTAGATCTTGGATGGAAAGGTAAAGTCCTACTAAATTATATACCCTATTGTATAGATTGGGTTGTCCTGCAGTCACTGGGGACTTAGTCCAAAAAAAGACTTGAATGGAGGTCAAAACTATTAAAATAAAATAATTAGTTTGTGATTAAGATTGATTATGCCTATAGTGTTATGATAAAATGAGATGAGAAAATTGTTTTGAAGATGGTAAGTCTGTGGGAGATTGGCCTGACATTAAGTCATGGGCTACACAGGAAGTAGAGTTAGTGTTTACATAGTATTTCAATTTCAGGTTGCATGTGGAAGTACCCTCTCCTTCTCTTTGGAGCAGGAATACATCCAGAACATGCTACATTACATGAGGAGTTCTCAGGGCTGCCAGCCTTGCAGCAGAGGCTGAGTGGTAGTATATTTCTCCTACACAAGAAGAAAAAATAACTAACAAGACTGCTGGTTTACTGAATGCAGGAAAGGAGAGACAGAAGCGACTGTTACTAGCCTGAGTGGCTAATAAAGTGCAATTAGAAGACTAGGCATGAGAGGAAAGAAAATTAGATCAGTTTTGGTCATCTACTGAATTTGAAGTGTTTGCAGGTTTAGTGATAAATTTTACCTTCAGAATCTTGTTTGTTTTTCGAGACAGGGCTTCTTTGCGCCCTGGCTATCTTGGAACTCACTTTGTAGATGAGGCTGGCCTTGAACTCACAGAGATCTACCTGCCTCTGCGTCCCAGTACTGGGATTAAAGGTGTGCGCCACCACCGCCCACAACCTTCAGAATCTTAACTGATATCATTTAAAAAGTTGACTTTCAGAGATAGTGGCCCAAGTAAATTTATTTTTAAGTTAATACTGCAGTCTAGGGCTGGTGATAAGTAGGAAGAAAGTGCTTGCTGCCCAAGCCTGATAACCTGAGTTGCCTCCTCAGAAACCATGGTAGAAGGAGCTAACCCCTTCTGAAAGTTGTCCTCTGAATTCCACACACTCATTGTGGCATGTGCACATTAGTACTCTTACACACATACACAATAAAAAGAAAGAATGTAGTCCATAACCAGCTATTGTTTTCAGTTTCACATATACATTTGAAAATAATTTAGACATTAGAATAATAATACAGAATGCATTTGCATGCATTAAATAGAAAGCAATAGTTATTAATGGATTGGCTCCTAGTGGTTAAGAACATGTGCTTATAACTGCTTATAACTCCAACTCCAGGGGATCCTTCTGGTCCCAAGGACCCCTGAACTCATGCGTATGCACACGTACAGTTAAAAAATAAACACTTTGGAAAAAGTATCATCGTAGGCTGGAGAGTTAAGTTGACTGAACAGTTAAGAGCACCAGTTGCTCTTCCAGAGGACCTGAATTCCATTCTTAGCACCCACATGGCAGCTCACAACTGCCTGTAACTCCAGTTCCAGGGGATCCAGTGCTCTAGTCTGACTTCTATAAGCACCAGGTGTGCACATACATACATGCAAGCAAAACACATAAAATAATAAAATAAATAAATCGTAAAAACCCCCAAACCAAAACACCGTCAAATCAGCTTCTCAAAACATTCAGTGGAAATCCACTGGGGAAGTCCCTTTGAGGTAGCTGACTGGAGTTCCCCAGAGAATTCTGAGCAGAGCAGAATGCCCCCTCCAGTGAGGCTTCCAGGTAAAAGAACAAATCACAACATTCACAGCATCCAGCAGAAACTAACTGGAGAAGTTGAAGCCAATTTAATGATGTTTTACTATCTACCTGTAACTTACTGATTGTTCATTTACTTTGACTTGCTATATATTTAATAAAAGCACTCATTCAAAACCAGATGTATGACTACTGTAAATCATTCTTCAGACCATACGAAACATTTTTTTTTTCTTGGCCAGTCATGGGAGGCTGATGCAGGAGAATCACAAGTTCAAGGTCAACTTCAGTTGATTAGTGAAACTCTAAGGGGGGAAAAAGAAAAGGAAAATATTTTTGAAATTAGATTTGGAGTTTTATAGTTCTTAGAACTAACTGTACCAACATAGTATGTTAGTGCATAAATATTTAAAAAATTCTGTCAATTTTAATTTTAGAACCTCTTTAGAAGAATGTTCTGCTTTGGATGACATTAGATGATCATATGGTATAGGATTTAGTTCAATTACTTATGAAAATGTTCTCATAAACATCAGTAGTAATGAATGATCTGTCTTGTAGAATATGTTCCATGTATATCCTTCATATATGCATCCTGCTCTGTCTTTGATTTGTATGTAGTTATCTATTGGATCATAGGACTTATAAGTGTTACAATGGTTTGTTAATGTCTGTCCTTGCCAGGGCGTACTACAAAAAGTATTTAGTAAATATTAGTAGTTCATTAACTTTGAAAAGTCTTCCCTCAACTTTGTGTGTCTATGTGTGTGTTTAGTATGCATGTGTTCATGTTTGTGGAGGCTAGAGGTTTCTTTAGTTAGTGTCCACTTCAATTTTTGAGATGGGTTCTCCCATTGAACCTGGATCTCACTTGTTTTCTAGGCCAGCTAGCTGGGCAATAAACTCCAGAAATCTGCATGTCTTTTGCCACTCGCTTGTCTCCCAAAGCTTAAGGTTATGGTAGCCTGCCCTCTTAGGCTTTTTTGTGGAACTGGGACTCCAAATTCAGGTCCTCCTGCTTGTGTGCAGGGACTTCACTGCCTGATTTTTCTCCTCAGCTTTTTATTTAATATATATTAGGAGACTTAAGTTCTTTGTGTTTGGCATTTTCCCCCCTCCCTCCTCTGTGTATAACTGTAAAACATTTCTTTTTTTTTTTTATTTTGCTTTAGACAAAACAGATACTGACTTTGATTTGTAAGCGCATGAGAAAAGCAAAGCTCAAACTTGTTACCTTTTTTGTCAAGTTTGAGCTTCAAGACAACCAGGTGTGGTAGCTCATACCCATAAATTCAGCAAGGAACATGAGATGAGGAATTTGAGCTTACACTTGTGTTTTGTGCTAGGGATTGAATGTAGGTACTCTGCCATTGAACTAGAGAACCATTAAAATAGTTTTTTTTTTGTTTTGTTTTGTTTTTTTAATAGGAGGTCTGAAGGCTTCTCCAGTACTCACTTGAAAATAGTCAGGAATATTAGATTTCTAGACAGCTGCAAGCAAATGTGGGTTTTAATTAGTAGGGGAATTCAGGCATACAACTTAATATCCTGAATACTCTTCTGTTAATCATTTTCTATAGGTATTAGAGAGTGTCTATCCCAAACAGTTTACATACAAGAGACACTGGTAGGCGTAGTCATTTTTATGTATTGTAATACTAGCTAACATCTGGTGGCTTTCAGTGTTAGGCACTATATAAATACGTCTTATTTACTCTTTCTCTCATTTGTGTCTCACAGCAGTTGCATGAGGCTGAGGATGTAGAGGTAAAATGGTCATACATAGTCAATGGTTGAGCCAGGATTCAAATTTAGTGAGTAAGAGGCTGAGTGCCTACCACATGACTGCTATGATGCTTCTAGAATGAGGTTTCTTAATTGGGGCTAACACTATTGGTTAGATAATCCTGGAGACCTCCTTATGTTGCCTAGGCTGGCCTTGAACTGTATTCAAATTATCCTGCCTTAGCTTTCCTGGTACCTGAAACTAGAGATATATTATCTCACCCAGCCAGATAATTTGTGTCCTGTGTAATGTGGGATGTTTATCATTATCTCTTCCTACTAGATGCCAGTGGTAAGTCGTCCGTACTCTCCAGACTAGTGACCAAAAAAAAAAGTCTATAGACATTGTGCTGTATATTCCCAGGGGAGCAAAATAACCATGTGGAAACCAGTGGTCTAGAAGAGTGTGCTTGGGTTAGGGAAAGAGGTTAGTAAAATATATATGCTTGGAATGTATCAAAACTAAGGATGGAGTGTTACAGTTAAGTGCTGGAAGTATGTACTGACTTAAAAAGGAAGTTAAGGACAGCAAGAAACAAAAAGAGCCAGGGACTGAGATGCAGTAGAAGGCAGAGGTCACAGGGCGCTGATGCAGTGTGAACAAACTCTTGAAGCTTCACTCCTGTGCCTTCACAGTAAGTCACTGGGAAGCGAAGCAGAGTGGGACTTGGCGTGTTAACAGCTTCACCTTTTTCATAGGTCATGTCGTGTTGCCCTGGCATGTGTCTTTTAGTTAGTGCATTATTTATTGGTAAAGGAGAAAAGGAGTTATTTGTTTTCTAAAGAAAATAATTTCTTGTTTCAGGTTGCCGAGGAGCGCAAGTAGAAGAAATATGGAGCTTAGAGCCTGAGAGTTTTGAGAAGTTAAAGTAAGTGGAGTTTTAGTGGTATTTACCTACATTTCAGCACACTGGTAAAAACACGCAGATTTGTTTGTTCCTTTTGCTTGAATTATCCTAGGTTGAGTACATTTAGTTAGTTAGTTTGTTTGTTTTTGATCCTGGCAAGTAATGGTAGTTCTAGGACAGGCCTGCCTAGACTATGTAGTAAGATTCTGTCTTTATGAACAAACCAACAGGAAACATTGACTGTAGCTACAAATGGAGAGCCAGATGGGTTTTCATTTCATTTCATTTTAAGTCTTTCAATGGGGACAAGAAATGGGCTTTTCAAAGGGCAAATGGCAGCTGGGCCTGCTGCCTCATTCTTTGTAATCTCTGTTTAGGAAGCTGAGGCAAGGGACTGTCAGGAAGTTTGAGGCCAGCTTGGCTATATAGTAAGTCTTACCTGGGCTCTAGAGTGAGACTTTGTCACTAAAACCCTATAAAGTAAATAAAGGGGGAAATGGGTACTTACAGCTGCTGTTTGTAGTAGTAAGAAAAAAATGAGTTTCTTCCTCCCACTTTTTATCTTCCTCATAGAAAGAGATGAGAGACTCATTCTGGTTGAAATTAGGAAAGGTCAAGAGGTGTCATTTGAACTGTATTTTAAAATATAGTAAAGGATTTTTTTTTTTTAAGTTTTGAGAAGGAAGCTGTCAAAGATAAGAAATCTTAAATAATGATTTCATGTTTCTTATAATTCCATTAAGAGCGAGTAACTTCATTATGTCTGAGATGGCAGTAGCCATTCAGACTGTAGTTTGAGGACTACATAAATTCAATAATCATGCAAAAGTGTGTCCTGTCAGCTGTTTTATATAAACACCCTATAGGAGCTTTATTTGTACATACTGGAATTTGATGTAAATGAATAGCTTCCAGTTTTAAAATGTTCTTTATTTTCAGTTTCCCTTGTTTGTTTTAAGACAGAGCCACATGTAACTCAGGCTGGCCTTAAACTCCTGGCCTTTTTCCCTCTACCTCCCAAGTGCTGGGTTTGTAGGCATGTGCTACCACACTCAGTTATTTTTCTATTTTGTAAAGTGAGTTGATAAAAGATAAAAAAAAGATAAAAAAAAAGCATTGCCTCCAGATTTGAGAAAACAACTTTATATTATTCTGTTCTAAATGATCTAGGTTTTAGTTTCAAGCCAACTTTCTAATGACTATAAGTGACTGTTTTAGTTAAAAATTTTTATATTCACTTAATTTAGTTAGTTTGTATTCTCTTTGTTAAATAGCTGACTATGACTTAATATATTGATGACATGGCTTTGGTCTTGCTAATTTAGTTTTTTATTTTGTAGGCCAGTTCATGGGTTAATATTTCTTTTCAAGTGGCAACCAGGAGAAGAACCTGCCGGCTCTGTGGTTCAGGACTCCAGACTTGAAACAATATTTTTTGCCAAGCAGGTATGGTCTGTAGATCCCTGAAAAATTGCATGAGCCAAGGGACTCTATGTATTTGTGTCTATTTTAGTACTTTCTTTTGTTGTGGGTCCCTTTACACATTTAAAGTTTATTTCCAGAAATTACTTTTGGATTATCTCTTAGTATTTAATGTATTATACAGTAAAACTGAGACATTTAAGAAGTGATCAGAGGATTAAAATTTAACAAGATTGTTACATTTTCATGTAAGTAGCTTATGGACAAACTCGGGGCCTCTACCATAACAAGCAGCCATTCTATAACAAAGTAATTTTGTGAGTCTCAAATAACATATTTTAAATGAATATTTAGCTGTATTTACCAAACCAAAATTTGAAAGTGGTTAAAAAAAATTCATTGTTTTAATCATCTTAAATATTTTAATACCTGGGTTATTGCCACATAGATTGTCTCTTTTGTTTCCTCATGTAGTCTCTCTTTGTTTGAAGTAAGTGAAGAAGCCTACACTTCAATATGTGTGTCGTTAGAAGGAGTAAAATTTTTTTAGGTAACTGTGATATTCTTTGACACTGTATGGGAACTCTAGAAGTGTTATTCTAAAAGTTATGTTGAACTGGTTGAAACAAGCAGGTCGAACTGAGTTGGAGGCTAGACTGGTTAGTACAATGAGTACAGGCTCATCTGGGGCTACACAGAAGACCTTGCTTCAAGAACAAAAAACAAAAAACGTTAGTTGCTTTGTGATATGGGCCTTTTGCTCTGTTAAATTCCTTTGGATTATTTTACCCTTTGTCATTTTTGATTCTACATGATAGTATAGCAATGCTATTTATTTGGAAAACTTACTGTTTATATGCTTCATTTAAATATTAATTTGATTGAACTGAGGATTGTAGCAAGTCACATTTGTTAAAGTCATTCTCTATATTATTAGAAAAATAATGTCATGAAATTTGTAAACTACGCCTTGTTCAGAGTTGTTTTTTTTCCGAGACAGGGTTTCTCTGTGTAGTTTTGCGCCTTTCCTGGAACTCACTTTGTAGACTAGGCTGGCCTCGAACTCACAGAGATCCTCCTGCCTCTGCCTCCCAGTGCTGGGATTAAGGGCGTGTGCCACCACTGCCGGCTTTTATGCCATCAGCAAGTGGAAAAGCAAGGGAAAAGGTAAAAACTGTGCTAGTTAGAATTACAATAGAAGTAACTGAGTTTAGAAAGGATCTTTGTTGTTCCTAGAGATTCATGTCACACTTTGAGAACTGCTCTTGTTTATACAGTGATCAGAAGAAAGTTAAATCTACGTTAGAATTCCTCCATATATCTATCTGGCTCATTGTTTGGAAAAGTTGAAAAAGAGAATAGTTAGTTTAATTTATTAGTGGGATCAGTGTTTGAAATCCAAGCCAGAAAATTATTTAGTTTAAAAATTGTGATTGTTTCTGTCATGTACAAAATTAATACATTATTTCCACTCATACCTGTTAGATCAGGCCGTGGCTCTCTCTTTGGTAATCTGTCTGCTTTTTCCTCTTCTGTTTGTTTATTTATTTTTGGTCTTTTTCTATTTTCCTTTAATTTCTGAATTTCATAGCTTTAAGAGAAGTTAGAATTTCTTTGTTCTTTCTGGAAAATATGCTTTTATTATTGAGTTAAAACATCACTTCTTTCTAATATTATGGAATGACAATTATGAACATAAATATCTTTATAATCTCACACTGACCACAACTAGCCACTTTTAGTAGTTTGACTCATTTAATCAATAAGTAGACTATGTATCTATTATACACATTGTAAGTTTTTAAAAAATATATTGAAACTGAAAGAGTTCATTGTTCTTGCTTCAGAGATGACCACTGTTAAATTCTTATATTTTTTCTTTAGGCCACTATTAAATTCTTATATTTTCCTTTATGTTTCTCTCTCTCTGTATTCTTGTCTATGTCTGTATTTGCTGTTTCTTCCACATTAGACTGTCAATCTGAGAGCTGAGAATTTTGTTTTAAAATATAGTACATGGTATATAGTATGTATCTAGTAAATGGAGACTGAATTGCTTGTAACTAAAACGATCATGACTAAAGAAATTTGGCCCACTAACACCAAGACATGATTAAGATGTGTGGTTTAATCAAACCTAACTATGTTTTTGTTGTGGTGGTAGTAGGTTTTATTGTTGGTGTGGTTTTTTTTGGGGGGGGGTATTCTCACTATGTAGCATAGACTGGTTTGGAACTTGGCATTCTGTCTCAGCTTCCCAGTGTTGGGATTACAGATATGTGCTACTAATACTTGGTCAGAGACTTTGCTGTTGGTAAGGTTTAGGAGAGTACTTGATACAAAAAAGATGATACTATAGTAAGAATTTATATAGTGGTATTAATTGATCTGGTATTTGATTATTTTCTTAGTTATTCATTTTATTTCTTTTTTCATTTTTTTATAAAAATACTTTTTGAGATTAAAAAAATTGTATGTGAGTGTTTTACTTGGATGTATATGTATGTATCACATGCATGCATTGTCTGCAGAGGCCAGAAGAGGGCATTGGATCCCCTGGAACTATAGTTATTGTAGCTGAAGTTTTTTCCAGACCTGCCCAGCCCCACGGACCCCACAACCACTTATAAAATAATCACTGAGAAGCTTATATTAATTAGACTGCTTGGCCATTAGCTCAGGCCTACCATTGTCTAGCTCTTACACTTAAACTCACCCCATTTCTGTTAATCTATATGTCGCCACGTGTTCCATGGCTTTACCTGCTGCCTTTATATGTTGCTCCCTGGACAGTAGGCTGGCGTCTCTTCCTTAGCCTTCCTTTTTCCAGAATCCTCTTCTCTGCTTGTCCCACCTATACTTCCTGCCTGGCTACTGGCCAATCAGCATTTTTATTTATCAATCAATCATCGCAACATATGTTTACAGTATATAGGACATCCCACAGCAAGTTATAGACGGTTGCTAACCACCATGTAGGTGCTAGGAATCAAACTCTAGTCCTTTGGAAGAGCAGTTAATGCTCTTAACAACTGAGCCATCTGTCCAGCCCCCTGAGTTTCATTTCTATCTTAATATAATTTAATATTTTATTTGTATTGTACTATTACTATACTATTTTTAGGATGTCAAATTAATGGTTTCCCAATATTATGTTTCATGTGAGCCTGTGAGGAGAATTATTATATAAATACATCATCCTTGATTTTATGTTTCAAGGACTTAAAGGCTTGCAGTGAAGAGTATATAGGCTTTTAGGAATATTTTCAGAAAACTGAAAATTGAATTTGAACTGGATGTGATCATATGTTGAAGGCTGAAGCATTACATTGCAGTAATACTTTTGTACAAACTTGTCATGTTACTGACAGCTAAGGCATGATTACTAACTTACTTTCTATTTGTCTGACTACATCTCTTCTGCCTTTTAGGAGAGAATTGATTGAATAGTTAGAAAGACTCGGGGACTTCACCAAAAGGTGTTACATTCACCAGCTATGGTTTACTAGAACTGGTATATAGATCAAAATCAATAAAGGAGAGAATTGTGTGAAGTAAAATCCAGAAAAGTTCCATGGGTGGAACTTGTGGTTATATTTTGCTGTGGTGTCACAGACTGTACTGACTTTTCGCTCAACACATACTGACAGTATGGAGGGTGTTGTCTTCAGGGAGATTCTGACTGATTTGTAGTGGTAATGGTTTTTATAGATCTCATTGGTTTTTCATGTAGATTACCTTAGTCTTCTGCCCGTAGGAGACAGAGCTGATAATGCTGACCCGGAGTCCCCACTCTAAGGCACATTGTTAGAATATGAGTATGGCACAAGGCCCTATATAAAGGCATCTTTCCCAGGCATCACTTTTCAAGACCCCCTAGGTAGAGTTGGACCAAGGAGTCAAACTTTTGAGGAGTTATTTGCTGAATAAATAGATAAAGGATTTGACCTTGTTGAGGAGGTCTGCACAATCTGTTCTGAGTAAGAAGTAGTTCAGCTGAAACTGTAGGTTAAGTAGGTATTACCTAGAGGAAGAGGCTGAGGGTTATTCCAGACTAATAACAGCTTCATGGTAAAAGGAAGTATAACTACTGGAAGATACTAAAAGGCTGGCGTAACTAATTATGGAGAGCAGTGGGGAGATGATGTCATGAAATAGGAAGTTGAGTAGTCAACATGCTAGTCAGAATCAGGTTAGGCTATATACAGGTTTAGAGAAACAGTGGTCTTACAGTAAGTAATCAATTTCCTCTTTTCTTTTATGACCACAAACTTCAAGGCAACAGTTTTGTTTCTTTGTGTATGTCTGCTATTTCAGAGTTTTCTATAATGTTCAAGATCATTGCCAGAGTTTGGTCATTCTAACACAGTTCCAGATGCCAGATGGTAGAAAGCAGGCAGTACACTCTGTTGCCTTTATGGACATTTACAGAATTTGTCATATGCTTACTTTAAAAAGTTAAACAAAACTTAGTAACTTGAGTTAGCAAAGGAAACTAGCAAGATTGTCTTCATTCCAATCACTGTGGACCAGGCCAAAATTTGGGTGTTCAGCTCTTACACAAAAAGAAAAAGGTAGATACTGGAGAACAACTGTCGGATTATACCTGAAGGAAAGGGACAGGTCACATAGTGTATTTTAGGTTGATGGACACTTTCCCTTTTTAGTTTGCTTATTCAGCATCAGTGATACATTTTAGAATTGATACAGTGAAATAAATAAGTTTCTCAGGGTTTTCAAATATTCTTTGAGATTCAGGGACAATAAATCAGTATTCCTGGGAATTAGGATTCTTTTAAGTGTACTTCTAAAAGTCTTAACACTATTATTTGAGAGACTTTTTTTGCTTGAGAATTTCATACATGCATGTAATATGTGTTGATCAAATCCCCTCATTCCTTTCTACTCACTTCCTTCTTTGATCTGCCCTCATAATCGCATTTCTGTCCCAGTCTGATATACTCTGCTTTTAAACCCACTACTGAATGTTGCCTATATGTGCAAGGGTAGAGGGCTGTGTGCCAGAGGATGGGTAGTCTCTACAGGACCACATTCCTGAAGAAAACTGACTCTTCTTCATTAGCTCCTCAGATATGTATGTGACTTTATGAACTCCTCCCCCATCCATGCTGGGATGCTGGCTGGCTTGATCTGCACAGGTCATAAGCATGCAGTTGTAGCTACTGAGCGTTCATGTGTGCAGCAGCCCTCATTAAGATTGTTCTCTGTATTCTGTGAATGGCTTTGGCAGGCTTAGTTTTAGTATGAGGGCCATGTAATTCAGTGAAATAAGTTGGAATTTATTTTATTTCTATTATCTTGAAGAATTTTTGTAAAGTCAGGATGATTGTTTTTCAGTGCCACTCATAGCGGCCCACCCCTTTAAACCCAGCACTCACGAGGTAGAGGCATGCAGATCTTGGAGAGTTCGAGTCCAGCCTGAGACACTGTCTTGAAAAAGCAAAGCAAAACAACAAAAAAGATTTTTTTCTTTTCAAATTTTGGTAGATTTGGCCTATAAGGTCATCTTAGTTTGGCATTTGTGAAAATCTTTTAAACTATTCTGTAAGTTTAATAAAAACTTCAGGCTATTTATTTCTTTTAGAGTTTCCCCCTAGAATTTCTCAATTTTGGCAAGAATATATTATAGAGATTCAGCTGTGTATTAAAGCTATACCTTGACCAGCCAAAGGTCCTGTCAAGAGGCAAGCCATTTATTATGAATATTTGGTTCTACCCAGCCTTTAATATCTCAGCTGTCTTCTACTATGTAATTCATGCATGTCCAAGTATTTCCAGACCTGCTGAACTTCCAGGTGACTTCCCTGCTAGGTCATATAAGCAAAGACAAGCTGGCAGGAGACACAAAGCTTTGTTTCTTGGGCAAATGAAGCTTAGACCATCTCCCTGACCGGAGGCCTAGTGGCTCTGCAGAGCAGCTGACTGAGAACAAAAGAGGTTTCTACATATCAAGGTGACAGGTCAAATAACATTCCTGAGGAGGCAGAGAATTGTGTGCCCCAGAAAAGAAAGGGTGGGCATTTTCTGCAGAAAGAGACAGAATGGCATGGCGAGAGTGAAGAGAGGAAAACAGGTTCTGTAGAGGGTAAGCAGATCTCGGGTAGAGTTTACTGAGTGCCAGGAGTAGAGAGTAGTGGAAATGGAGAAAGAGGAAATAGAGGATGAAGATGAGGCTGGAAGCATAGGAGTTTAGTTGTTAGCAGGACTATGAGCTAGGGAACTAGACAGAACTGAAGCTATGTAGACAGGATTTCATCCCAGAGAAATAAAGTAGATGGATAAGAGCTTGGTATGTCTAGAGTTATTCCTGCCTTGAATGCCTAATGGAGCTATATAACTGAATTGATAGAATTTTGTCTTAGAGGAATAAAGTTAACAGACAAAAGAATGTACATAGTATACATAGATTTTTTTTCCCCTCAGATATCCCACGCCAGATGTAGCAAGCCCCCGGACCCTGGGTAGTCTATATTTGGCATTAAATTTTAAATTTATTTCATACGGTTATTAACATTTCCTTATTTTATATATTTTACTTTTAGGCATATTCTTGAGTTCTACATTCCTTATTTATGTGTTTATATAAAAGTAGTTTTATTATTAATATTTTACCTTTAGTATTTCACAATTTGTTAGTGTTAAGATAACAACCTAGTCTTGTTTGTATTTTCAATCCTCTCCTTAATTTCAACTGAATCGTTCTGAAATACTTTTTATTATGTAGTTTCTCTATTAAAAATCTTTAGGAAATCTTTAAGATCATTGATTTGTAAGTTAGTAAATGACCCCTATGACTACAACCATACCAATACAACCAAAAATGCTCTGTAGTTTTTTTTTTTTTTTTTTTTTTTTTTTTTTGGTTTTTCGAGACAGGGTTTCTCTGTGTATTTAGTTCTTAAATATATCATCTTAATTTGTTCCTTTACATAAACTCTTGCCATATTTTAGAATGAATTTTATTCTGTTTGCTTTATTTATTTAGTCCAAATTTTCAAAGTTACATAAAAATATAAAACTTTCCTTTAGAAAGGACCTCTGATATCTCAGTTAAAATTATTTCTTCTATATTAGTTTGGTTTTCTGTTGTTCATAACTCTGTGTGGCTCCTCATTCCCCAAGTTTCTTCATGAGCAACATGCTTATCTCCGTACTTAGTTTGATTGTGTGTTTTTGAGATAAGGTCTTACTATGTTGAACACTAAAGCTTAAGGGATCCTACTTCCTCAACCTCTTAAATTTACTTTTTATTTTAAAATTTAATAGTGTGTGTGTGTGTGTGTGTGTGTGTGTGTGTGTGTGTGTGTGTTGTTATGTGGTATTGCATATCTATGAGTCTTTGGGCATGTGTTCTTACATACAGACAGATGCCAAGGCAGGTGTCCAGCATCTTCCTCTTATTGTTGTGTGCCAACTTTGGAAAAAAGCATTGTTTTCCTCTTAAGAAGCCAGACTTTGCCTTATTCACGGTTGTGTTTGTGTGTGTGTGAGTGTGTGTGTTGTTTTGTGTTTTTTTGAGACAAGGTCTCATTGGGGAGCCTTGGCTGGCATTGAATTTGCTATGCAGACCAGGCCTGCCTCGAATTCAGAGATCCGCCTGCCTCTGTTTTCTGAATGCTTGGATTAAAGATATGCACCACCATGCCAGGCCGATTCACTGTTTCTGCCTTTTTTTTTAATTATGTATGTGTGTTTGCATGTGGGTTTGTGTACATGAGTGCAGATGCTCCCAGAGACCAGATGTATTGGATCCTTTGGAGCTAGAATTACCTACAGTTGTGAGATGTCTAATGTGAATCAAATCCAGGTCCTTTGTAAAAGCAGCAAGTGCTTGAAACTGCTGAGGCATCTTTCCAGCCCCTTTCATTGCAACTCATTTTGTTGATGTTTACATTGAATGTAAAGGTGTTGTGAGCATTGTAGAAAATAATATTTTATAAAGTAGTTAATGATCTTGCTAGAGAAGCCCATATGCATATATATATACACACACACATAAATATATTTAAAATCAGCTTAGTATGATGTCTGCCATACAGATTCTAGAGTCAGACTGTCTCTCAGTTAGCTATGTGTCTTTGGGAAAAACCACTTAATTTTTTGTGTCTCAGCTTCTATAAATATAGCATAAAAATATTATTTTTGTAGTTTGTTGGGAAGATTAAAATAATAAAATGTGTAAGGTACCCAGAAAACTATCTGGTACAAAGGAGGTACTACTAACTTTTTCTTGGCTCATGTTTATATAAGATGTATGTATGTAGTCTGTTGAACATAAAATATGATGACAACACTGGCTTATGATTGAGTGAAAATATGTGGACAATATACTCTCTTGTTGGAAGAAGTACATTAAGGGGAGGACATTCCTTTGTTCTAGTCAGCTGTTTTAAGTTAGGCTGGTTGGTTTTGCTATCTTACCTGGACTTGTTTTCAGTCTTAGTGGTTGCTAAGTGTCTTTGACTGTCTCAAATCTTCAACTCAAGAATTTTATCAAGTTCCTGAAAGTAGATCAGAGCGGGAACTAAATGTTTATGCTAATGCTATATGAACTAGAATTTGAATACTACTTCTGTTTGGGGGATGTTTTGCCAATAAAAAAATTTAAAGCAAACTCATTGTATTCTTCTTTTTTTCTATTTGTATAGGTAATTAATAATGCTTGTGCCACTCAGGCTATTGTAAGTGTGTTACTGAATTGTACCCATCAAGATGTCCACTTAGGAGAGACATTATCTGAATTTAAAGAATTTTCCCAAAGTTTCGATGCAGCTGTAAGTAGTCTTCTTAACCTTAAAATGACCTATTTGTGATTGTTCTTGTTGTAATAGGCTACTTTTCAATATTGTTTTAGATGAAAGGGTTGGCACTGAGCAACTCAGATGTGATTCGACAAGTGCACAACAGTTTTGCCAGGTAAAAGATCTGTGCCTGTCTGTCTGTCTGTCTGTTATCTCTCTCTATCATTTTTGTCCCTAGTGTTTGCTCTCACCACTCCTTTTTATTCCCTGTAGACAGCAGATGTTTGAATTTGATACAAAGACATCAGCCAAAGAAGAAGATGCTTTTCACTTTGTCAGTTATGTTCCAGTTAATGGAAGGCTGTATGAATTAGATGGATTAAGAGAAGGACCAATTGATTTAGGTAATTTGCTTTCTGTTCTGATATTTCACATTGGAGAAGGGAAAACAAGATTTTATATTCTCTTTTATGTTAGTTCCAGTTCTGCTTAAATTTTGAGGATGAAAGCTACTTTGAGGTAGTATGATATGATGGTCTTGAGCACTTGATGAAATTAAATCACAGATCATATAGGAAGGACTTACTGACCCTATTCATTTGGGGCCTATGATTTTTTTTCTAAGGGAATGTGCTTTCTCAACACATAACTCACATAATTTATTTTTAATTAAAATAAGTAAATTTATTTATTTTGAAACATGGCTTCTGTCTAAGAAGCTGGCCTTGAATGCTCAGCTCTGCAGTGTAGAACAAGAGAAGGGGAAAGGATCTTAAGGGAGTTGGTCATGGAGTCCATGTGACAGGAAAGCAGAAATGGGAGAAAGAAGGAATCAACTAGAAGGGGGTAGGAGGCATCAGGAAGGGCACTGTGGGAAGACAGCAAATGGAAGCGAAGTAGAGTGAGGTGTGTGTGGGAAAATGCCATCATGGAAAAGCCATGCGCTTCATGATAACCTAAAATATTACTTAAAACTCTGTGTGAGAGAGAACAAGAGTGCAAGTGCACACGAAGCTCTACAGTATGTGATGGACAAGGACTCCTAACTGAACTACACGCCAGCTCTTCCCAAAAGAATTAGAGTTCTTTTGTATGACTTCATTAACTTTCTTCTTTTGTTGTATTGGATTGCAATCCAGCAGACATTTGCTTTATTTGAATCTGGTACATGCTATTGATTAAACTTTATACTTTCATACATAAAAAAAAAAATATTAGGCCCAGAAGTGCAACTCAGTGGTTCTCACCTATCATGTGTGATGACCTAGGCTAATTCCCCATCACTGAAATAAATAATTAAATAGGTTTGTTTTGTTTATATTTTTTGATCATTTTCCGCATTTATAACTAATAATTCATCTAGTGAATTTTTTGTCTTTAAGAATATTTAATTATTCTGTGTCTGTTACAGTAATTTAGTAGAAGTTAGTTTTCCTTAGTTTGATGATTAATTTTATCTCTGCGTGTCTTCTGTTGACTTCTGTCTGATCAGCAACTGTTTATTCATTATAATTATCAAGTATAAAGGAAGTAGTAGACAATAGAATTGATACATTTATTGTACAGCTGGTGGTTGTGATATAACTTCTGGGAGAAAGAAGATTAAAACATTTTGGCTAAATGGTCTTGTATCATAGGTGTTTTTCAATTTTAATTTTTCCTAGAATATAGTAATTATAAAAAGTAGTTTTTATCCATTATGACGTTTCTATGCATACATATGATATATTTTGCTCTTTTTCACCCTCTATTACTCCTTATCACTTTTTATTTTACATTTTTGGAGAGTCAGACAATAAGGAAGTCCTTATTTTTGCCACTAACGTGTGGATTTTTTTTTCTAAGCCTTCAGTTTTTTTTTTTTTTTTTTTTTTTTAAAGATTATTTATTAAGTACACAGTGTTCTGCCTGCATGTGTGCCTGCACTCCAGAAGAGGGCACCAGACCTCATTACAGACGGTTGTGAGCCACCATGTGGTTGCTGGGACTTGAACTCAGGACCTCTGGAAGAGCAGCCAGTGCTCTTAACCTCTGAGCCATCTCCCCAGCCCCCCAAGCCTTCAGTTTTGTTATCTATAAAACATAACCTTAAAAAAATTGATTAAACAATTTGTGTGTAGAGGGAGGAAGAGAGAGACTATGAATAACCATATCCAGGGTTCCATATGTGTTAGGCAAGCACTCTGTCACTGAGTGTAGTGATCTTTATCTCATGATTGTACATTTAAGTGAGTTATCTTCCTAATTTATTCCTTACTTCCTCAAGTATTTTAGTGTCTACCAACATATCGGTTGCATGATAGCATGGCACGATGTTAACTGATAGTATGACAATGCAAACAATAGTATTCTTTCTGATATCAGAAAGTAAGATTTGAAGCTGAGCGTAATTACATTAAAAATAATTGACAAGATGGATGGTGGCTCACACCTACAGTTCAGGCTCTGGGAAGGCTGCATCAGAAGAGTTGCATGTCGTCAGGCAGAGTAGACTACATACTGAGACCTTTAAAACACACACACACACACACACACACACACACACACACACACACACACACACACACATTTGTGTAAGTCCTGAATTTACTTAAGTATTGTTGATTACAACTTTGGGAGAATGTTAATGTTGTCTTTTCTATTTTTGTTTTAACTGATTTACATTTCCTTCTAGGTGCATGCAATCAAGATGACTGGATTAGTGCAGTGAGGCCAGTCATAGAGAAAAGGATACAAAAGTAATGCTCCACTCATGTCATTGATGTATAAATCTGGTTTTTAAGGTTTTTCTTAATTAAAAAAAATTAATTCTTTAATGTTACATGTTAAACATCTGACCTACTCTTGATTAAATTAATGCGTTCAGAAAATGTTTTAGAAATTTTATTTAGGATATGGCTAGTAAACACATTGATCTCCATTAAGTGAGGATTTTTTCTTTTTGTTTTGTTTTGTTTGGCAGTGTAGGGTATCGAACCCAGGGCCTCAGGTATATTAGGCAAGCGACCTACCATTGAACTACAGCACCAGCCTTAAATGAGCTGCTTTTTACGGCTAATATTTGTACAGATAGTTTTGGAGTGTTGTTTTGGGTTTTTGAGGACTTTCAAAATAAAGTTATTTTGAAATAATTATCCATGTCCAGTTCTAAGAAGTAATAGGTTATGTGTACTGTTTACCTTGTAATCTTACAAACCTACACTTTAATAACACAACTGAGATACTGATACTGGTATAGACAAGGCACAGCAAAATTCAGTCTCACTTTAGGATCCTTCATGTTGTGCTTTTTATACCCACAGCCAGCTCCCTCCCCAGACACCCACTCTCCCTCTGTTTACACTTCAATTCCTAGTTTTATAATTTCACATTATATACATGGAATAGTGTACTTTATCATCTTTTAACATTAGATCTTTTATTCAACATACTCCTTTAGAAGTTTTTGTTGTTGTTTTGTGGTGGTGCTAGGGATCCAACCCAGGGTCTCGTGTGCAGCAAGCCAGCACTTCACCACTGAGGTACATCTCCAGCAACAGTTAAGCGTTGTTGACGCCTAGTACTCTGTAGTGTAGATGTTGAAAAAAGTCTTTAATTCTGATCAAGTTCAGTTTATCAATATTTCTCACTATGAATTGTGTTTTTGTTGTCAAGTTTAAGAATTCTTTGCAAAGCCCTAGATTCTGTTTTATTTGTTTTCCCTAAGAGGTTTATAGTTTATTATTTTTAATTTAATTCTGTGAAGTATTTTGAGATAATTTTGTGTATGGTGAGTTGTTTAGGTTTAAGGTCTGTTTCTTTAGCTTGTGCATGTTCAATTTCTCCATCACCAGTTGTTGACAAAGCTACCTATTCTTTACTGAATTTCTTGCATAACTGTCAAAAATTTGTATGTGATCTGGGCATATTTGTGTGATTGTATTTCCGCATTCACAGTTTTTTCCTTGATCTGTTTGGCCTCCTTCAGTGCTATACAGACCTATCTGATCACCATAGCTGTGAGTCTTGGTAGCTGGTGACCTGTGCTTTGCACTTTCGTTTCTTCCTTCAAAGTTCATTTAGCTATTAGAGTTGCTTTGTTTCTCACACATTTTAGTATATTTCCTATCATGGTTACAAAAGTTCTTGGGAGATAAGAATTAATTTTTTTTTTTTTAACAATTTGAGAATTGTTATTTCTAATGTGTTGAGCTTTTCAATCCCTGATCATGGTATATTTGTTTATTTAGATCTTGATTTCTTTCAGCATTTTGTAGATTCAGCATATATTTGTTTTTCTGAATTAGCTAAGCACTTCATATTTTTGAGTGGTATAATAAACGATGTTATACTTTAATTTTTGTTTTCTGTGTTGTCTTGCTAATTAACAGAAAGAGAATTGACTCTTTTCTTCTTTGTTTTACATTCTTGAACTTCAGTGAACACACATATTCTCTGACATTTCTACCTAAACAAAAATCGGATCTGTAAAAGGGAGCAGCTTTGAACTTCTCCTTTCATTTTGATCAGTTTTGCTTTATATGTTTCTAGTTCATTTGTTTAGTGCTTGCATATTATGATCAATGTTTTATGTTTAGGGACTGATATTTCTATCAACATGTAATGTCTGTTTTTTTTAATTTTCTTTGCCATGAATGTTTGTGTAGTACCATAGCCATTTTTGCTTTATTTTGACTAGAAAAAAAATGCACATCTTTCTCAATCCTTTAATTTTCAGTTTGCCTAATGGCATATTTGAGATGAATTTTTTTGTAGGCAGTGTATATTTGAGTGATGTTTTCCAGTCCATCCTATCAGTCTTTTAATGTATTGAGATCATTTTTATCAAATATAATTGACATAAAATTACATATAAAATGCATAATACATTTAATATAATTAGTGTGGTTTAATTCTGTCCTTCAGATTTTTTTGATAATTTTTTTTTGCTTTTCTATTTTCTGTTTTCTGCCAGTTACTCAGACATTTTTTTTAGAATTCTGTTTCTTTTTATCTATAGCATTTTTTTTGTTGTATATTTTGGATATTTTTAGTGATTTCTTATCAATCTATTTTTGTCAGCATTTTACCAGTTAAGACAGTAATGTGAAAATCCTTCTTTCCTTTCCATACTTTGGCTGTCCAAGGGATGTGAACACCACTGCTATTCGTAACTCCTCTGTGCATACTTTAGGAGCACATCAGCTGTAGAATGTTTTGCTTTCATCATGAAACAGCTTAGAAAACTTAAAGAGAAGATGCATGTACCATATGGAGCTGTTTTTACTTTTCCTGTTCTGTCTTGCTGATGTTTCAGAATTCCTTCTGTTACCATCTTTGTTCTGTGTAAAAAACCTCCTTTGGCTTTTCTTTTAGGGTGGATTCCCTGCCAGTATATTCCATTTTCTTCTTCCTTAGTTTCTTTAGAGATATCTTAGTTTTTCTCTTCCTTTTTGGGAGAAAAGTCTTATGAGATACAGAATATTTAATTGAGCCAGGTGGTGGTGTTCTACGCCTTTAATCCCAGCACCCAGGAGGCAGAGGCAGGTGGACCTCTGTGAGTTTGAGGACAGTCTGGTCTGCAGAGTTCTAGGACAGCCAAGGGTATACAAAGAAACTCTGTCTTGAAATTGTCTTTTTGGTGTTTGGAGAGTGTTAGACTCCTGGACTCTGCCTGATCTGGTTCCTGCTTCTCAGGAGTTTTATCTTCATCTTTAGTTTTCTTCAGAGGTGTGACTATGCTGTTCTTGTGTTGATTTCTGTAGGTTTTTCCTCTTCAATCTATATATTTGTATTTTGCCAAACTCGGGAAGTTTTCAGCTATCATCTCTTGGAAAGTTTAAAATTAGCTCTGTTCCCTTCTTCCTGGCCTTCAAGCACTCAAATATTGGATCACTCTTTTAGTCCCGTGGGTTCCTGAGGCTTTTGTTGTTCTCCCTGGGCTGCTTGCTTGCAAACACTGCCCCACCCTTTCCTTTCTTTAGATAAGGTCTTCTTATGCAACCCTGGTTGTCCTGGAACTCTCTATGTAGACCAGGCTGACGTCAAACTCACAGATTTGTCTGCATCTGCTAGGTAAACCAATGCAAATATGGGCTTATATTTTTATAGTATGTTGTTATCTTGATTAAGTATCCTTTATATGTTACAGATAATTTCTAATATAATATTCTTAAGGCAGTTCTTACTGTCATGAGCTTTTTATCAGTTTCAGTGTAATAACAATTACAACAGGATATAATTTTATTAAAATAAATATTTCATATTTACTTTTAAGTTATAAATAAAAACTTGAAATATATTAACTAACAATAGACACTACATCATGAATTGTAAGGAACTGTGTAGTATTATCAGAATCTAACAAATGTAAAGTCTTGGTGTAATTCTTTTTTCTGAGATCTTAAGTAATAATTGTCCTCTCTCTTATAAGGAGGAATGAGGAAAATATGTTATTTTGAATGTTTTACATGAAATTCATAGTAGTATAGAACATTTAAAAATACTTGCAATTGATGAAATTTAGATAATCTTTTGCTGCATTATACTCTTTCATAATACAAAATCTTATTAAAATGCCAATTTTTATTGTTAGCTAGCCTAGTGATAATTTCATTTACCCCACTATGTAGTAAATACAATGTAGTATCTTAATACTAATGATTTTATAATTTTTATTACATTATAAACTTTTTTTTTGTAGGTATAGTGAAGGTGAAATTCGATTTAATTTAATGGCCATTGTATCTGACAGAAAAATGGTATATGAACAGAAGATAGCCGAGTTACAAAGACAACTTGCAGAGGTTTGTGGTCATATATTACAATGAAGTATTTTAATACTAATGATTGTATAATTGTTATTACATTATAAAATTGTATGTCTAGTGAAGTTGAAATTTGATGTTATATATATCCTTGGTAGTGTGTATCTGGGAGGATTGCTGGGGGGGAATATGTGTGGAAGCTGGAGGGGGATATCTAGTATCTTGTTCTATCACAGTGCATTATTTTTTTTTGACACAAGTCTCTCACTAAACTTGGAGCTAGGCTAGTGGCCAGCAAGTCGCAAAGCCTTTCCTAACTTTGCTCCTCTAGCACCAGTGTTAAAGGCGTGTGTGTGGTCGTTCCTGGCTTTTTCTGGGTGCTGGTATATGAACTCAGGCGATCATGCTTGAGCAGGAAGCACTCTTGCCCATTGAGACTTCTTTGCCTTCCCTGTGGCCTTTATGTGTACAATTTTTAGCATAGGTATTGTATTTTCTCAGGAGAAAATAACTTTGGTTTTCCTTTTCAAAATAGGTTTGTTTAATCAAGTGTTTAATCTAGTTTAGAGATCTAGGGAAGATATTCTGAAATTATGCTACTTAGTTTTAATTACTAGCTTTTTCAATTGGTATTTTTCTCTGTTTCTTAATGTAGCATGAAGATGGAAAAGAGAGCTAATGGTAGAGAAAGTCTTTTAAAAGTCCTTTGATTCCATCTTAAGACAGTTTAAGCAGATTTATTTTGTAATTTAACAGATTGTAACAATAAAGTATATTACAATATTGGTAGCAGATGAAAAAGTCATGTGTTACACAACATAGAAACATGGAAGGTGTATTTAGGGCTTTTATTCTTTCATTTTTTTTTCTTATTGGGCTGATATTCTTGCCAACATTAAGTTGAAATTTGAAAGTAATTCTAGATCTTAATCATTTAAATGTAGTCATGACTCAAGCCACAGTCATTAGGGTGCTGCTTTTTTTTCCCTTCTCACTAAGGAGGAACCCATGGATACAGACCAGGGTGGTACTGTGTTAAGTGCTATTCAGTCAGAAGTTGCCAGAAACCAGATGCTTATTGAAGAAGAGGTACAGAAGTTAAAGAGATATAAGGTACGTTTTTTTTTTTTTTTTTTTTAGTTTTTTTCGAGACAGGGTTTCTCTGTGTAGCTTTGCGCCTTTCCTGGAACTCACTTGGTAGCCCAGGCTGGCCTCGAACTCACAGAGATCCGCCTGCCTCTGCCTCCCGAGTGCTGGGATTAAAGGCGTGCGCCACCACCGCCCGGCTATAAGGTACGTTTTTAAGAATGGGCTACTTTAACGTTTTCGAAATTCTTGAGATGAAGGTATGTTGAATGATTGCTTATCTGGCATCTGACAAAGTTTCACTTTTTAAATACTATTATGAACAGATTTTTACCCTGTAAGATGTCTCAGTTCACTGTGCCTACTGTTCTCCCTAATGATCATGGGGACACACAGGACTTCTTGTCTATAGGCTTTGAGAACGTCTGTGCTGTGTAGTGTGACGAGCTTCAGGCTCTCCTTGGACAGTGCCTGATCAACACTTGCAGTCATTTTTGCAAAAGTTAATTTATGTATTTTGAGACAGCCTCAAATACAGCCCTGGCTGTATATGCATATACTATGTACTGTATATGCATATACTATGTATAGAGTATGCTAGCCTTGAACCAGTGGTGATCCTCCTGCCTCTGTCTTCACAAGTGCTGGGATTACAGACACATGCCACTATAGACTAGCTGAAAATTGTGTTTACAAAGCACTAGGTGCTTGCCTGGCTGCTCATAGTAGGCCTTTTTAGGTTAAGAAGTAAAGTTTTTGTTTCTAATGGAGGTGAATTCATATTAATATTTGTTTAGTATTTAAAAGGCTTTCTACTTAATGCATAAATTGTATTTCTTAGTATGAAAATTTTGATTTCTCTGAACTTGACTCATTTGCTTCATGCATAGTAAAAATAGTACTTAAAATTTTTTAAATTAATTTGTTAGTGTACAAAATAATGGATCTCATTATACTGTTTTCATACATATGTGCCAGTACTGTTAGTTGAAGTTTTTTTCTTATAGTCTCTTTGATTCCTTATTATAGATCCCATTTTATTTATTTATTTTATTTCTTTATTTTTTAAAGGTTTATTTATTTATTATGTATACAATATTCTGTCTGCATGTGTTCTTGCAGGCCAGAAGATGGCACCAGATCTCATTATAGATGGTTGTGAGCCACCATGTGGTTACTGGAAATTGAACTCATGACCTCTGGAAGAGTAGTCAGTGCTCTTAACCGCTGAGCCGTCTCTCCAGTCCCTAAATATCCCATTTCAAATGTACATTCAAATCACTATGCCTTAAAATTACTTGAAATTTTTGTCTCTTGATTTTTGCTTTAAAATTCTTAGGTTTTTAAGACTCCTTATTTAATTTTGTTTAGTTACCACAAACACTTATGTAATCCTCGATCCTCCTTCACTCACAGTCTGTTTAGTAAGCGGAGAGTGGGAGGCAGGAACTTAGGTGCTGCATGCCTACATCATGTGTGTTTTCACGTGGAGCTTGAAGGCAAGGATTGTGTTTTTGTTGTGGTTTTTGCTCGCTTGTGTCAGCACGGTGTCACATTGTATTTAACAGCCAACGAATGTCTTAAAGATTGGGGAAAATGAAAGGATGGTGACTGAATCCAAGTAGGATTGTTTCAGATGAGGAGTGGGCAGGCTCCCAAGAAAGGGCCAGGTTTTATGGGGACAGGAAAGTAAGAGCTGGTAGCTTCAGCCATTATTTACCGTGTCACATAATACTAAAAAGGTGCACAAACTACCTATGACTTAATTGTAAGAATGTGTAACAAATCACACCTAGTTTAAAAGAAATTATAAATTCAGATTTATATGAGGGAATGTTGAAATGATTTAGAAGTGATAGAAGCTTTGACTATGGGAGAGGAGCAGTCAATTGAGCATCTAGTTGGAATGTATAATAACTCAGTGGTCATGAAAGGCTAGAAGCACATAATTTTGGAGACCGTTTACTTACTTCTCAGTGAAGCATGGATATTTTTTCCCTTTACCTTCACTGATAAAAAACAATCCCCAAGACATTTGTTGATCTTCAAAAACCAGAGTTCTCATTCGGCTGGGCTTTAGGAGTTGTGTAGTTACAGCAGCAGGGGTGTGAAGTGATCTTGTAGACCACCTTAAGTTTGCTTCACAGCTTGTGTTTATAAATATCCTTGGAATAGCTTTTTTTTTTTCTTCTTACTGCAGCAGATTGTCTAGAATGAACTGTTAAAAAAAACTTTGCTAAGCTAAGGGAAAGTGGCTGTGCCTAGGAAATGTTGCTACATGTTTTGTTGTACAATCTTTATTATCAGGAATTAAATCTCATTTCTCATACTCTTTATGAGAACTGACGATTTTAAGTTGGATGCAAAAAGATAATATAATCAGATGTGTTTAATTTTCAGATTGAAAATATCAGAAGGAAGCATAACTACCTGCCTTTCATTATGGAATTGTTAAAGACCTTAGCAGAGCACCAGCAGTTAATTCCACTTGTAGAAAAGGTATGTATCTCATTGGTGACTGTTCAAACTCAGATTAGATCCCCCCACCCCCTACATTGTTTTGAGCATGGATGGAGATAAAGTTTCTTGAAGCTATTGTAGTTTTTTTATTCTTTTGCATTCTAAGAGAAGCAGTGTAGCCTAATACTTTAACACAAAAACAAAGTATTTCCCCACTACTTTAGCATTCCGTAATTCTTAATGTCTAGAACCTGGGTTGTTCTGTATTAAAACATCATTCCTTTCTTTTAAAAAAAAAACAACAACAAATTTTCAGTGTTTATGGATTTTTTTTTTGGCTAATTTTGTAAAATTTTGCATTGATACAATAGAATTTAGAACTAGAATGGACATTGATGGGGGATAAAAGAATAATTTGGCTAGCTAATAGGTTTTCTTAGTCCTAATCTAGAATCCGTCCTCTGAGGGATAACTAAATAAGTAAGTGGAAAATTCTGATTTATTCTTTAGTGTTAGGCATTTAATAAAATTTTTGTGGAATAAATGAAGTACAGTTAAATTGTTTGTAAGTTTTATTGTAAATCAGCTTTTCTGAAAATGACCATCTCTGGATGCTCTTTAAATTACATGTTACCTGGCCCCCTCCCCAGATATTCTCATGTAGGGGAAGGAATCTTTAATAAGTTCCCCAAGTGATTCTAATGCAACTGATCTGTGTACCACATTTTGAGAAACACTTTGAGAAGACACTACTAGGCAAATAAAAATTTGGACCATTAATTTAAAGACAAGAATACATGGTAGGTATATTTTTCTTATTGATTTTAAAGTGTACAAAGCAAAGATACATTTTTGTCCCAGATTACTTCATATTAAAAATTTCAAATAATATTGATATTTGAATTCATAATATATTTGTGTTTACCTTATTACCTGATACATACAACCCATTTTTTAGCATTAAATGCAAACTTATTGTAGAAGGCTGATAACTTTTCTTTTCTACATAGGCTTTTCTGTTCATGTTCCTCGCTAAAATGCAAAACTGATTTTCAAGCTTTTATTAATAATTTATACCCTATGGTCGTCAGAATTGTTTACTAACAGGATATCTAGATATAGTAGTCTTTGGAACACCATGAACTGTTTCTGTTTTGAAAACACTAAATAGAGTTAGATGTGGTGATACATGCCTGTAATTCTAGTGCTTGGAGGTGGAGGCAAGTGGGTTTAATGGTCAAAGTTGTCCTGAACAAAATTTCTCCCTGGGAACCTATGGACAAATTATCACTTATGCAATGTAAATTTTGCTTTAAGGTTTGTTTTCAAATCTAGTATTTTTGTATAGATTAGGAAAAAAAAATTTTTCATGACAGTATATTCCCCAGATTATTATTTACTTTATTTACTTATTTTTTTTTTTTTGAGAGCTTAGAGAACATCTTTGCATTAGAACCATAGTTACTTAGTTCACATTGTTTTGGACACAAGGTGGCAGTATGTGAATATATAATATTAGTGTAACACCAGCTCTGTTGCTCTTTCTGTTTGCATATTTTTTAAGGAAAGTAGTTATCAACTGTCTAGTTTACCTAATTTTCAGAAATTTTTATTTAGCAATACTATATAAACAATGTATATATTTATTCTTTCTATATATACAGTGCTAACTGCTAGGTTTTGAGAATATTTGGATTCACCATGGTTGAGTTGTTTCCAATTGTTCATCTCATTTATCTAGCTGCACTTACATTCTAGGTATTTTGTTATGATATATAAATTTACTCAGCCAACTTGTGGCATGGTTTGGGTAAGGGTGAAATAACTATAGTATGCTGAGTGGTATCATGCGATTAATATCAACAGAGTCATGCTAAAAATTTTGGAAAAGCAGAGTGGCTTTCATGATGCTTGTTAATCATCATACTTTCAAGAAAAATTACCTATAGAATCAAGTGAATTTAGGTTTGGAATGTATAGAATTTAGTTTGTTGGTTGCCCCCACTCCCCCAGCCACCCTTTAAGGAAAATGGCTATTAGAGTGTGAAAGGGAGTAGGAGGAACAAGATGGAAAGATGTCACTTTAAGTAGTGGTGCTAAGTGCCAAGCAGAGACGCTGTCTACAGCCTATTGTGAAAGTAGTTGGGGCAAACATCTTTTCATTTCATTGAATAATAAGCAATGCAGAAGACTTTGATTTTCCCTTGATCATATGACTATAATGACATAGACTAAAATTTTATGGTTTTGTTATATGAGAGTTTTGTACATTGCATAAAAACTGCTCAGGAGGTGACCTAAATGTAGTTGTAAAACTTATTGTACCCTATACCAATTCTGTTCCTTGAAGCATAAAGTTATCTAGATTAAGATTCCGTATGTGAATCTTCTATTTATTTGGGTATATTTACAGTACTTTAAAATTTTTTATTTCAGCATATGTGTATGTGTGTATTTCAGCATATATATGTATATGCTAAATCATTGTCAATTCTGACTTTTAAAATTTCTAGTATCTATTATGTAAAATCATGAGTGTAGTTGATAGAGGGATTCAAAATGATTTTATAGCATTGAATTTTGAATCAGTTGATAAGTAGCTAACCCCTAAAACTTTTTCCTGTCCCTTAAATAAAGAAGTAAGTAGAACAGTGATCACAATATTTTTGTTAATTTTAGCAAACATTCTGTAAACTGTATTCAGAGACCAAAAGCAAAATAGATACTTTATTTTTTCACATTATGCCTAAAATTGAATTGTATTTTCATTATTTGAAAGTAGGAAGCTTTCCTGGGGATGGTATTGGATGTCTGTAATCTTAGCACTCATGAAACCTAGGCAGGATTGTGAACTGTAGAGCCATCTTAGGCTAAGAGTTTTGGCTTTAATAAGCCAAAATTTTTTTAAAAAATGAAATTTTGTATAGGATAAGGGTATACATATGTCTTAAATTCCAAATTATGTCTACTGATTAAAATGTTCATATAGCAACTAATTTTGCTATTTTTGTGCAGTAGTTAGACTTTAAATAATGCCTATATTTTATACATACATATTTTTTATAATAATTTGCTCTAGGTTTTGTATGGTTTGTCTTGCTTTTTTTTTTTTTTTTTTTTTTTTTTTTTTCTGGTGTGTGGGTTCAACCCACCAAGGTTGGGTAAGCACCTTATCACTATTTTTATCCAACTGGCCTTGAACTAGCCATTCTACCTCAGCCTCCCAAGTAGCTGAGATTATAGGCCTATACCACCACATTCATTAAGGCTAATGCAGAGCTCTCAATTTTTCATACTGCTGCATAATAGTTACCTGATATATAATAAAAAGTTATAATTGTTCTATTCTTTAATTGTATAATACAGAATTCTAATTTACTGGTTCTTTTTCAAAGACCAGCAGAATTGGTGTCACCTGAGACTTTGTTAGAATTGTAGAACCTCGCGCATTTTGATTCCTGAATCGTCATTCTCCATTTGAATAGGGACCCTAGTTGGTATATATATTGAAAAGCACTGCTGGAGGACAAGTGTCATTGACCTCTATTGAAACTTCTCTATTTGTTAATTGTGTGGCTTTGGTCAATTTGGTAATGTCTGTGAGCTTTGGTTTCTTTACCTACTAAAGAACAAATAGAATTACTGTGTTAAAGCTGTATAATTATGAGGTCAAATGACATCATGTGGAAAAAACATTTAGGTTGAATAAACTTATTGAATCCACTGATATATATTCTTTTACTGATATTTTATTAAGCTTTCTAAAATTATGTTAAATTCATTTAGTCCATTGTAACAAAAGTGTAGAGAATTTTTTAGACCTAGTTTGAATAAGAAATGGACAAGTATATGTACCTTTGGAATTCTCATGATTCAGTTTGACTTTATAGAATGAGAAGATTTTAATTATCACAATTAGTACATTTCATCTTCTGTAAACCAAAGATGATCATCTCTACTGAGGGTAAATAACTTTAGAATTCAACAAAATTGTTGCAAGTCTTAAGTTATAAACTGCCATGTTCTCAGTATCTCAGGACACACTCAGAAATCTCAATATTTGTTTGCTTATTTATTCATTTATACCTATCCTTTCTATGTTGCCAGGCTGGTCTCTTGTGTCAGCTTCCCCAGTAGCTAGGACTACAGTCCACACCATGCAGCTCTAGTAGTGTGAATATAAGCTTTATTCCTTGAGAATAACATTCTTTGGATGCTTTTTATTTTAGTATGATCTAAAACAATCTTTGAGGAGTTTGTAATATGCTATCTTTAATTTTTAGGCAAAAGAAAAACAGAATGCAAAGAAAGCTCAGGAAACTAAGTGAAGAGGATATTTGGACCTGTGTACACTGTGCTGTACTTATTTTCATGGAAACCATTAAATATTAAGGGAATGTGAACAACATCCTGATTGACTCAGTGCACGTTTGGTGTCCTGTCCTTTATGCATGGATTCAAAAACTTTCCTACCTGCATCATGTGCATGTAGTGCATATTAAATAAAAGTGGCATAAAAAGTGCTGGCCAAATTCCATTCTTTGATATTGAACCTGAGAGCCCCTGGTACTCTGGAAATATAACTGTAGTAACAAACCTGGGAAATAGACAAATGATATTTTTATCTGTAGTTGTTCTGATTAATACTTTTATTTGTTAGCTTAAATATACAATTTAAAAATGTCAGATTTTACTTAAACTGGGTCATCTGTTTCTAATTATTTATGGCAAAAATAATCAGTATTTTTGTTTTTGATATGTGTTTTGCGTATCTTAAAATTGAATTTTATCTCACGCCAATTTGATTTTTTAAGGCCAGTAATTTGGAAAGAATATAATACAGTTTCTAATGAATTACATTGCTATCTGTAAAGAAGACAATAAACATCCCAATTTTATTTTAGCAAACTTTCTTCAATTGTTTGGGGTTATTTGTTTATATATTGTAGGATTATTCTAGGAATGTCTGAATATTTTGCTTCAAAACAAAACTGGAGGTTAGAAAATGTCAATCTGAAGAGTTCAGAGTTACTCTCAAGTTTTCAAGATCTTGTTCTGTGCATTCATTGAGAATTAAAGGTTTGTTAACTTAAGTTATCTGATTGTTTAAATGATTGCAGTGGTAATAGAGTATTCATCTATGCCCATTTGAACGTACGTCCTGCAGTTTCCAGGAGTCATGTATGTGATTTCACATTGGATATAAAGACCCCCACACTGGATCTTTGTCTTTCAAAAGTTGTTTCTATTTTTTTTTCCAAATTAAACTTTTCTTTTTTTTAAAGATTTATTTAATCATTATGTATAGTGTTCTGCCTGCATGTATGCCTGCATGCCAGAAGAGGGCATCAGACTTCATTATAGATGGTTGTGAACCACCATGTGGTTGCTTGGAATTGAACTCAGGATGTCTGGAAAAGCAGCCAGTGTCTTTTAGCTCTGAGCCATCTCTCCAGTGCCCCCCACCCCCAATTAAACTTTAAAGGAAATTTTCAGTATGAAAAAAATTATTCATTCAAGCACACTTTTTAAAATCTATATCTGACTTTTTAACATTTTAATGTGAAATAATGTAATTTATTTTATTAGGTAATTTTTGAACATATTTTCCAGCTTCAGCTTTGATTCAGATTTAATTTCTTTAAATTAGCATACAAAGTGGTGTTTTATATTTTGGCATTTTCATATATCATTTGCTTTTTGGCTTTCCTTCTCTTTGCTCATTCTTGTATTTTTTAACATAACATGTATTTGACCTACCCACCTTCCTCAAAACCAGTTCTGTCTGTTTTGTGGGCCCTTTGTAATTTCATGATCACTCACATTTTCAAGAATACGATCCGATGAGAGAGAGAAAAAACATGTGTCGTGCATCTTTTGAGTCATCCCACTTAGTAATTTCTCCTGCAGATTCTGTACTTTTGTTTTTCTTTATAGACGAATAAATTTGTTATGAATAAGATTGTTATGTACAGAACCACATTTTTCTATTATCTATCTATCTATCTTCTATCTATCTGTCTGTCTGTCTGTCTATCTATCTATCTATCTATCTATCTTTGGTTTTTCAAGACAGGGTTTCTCTGTGTAGTTTTGGTGTCTGTCCTGGATCTTGCTCTGTAGACCAGGCTGATCTTGAACTCAGAGAGATCCGCCTGCCGCTGCCTCCCAAGTGCTGGGATTAAAGGTGTGCGCCACCACTGCCCGGCTCAGAACCATGTTTTAATTAGCCATTCACTTGGTTCCATTTCTTTGCTATTGTGAATAAAGCAGCAATAAACATGAGTATCTCTGGGATGTAGAGTCCTTTGAGAGTAGATATCCAGGAGTGCCCTAGCTGGGCTATGTTGGTAGTTCTCGTTTGGTTTGGTTTGGTTTTGGAGAAGCCTCCACACTGACTTCCTTAGGGGCTGCACTTGTGAATACTCCCAACAGCAGTAGTCCACCTTCAGACCAGCAGCACCACCCATGTCCTCAGTCTGTTTTCTTGGTGACATTCTCACCGAGGTGAGACAGACTCTCAAAGTAGTCTTGATGCATTTTCTTGATGGTTAAGGATGTTAAATTGAAAAATGTCTCTTGGTGCTGGGATTAAAGGTGTGCGCTACCACTGCCCGGCTATAGATTTCTAAGAATTATTTTTAAAGCCTCTGATAGTGGTATTATTAGATGACTCAGAATTAACAAAAGTTTTCAAGTTAAACTGGAAATAAATATTTTCAAATATAATTTCAGGTGATGTGGTCTTTCAGTTTCTTGTGAAGAAGTGGACTTTGCTCTTGATAGAGTAGTAATTATGGACTGTTTCCAAGCTGTGATTATAGTTATTTAAAATAGTTTCCCAGGGATTGTCTTGGACTCCCATTGATCTAACTCATTTGAGCTTAACTTCTTTTTTACACGTATACAAAGCACTTTAAATCATGTTTATCCCCCTTCCCATGCTACAACTCCTTCCTCCTAACTTGCCTTTTCTTTTTCTTACTAATCCACTGAAGTATGGGCCGTCTAGTGGGGGCCTGCGGACACACCAGAGGTCACAGCCCCGGAGAAAATTTCTCTCCTTTCTCCAGCGAGCACACTGCCAGTAGTTCCTCAGCTAGGAGTGGAGCCTCCTGGGCCCCTCCGCTGTCTGGGCTGGAGTGGTGATTGTCTTGATCTTCCCCGGTAGCCACAGCTGCTCTGTCCGGGAGATGCTGTCTTACAGCAGTCTTCCCTGACCTCTGGCTCTTACTCTTTCTGTACCATCGTCCTTTTTGTTCTCTGAGCATTTTGGAAGAGGTGTAATGTAAATGTCTTATTTATGGCTGAACATGTTTCCAAACTTTTATTGAGGCTTAAGTTTTATAAAGTTATACAATATTCACTGTAAAAAACATAGTAGCCACTAACCCAATAAATGAATGGAATACCAGAGAGAACCTAAAATAGACTTGTACTACTTCTTGATTTTTGACAAACATGGCAAAACAAGGAAGGACTTTTCAGCAGACGGACAGAACAGCAGAATTTCCATATGAGAAAAAAATGAACCATGACCTCAACACTTCTCCCAGAAATGAAGTTGAGTTTAATCATAGACCTACATGTAATAGCTAAAAAGCACAAAGGGTTTTTTGTTTTTGCAAAATGATACATGAATATCTTCGTGACTTGAGGAAGGCCGCAGGTTTCTTCAGTCACAGAAAGCAATAAGTGTAAAAGACCCCAAATTAGAGTATACTAAAACTAAAAACTTGTCACAGTGAGATGTAGTTAAGAGGAGCTAGTATCAAATGACATTTTAAATGTAGTTTTATAAAACTATTAATAGGCATATAATCTTATTGATCTAATTCTGCTAAAATGTGCTAAGAATAGTCATAGTTTAAGAATAGCATATCTGTCTCACAATTGTGAATGTGGGGCATTTCATGGCTATTTCTGCTTGTGAATAAAGAAGTCATTGTGTTGGTCCTATATATGATTTAAAAATGGAGCTCATGGGTAGAGAAAATGGAGAATGAACAACAAACCAGAAATAGATGCATGTTAGTTAAATGGACACAGTTTTGGAAGGAGTCGTTTAAAGACACTCAGTGAAGTTTGCCTTTCTGAAGTCTCATTTCACCACTGGGTAGAGAAAGGCACAGGCATTCTGTCCTATTGTGGTCAGTTCTAAAGGATGTGCTTCTGCTGTTGTAAACTCAGAAAACTTTCCAACAGCTGCAGACTACCTCCTCTCACCTCATGTTTAGTTCCCAAGAAGCTGCCCCATGTCTGGCAGAGAGCAGAAGATTGACTATGCTGCTGGAGTAGACGGATGTTTGTTTCTGGAGTTGTGGGGCACGGTACTCCTTTAGGTGTGTAATACATAATGAATTGTGCTGTTGGTTTCAGAGTAGTACCTTCAGTTAGTCTCAGTTGCCTAAAACATCTCAAAATACATTTAGATTCTTTTTTTCCTGTTGGAAGGATTTGGTTTCTTTCAAATGGTAAGGAGGACATAGAGGGGTTTTTTTTTTCCCCTATGTAAATATCTGTTTTTATGCTAGTATTATACACCCTCTGTACTGTATTATAGAATTAGATGACACATTATTTGCAATTTCTCATTTTTACATCTTTAGTAACTTTTAGGACTCAAGCTGTGCTAACTGTTAGAGGGGGAAGGAAGAATAATATTGAGAGTTTTGAAGCTGCCATCCTTTCCACGTAAAGCTATTGGAAGGTTTGGAGGAGTGGGCTCAAGTGTAAGTCTCCAGAATTTACTCCCAGCAAAGCATGTTGGCCTCATGGGATGTTTTCCTTCAACCACAATAAGAGTATCTACCATTGGAGAGAATCAGAATGTGCTGGTACACACTGGAATATAAAAAAGCAACCTCTGTATCTAAACATACCACCTGAAAAATAGCTAACAGGAGACAGCTTCTGTTTTACTTTGGCCTTGTAAATCTTTCATAGATTTTGCTGTAAGAGATTGTGGGATTTTTTCTTTTTTTAGCTTTACAGTCTCCACAGCATAGGAATATAGACTAGAAAGGATGTTGAGAGGGATGCTGAGTGCAGTTTCACTCAGTCACTTGGTGTTACCTTGTTCTACATCAGGATGATTCTTTAAAAACATTTGCCTAACATGTTTAGAGAATTGAAATAATAAAGAAAATTTTAATATAATTACATCATCTAGAGATAGTCATTGTATTAAAGAATGTCACTCCAAACAATATACATGTATTTTCTTTTTATGAAATTGTGGTACTGTTAAGTATTGTATGCTTTTTCAGACTTCATGTCTGTAAATATACTTGCATTACCATGCTATATATACTAATATAACCTGGTATTATACTATATAGATGTACTCAAATGTAACTAAGCCCCGCAGCATAGAATAAAATAAAATAGGCAAGCTATATATTTTGCTTTTTTTTTTAAAGTAATGTGAATTCCTAAATCTGTTAAACATGCATGCTACTTAATTTGTTCTTCCCCTCAATACATGTTTAATAAACCTAAACCCCTCTACTGACAAGGCCAATGGATCACAACTTTTAGCATACTTCGTACTTTTACTTTTTTTCTTGATTATGTTCTTGACAACTGTTGGTAATTTATTCAGCCTTAGAAATGTGTTATAAGCCATCTTTATACTCATAAATGCTGGAGATACAGTGGTAAACAAGATAAAAATCCTTGTCATTGTATTAAGATAGATAGGTATGAGATGGCATACACATTTCAAATAATTGAAAGAAGTATATTTGTGAAGCCAGCAATGTGGAAGAACGCTGTGAGCTGAAGCTTTTATAGATGGTCATGCAGAGGCCCTTGAAGAAGATGGTCTTATAAGGAGACATGTAAATGAAGAAGGATATCTTTTCTCCAGTATTTCAGCAGCATTGTAGGAATGGATTGCATACAGGTAAAACCAGTTTGTTTTAATTGAGAATACTAATATGTAATAATGTTTTATAGCTAAAAGGTGTGTGAAGGTTGATCTGGGGTGTCAGTATCAAAATCAGTTAAATAAGCAGAAAAGGGTGGGGTTGCTAGTCAACTTGCTTTTTATAATTTATAATATAGTTCCCAGGCTGCCCCTCCGCATTTGTGAGATAGTCCTATCTATCCCAGTCTAGCCTTGAACTGACTTTGTAGCCAAGGCTGGCTTTGAATTCTTGATTTTAGTGCTTCTACCTTCCACCACCACGCCTGCCTCTAGCCCTTCATTGTAACAGTGGGATTAAAGTAGTGGGGGGGTGCAAAAGTAGAGGAAAATTTGATGCATTGGTAGTTTTTAAAGGTAATTTGAACTCCCCCCATCATTAGAGGCAGAAATGTAACACTGAAAGAAAGAATGAAGTTACTAGAAAAACTATAACAATTACTTCAGAATAGAGAGGAAAGCCTCCCAAGAAATAAAGCAGAAATGCTTATAAATATAAAACTGTACAGCAACAGATGCCATATAACCCTCAGAATCAATAGAATTTTGCCACACATACAACATAGAACCTGAAAAATTTTGATGTGAAATAAAACTTCCATCAGATAAGGAGGGGAAAGGAAACCGGAAGGAATGGCAAGTGATATGAGCAAGCAGTTTGCAGGGTAATTCAGATGGTTGGAACATGCACAGTAAATTCCACTAGTTGTTGGGGAAATAGAAACACTTCAAGGAGTGCATTTCCTGCTTTTCTTTCTCCTACCTCCTCTCTCTCCTTCCACTTTCTTTATTCTTCCTCCTTCCCTTTTGTGCTTGATCTCTTGGGACACTTGTGTGTACCTCCTCACGTACTCCAAGCACTCTTCCCATTAGAATGTTTGTTTGCTCTGGAGCCCATGTTGGCCCAATGCAAAAACTGCAGTAGAGACAGATTCATACAGTGGAAGTACTCATAGGAGAAAACTCTGGGTTCATTAGATGCTTTATAGGGGCCATTGATGACCTTTACAGGTTACTAAGGAATATGTAGTGTAAGTGGTAACCATGTGAGCTCTGGGATCCAGTGGCTCCCAGAAGGCTGGTAATTATGATAATGATTAGAAGTTAATAAGCCATCCAGGATGGGCTTCCTAGGTAGTGTCTCCTAGTGAGGTTACCAAGGGCTGGGATCTGACCTTTCAGCTTTTAATTTGAAAATGCTAAGGACATTGACTAGTTAATCAAACTCAATAAAACTTGCAAGACACTAACGTATACCTGAAAAATACGATTTATTAGTTTACAATGGTAACTTCTAGCAGGTCAAATATTACTGCCAGCCTGTCAATATATTCTCTCCTTGGGAGATAGACTTACTAATGAAACCAAATTAAGAGCAGAAGGTTGGGTGAGTATTGACTGGCCCAAAGGAAATGGTTTGTCCTTTAGAGATATTGGCTGTGATAGCCCATTTTGGGCTTGGCCATGCTGGGGCTTCTACACCTCTTTGTTCAAAGCATTACTGTGTCCTTCACTTACATATTCTATGAGCAGGTGACAGTTTTTAAACTTCCATCATTGATACTTTCATGACTGATACTTTTCTACTTCCGTTCCTATATCAGCATATTTCTCAAGTGATGTAATTTAATTTAATACACATTTTTAAACTATTTTAATCTGGTGTTTTGGGTCATCAGGAGAGGATTCCTGAGCTCTCCTCCCTCTTTTCTTTTAAAACTATCTCTAGATGAGAGTACTATTTCCTGTAACCAAAGCGACTTCTGTTAGCCGTTTGAGTCTAATGTTGCCTGTATGACTTTACTGTTCTATATGCTTTTATAAGTCTGTAAAACACCAAAGGGTTAGTTAGCATCAAGAAGCCTTTTACAGTAAGTAGTCAGGATTTCTGAAGACCCATCTCTGCTCCAAGTAAGAGGCAGTAAGACAGCTAATGGGATGCTGGGAAAGGAACACTAGAGAATGAAAAGGTTTTATTGTTTAATCAATAGAGCATTGCTGGGTACAGTGGCATGTTTGCATCTCTCCCGTAATCCTTGAGCTGCCCTAGTATCTTACCCTGGACTGCTGCTCTCACCCAAGGGCCTCTGAGTATCTCCACATCCACTGTTGTCCTGGAGTGGCTGCCTTGAACTGCTAGGCCTGGTTTAGGCCTAAGGAGGAGCAGGGCCATATTGTAGCCAGCTGTACCTACCATTGGACCTGGCTTCCTGGTTCTGGCAGGATCCAAGCCCACACCATAGTCCCTGCCTTTCCAACAGCCATACCTGGATGCTGAATGAACCCGGGAGTCGGTGAACACTCTCCACCCAGTGTACTCTTTTTGCGGGGAAGAGATGTGCACAGCATACTCTTGAGGGAATAGTTGCCCACCTCTAGGATGAGCTTAAACCTTTTCACTTACACTCATTTATCATGGGAGGAATCTTTCACGAACTGTTGCTCAGGTTTTAATGCCTTCTAAAAGCTCACTAGCATAGTTTTTGACTTCGACAATTTTTTCCCTAGGAGATCTGCCTCAATACAAATCTTGCTACATTTGTCTTCAAGTTATCTTCAAGACTCCATTGTCTGCTCTGTCCTTTTCTCTGTCCCTCTTATTTGCCACAACAACTCAATTTACATGCTAGTCAAACTCGTTTAGATCGGCCAGAGCCTCTTCTACCTCATAAAGATAAACGAAGCCCAGTTTCCACAGTACTACCTGTCCTTTCTCTGTTGTCTCCCGGTCCCTGATATTTAAGGGGAGCTCTGGGGGGTCATAATTAACATTTATTAATGGCTCAAGTGAGCCAATCCGTTAGAGACTGATTTCCTTTGTGTTGCTTCAGATGTCACAGCTTTTGTCTCAAGGAGATGAATAGTTTACATCATACTCTTTCTCTACTTCTATGGCACTCAGCCTGACCCCATCAGCCCCCACGTCTCACAGCTTCACAACCCAGGCCATGAGCAGCTCCTTCATCCTTTGTTTAACGTGTTTCCCAGTCTCAGCAGTTGAGATGCTGAGCTTTCCCTGATTATCAGTTCCTAGTTTTGGGCCATTGTTAAAGTCTCCATCCATCCGTATGCTGGATTAGGGATTTTTCCCTTTCTCCGTAGTAAAGATCGTACCCAAAGGCTGTCTTCACTTTTTCCTTCTTTGCTCTTTGAGTCTTTCTATGGGTTCCAAGTTTTGGAATCACTGAAAGCCTCCATAGCTGGATCTAACTTGTGTGTCTTTACTCTTTCTACCAACTGTAAGAAGCAGAAATCCAACACCGCCATCTCATGTTCCCCCTTTCTACTTTTCCTGCCAAATCAGAGGCTAATGCAGAGTACACTGTCCACAAGACTCTTTCCTGTTGTAATTCTTCATGTGGGCAGAGAGCTTAGCCTCAGTTACATTTTTATTGTCTGTAACAAAGATCACGAAACAGCCACCGCAGCTTTTTACAATCATGTCACATGCATGCTACTTTTAGGGACTGTAGTGCATTCTCCAGTCTGTTAGCCATTTTGAAGGGAGGTGCTTCCTGTACTCAGGAAGTAGACCCCATTCATCAACAAGGCAACCTACCCCAGATTGTGATGAGGAAGATGACCATCCTGGAATCCCACCAAGGTCACTCCATCCTCAGATGCCTCAGACTTGGTTGCATGTATCACCTATTCCAGGGAGCATGCAACTGTCAGCAAGGCAAGGAAACCATATCCTATACCATAGAGGAAAAGGTAGCCAGCCATGTCTAGTTTGTTCCTATCAATATTTCAACCTCAGATGGATCAGTGTCTGCTGCATGGGATAACACCCATTTCAGGGACTCTACTGATTCCTTCCTGATTCATCTTTGTTCCATTTATTCCCCTTCAGGTGTAAATGGAGTTTATTGCATCACTTTTCCTGGAGAGACGTGAACAAATGTCAGTTTACTTCAGATAAGGTATCACTAATAGACAAAGGAAATGACTCTGCCCAAATTCAGCTCAGCAAACCAGCAAGGTTTATTTTTGGGTGCAGGATGGGGAATTACTTCCAGGAGAGTCAGTGATTCAAAGGTAGCCTTATCACTGAAAAGCTCAACCCCTGTGTGAGTGAATGCTCATGGGAACGATGTTCCTGGAGCTCCCGGAACAACTTGCAGACAGCTCTGCCAGTCAACGTATTCTCTTTGCAACAATTTGCACTGATTATATAACCTTTAAGTGGAGACTTAGGAATCTTTTTTACATTTATTTTAATGTTTTTGAGATTTTATCCATGAGTACTGTATTTACAATATTTCTACCACACTCTCTCCCCTTTCCAATTCCGTTTATGTCCTAACATCCCACAGTGGGCTGGCTTCTCTGCCGCTAGTTAGCAATCAGACATGCTAATAGCCTCGTCTGATCAAGGCAATCAATTGAAACTTGTGCCAGACCAGACTTTTGTGCCTTGTTTCCTCACAGTTGAGTCTAAATATAAGAACAGCTGGATCTGACTTGTATGTCTTTCCCCTTTCTACCAACTGTAAGAAGCAGAAATCCATAATCAAGCTTATAAAACTTGAGAAAAATTTAGAAAAATAATTATTTTGCTGGTTAGTTTTAATTGTCAACTTGATACAACCTAGATTCAACTTGGAAGAGACCTTCAAATAAGGAATTATTTTTGTTCAGGTTGGCCTGTGGATATATCTTTGGGAAATTGTCTTGATTGTTAATTGATATAAGAAGATCCAGCCCACTGTGGGTGGTGCCATTTCCTAGGCTAGACTCTGAACTGTGAAAGAGTAAAGAAAGCTATTGAGGAAGCAGGTAGTATGGGTGTATTTATCTCTGCTCTTGACTGTGAATGTGATGTGATCAGTTGTCTCAGTCTCCTGCCTTAATTTCCCCAAAATGTTTTATGATGACCTAGAATTATAAGCCAAATAAGCTCTTCCTCCCCTTGGTTGCTTTTCGCCAGGGATGTTTTTTTTCACAGCAATGGAAGTCAAACCAGGACAATTGCCTTTTGTAAGATATTACCCCTATATTTCAGACTCTACTTTCTCTCTAATAGCAAAAGCGTAAGCTTATCAACATAGTTATTTTCTTGAGGAAATTGTTTTTGTTGATTTTTCACTTTCAGAATGATGTCAAGAGGTTGGGGATGTAACGGTTAGAGAGCTTGTCTGGCGTGCATGTGCCCCTAGCACCACACACACACACACAAAGACATCATTACGTTCCAAATGGCGTCTAGTAATTTCTATACACAACCTTACAACCACTCATCTCTTGTTTTTTCTTTCCTTTCATTTTCTTTTCTTTTTTTTTTTAAAGACAGAATCTTACTCTCTGTAGCTCATAAGGCCTGGAGTTCACTATGTAGCCCAGGTTGGCCTTGAACTCTCAGCAATCCTCCTGCCTCAGACTCTCAGTTGCTGAGATTACAGTCATGAGTTACCATGCCAGACTTTTACACATAACCTTAACAACTTCTTTCAAAATCTTTCACAAAAAAGAAAACCAAATCTTTTCTGGATATGTTTTAAAATAAATGTCGACAGTTCTGAGGCCTATTGTTAGACTTCTTTGAACTAATATCTTAGCATCAATTGATGTTAGGCTAGAAGATAAATGTCACAAGAACATTGCCCTCATGGTAGAAAAGGCGAGAGGCTTGAACAACTTCTCCTTGTTAATTCATTTCACTCAGAAGGTCTTAATATCTACTCTGAGTCAAAATTGTGTTTTCTAAACTGCCTGGAGCCTGGGTGTGAAAGCTGTGGGATTGTAATACTCAGTAGTGTGTAACTTCTCCAGAGGGGCAGCATTGGGGTGAGTATCTTACATGTGCATTTGACAGGCCAGTGTGCAACAGGGCTCGCTTAGCCTCACAAGCACAAATAATGTTTCTGTAGTGTGAACAAATGTTCATAAGATTCAGTTCTACTTAAAGCAGTATGTATAGCTATACTTTGTGGCCACACTGTAAACATTGCTATCAAGTTGTTGTTTTTTTTTTTTTTTCAAGTGTATGTTAACAGTTTGTCTGATAGGGAAAGGGTGGGGGTGGGGGAAAAAGTGACAGGGACATTCCCTGAATTTCAATTTGTACATGAGATAGACACTAAGTGGCATAAAAATTGACATTAACAAAAATCAAGATAGACTTTAAAGTAAAATTGTACTTTTTAAGTTTTATCAGCATTTGAGGCTAATCATGGGCTTTCTCATCAACTCAAAAACTAAAGAAATAAGACTTCAGGGTGAAAGGGAAATTGAAAAGTCAACATATGAAGATAGAACATAAATATGGAAAGTACTCTAGAGAATCAGATGGCTCCCAGGCAGCTTGGACAGGACTGTAACCCAGAATGGAACACCAATATGTAAATGAGTGTGTGTAAGGGAGTGAGGTTGACTGCGACCTCTTCTCTTCAACAAGTGTAGGAATTCTCCTTCACCCTATTTTTCTTTACAGCTGGGGACCTCTGTGTAGATTATGCTCCCCCCCCCACCCCTGTCATCTAGTAAGGGACACTTGCCTGGACTGACAGCAATGTGAAGCAGGAGAATAATCACCCCTTGGAGGAGGTCAGCCATTTCTTAGCTATAGCTGATGGCTGTCAGAAGCCAAAACCCCAGCTCTATTTTGATTTCCCAGTTCATAAATGTTGGCTTAAATTTTTTTTAAACACTGGAGTCCAAACTAAACCTCATATAGAAAGAATCTGACCTACAGTCTCCACTGAGTAACCCTGGCTTAACTTAATTAAGTAGATTTCATATCTCACAGGCACATTTTAAGCATTTAGAAGTTATTCTGAGATAGAGACTTACTGTGCAACCCTGACAGGCCTCCAACTTGTGACCTTCCTGACTCAGCCTCACACATGCTGGGATTACAGGCTAGTGTCACCACACCCTGCTTCTGTACATTTAAAGGCCATTTGTGTTCTCTTTTAGTGAAATACCTATCATGTACTTGTTTTTTATTGCACGGTTACTATGTTTGCCACTCATTTGTATTATCTCTCTCGATTTTAAGAAGTATTATTTTCTAAAGAAACCTAAAGTCTTAACTTCTGATGCTCGACACTGTAAGATCTCTTATATGGTCAGTGGAAGCTTAATGAGAGCTGGTTGGAGCTCTGGACTAGTGTTCCCTGGATGAGTTCATATCGAATACATCGTAGTTACCACTGACTTAGTTTCTGACTGTGTAATGAAATGGTGCAGACAATAGATACACTCTTTATGCTCATGCAGTTTGCTGTCTAATAAACTAGATGAGACTTGAGAGACATGCAATAGTTACAAATGCATAATTAACAAGCCAGCCCTGGGGAGACAGACCAGTGAGTTAAGTGCTTGCCAGGTAAGATTTAAGACCTTACTTTGGATCTCCAGGATGAACATTAAAAGCTGGGTGTATGTCAGAGACCAGCAAAGCCCCAGAATTCACTGCCTAGCCATTCTAACCATCAGTAGGCTCCAAGTTCAATGAAAAACCCTGTCTCAATGACTGGAGTAGAGTGTGCTGAATAAAGACACCTGATGTTTGCACCACACACAGGTGCATGTGAACACAAAAAAATTAACTAGTAATCATGAAGTCTATTAAAGTGAATAGTTCAATGAAACCATAAAAAGGGGACATGACTTACCTAAGGGATAATCTGAGCTGCGATCTGAAAGGTAAGTAGACAGTGTTAAGTAGACAAAACCACAGGTTTATGGAGAGATAAGTATTCTAGACAAAACTGTGGATGAACAAGTATTTTAGAAACACTAACAAGGTCAATGTGACCGGTGCATATACTGAGCATATACTGAGTTGGAGACACAACTGTCCAGGTTATGCAGGGTGTGTGTGTGCACATGTGTGTATAAGTGTTTGTGTGTGAGAATTACACCAAATATTTTTAAAATTTTGTGTTTTATATGCCACATATATGCAGGTTCTAGTGGAGACCAGAAGAGGGCGCTAGATCTGGATTTGAAGTTACAGGTGGTTTGGGATCCATCTGACATGTGTGCAGGAAACCAGCTCCAGTCCTCTGGAAGAGCCGGAAGTGTTCCTAACCACTGAACCATCTGTCTCAGAATTTCAGTTTTTGTCCTAAGATCCATAAGAGCTTTTAAAAGGTTTAAGAACTTTTTTTAAAGATCATGTTTACTGTAATAGAGAAGTAGCAGGGAGGACTCTGTTGGTATTCCATAAATGATTGCTGGGTTTCCACTTTTGGGAAAGAGTTAATTTCCTGCTTACACAAATATATCTCTGTATATATAGATCAGTCTCATAAATAATAATTTCTTTTTAGATTAGAGAAATTATGTTTTATGACTTAAAACAGTTTAAATAGAACAATAACTAGTTTGTTTTGATCAAATGATGGCATAATAAGGCTTACATATAAGAATATAATATTCTTTTCTTGAAGAATAATTCTTTGAAAACTTCATTTCTTTCACATGTGGATCTGTTTACTTTTCTCTTTTAAGCCATATTTGATAAACATATTTTAAAAGAAATTCTGCCATTTTTATTAATATCGTACATCTCTAAGTAGAGGCATACATATATTGCTATAATTATTTTCTCTTTATAATCTTTTACTCGCTTCTTAGTAATTTACTATTTGTTTATTCTCCCCTTAATAACGTGATTTTCATCAATTTTATTTTTATATTTTCTAATTTGTTGATCTTATCATTTGAAATCTTAAATATTTTAATTTTATTAAATTTAATATTTATTAGCAATATAATTACTAATGTATTTATTTGAAACTTAGGATTTCATATTAAGAATGGCTTTGGCTGCATCTTATAAATTTTTGTGTGTAATATGCTCATTGTTTTTAAGTTTAAAGGGTTTTGATTATTTTTCTGACCAAAAGTTATTTAATATTTGCCTATTTAGTTCTGATTGCTTTAGCAATAGGCAGCTATATTTCAAATTCATTTATTTTACATAAATCATTATAATTAAAAAAAAACTTGAGCTTGATCCTTTTCCAATTTGGGTTTGGAGTTTGTCCAGAATTCCTTTGTCATCCACCTGGACTGGTGATGTCGTGTTGGGGTTGACGGTTGATCAGAATGCTAAGAATGCCAGGCCAGGAAGTTGGAAGGAACTGGTTGCTATATCAAGCCTGGCATGGTCTACCTCTGACAGTCTTATTGCAGGAAAAAATAGAATTGCTAATCTTCATTGTTGTTTTTAGTGACAGCTGGATGAATTCTGTAACAGTGTATTTCATAACCTAGTCCAACATGCTGCCAATTAAAGACCCTATGACTATATAATAGACCTATAGTGATAGGTCTATCACTATAACAATTATTTTTTTTTTGAGACAAGGTTTCATTATGTAGCCCTGGCTAGCCTGGAAGTCACTATGTTGGTCAGGTTGGCCTTGAACTCACAGAGATCTGCCTACCTCTGCCTCCCAAGTGCTGGGATTATAGGAGTGCACCACCATACTCTGCTATAACAAATTCTTGAAACAATCAGCTTGGAAAGAGGAAAAGGCTTATCTTGCACCAAAGTTTTGGACATTTCAATCCTTGATTCTTTGGGCCATTAGGGACCATGGTGAGGCAGCATATCACGATGGACTGTCTGGTAGAGTAAAGCTTCTCAATGCATGATCAGGGAACAAAGAGGAATTCTCCTTAACTCCTTAGAGAATATGACTCTAATTATCTAGACATCCCCCTTTAGACCCTACCTACATTCTGGGGAACAAGCCTAGAACACACAGACCTTGAGGATATCTTAACATCCAAACATAGCAATCCTTTTATAATTAAAATTTTTGTTTAGATTTATTTTTATTTTAAAATTGTGTGTGTGTGTGTGTGTGTGTGTGTGTGTGTGTGTGTGTGTGTGTGTGTGTGTGTGTGTAGGTGCATCCATGTAAGTGCTAGGCCAGAGATAATGGATCTCCCTGGAGCTGGAATTACAGTTGGCTGTGAGTTACTATGTAGATGTTGGGAACCAAACTAAGATTCTTCTATAAGTCCAGAATTCGCTCTTAACTGCTGAGATATCTCTCTGGCCCTATGATTAAAATAATTCTATTAAACTTAAGAAACAACCAAAAATCTTTGGCTGAAATAGCCATTCTGTGTTCATTTCTTCCTCTTATTTTCCAAAAAGGAATAAATATACTCACATTCCTAGGTTTGGACCACAGGTGTGGTTGAGTCAGCTTCAATTCAAAGAGATGGAGAGCTTCGGCAGTCAGGGACCAGGTTCTATGAGGATTCTCCCCCATGTTCATTTTTCACCCAACCCTTGTTTCAGTATTCTGTCTGCATCCTTGGTTTTCTGAAGTGGAAAGCCTATCATTTTCAGGGCGTGCTACACTAGGATACTGTGTTCACATTTACAGTGACATCAGTTTGTAGGGCTTTACCTTTCCAAGAGGACTCTGCCTGGAAATAATGATTTCCCACCACTCTGTCCAATAGAATTATGGATTTCTTGGTTACAAAAAGATGGAGTCATGAAGACATAGTTGGCTAGTGAGCTGGGAAAGAACAGAGAGAATCAAATACTGAAATCAGTGGTTGACCTCATGGGATCCAGATCCATCCCAATGTGGCACATTAGGACTCTGGCTATTTTTGTGGATGTAACCCAAGTATTCGAATCATACAGTTGGAAGAAATGAATATTTCTCCTTTTTTTTTTTTTTTAGGTTATCTCTGTTTCAGGAAGTGATCAGGGTTATCAAGAGTTAAGGCTGGTTTTTGCTTAGTCTTACCTCGTTAGACTGATGATTGGAATCAAGTCCTCCAAGTTTCTGATGTATTTACAGAGAAGCTGCACTTGGCCAAGAGGCTAACAGCCTACTCTGGCTCTTCAAAGCTTCTTTTAAAATTTTATTGCATGAAATTATACAGCAAAATTGCAAAATGAGTATCATAGCTCCTTATATACTCCCTTACCCTTTCCCCATTTTCTCCTCCCCTCCCAGTCCCTCCCGACCTAGGTGACTGGTCCATTGATGTCTCCATCTGTGTCAGCTCGGTGATGTTCTGATGACATAGTTGAAAGATGACTGAGTTGCTTCTGACTCATGACTCTCAGCTTACCTCCCTGTTCTTCCCACAGTGTCCTTAGGACCACTCTGGTGTCCTCTCACATTCTGCCCACACACAGGGTGAGACATTTTGAGAATCATACTGACCTGTTTCCCATTGAGCCCGGAAGCACACTTCCGATCAGTCATAGGCTGCTCCTCACTGTGTCCAGGGAGAATGCAGGTTCCTGTGCAAGCCAATGGGCAAATGATGAGTGAAATGTCTTGTTTTACTTAGCCTCTGTTTTCCCAGGCTCCACTTACACATCCACACTGAATGATCACCTGCGTTCAGCTCTCTTCCACACTCAGAATAAGCATAGCAAAATGTTTACTTCTATTAGGGTAAGATAGGAAGAAATTCTGCATCTTTAAAGGCAAATAGTATTGCTTCTTCTCAAATGATCTGCCGTCTCTGCTAGATTCCTCTGTTCTCATAAGTCTAACTCACATATCTATTTAGATGATTCCCAAGGTCTAGTTTCTCTCCTAAGTTCCTGTCTAACAACCTGAACTTCTCCTTCTAGATATTCTTCTGTAATCTCAAGTGTGTCACGCCCCCAAATATGCTCACATCTTTCCTCCTGACGTACCTGCTCCCTAACTGGCAACTAGTCACCCTAAATTAAACGTAGTCATCTTTGAGTAGTCCTTTACCTTCTCCTCCTACACTCCGTGGCTGTTTTGTGGCATGAGTTCACCTTCATCGTGACTCATCTTCTCACCTTTGCATTTCCATGGCCACCACCCTAAACTGGAAGAACCATATCGGCCCTGGAAGGTTTCCATCTCCCCTGTACGTTAATCAAGTCGAGTCTGTTCTGTATGCATTTGCCCAAAGTGATGTTTTAAAATTGTTCTCTGTACTTGTGTCTTGCTGATTCTTAGGTTCAACATAGGTGGAAATAGTTTACCCTTACTCAAACTAATACACATTTTGATTTCTAATTCTGCTCCTCTGCTTGCCCCCTGCGGCTTGTTTTTAGTCTGTTTGCCTGGCTTCCCCAGTCACAATACTTTCCTTCTTAAACATTTGACATTTGAAATGCTGTCTCTAACACACCAGAGAAGCCACATGCTATGCACACGGCAACAGCATCTCTACCGTTTGGAATCAGCTCACCTTTGAGCCCTTCCTTTTTTGTGTGTGTGCCTCGCATTCCATTTGAGTTGGACTAGCTCCCCAGGAACTCTTCATTATTTTTCCTTTAAGCTTGTCTTAGGCCGAAGTCCTCTGAGCATGGTCCCTTCCCCCCAGTTCTTCTTTCCGCATTCCCTCAAATCTTTTACAAACTCTCATTATGCCTCAGCAACCATTTTAAATATCTTCTTCTTTATCTGTTTCTGTCGCTTCGTAAGCAAGCAAACAAAGACAACGGAGGAGCTACAGTTGTCTCAGTCAGTCTTAGCTCCCTTATGGCTGTTGGTATATTTTATATTCTATCAAGATTTAAGTGTGACTTCTTTCAAAGGCACAGGCCAGATGCTTAATTCATTTTTCTCTGCTGTGCTCAGATCTGCACAATGCACTCTCAGATGAAGTACTATTTATTTATACGAAGTCAGTCCCTAAACCTTTTCTATATAGCCTGCTTCTTGAAATCTATTTCCGTCTCTGGCTGGAGAGAAAAAGAAATGGATTTTTTTGGAGTGTGGTGGTATTTCACTAGCAAACAACTCACTGTTTAAGTCTCCTGGTAATTATCAACATTGCCATAGATTCTTTCATAGGAGTCTTGTGCTTATCTGTGAAGAATTTGGTACTTTTAAACTCTCTACCTTTGAGGAAGAATAATTCATTTACTGGATATACTTTTTGAATGAAGAAATCAAAGAAAGGCAGATTTATATCAGTTACCCAAAATTATGTAGGTGAGTGTTCAACAGACACTATTATGCAGATGAGTGTTCAACAGACACTATTATGCGATGAGTGTTCAACAGACACTATTACGCTGTCTTAAAGAGCTTTTTTTTCCCCCTTAAGAGAGGGAATAGTTTCCAACAGTTACTGCAGGAAATAGAATGCTGAATGTTTCACTTTTGAGTCATCAAAATAGACTACTTTATACTCTGGGGATACCACATTTAAAAAAAAAAATGGAAGAAACCTGAATGATTGTGGGAGCTTGCTAGTTTTCACCTGTGTTTGGCATCATAGGTATGGCCTGAGCTAACTCTTTTTGTTTTATGAAGGGAATAAAAAGATTTCATTAGAAGAATCACACAGAAAAAAATATATTTTAGATGCACAGTGTAAATTATTTATTTCCTTTTTTTTTACTTATAAAAGTATATGATTTTAGAGTTACAATTCTTACATTACACAGAAAGAAAAAAGATTAAACTTGGCTAAGTGGATTAGCTGAGTCACACAACTACAGAGGGAGAAAATCAGAATTTTACCCAGACCGGTCTAGCTCTAACACTTCCACTCTTTTTAATACTTGTGTAAGTGTGTTTGGAATCTTTACTTTAGTAAAATAATTCATGGTGTCGGGATCATTGTGGGGTATTCACCAGAGAAGACTGCTCAGACTTGGGTTTAAGCCAATAGAAAGTCTTTATTAGCCGGCCGGCAACTACACTGGGTGCTTGGGATCCCAGTGGAGCCCTGAGCCTTTCTCAGGGTGAGCTTTTAAGCACAAAAACCATGTCCTGGCTTGACATACTTTGGTTAACAAGAACAGTTAGCCAGAAGCAGAATTACAGAAGCCAAGAAGCAAGGTTTAGGATTAGGCCGTTATTTTAGTTTTGGCAGGTGGTGGTGCTGTCTACATGCTGAGTTTTACAGCCTAAATGGTACTTTCACCCTGGAGTCAGTTGTGCTAAGGTCTTGAGGCCTACTAAGGTCTGGGGCCTTGTTACAGAGATGTTGTCATGAGATGGGGTAAATTTTTCTAGTCATAGAAACACTACTATCAGTCTACTTAAAGGTAGACGTTCCCCTTGTTAAAAAAAAAACAACTGTCGATTTTAAGAAAAATTTAAAACTGGGAAACTATTAAAAGCATTTCCCCAGCTTCTAAAGACCATTGTATCATTTTAGTTATTTCAAAAATTCAAAAAAAGAAGGAATTTTTAAAAGATTAACAGTGCTAATTTTGAAGAGGGAAAACAGAGTGCCTTACTAAGGACTATGAATGATAAAAACAGGATTTATTTTGCTCCAGCAGAGGCACTTTTGATTCAGTTACTCCCACTTAGGAAGCTCAAGTCATTTATTGCAGTTGTGGTCTTCACATGCAAATAAATGACACTTTAATAGCTTGCTTTGCATTACTTCAGTTAACATCTAAAATTTTTGTAAGGAAGCCTTACTTGGTACCACAATTTGAAAAAAATGGGAATATTAAAGAAAGTCCAATCTGTTTCTTTTCTCTTATGTAATGAAAGGGCTCATTTTTTTGAGTGACTAGAATGAGTAAGTTTGACCAAACATGATGATGATGATGATGATGATGATGATGATGGTTATTTGCTGGACATAAGCTCATCAGGAAATGGAAAGTGGATGCTTTGGTGCCACAGGAAACACCTTTTGCTTGTTCTTGGTGCTGTAGGTCTTCCTGTCAATGTTCAAGAATTTTCTGACCAGGAGGATGGACTAGAATTTGAGCACATGGTGCCTGAGACCTTCCACATTTCCTGTTTTCTTTTCTCTCATCAACTCTCTTCATTCAGTCTCTCTTTTAGAAATGCTGTCAGCGAGGACACGGGGTTCTGGTAATGCTCGAGAAAGGATAGTAATAGCCAGGACAGCGCTGGGAAGGCAGAGCATGTCGATCATATTCTCTGTTCATGAGTGGCCTCTCTCACCACACACAGTGGGTAACTCTCTTTTGGCAGTGGACTATGTACTTTTGAGTTCATTTTGGCCACAGAGATTGGCAAAAGAGACTGAAATTTGTTTTGCAATCCATTTCACAACTGATTCTTTTTCACATACAATTTTTGGGTTTCTTTTCTCAAGGATTGGGAAGCAGTTTCTGTCTCTTCCTATGATCTTTTAATATTGTAAAGATTTTACTACTAATAATTTGAAAAAAGTGGAGGTATATGAATAAAAATGAGGATTTGTTATTCGGTGTGTATGTAACTTTGGGATGTCTTAACTTTGAGTCAAGAAGAGTCAGTGTCCTTATCTAAGCATCACAATAAGAGCAGCTGACTCACTGGGTTGCTGTTGTAGGGATGAAATGAAGTGTGTCATGTAAAGCAATTAGTATAGTGCTGTAAATAGTGAGTGCTTGAGGAAAGGTAGCTATCATTATGATTGCTTTGTATTACATTCTGATTCAGCGTGGGGGCTGAGAACCTGCGTCTTGCAAAGCAGTCCATTTCTGCCCTAGACACTATCCACTATCTTTCAATAGTAAGAGAGTTTAAAATTCATAGGCACAATTGTAATAGTGGTTATCCTCGAAGTCAGTGTTTAAGTAGTGTGTAATGTCGAAGCTGTCCTGACTTTATCAACACTTTGAAGTCAGTTTGTGTTTTCTAGTTTAGTAAAACATACACAGTTGAAAGTGGGTCTGTGTAACAGGTTCATAGTTAATCTAAAGATGAAGTTTGATATGCCAAGTTGATTTCAATTACAAACGGACAGGTCTTGCTCTGATGTCAGATCAAAAACTAGGGTATTACTTCATAACCAAAGAGTTCTGTGGAATATGACCGACTCTGAAAAAAAAAAAAGGAGGGGGGAATTCAGGAAATAAATTAGGGAAATATAGGAAATACTTGACATTTACCTTCCTCTTAGGCTGCACAGAACGTAACCAATTGTTAAAGTTCCAAGACATCCCAAACAAACACAGGTTTTTAATTTTAATAAATCAAGACGCTATCTCCTGAAGTTTCCCAGATTCATTTGACCATAAACCTATGATTACCATCTGCTAGCATTCCTGAACCTAATGTTCTGATGAATATACCAAGAAATACTGCCAAGCTGTAGGGAAACCAAGACTGTTTCTATTTGTCTGTGTGTCCTAAACTGAATACAAGACCAGATACTGGAGATTTAAAAGAGAAACAATTATTTATTTAAAATTTTCAAATATATAGAAAAGAACAGAGAATGATATCAATAATATCTATAAACCTATTGTCTGTAATTTTCTTTTTCTAACTCACATATAACATATTTTACATGGAGATAAAATATGTCTGTGTAAACCATTGCTGTTTCCCATGCTTTCCAAAATGTATCTGGAATTCTGTATCTACCAATGTACGTAGGTATGAAGTTTTATAAACATATACCATATAATTATTGTATATTTATTTAATTCCCATATTAGCTCATGAGTGTTTGTAATAGCTCTTTGATTACTGTCTTGTTTTTACAAATAAGAAAATAGAGAACTATAAAGACTAGATGACCTAACCAAGTTCAAATGAGCAGCTGAAAAAGAAGCCAGGATTTGAATATAGTCAGTCTGTGCTCTTGACCAAAGGCTATTCTGCTGCTTATCACAGATATTAAATAAAACTTACTGAGTGAATGAAAGATGAAAGGATGAAGGACTTTAATGACTTGGGAAAAAACAGTTTATTAGATGTCTTTTATGGCCATGACTTTTTATTACAAAAGAAGATCATGTGTTAATTTGTGACATCATTGCAAAGATTAAGATGTACTTTACAACCATTAATGTTCTGTTTCACTCTTCAGAGAAGATGTGGAACTTACAGAGAACACTGCCTAGTTTGCTTTTAGTTATTTTCTAGACTCAGATGACATTTGGGGTCAGTCCTCCAGAATACTGAAAATTCAAAATTCCAGGTGGGATGATAAAGCAGTGACAGTGGCCCAGGTAGTTGTTTCAGACTTCTACTGTCAACATCTGGAAAACCACTGTTGTGACCAGGTGAAAACAAGGAAGTGTGTGTGTGTGTGTGTGTGTGTGTGTGTGTGTGTGTGTGTGTGTACATGTGTGTAAGTATGTCTTCTTAGGATTCCAGGGGAGAGAAACTGCTCTAAGAAATTCTTTGAAGACTACACAACTCCATTCTAATTAATTCACAAAATAATCTTTTTCTTAAAAGTATAGGTTAAAAATATAAACAACAACCAATTGGTTCTATAAATCTAGAATAAGGTGAAAACTTTTTTCTGCTGCCAGAGATTGCATCTAGGACCTCATACATGACAGGTAAATGCTCTGCCACGTAAGCTACATACCCACCATAAAGAACATCTTTATTTTGATTACACTAGTTATTTGTATTTGAGCAAAAGCAATCTATTCTTAATTTGCGTTTTGTTTCTTCTCTCTTTACAGAAGTAGAATAAGGCAGAAGCTTCTATTAGCCATCTTTCCATCGCTATAGTAAAAACACCTACACAGGCTACTTAGGAAGTATTAAGAGGTTTATTTAGTTCATACGGTTGAAGGTTCAATGTCCAAGAGCAGGTAGGACTCATTAATCTGGCTGTTGGTGAGGGTGCTGGATGATATTACACCATGGCAGGAGAGCAGTTCTCTGTGAGAGTTCATGTCCCAAGCAGGGGGACACGGAGTGGAGAGACAGGGAAATAGAGGGAAACAGAGGAATCTCTTACAGTCTTCTTGTAGTGCTGGCCCCAAGCTATGAAGCTCCGCTGGGTCCTGCCTTCTAAAGGTAACACTATTGTCACCACTCTTGGGACCATGCATTTAACACACGAGTCTTAGAGAACCTTTGACACTGAAACTGTAGCAAAGATAGAGAGGACAGTGCTCGGAAGAACTGTGCTCAAATTCCAATTTCCAATTGTGCCGTCTGTGTACTGGGTGTTAGGCTGCCAAGCCGCTTACTCTTTCACTCTGTGGTTTAAGTTCTTTATTATAGTGATGATGTTAACTGGCTTGCATGGTTCCTGCAAAGCTAATAGTCTCTGTTCAAGTGATACATACGCGCTCAAAACCAGTACTGGTTCCCATGTTTCTTTTTTTTTTTTTTTTTTTTTTTTTTTTTTGGTTTTTCGAGACAGGGTTTCTCTGCGTAGCTTTGCGCCTTTCCTGGAGCTCACTTGGTAGCCCAGGCTGGCCTCGAACTCACGGAGATCCGCCTGGCTCTGCCTCCCGAGTGCTGGGATTAAAGGCGTGCGCCACCACCGCCCGGCGGTTCCCATGTTTCATTTCTCCACCAGATGAATCTAATAGCATTGGTTTTAAGTCTTAGTCATGGGAAGCAATGTTAGGTCATTTTGTTTATCTTCCCATTCTTCATTTCCAGACAGAGGACGAAGCTACCAATACAGATGTGGATAATGATTAGGCTAGGTCAGATGTAGCCAAAAGCAACAACAACAACAAACCAAAACAAAAAAACAACAAACAAACAAAAACAAAAGCAAAACCAAAACCAAAAAGAATAATTTCTTTAAAAGGAAAAACAAAGAACCAGCAAGATGATTCAGCCAGTAAAGGTGCTTGCAACAAAACCTGAGTCATTTGAGTTCAGCCCCTGAGACCTCATTAACGTGGAATAAGAGAACCAGCTCCACTGGCAGTCTCTGTCAGGTCCTTCCCCTTGGATCTTGTGGAGAAGGTGGCAGAGAGACTATAGGAATCAGGAGGGAGAGAGGACACCAGGAAAGAAATGGTCCACATGGGCTCACAGAGTTTGAAGAGGCACGCAGGGAGCCTGCATGGATCTACATCAGGTCCCCTGCCTATATGCGATGGCTGTTAGCGTGGTGTTTTTGAGGCACTCCTGACAGTGGGCGTGGGTGTATCTCTTACTCTTTTGCCTGCTCGAGGGACTCTTTCCTCCCATTGGGTTGCCTTGTTCAGCCTCCGTATGAGGAGTTCTGCCTCGTCTTGTACTTTGTTTTATTATGTTTGGTTGTTGTCTCTTGGAAGTCTGCTCTTTTCTGAAGGGAGATGGAGGTGGAGTGAATCCTGGTAAGAGGGGAGGCAGTGGGAAGCTAGGAGGATTGGAGGGAGGGGAAACAGTGGTCAGAATGTAATGTATGAGAGAAGAATCTATTTTCAATACTACTACTACTAAAAAACCAAATTTAAAGAGAGAGAGAGAGAGAGAGAGAGAGCACACCAACTCCACAGTATTGTCCTCTGACCTCCACACGTAGGCTATGGCATGTGTTTTACCCCTCAGTAATAATAATCAATAAAATAAAAAATTTAAAAATGAAAATAAAAGTTCACATATATATGAATATTATTGTTTAGCCACACCAATAAAGAAAGGATATTCTGTCATTTTCAGCAACAAGAATGGGACTAGAGAACATTTTGTGTTACGTCAGGTACAGACAGACAAATGCCCTATGTTCTCACTTCCATGTGGAAGCTAAGGAGGTAATCTTATGGAAATGGTGAATAAAATAGCAGTTGCCAAATCCTGAAAGACACCAAGAAGAAGAGAAGGAAAAAGGGTGGTTAGTGAGGACGGGATGAAATTGGCTACGAAGACTAGCTTCTGGATGTTCTAGAGCAATAGGAAAATTGTACTTTGCAAAGATTAATTGACTATTTCCAAATAACTAGTAGGTGGGAGTTTGAATGTTCCCAACACATAGAAATGTAAAATCACCAATTGTCCTGACCTGATCATTACATATTTATGCATATATTGACATGCCACACTATACCTTCTAAATATATATAATAACTCTCTTAATTACTTTTCTGTTGCCATGACAAAATACTAAGACCAAAACAACTTAAAAATAAATAAAGCATAACTGGGAGGCTCATGGTTCCAGAAGGTTAGAGTCCATGACCATCCTAGCAAGGGACCATGGTAACAGGCAGGCAGGCATGGGGCTGGATCCGTAGCTGAGAGCTTATATATAATCCATAAACACTAGGCAGAAGACAGAGAACAAACTGGGAATGGCGTGTCCTTTTTGAAGGCTCACTCCCAGTGACACACCTCCTCCAATAAGGCCACACCTCTCAATCCTTCCCAAACAATTCGAGCACCGCAATAATGAAGTGCTCATTGCAACGAAAATGCTTTATAAAAAGGAAAAACAACTCTAGAGGTGGATGGGCTGGGACAGGTATGACAGTCTCACAGAATCAATGCCTGAGGTTGCATCTATCTTGTCCTGATACACTTGGCTTAATTCCCAAGGTCACCTCAGTAGGAGTTCTTCTTGCAGTTGGAGGGCTACTAATAACATTCCAGGAAAGGGGTGAGGGTTAGAAAAAGGTGTCCTTTCCCTTAAAAGGTGCTTGCTTCCTAGGTGCTTGCCACACACTGAATATAAATGTAATACTGTTGAGAATGCTAGCTAATATGCTTCCAATACAGAGAAGTAGGGTTTTGTTTCATGATGTAATCCAAGGACTCAGGCTGGCAATGGGGTCTTGTCCCTCTCACTGTGAGGTTACAAGGTGGCTGTGGCTCTGGCCTGTTGCCATCTGCATTCGACAGATGAAGAACAGAGCAGCCATCTTCAGGAAGCTGATCTTTCAAGTCACTCAGTCCTAGCACCATGGAAATCTCCAAAGCATCAAAATGTTTTTATTAAGAAAGAAGGGAACCTTATTCCATGTTATCAAACTGTAGTTAATGACATTCTCCTTACTAGTAGCTCCAATTAAGGTTAGGGTTTGTTTGTTTATTTGGTTGGTTGGTTTTTTGAGACAGGGTTTCTCTGTGTAGCTTTGCGCCTTTCCTGGATCTCGCTCTGTAGACCAGACTGGCCTCGAACTCACTAAGATCTGCCTGCCTCTACCTCCCAAATGCTGGGATTAAAGGCGTGCGCCACCACCACCACCCAGCAAGGTTAGATTTTTCAAGCTGTGAATCGAGGTTATCAGTTCATCATAGTCAACGTAAATGGCTCACATGATATAGTAAGACTGTGACTTTTTTATGACCCAGGAAGCCTGCCATTAGTACCTGGAAAGCACATTGATTTCTGTGTTATGGTTTTGACAGAAACTAAAACTATCTATAGTAAGTTAATTAGCCTTTTAATTGCCATATCAATAGTTTCTTATCTCCCTTCATTTCCTGGTGAATTTGTCAATGTTAGTTCCTGCTTCCTCTGGGAACATTCTGTTCCTTTGGCTTCTGAAATACTAACTCACTCTTGGCTTCTCTGTGCTCTGGGGTTGTGCTACCTCAGCACTTGCTTCTCTTCCTGATGTTGTCTTCTCTTCGCTTCTGTCTGGAGAGCTCATTTGTACTCAGTGTCATCCTGTACCACCACCCCACCCCCCTCACCCCCCACCCCCTCACCCCCCATGCAGCATGGCTTCCCTGTCTCCACACTCCCTGATCAAGACAAGTACTGGACTCCTATGTGTTTCAGAATTCTGTGTCAATCGAGTAGTATACTGTATTTATTTTGGGGGGGCTATGTTATTAAATAAGCACTCCTAAAGCCTGATTTACTTGAAATTTGCAGTAGATCGAAGTGCTTATCTTTCTGAGATAGCCCCCTTTATTGTTAGTGATGTGTTTATTTTTATGCAGTCACTATGACATTATTTTAGTTATAGTTGAAATAAAATGTTTAATCAACACGTATTTCAGCCATACTTCCTTATGTTTTAGATGTTCCTTATGAATAACACATAGAAGGACTTGTCTAATATCTGGTTCCTACCTTGAAAATTTGGGTCATTTACATTTAATGTAATTATTGCTGTCCTTTATTTACAATTTGCCACTTTATTGAGTGTTTAAAACTTTGTCCTGTTTACTATTTCTTTTTCTTAGTTTTTAATCTCTTTTTAATTTATTTTTTATATTATTTACTTGCTCACACCACTTCCAGTTGAGTGTATTTATATGAAAAAAAAAAACAGTGTTGCTGGGTTTGGGAGTGTGATGCCTCAGTGGAACCCCCCACTCTGTCTCCTACAGACAAAGAGAAGCTTAAACCAGGATTCCTAAGTGTAGATAAGAACTTAGACCCCTTTTCCCCAGGTGGCTGTATCTGCTACAGGGACTTTGGAAAAGAGTCAGGATATTCGACCAAAAGACTAAAAAGGGAGGTAGGTGGGTTAAAATAAATTATATGGTCTGTGTCTTTAAGAACTAGCCTCACAAAGAAAGGGGAGAGCTCCTTCCAACCTCCCTGCTGTGAGTGAGAGGTTTGGAAGAGCCTCCCTGGAGACTTGTAAACTTAGAAAACACCTTACTTTTGCATTCTGTACCTAAAGTCTTCAGTGGGGGCTTTGGGGACTGTGATTTAGGCCAGGCCAGTTTCAAGTCCCCAGAAATGATGGCGCCAGCCCCAGGAACAAAAGAACAGAGTCAGGATGTCTGATGGTAACCAATTAACCACGAGATGCCCCTCTCCAGAGATAACAAGACCAGACCCCGGAGATGAGTTGTAAAACTCCTGACAAGGCAAACAGACAAGCTAGAATAAGATAAAGTTCAGGCCCAGGAAAAACTTGACCAATCAAAGATGGACACGTACTAACCCCCTCCCCTCTAAGAAATTTTATGGGTTTTGCCTATAAAAACTAACTTCCCCAAGAAAGAGGCACTCCTCCCTGCCTCACTGTATTGGGTGTAGGAATGAGTCCCTGTCTAGACTTGTATCTGCAGAATAAACCTTGCTGTTGCATTCTGGACACCCAAGATCCCTGGTGGTCTCTTTGGGGGGTCACAATCTGGGCATAACAGGAGCATATGTCTATAATTCCAACACTTGGGCCATGAAGGCAGAAGGATCTGGAATTCAAGTTCTTCAAAAACTACATAGTAAATTTGAGGCCATTCTGTGCTGTTCTCTCTCAAAACAAACAAACAAACAAACAAACAAACAAACAAGTCTATAAATTATTTGGTTAAAGGAGGTAAGTCTTTGAAATTTTAACATTTGATCCTCATGTAAAAATGAGTTCTTGCCTTTTTGATGTTCTTTTACTTCAAACTATATGCACTTACCATGTGGTATGTCTGCTGAATATCCTAGTGGTTGGCTATCAAATTGGCATCTGCCCTGGAAGCATTGAGTTAAAATTTAAGAAGATGGGGAAGGGTACCACTATCCAGCTAGTCTAGTCAATCAGTGGGCTCCAGAACCATGAGATAACTTGTCTCAAAAAATGAAGAGGAAAGTGATAGAGGAAGAATATATATATATGTGTGTGTGTGTGTGTGTGTGTGTGTACATGTATGTATATGCAGAATATAATATAATATATATATGCTGTATCAAATTGAATAATTAGTGAAAATACAGATAAGCCTTACATTTACAGACTCATATTACAAATTCAGTTTGTTTCTAAATTATCTTCTATCTTGTTTTGACACACTTTCCTTCAATTCTCAAGGTTATTTCTGTAGGATGTGTGTGTGTGTGTGTGTGTGTGTGTGTGTGTGTGTGTGTGTGTGTGTGTTAGGGTTTCTATTGCTGTGAAGAGACACCATGACCACGGCAACTCCTATAAAGGAAAACATTTCATTGAGGCTGGCATACAGTTTGAGATGTTTAGTCCATTATCATTATGGTGGGACACAGAGGCATGCAAGCAGATATGGTCCTGGAGAAAAAGCTGAGAGTTCTACATCTTGATCCACAGGCAGGAGAAGAAGAAGCTGTGTCACACTGGCCAGATTTGAGCTTATAAGACCTCAGAGCCTGCCTTCAAGGTGACACATTTCCTCCAACATAGTCACACCCGTGCCAGCAAGGCCACACACACCTCCTAAGAGTGCCAGTCTCGATAGGTCAAGCATTCAAACACATGAGTCCATGGGGCCATACCTATTCAAACCACCACAGTGTGTGTGTGTGTGTGTGTGTGTGTGTGTGTGTGTGTGTGATAATGAACCCCATTACTTGGTACACTGGCTAAAAAAATATATTAAAGAACAAGCTTATCATTATGGGTAATCGTGGTATGGTAAAGAGTGGCTGAAATTGGGAAGGGATAGCTGGTATCAAATCTCAGCTCTTACTCTCTGCCCCTTGTGCTCCTGAGCAGCCATGCCATCTCACTGGGTGCTATTGTGTTCTTCTGTCGACTGTGTCAAAAGAACATGATGTAATTTACTGTAGTGTATGGAAGATACCCAGAGGAGTTCAAGAAATATCATTCCACTAAAAAATCCCATTCTTTCCTGATTAAAATAGGAGGATGGAACCGCTGCCTTATTTGTCTTTGTGACCTCTCGGATTTTGCAGTGTTTGGTGCATGGAACACACCAAGAACTTTCGTTAAATTGAACTAAGTGGAGCGAATCTAACTGTAAGAGATTGGCAAGCATCTGAAACCCTCTTTACAAGTATCAGGGGAGATCTTAATCTGCCTTTCACCTGCTGTCTTCAATATTGCTTCTCCAGCATGAGGTGACCCGAGGCATTTCAAGGCAGAGAACTGGCACTTGCAATTGGAGTCTCAGATACAGTGCCAGTATTTCCCCTACAATATTCTTTGTGTTCTATGATATCCTTTGTGTTCTATCTAGAAAGAAGAATTGGACCTCTCTGTAAATTTGGTAGGTGACACTCTTTTTTCTAAGACCAAATAACCTATCTTAATTTGCCCAAATGTATTTGATTAATATCAGTTGACATGGAAATACCTTGCAATCCTTGAATCTTGAGGAATAAACCTGATGTCTCAGACCTTGTTCCAGTTTCTCCTGTCTTGTGAAGATGGTGTCTACATTTTTTGTTTGGTTCTGTTCTCTCAGCAATAGAAGTTCTTTGGTGATATAACTTAGAAACAAACTGGACCAATAGTGTGTGTAATCTGTGCATTTTACTAACTTAGCATTCAAGTATCAGAAATGAGGCCTGGTGTGGCATACATAAGAATTTAATCTGAGGAAGACATGGATATACAGAGATCAGAAGGACTTCTAGAGATCAGCTAGGTTAGCCCTTTATAGTATATTCAAGAGAAGATACAAAGACAAGTGAGAAACTCCATCAAAACCACAAAGAGAAAGAGTTGATGCTAACATAAGAATTACAGCCTTCTAAGACAGTCCAGGTTACTGTGTATTTCCTTTCTTACTTTAAAACTAATGGGTTCTCATTATCAAAAAGAAGCTTGACACTTAACATTATGGCATGGTGATGCTTTACATGTCTGTCTGTCTGTCTGTCTGTCTGTCTGTCTGTCTCCTGTCTCCTCAACGGCACTGCAAATCTACTAGTCTACTCTTACCATTTATGTTCCAGCAATATGAAACTCTTACCTTTCTACATGTAATACAATGCTGATCCATGCCAATCCATGCTTCTCTTCTTTTTTGTTGGCATCATGTATTACTATACTTTTCTATTTTTATTTTGTGTAGCACGAATCTTAAACGTTCTTATTAATAAAACAAACCTGGGGCCTGGTATTGGGGGGAACGCTGGAAGTTCAGAGAAGCAGAACAAGCCACAGCTTCCTCACCAGTCCTGTTTCCTCAGACTGGAAACCTCTGTGTCCCCATCCAAATGGATCTCAGCTGAACTGCTCCTAAAAGCCTAGAAGCTTAACCAGCTCTAGTTCCTGGTATTCACGCCTTAAATACCTTTCTGCTTTCTGCCATCACTTCCTGGGATTAAAGGCTCTTGGTACCATGCCTGGCTGTTTCCAGTGTGGCCTTGAACTCACAGAGATCCAGGCAGATCTCTGCCTCTGGAATGCTAGGATTAAAGGTGTGAGTGCCACTATTTCCTGGCCTCTATGTCTGCCTAGTAGCTGTTCTGTTCTCTGACCCCAGATAAATTTATTAGGGTGCACAATATTTTGGGGAACACAATGTCACCACATTTACCCCTTTTTTGACTAAAATTAAAAAAGCTTATAACTAATACAAGAAAAATTATATCCAATAAGTACAATAACTATATACAAAATATACAAGCAATAAATACTTAAACAATGTCTAGTACATTTGCATCTGACAAATTCAGAGAAAATAATTCCACTATCTATCCTATTTTGGTAAGTCCAAAATGTACCTGATTCACTTTCTATCCTAACATATTACTAACAGAATTATCTTATAATGTCATTCAAATTTATACACATACACCTCTTTAGTGAGTTTCTTTTCTAAAAATGTCTAGTCCATTAACATTTGACAGATTCAGACAAAAAACTCAATTATATATATTAACAATGTCCAGTCCAGTAACATTTGATAAACTCAGACAAAAAATGTTCATTACTTATCCTATTTAAAACAAGTAGTTCCTTTCTTAAAAGTAGATTCAATAATCTCCCTTTTTATCTTATCATATCCATGTTCGATCTTCTTTCTTTTCATAATAGATTCAATAATCTACCTTTTGTCATTTTTATATCTTCCCCTTTTTCTTTTTAGGGTAGATTCAATGATCTACCCATTTATCCTATTCTTTCTTTCTTTTTTTTAATTTGCTGGATTAAAATGACCATCTCTAGATGGTCATTTTTGGCTAATCTCTCTGGTCCCAATGGGCTGCTGTCTATAGATGCAAACTCTTTCAAACTCTTGAAGTCAGGGTTGTTTCCTGGAGCCTGGGCTATATAAAATGATTGCCTGCTTGCTATCTCCGACGTTACATAGACAATGCAGTCTCAAAGTGTCATGTACTCAGATTGGCCCACTCAATACTCATTCCTGCCTTTTGCCCACAGTGCTAAAGGATAAAACTCAGTTCTTTTTTCTTTAATTTCACTTTATTTCATATTTTGTGTATGAGTGTTTTGCCTGCATGTATGTATGTGTATTACATGTGTGCCAGTGCCTATGGAAGTCAGAAGAGGATGTTGGAACCTCTGGAGCTGGATGGTTGTCAACCACCACGTGGATGCTGAGAAGTGAAGGGTACTCTCCAGGAACAAGTGCTCTTCCCTGCAGAGCTGTATCTTTGGCTCCCAAAGCTCAATTCTTTTTTTTTTTTTTTTTTTTTTTTTTTGGTTTTTCGAGACAGAGTTTCTCTGTGTAGCTTTGCGCCTTTCCTGGAGCTCACTTTGGAGACCAGGCTGGCCTTGAACTCACAGAGATCCGCCTGCCTCTGCCTCCCGAGTGCTGGGATTAAAGGCATGAGCCACCACCACCCAGCTCCAAAGCTCAATTCTTAAGAGGCCAAGACGTCTCCCACGTCATGTCATCTGTATGCTATTAGTCCAGGAAAACTGGTGATCTTAGTCAATCTTAAGGTCCTAAGAACCAAAGGGGCCAGTGGAATTCTTAGTCCGTGTAATGTCTGTCACAAGTCTATTGTGGAAGGAAGAACTGGGTTCAGAATACAGACTTTTTTTTGTTTTGTTTTGTTTCTGTATGCTTTTGGAATCAATTCATCTCATCCTTGTTCTGGCTCCTTAGATATCAGCCTAGCTTAACATATAGGGTACTACATTGAATTTTTATCTGATTAAAGTTAATGGTTATAAAGCAGACTGCCATTCTAACAAAAGATTGGAACTGGCTCACTGAGAACTCCCTAAGTCAAGAATCAGCCTAATATATTATTTCATAAAGCCAAAATTTACATTTCTTTCATGTGGCACTTAGATATATCGTCAACTCCACACCAACACTTTTGCTATACAGTAATTAAAGGCATATCGAACAGTAATTGGGGTCATCTCAATGTAGTGGTTGCAAAAAGAAAAATAGTGCTCAGAAACTCAGAAGTTCAGGTTTGGGGATAGCATCTCTTAGGAGAAGCTGGAGGAGTGTATTGCAGCCAGAGTCCTAGTGGGAGGTGTTATGGTAAGCCACACCACGGATACCATCTGCAGTGATTTGAAACCATAGGAACAAGTCAGAGGCACTGACTTGTTTGTGTTGAGCTGAGACCTCATGCATGTGAAGTGTTCACGCCACCAAAAATGGTTGAGAGTTGTCACCGGCCCAAAATAGATTCAGGTACTTTTGTCCTATCTCGGTGTATCAGTGGATGCTTAATTATTTTAACAGTTACACAATCAAATTTCTAACTGGACAATGTTGAGAAAGTGACTTTAGTTTTCTTAGTGGTAAGTGAACTTGGAGGTAAGAGTGTGCTGAAAAGACACTGTGAAGCCGATCTGCATGACGGTCGTTAACACCTTAGCTGTGAAACAAAATCCTCCATAAACAAGCACAGGAAATCACCCAGGCCTCTTTGTTTGTCTGTGGATGACACACACAGTTCAGAGTGCTTGACATCAAGATGAAAACCAGCCATCTTTAACACATTGGCTAGGAGCGACACATTGACATTAAATGTGTGTTAGACAGAAATAGTAATAATAATAATAATAAAAAAAAGCGTGATAGGCTCTTTCGGGCTTTTAGGAACCTTACCACGAAGGAACTGGAGCTGTTTCTTCCTGCTGAGAACTAGTCTTGAAAATATAAAAGTTTGGGGGATAGCAATGTAGAGAAGCTACTATTTGACAGCGTATGATAGACCTGTATAAAAAGATTTCCTAAATGAAACAGAGCTAAAGAGGATAGGTTTTCAAAGGGTGGAAAATTTGTTTGTTAGAATAGTGCTTATTCTTCAGATTTCAGTAAATGGCTCTCATGTGGATATTAGAAATTAGATAGAGTCAAATGCCTTCTCTTCATTCCTCTATTGATAGTCACTGGTGGGCGGCCGAAGGCTCAAGTTGGGTTCTCAGATTTTCATTTTTTTTTTTTATGTTCATTTCCAGTTTCTGTAAAACTGTGTTGAACCCAAATGTCTTTTATTCTGGAACTGTTCCTTCTTACCAAACTTACTCTCTGATTTCTTTAGTTGGATGTTCCTCAAGTGTTCAAACACATTTTCTATATTGCTCCAACATCCATCTGATGCCATTTTCTCAGTCTCAGATCATGGTTGTCCTCAGTTTTACAAACCGCTACTGTTTTTCTAGAGTATTAAAACCGAGTCTTTTGCCAGGCATGGTGGTGCATACTCGAGGATGCCAACTGTGGAGAAGCAGAGACAGGCAGATCCCTCTGGCTTCCAGGATAGTCAGAGCTACCTGGTGAGGCCCTGTATCATAAAATAGAGGAAAATCATATTCTGTTAAGTTTTTCATACGTATAACTTGCTTTTTTTTTTAAAAAAAATATGGCTACCATCACAAAAAGGTAGTATATAGTCTTAGTCAGGTCTTCTATTGCTGTGATGAAACCCCATGACCAAAAAGCAAGTTGGGGAAGAAAGGGTTTATTTGGCTTACACTTCCACATCACTGATCATCATTGAAGGAAGTCAGGATAGGAAACTGGATGCAGGAGCTGATGCAGAGGCCATAGAGAAGTGCTGTTGACTGGCTTGCTCCCAATGGCTTGCTCAGCCTGCTTTCTTATAGAACCCAGGACCACCAGCCCAGAGATGGCATCACCACAATGAGCTGGGCCCTCCTGCACCGATCGCTAACTAAGCAAATGCCCTATAGGCTTGCCTATAGCTTGATCTTATGGAGGCATCTTCTTAATTGAGTTCCCTTCTCTTAGATGAATTTAGTGTATGTCCAGTTGTTATAAAACTGCCCAGTGCAATAGTGAAAACAGAATGCTGAAAAAACTCAAAGGGATTTAATTTCTGGTTATTCCCCCACTGCTCTAGCTAGCATCTGAATTCCTATTAATTAACATTTTCCCCTCTGTATCTGCCAGGGCCCCATGAGAAAGACCAAAAACAACAACAACAAAAATCAGAGCAAGAAAGGTTTCATATTTTGGGCTGAGCATGATGGTGGCATGCCTATAATCCTAATACTCTGCAAATTCAGGCAACAGGATTCTGAGTTCTAGGCTAGCCTGGGCTATATAGTGAGACCCTGTCTCATTCTCCCTTCTTCCAAGAAAAAGAAAGTTTAAGTGAAGAATGATGGCACACACCTACAATCCCAGCCCTTTGAAGTTGGAGGCAGGAGTGTCAGAAATTCAAGGTCATCTTCAGCTACGTAATGAATTTGAGACCAGCTTTGGCTGCCGGAGACTGTCTCGAAACTACAAAAAAAAAAAAAACAAAAAAAAAAAAACAAAAAAAAAAACAAAAAAAAAACTACTTGATTTGAAAATAAGTGGAGAGTATCTAATCTAGGACCCTAGACTTAGTGTTCTTTTCACCAAGTCGTAGCTAAAGGTTGGGCAAACCTAAGGCTTATTTATGGTGAAGCAGCATTTATCGGAGAGAAGCAATAATGGGCTAGAGAGGTGGCCCAATGGTTAAGAACACACACTGCTCTTGCAGAGGACCCAAGTTGGAGTCCCAACCCCCACATCACGTGGCTCACAACCACCTGTAACTCTGCCTCTAGGGGATCTGATGCCTCCGTAGTCATCAAGGCCTCATGTGCACATACCCACACATGTACATATAATTAAAAATAATAAGTCTTTGAGGTGGGAGGAGAGCACACACGGTAAGATAGCTCTTACTGCACGAAAGCAGAATCTCCCCGTGGTCGTGATATTCACTAGCAGAGGAACCTGAAGTGAATCACTGCGTTTCCCTGTGCATTCATTATAAAGGAATTGCAGTGGAGATCCGGTACGTGCTCTCTGATTGATTCTAGCATCCTCTGATTCTGTAACCAAGAATTGCTTATGCAGATTGGGTACAAATCATGTCTTATATAAGTTGCAATGCTTCCCCAGGGACTACCAAGAGATATGACTGTGTGTGATTTTCGATTCTATTTTAGACTCCTCACTCGCTCCACATGAGCGCCTAGGAACATGTCAGCAGGTAACAGATGGCTTGAAAATCAGCTTAAATTAGCTTCATAACCAAAGCCATCAGCTTGTCAATTGCAGAATAATTTTACTCTAGAGCTAGAAAAATCATTTGTTGGTGAGCTGACCTTGTCCTGACGAGTCTCCTAGGACTCATTTAAAATGGCATACAAATACCATGCTAAAGACTTTAGGAAGCTTGTTTGTTATGCCTTTGAATGACAGGCTTCCACAAGGAACGGTCCAATACTGAGTTCCCTTTACTATTCCAGTGAGGTGTGTGATATTTGCTGCCTCAACAGCAAAATCTGCAAATTTAGCAGTGTACAGGCTATTTTTTTCCTAAGTCATGTGTCAGCAGTTTGGGAAAATTGCCATTGGGGAAAACCATCTCCTTTGGTTGAAGTTGCAAGCTGAAAACTCAGCTTCACACAGGCAAATGGTAAGTCCAATAAATTTTAACACACCAGGACTCAGACCTCGGGACAAGAAACTGGTTTAGGTCAGGAAGCAGGGAATGGCATTGGCAAGGAAATTGACAGTAGAGCTTTGTGAATTAAGTTCAGCACTAGCTGAGTAAACAATAGAAGTTGTGGGAACATATAGAAAATGACTGTAGAGGGATGGGAAATGATTGGAGAAGGTTTACTTGAGCATGGAATAGTGTGGCGCTTGCCTTCATTCTTAGAAGAGAGATGCTGGAACCCAAGTTCTCAGAGGAATGGTGTGAGGCCTCAGGTGGTGATGGATCTCTGACCTCGGCCTCTTGGTGTGCTCTAGAGACTCAACTCATATGAGTTAAATAAGATAGAATTTACTGATGTTTATATTTGGGGGATCCAAAGGGTGGGCTGGGCCTTTGACTGGCACTAAGCTGTCTCCACACTGTAGTCGGACTTTTTAGTCAGGACCATCGGCTCCCCAATAACAACATGGAGATTTATTATGAAAGCTCACCTGATAGCTTAGGCTTGTTATTAGCTAGCTCTTATCACTTAAATTAACCCATTTCTATTCATCTATGGGCTGTGCCCCGAGGCTCATTTACTTCATCTACATACTGTCCACCCTGCTTTCCTGCTTCCTCTGTGTCTCTTCACAGCTCCCCCTTCTTCTTTCCAGCATTCTCTGGGCCTGGAAATCCTGCCTAGCTATTGGCTGTTCAGCTTTTTATTAAACCAATTAGAGTGACACTTTTTCACAGTGTAATCAAATATCTCGGAACACCACACACTAGGTGATTTCACGTTTTAGCCGTGCTTCTCTCCAGCATTGGTTTCAGTCTATTTGGAAGCTCCTGGTACAGAGTAGAGAGGTCATTCCTAAGCAGCTCTGCGGGTCTACCTCTTTCCTCCTTGTCAAGCACAAACAAATCCTGAGGAACAGTCAGAATGGTGCTAGGTCACTAACTCACTTCTGACCAATCACCATACCAAGGAGCTGGTATACCCTTCTTGGCCCGTCTGAATCTCTGCTTATGGATGGGTCATGACTGACCATCCATCAGGACCACTAGCTAAAGGAACATTGAGTTTTCTAAAGTAGGAAGGTTGAGGCAGACAAAAACATATGTCTACTTGAATTTTTTCCTGAAATTTTAAAGAGTGTCTTGACATTTAACATTGAATCTAAAGTTAAGGAACTAAAAACAAAGGTGGTCCCCTCAACAAAAATTTTAAATTAAAATTTTCAGAATTGTTATTCTAAAATTAGAAAACAAGAAACAATCAAGACTAGATAAAACTTGAATCGGGATAAAACCTGTACTTTGGATAAACTTGGATAAAACCTTGTATTGATTTCACATTTCCCCTGTAAACTCATTAAACTATGCATCATGAAATATAAATTTATAAATACAAAGTGACTGATAATTAAGATAACAATTCAGATAATCATGAGTTAGGCAATTTTCTCACAAGGGGCATTATCTGTTCTCAATGATTATTTTTAGTTTCCACATGTGTAGGGACCTAGTACAACCCATAAGATATGATTAGTCTCTCTGTGAAGCTGACTCTGAGGTGGATGAAATGCAGATTCATAAGGAAGGGAGGGAGGCAGAATGGGTCAGAAGGAAAAACTCATCTGCCATGCTATGGCTGCTGGGGTCTCAGTGTATCCTGCGGGAGCTTCACAGACAGCATGGCCCTCAGAGTTGTCCAACACAGGGGCAGGCTGGTTAGCGTGGGGAAGAGGACATACATATGCTCCCTCAACTGCAGGTAGCTCCTGAGGAGGGGGTCAGCTGCATCTCCTTGGTAGACAGCACTGCTGGAAACAGGGTTTGGGCCTCAGAGCTGCAGTGGTATCCAAGGGCATGGTGGCATTCACTACGACTGCTGCTTGAAAGACTTTTTAAGGCTCTACCCAAATGTCAGATCTATTTTCATTATGGTTTCCAGGCAGGAGCAGTCTCTTTGGCCAGAAAACCTTTAAAATGTTTTCATTGTCAGAACAAATAAGAGAACAAAGTGGCTGGACCAAGAGCATTAATCTTTCTTGGAGGAGGCAGCCATCCAAGACAACACAGAGTGAGTGAGATAATTCCAGAGAGGGAGCACACAGAGCCTTATAGTCACTCCCAGGGTCAATAAGCAACGACCTATTTGTTCAGGGTCTTAAAGAAAGGTTTAAATATTCCAGTCCAGAGAAAACAGGACAGAACTGTTTGGAGCAGACAGAAGACACAGTACCCAGAGTTCATCCCTTGTCTAAATTGCTTGGCATCAACAGACCGGTAGTGAGCAGGGCCTGGGATGGATGTCGTATTATGCTTTATTTATAATAACTGTTACTACTCAAATGCTGTGTTTTGTTTCTCCCTGAAGATCTTTTCATATGACTGTGTTAGGTCAAAAAAGAAGATAGTCAATAGCTGTTTTTAGCTTCTCTTTATAGCAACTGACCTCCATCTCACATTCTCCTGGTCTCTCTCCATCAGCCACTCCACTGTCAGCTAAATATGCCCTTTGCCTTTGTTCTAAGCCTGGTCCCTTGCAAGATAACATCCCGGTTCCTTTGACTATCAGAAACTGGAAAGGGTGGGACACACCACTGTCCAGCTTTGTCCTCTGTGTTAACTGCTCAGAAGACTGGGGTTAATATTAGAGTTTAACTGATTGGTTGTGGTGACTTGTGGAGATTACATCATAGCAGGAGAAGAAAACTACCCCTAGGTGTGACTTTCCTACATAATTCAAAGGAAAATTGCGTGAGACGTGAAGCATGCTGGAGGTCAGTTACTTTGTGGTTGCCCCCGACCCTTTACCTTTGTTTCAGACTGGGCTTCTTCATGAAAGCATTGTTTCTATGATTTCCTGTGGTTCCTCAAGTGTTTGTTTTCATAGTAATATTTACTCATGGGTGCTGGGATTCCCTCTGGGATTCATCCTCTTCTCAGCAGTATCTTGCACCTCTCTCTCTCTCTCTCTCTCTCTCTCTCTCTCTCTCTCTCTCTCTCTCTCTCTCTCGTATGTGTGTGTGTTTGTGTGTGTGTTGTAGTGTATGTGCATATGTGGGCAGATGGCAGTGCCCATGGTGGGACATAGAGTGGCCAGAGAAAGATTCTGGTGTGTTCTTCTATTGATCTACACTATGTTGTTGTTGTTAATATTATTGGAGAAAGAGTATCTTATTGAACCAGAGGCTCACTGTTTTACCAGGCTGACTGGCTAGTGAGCCCCCAGGATTTATGTATCTCCACCCAGAAAAGCTGGGGTAACAGGTAGGTTTGGCCATGCCCAGCTTTTACGTGGGTGCTGAGGATTTGAACTTGGGTCTTCTTCATCGCAAGTGCTCTTGCTCACTGAGCCATCTGCCTAGCTTCTGATTAGTCTTTTCAGGATGACATTTTGAAGTACTAAGGCAGAAGAGTCTCCGGGAGATGCTGATGTTCTAAGTCCCTAAAAGGTGTCACTGTGGCTGTGCAAGACAGAGACTTTGGTACCTCAGGACCCTGACGACCAGACCAGACACTGGAGATTGATCCCATTTAAAGCTTCCCACTTACTGTGAGCCACGGACTTCTTTATCCTTACAATTGCTTAACAAATAAATATTTAATTTAATATCACCCTCCAACCCCCATGAGAAAGAAGAAAAGCCTCAACTGTACTTTTTAAGGACAGACTAAACGCTTACAAAAGAATAAAAGTGTTCTCTCATTGTCCCATAATGTACATCCAGATTGTTTTACAAAGGTGTAAGTGATGACATGACCAGAGTGTTCCCTTTGGTGTATTCGGTTCTTCCTCCCCATTTCCAACTGTGCAGATTTGGGTTTCTCTGACATAAGAAGCTGAAAAGTTCCTGGGTTTTTCTGACATTACTGCTTCTACTTCACGACAAAATTCAATTTGAAATTACCTTCATTATTTGTTCTAGAGTCCCTGTTGGGAAATTAAGGGAGGAATATAGCCACTTACATTCCTCTACATGCTGTAAATTTTTGTATATTTAGTGTTTGTTAAAGTTTGTTCAGTTATTTTCTACAGATTCTTCTGTTACCCACAAAGTCCCCCACATGGTGACACAAACAGATGCCTAAACCAAATGGACCTTGTTATAGTCTTACCAGATAGGTAATCCTGTTACACAATCATATCCAATTGTTTTAAAATAAAGAAGCAGCCTAGAAAATGTAGGTGATACACAGCATTTATTTAAAATCAGCTTTGGAACTTCATTGAATTGTTTACTTTATTATTAGGTGTCTTCTTTTTGTTTCTGAAGTGCTTATCTGCATTGAAGCACAGTGAGCACTATGTGGGCTGGTGATGCTGAACAAGAATTTGGAAGGAGGGAACTGGTTTGGGGGTGGATGCATAGGGGGGACTTTTTAGGAAATACAACTCAAGACTCAGAGCCAAATTAGGTTTGTTGTGTAACTAAAGTAGTGGGGTGAGGTGAAAATTAATCAAGTGAGGGCATGTTACAAAGAATAAAATAGACATTTTTAAAGGTTGGGAGTAAATATATATGGAGAATTATGACACCAGAGAATGCATAAACATTTGGTTTAGACAGCAGGCTGGGTGGTGGTGGCTTTCATCCAAGGCAGTGATAGAGGAAAATTAGGGCTAGAGATGGTAGTGACATGGTGAAGGGTATAGTGTACACAAGCCTTGGGCTTAATTCCAAACAGTAAAAAAAAAAGTGGGGGGAGGCACTGGAGAGATGGCTCAATGGTTAAGAGCACTGGCTGTTCTTCCAGAGGACCAGGGTTCAATTCCCAGCACCCACATGGCAGTTCAAAACTGTAACTCCAGTTCCCTGGGACCTGACACCTTCACACCAATGCACATTAAAAAAAATGAGACTTAGAAAATAAGGGAAGATTTAATTTCAGAGTATTTAGGTCATGTTAGTTAGAAATCCTCAGTAGGGGCCTGGACAGATGGCTCAGTGGTTAAGAGCACTGACTGCTCTTCCAGAGGACCTGGGTTCAAATCCCAGCACCTACATAGCAGGTCACAACTGTCTGTAACTCCAGTTCCAGGGGACCTGACACTCATGGCAAAACACCAATGCACATAAAATAAAAATAATTTAATTAAAATCATCAGTAAGTAATTGGATGTAGAAGTTCTGAGTAAAAAACGAGGGTTTGGACTGGAGATATGGGTTTTGAGGTATCTATCAATGCAGGCATGTGATTAAAAGAAATGAGTTATAAAAATGATTAGAATGGGAACAGAAGAAATGCAGTGAGAATCTTGAAAAATATTCATGGTTAGGGAATAAATAGAGAAAGAGGAACTCATGGGGAATAACATCAAGAGACTAATATAAGAAGGAAACCTGTCTTTAGAACTTTTGATTTCTATTTTTTAAATCTCTAATTTTTTATTTTTGGTATTTGCTTAAATAGATATGAGATTGGGACAGTGTGCAAAGTTTATAAATGTATTTTACATGTGCTTTGCAGTTTTTGATTTTTCTTTTATTGAAAATAGTCTTTTCTCATACAATATATCCTGTTTACAGTTTCCTCTCCCTCTATGTCTCCCAGTTTCTCCCCACCTTCTGTCCCTTCCAGATTCACTTCCTTTTGTCTCTCACTAGAAAAGAACAGGCTTCTAAGAGATAACAACCAAACATGACACAATAAACTAGAAGAAGAAGAAGAAGAAGAAGAAGAAGAAGAAGAAGAAGAAGAAGAAGAAGAAGAAGAAGAAGCAAAAATCATCTTTGAAATTGAAAAAGACAATCCAACAGAAGGAAGAGCCCCAAGAGCTGGCACAAGAATCAAAGACCCACTCATTTTCACAGTCAGGAGTCCCACGAAAATACTAACCTAAAAGCTATAATGTATACACAGAGGACCTGGTACAGACCCATGTAGGCCCTGTGCTTGCTGCTTCAGTCTCTATAAGCTCATATGCACTTTGCTTAGTTGATTCAGAAGAACCTTGTTCTCCTGGTGTTCACCATCCCCTCTGGCTCTTACGCTTTTTCTACCTCCCCTTCAGTGGGGTTCCCTGAGCTCCAAGGGGAGGTATTTGATGGAGAGATTCCTCTTAGACTCTTTTCACATAGCATAATGTCAGGCTGTGGATCTCTGCATGTGTTCCCATTTGCTGCCAGAGGAAGGCTCTCTGATGATGACTGGATAAGGCACTGATCTATGAATATAGCAGATTATCATTAAGAGGCATTTTATTACTATATATATTTTTAAAGGCAAGGAGTGTTTGGTTTTATCCCACGTCTCTGGGTTGTCTAGTCTCTGGTTCTTAGTCACCCAAGCAGTGTCAGGTGTGGGTTCCTTCTTTGTGCAATGGGCCTTAAGTTAAATCAGACATTGGTTGGTTATTGGTGAAATTATTAAGGCCACTCCATGTAGGTAAAAGGAAGATTTATTTAGTGGGTAACTTACAAATGAAGGGATAGGTAGGTTGCGGGGTCTGGGAAAGGTGTATCGTAGTCCAGCGGTGTTCTCTGGAGCTCTGCTCGGTCCACCTCCACCGTCCAGGGTCCAGGCACAGAGAGAGCGCACTGGCCCATCCAGATCTCGGGTCTCCAGGCGCCTCCCTTGGCCCCGCCTTATAGGTGTGACAGTTGCCGAAGCCTCAATGGGGGTTGGAACTTCCAGATGAAAGCTGGAATGGCTACCCACTACAGTTGGTTACTCCTGCAAGTTTGTGCCACCATTGCCCCGGCATATCTTGCAGGCAGGACAGGTTGTAGGTCAAAGGTTTTGTGGCTGGGTCAGCATCTACATCTGCATCTCTCTTTTGGTAGCCTGCAGAGTACCTTCCTGAACCAAAGAGACTGCAATGTAGAAGTAAAGGCTTCATGTAAGCACCAGATCAACTTCTCCATGTTCAAGGAGTTGTGTGGGTGTTGTCCTCAGCCATGGGACCTCCAATATCAGTTTGTGGAGTGCAACCCATCATTTTAGCAACAGCCTGGATTGTTTGGGGATTTTCCTATGACCCCCTTAGCCAACAACTCAATTGAATCAACTCAGCCCCACTCCTGGAAGCTTCATTTGGTAATAAGAGATTGTTACCAGTTGAGACTCCATATCCCCATTATAGGAAACCTCATTAGGATCACCTTCATAGATTCCAGGAAGTTTCCACTGCACTAGGTTTCTATAGCTTCCCTCAAATGCCCCTCAATTCCAGCTGTCTCTCCCCACATACTCTCCCTCTACCCTATCTCCCCTCCCCAACTGATCCTCTAGTTCCTGTCACCACCTGCCTCAGTTCACATAAAAACTTTATTTCTTCCTCCTAGGGAGTTCCATGTGTCTACCCTAGACCCTCCCACTACACCTAGCCTCTCTGGGTCTGTGAATTGTAGCTTGGTTATCATTTACTGACTAATACATATGTATTAGTCAGCGTTCTCTAGAGTCACAGAACTTATGGAATGAATCTCTCTCTGTCTCTGTCTCTCTCTCACACACACATATATACATAATATATAAGAATTTGTTGGAATGACTTACAGGCTGCAATCCAACAGTGATTAGCTGTGAATGGAAAGTCCAAGAATCTAGCAGTTGCTCAGTCCCATGAGGTTGGGTGTCTCAGCTGGTCTTCTGTATATGCTAGAATCCCAAAGAAGTAGGCTCCAATGCCAGTGTAGGAATAGATGAGCTTCCAAGGTGAGGGTAAGCAGGTGAAGAACAACAACAAAAAAAAACCCTTTCTTTCATTGTCCTTGTATAGGCTTCCAGTAGAAAGTGTGGCTTCTTACCTTAACATCCAGGTGAAAAGAGTGTGTCTTCCAGCCTCAAGATCTAGATCAAAAGGCATGTTGTCTTCTTGCCTCAAGATCTGGTTCACAAGTGTACCCTCCATTTCTGGATTGTAGCTCATTCTAGATATAGTCAAGTTGACAACGAAGAAAAGCCATCATAATATATATAAGCAAATATATACCATATTTATGTTTCTGGGTCTGGGTTACCTCACTCAGGATGATTTTTTTTTTCTACTTCCATCTATGTGTCTGCAAATTTTATGTCATTTTTTTAAAACAGCTGACTAATACTCTATTGTGTAAATGTACATTTTCTTTATCAATTTTTCTTGTTGAGGGACACCTAGGTTGTTTCCAGTTTCTGACTATTATGAATAAAGCAGCAATGAACATGGTTGAACAAATGTCTTTGTGGTAGAATGGAACATCCTTTGAGTATATAGCCAAAAGTAGTGTATATAGCTGGGTCTTGAGATAATTCAACTCCATCTGTAGACCAGGCTGACCTTGAACTCAGAGATCTGCTTCCTGAGTGCTGGGATTAAAAGTGTGTGCCACCATGCCTGGTGACAAATCCATTCCCAATCTGAGGAACACCACACTGATTTCCATAGTGGTGCAAAAGTGTGCACTCCCACCTGCAATGGATGACTTTTCCCCTTATTCCTTACCAGCATGAACAGTCACTTGTGTTATTGATCTTAGCCATTGTGACAGATGTAAGATGGAATCTCAAAGTAGTTTTGATTTGCATTTTCCTGATGGCTAAGGATGTTGAACATTTATTTAAGTGTTTCTCAGGCATTTGAATTTCCTCTATTGAGAATTCTCTGTTTAGATCTGTACTCCACCTTTAAATTGGATTGTTTGTTTGTTTGTTTGTTTTTTAATATCTAGTTTCTTGAATTCTTTATGTATTTTGGAAATCAGCCCTCTGTCAGATGTGGGGTTGGTGAAGATCTTTTCCCATTCTGTAGACTGCCATGTTGTCCTATTGACAGTGTCCTTTGCCTTAGAGAAGCTTTTCAGTTTCATCCCATTTATTAAGTGTTGATCTTAGTGCCTGCACGATTGGTCTTCTAGTCAAGAAGTTGTCTCATGTGCTCATGAATTCAAGGCTATTCCCCACTTTCTCTTCTATCAGGTTCAGTGTATCTGATGTTATGTTGAGGTCTTTGATTTACTTGGACTTGAGTTTGTACTTGGTGATAAATATCGATCTATTTGCATTCTTCTACATGCAGACATCCAATTAGACCAGCACCATTTGTTGAAGATGCTGTCTTTTTTTTTTCCAGGGTGTATTTCTGGCTTTCCCCACACCCCCTCAAATCAAAATCAGTGTCTATATGTGTGTGGTTTTGTCTTCATCATCAATTCAATTCCATTGATCAACATGTGTGTTTTTATGCCACTACCATGCAGTTTTCATTATTGTAGCTTTGTAATAAGATCTTCAGCAGTTCTTTTATTGTTCGGAATTATCTTAGTTATCCTGAGTTTTTTGTTTTTCCATATGAAATTGAGAATTGTTATTTCAAGATCTGTGAAGAATTATGTTGGAATTTTGATGGGGATTGCATTTTGATCTGTAGATTGCTTTTGGCAAGATGGCCATTTTTACTATGTTAACCCATGAGCATGGGAGATCTTTTCATCTTCTGATATCTTTTTAATTTCTTTCTTCAAAGACTTGAAGTTTTTATCATACAGGTCCTTCACTTGATTGGTTAGAGTTATCCCAAGATATTTTATATTATTTGATGCTATTGTGAAAGGTGGTGTTTCCCTGATTTCTTCCTCAGTCTGTTTGTCATTTACATATAGGAGGGCTACTGATTTTTGTGAGTCAATTATGTATCCAGCTACTTTGCTGAAAGTGTTTATCATCTGTAGGAGGTCCTAGGTGGAGTTTTTAGAGTCACTTCTATGTACTGTCATATAATCTGCAAATAACAATATTTTGACTTTTTTCTTTCCAATTTTTATCACTTTGATCTCCAAGTACTATATTTAATAGATATGGAGAGAGTGAACAATCTTGTCTTGCTCCTCAGTTTAGTGGAATTGTTTCTGTTTTCTCTCCATTTAATTCAATGTTGGCTATAGACTTGCTGTAGCCTCCCTCTATTATGTTTAGGCATATCTCTTGTATCCCTAATTTCCCCAGGACTTTTATCATGAAGGGATGTGGAATTTTGTCGAAGGTCTTTCTGCATCTATGAGATGATCATGAGGTTTTTTTCCTTTCAATTTGTTTATAGAGTGGATTATATTTATTGATTTTTGCATATCAAACCATCCCTGCATCTCTGGGATGAAGCCTAGTTGATCATGATGGATAATCTTTTTGTTGTGTTCTTGGATTGGGTTTGCAAATATTTTATTGAGTATTTTTGCATCTATGTTAATACAGGAAATTGATCTGTAATTCTCTTTATTTGTTTTTTTTTTGTGCTTTGGATATCAGGGGAACTGTGGCCTCATAAAATGAACTGGGCAGTGTTCCTTCTCTTTCTATTTTGTGGAATAATTAAAAGAGTATTGGCATTAACTCTTTTTTGAAAGTCTGGTAGAATTTTGTGCTAAAACCATCTGGTCCTGGGCTTTTTTTTTTTTTTTCTTTTTTTGGCTGGGAGACTTTTAATAACTGCTTCTATTTCACTAGGGATTGTAAGTATATTTAAATTGTTTTTTTTAATTTTTATTTAACTTTGGTAAGTGGTACCTATTGAAAAAATTATCCATTTCTTTTAGATTTTCCAATTTGGTGGAGTACAGGTTTTTAAAGTGTGCCCTTATGAGTCTCTAGATTTTCTTAGTGTCTTTTGTTTTGTCCCCCTTTTCATTTCTGATTTTGTTAATTTGGATATTCTCCCTCAGTTTTTTAGTTAGTATGGATAAGGCTTTGTTCATCTTGTTGATTTTCTCAAAGAACCAACTCTTTGTTTTATTGATTCTTTGTATTGTTCTCTTTGATTTCAGCCCTCAGTTTGATTATTTCCTCCCATCTACTTCTCTTGAGTTTCCTTTCTTCTTTTTATTCTAGAGCTTTCAGATGTGCTGTTAAGTTTCTAATATGAGATCTCTCCGGTTTGATTGTGTAGGTACTTAGTGCTATAAACTTGTCTCTTAGAATGGCTTTCATTGTGTCCTATAAGTTTGGGTATTCTGTGTACTCATTTCAATTAGTTCTTGAAGTCTTTAGTTTCTGTCTTGACCAATTTTTCATTCAGCAGAGAGTTGTTCAGTTTCTGTGTGTTTGGAAGCTTCCTATTGTTTCTGTTGTTGATATCCAGCTTTAATCTGTGGTGGTCAGGTAGGATGCAGGGAGTTATTTCAATTTTCTTGTATTTGGTGAGACTTACTTTGTGTCTGGGTATGTGTTAAATTTTGGAGATGGTTTCATGAGATGCAGAGAAGAATGCATATTCTTTTGTGTTTGGGTGAAATGTTTTGTAAATATCTCCCCATTTGGTTTATAAGATCTGTTAGTTCCAGAATTTATCTCTTTTGTTTTTGTCTGGATGACCTGTCTATTGCTGAGAATGGGGTAATTAAAGTCTCCTACTCTTAGTGTGTGAGGGTCGTTATGTGATTTAAACTGTCTTTTACAAAGGTGCATGCCCTTGTGTTTGGGCATAGATATTAAAAATTAAAATGTTATCTTGGTGAATCTTTTCTTTGATGAGTATGTAGTGTTTTTCCTTATCTCTTTTGATTAGTTTTAGGTTGAAGTCTATTTTGTCATGTATTAAAATGGCTATGCCAGCTTGTTTCTTTGGCCCATTGGCTTGGAATATCTTTTTCCAACTCTTTACCCCGGAGTAATATCTATCCTTGATATTGGATGCAGCAGACAGATGGATCCTGCTTTTGCATCCATTCCGTTTAGTCTGTGTCTTTTTATTGGGAAACTGAGAGCATTGCTATTGAGAGACATATATGACCAATTGTTGATTCCTGCTATTTTGTTGTTGTTGGTGGTGGTGGTGATGGTGTCTGTGTGCTTCCCTTATTTTGATTTCGTTGGTGTATCCCTGTGTTTTCATGGGTGTAGTTAACCTCCTTAAGTTGGAGTTTTTCTTCTAGCACCTTCTGTAAGGCTAGATTTGTGGATAGATATTGTTTAAATTTTACATTATCATGGAATATCTTATTTTCTCCATCTACGGTGATTGAATGTTTTGCTGGGTATAGTAGTCTGGGCTGGTATCTGTGGTCTCTTAGAGCCTGCAGCACATCTGTCTAGGCCTTCTGTCTTTTACAGTCTCAACGGAGAAGTCAGGTGTAATTCTAATAGGTGTGCCTTTATATGTGACTTGTTCTTTTTCCCTTGCAGCTTTTGATATTCTCTCTGTATGTCTAGCATTTTTGATTATTATGTGTGCAGGGATTTTCTTATCTGTCCAGTCTACTTGGTGTTTTGTATGCTTGGTATACATCTCCTAGTTTAGGTTAAGGAAATTTAATTTTTATGATTTGTTGAAAGTATTTTCTGTGCCTTTTACTTGGGTTCCTTTTCCTTTCTCTATTCCTATTATTCTTAGATTTAGTCTTTTCAGAGTATCCTAGAATTCTTGCATGTCTTGTGCCAGGATATTTTAGATTTAATATTTTATTTGACTGATATATCCAGTTCTTCTATCATACCTTCAGTGTCAGAGATTCTGTCTCCCATCCCTTATATTCTGTTGGTGAAGCTTGCCTCTGAGGTTTCCTGTTCGAATCCTAAAATTTTCATTTCCAGAATTCCCTTACTTTGGGTTTTCTTCATTGATTCTAGTTCCATTTTCATGTCTTGTACAGTTTTATTGGTTTCCTTCCACAGCTTGTTTGTGTTTTCTTGGATTTCCTTTAGGGATGAATTCATTTCCTCTTTGAGGACCGCTATCATCTTCATAGAGTTGGTTTAAAGGTCTTTTTCTTGTGCTTCATCTATGTAGGAATACTCAGCGCTTGCTGTGGTAGGATCACCAGACTCTAGCGGAGACATATTGCTCTGGCTGTTATTTACTGTGTTTTATCATGCCATCTAGGCATCTGAGTTTGGGATGGTTATAGGTCTAGGTGCTGATTTCTGGATTTGTCTTTGTTGGGTGGGGTGTTTTGTTCCTTGGTTTCTGTTTCCTCTCTGGCTTTTTGAAGAACGTGTTGACTTGTGTGGCCTGTTTTCCCGGCCTGGTCAGCTGGTGTGTTCAAAAGGAGTGCCTGCTGGTGTTGGAGGCTGAAATACTGGGATGAGGTTGGGGAGGGAAAGTTGTAGGAGAAGGTCTTTGTCATCCATTGGGGATGGGGTCAGAGAGGAAAGGGAGACTGTAGCAGGTTTCTGCTGCAGAGCTAGGGGGTTGAGACTGGGGGGATTGAATCTAGAAGAGCAAAAGGTAAGGTGTGGATCTACCTTCAGCCTACTTCTGATTTCTGTTTTTATTTGTATTTGAGACAGGATCTCACCATGTAGTTTTGGCTGGCTTAAAACTCAGTATATAGACCAGGTTAGCTTCAAGTGATCCTCCTGCCTCTGCCTTCTGAGCGGGGATTATCCATGTGTGCCACCACCCCTAGAGTATGTTTTTATTCTTGTCTCTAACTAAATATGTGTGATCACAGGTAGGTGGAGTTTCTCTATGTCCCACAGCTGCCCCCAAATACCACACAGATGCTTACTATTAATATAAATGCTCAACCAATAGCTCAGGTTTGTTACTAGCCAACTCTTACATTTTAAATTAATCTACTTCTATTCCTTTACTTGTTGCCACATGGCTCATGGCTTGTTTCCTCATTTTGTAGACATCCTGCTTCCTCTGTATATGGCTCAAGACCCTCTGACTCTGTCCTTCTTCTTCCCAATGTTCTTAGTCTGGTTATCTTGCCTAACCTTATTCTTGGTCAGTCAGATTATTCCACAATTATATGCTAGAAGCAAATGGATTTAATTTTATTGTTGAATAACACAAACAGAAAGGAAAATATGTTATTTCCATGTATATAGCAATAAATTGACATGAAATCTAAATTTATGATGTTTAATTTGAGATATCCTTCCAAAACACAATTGATTGACAGGATAAATATTAAAACCACTAATGGGACACCTTGTTCTATAAATTGAGGTGGAGGATTATGGGGCAAAGATCATTTTCTTTATTACTCTGTAAAGGAAGGAGAAGAAGGCAAACAAATGAGGGTGTGGGCCTGTTACCCTGCAAGGATATCAAGTGAAGGCTAGGCAACCACCACCGTGGAGTCCACAAGCCCAGAACACCAGGGTTCTCTGCAGGGATACCAAGTAGAGGCTAGGTAACCACCTTCATGGAGTTCACAAGCCTAGAACACCAGGGTTTTCTGTAGGGATACCAAGAGAAGGCTAGGTAACCACCCTCATGGAGTCCACAAGCCCAGAACATCAGGGTTCTCTGCAGGGATACCAAGAGAAGGCTAGGTAACCACCCTCATGGAGTCCATAAACCCAGGGCAGAATTAACCATTCAAAACAATCATGAGTGAGTCCTGTGAAACTAGAAAAGAGTGAGGAAAGAGATGGAGCAAAAGAAAATAAATTTTAAAATGAGATTTCCAGCAATATCCTTCAATGCCTTCATAGTCCACAAGCCAGGATATGAACTCTGTTCCTTTTTCACTAAAGCTGTCAAGATGAGCTACCTAGGGAAGCTTTTTTAGGAAAAAAAAAATAGTGGCGGTGGTGAGGATTTCTTTTTAAAAGAACTTTTTTTTTTTTAAATTAAAAAGTGTATTTATTTAGCAACAATGATACATAAATTCCTGGCATGTTATTTTTTATTTTATTTTTGAGATTCAGGGACAGTAACTCAATGTTACCAGGAATTCTCAGAATTTTCAAAATTACAATTTTTTTTAAAATTAATTTACTTTTATTTCATATGCACTTATTTGCCTGCATGTATATCTGTATGAAGGTGTCAGATCACCTGAAACTGGAGTTACAGGCAGTTATAAACTGCCATGTGGGTGCTGGGAGTTGAATCGGGATCCTCTGGAAGAGCAACCTATGCTCTTAACCACTGAGCCATCTCTCCAGGCCCCCCAAGTTACAATTATTTTAAACATACTTCTAACAATAAATGTAGCTTTGGTAAAATTTCCTCTTGTAACCAGGTATGCCAAAGCCACACATCTCCTAAAGGAAAGGGATTTGTACACACACCTGGCATTTCAATCCTCAAACTATAAAAGCACAAAGTAGAAGTTTGACATGAAAGTGGAAAAGAAGGATATACTCAGGCCTTCTTAAAATAAAAAGAAAATAAAAAAGATTTACTGCAAACCTGCAGGAAATCATTTTTTTTTGTTGTTGTTGCTGCTGGGCTAACTGTCTTTTTCATGTCCATACCTCCTGGACCACTGGAATTTCCTCTGACTCTGATTTCTCTTTTCCTGTGTTTTCTCTTTGGGTAGTTTCCTTTTTCTGGCTATTTTGAGTAACTGGTGAAAGTAGACAATTACAATTCAATAGATTTCTGGGTTTAAGATTTCCTGGCTGAGAAAGTAAGATAAATTAGGACACGCCAACCGCCAACCTAAGATTACTGATCTCCTTTTTGTTTTGTTAACACAGACAGACAGACACAAGAAATAAAAATTCTGAATATAGTTAGATACAAAACTCCACTTCTGTTGTCCTTATTTCTCATAGTTCCTCTGAGGCTGGTAAAAAATTTATTTCTGATGGATCCCAGCCTAGAGTTACTTTGATGTGCTTCTGAAATAACCAGTCCAGAGGGCCTAGCTTCAGGTCATAAACACAGTTTTCTATGTCCTTTGTTTTATAACTACAAAAATGAACATTTTGTTAAAGACAGAGACAGTGTTTAGGATGAGGTCTGCTTCTGTTTACATTATTTCACCCCTGCCCACAGTTACAGCCTTTCCTCCTCTACCCTGTGTGGGTCTCCCACTTGATGGCCACTGGATTATTAGGTTTCTTTGTCCCTTAATGTTACACTATCCCTTCTGAGGGTTTTGGCCTTTAAACCCAATTCAAAGACTAAATCCCAGGAGGAAGACTCCTCGGAGGGACACCCAGGCAAAGACAATATCTTTCTGTGTGATCTCATGAATATGTATCGGTCTCTTCTGAAGCACCCCTTAGGATCTTGTGTGTTAATCTTTTATTTATATATTCTCTTCTAGAAGAACACTACCTGCTTCAATGTGAATAATGTACATTCCTGCAGAGGTAAAATATGTCAACAGAATAAGGTCACCTGGGTTTTAAAATGACCACTTTTTTTTAAATAAGAGTAACACCAAAGGCAAGATTCTTTTTGCATGGGTTAGCGTTAGCGAAAGAAAGTAATATGGAGATTCCAACCCCCCCCAATGGTGTCACATGTTTAGCTCCATTTCATTTCTATTCCACCCTTTGCTGTCTCAACACCAGCATCTAGAAGAGGGTATGGCCTATCTGCTCAGGTTTGTTTTTTAATATAATGTACCTTATCACCAGTCTTTACCTGTCTATATGAAAATAAAGAAAGTAATACCTGAATACACACACACACACACACACACACACACACACACACACACACACACTTCCAGACACTGAAAAGTAAACAGTTATTATCCCATGTATTTTCCTTTATGGAGAATCTCTTCACCTGCCAATAAATATGCTTTTATTTCATCATCCTTAATAGCAGCCTAGAAAGACTGGAGGGCTGTATCTGATTTGTGTTTTTCTTTCCTGTCCAGTGTCCGTAATGAGTATTTGTGAAAGAGAGGGCGAAGCATCTCTTCTGTGCTTTGACCTGAGGCTGATTTGAGACGCTAATGAGTCTAGCGGGCCTTTGGCTTCCCAGGGCAAAACAGGAAGGGAGAAGGGGGAGAAGAGGCAAGGTGCTGACTCATTTTGTTTTTGACTTAAATTCCTTCTTATCATAAAGTAAAAAAGCAGTTGGCTGGATAAAAAAGAAAAGAAGATGTGGTTGTACACAACATCATCATCATTTCCTTACTAAAAGGACTCGGTGGCAACATATAATTATGAAAGCTGCTTGGGGTCCCCAGATTACACACTTGTGACGCAGGGCACGGCAGTTACCTCCACACAAACATTACCTTCACTGAGGTTTTCAGATTCTGACATCATGTTATGAAACAAAGTAATTGAGAAAATAATAAATTGATTTGGGAAATGCTTTAAACACAGCGATGAAACATTCAGTGGCTGATGAGAGACATGAATCTGGGGAAGATTTAGCCATAAAGAGTGCCCAAGGCTGGTTACTGCGGTTCTGAGCCACACCTGTCAAGACCAGAGTGCAAGCAGAGAAGGCTACCTCCAAACTTCTCTAAAGACCACCTTTGACCTTCCTCACCCCACAGCCTTTCTCATTATGCACTTGAATGCCGAATGACTGAAGCAGGATCTGAAGCTGTTATGGCCCCTCTCCCAAGTTGCTGTCTATCACAGTAGACCTGCCATGGCCTAGAGGAACTAACAACTGATGTTTGCTTCAGCCTTTGTGGCTAAGCCATTGTTCTGAGCAGAAAGAATGGGTCTTTACCTTCTCCCGCGACAAGGTTTAGGAAATCACTAGGGTCCTTAGCACTGAATTGCAGAGTCAAAAGCCAGTTGTCGCCTTTCCTTGTTGGCAAAGCCCTGACTTTGGATGTTCACTTCTGCTGTGACTCAAGAGTAAAACCCTGATGAGCTTTGGTGATCCTTTTTCTCTTGTTGCAACTGGATTGGGGGTGAGTATATGACCAAAGGAGGCCCAGGAATGAAGCAATGCAATGCCCCTTCGTATGCAGGATGCTGTGATACCCAGTGTGATGGCGAGACTGAGGCTACTTTGTGACATGAAGAGATTTAACCCAAAGTGTTAAGAATGCCAGAATATAGGAAAATAGCATTTGCTAGGCCACTATAATGGCATGTCTGGGATATTTCTGCCTCTGTGATCCCCTACCTAAGAGAGTAAGTTGCCCTGTTTCTTGATGCTGGGTTTCACCATGTTTAGAGGCCAGAGCACTCACATTGCTAGCCTTCATCAGGAAGCTCCCGTGATTTTCCTTCTGTTGATTCTCCCAAACCAAGTTTCAAGGGACACTTAAATTTACACTTTATAAACTTTTACTAACACTATTCCATCCATAGAACACAATCTTATATTTTACTTATTTGTAGTGGAAATACATACATTCTCTAAATCTACTTGAAATCCCATCACCTGAAACAGATTCCCAACAGTTTACCAGTCAAAATAATTTCCTGCAATCGACACATTAATGCTTTTGCCCTGGATAAGGAATTTGCTTTCATGCTTCTTGGCTTAATTCTATGTGTATGCATTATCAACAATCTCCTAAAAATGTCTGAAACTTCTTTAAGGCAGGAGTGAAATAATTTTGCCATGGTTTTCATATGATTATCCCTCCCTTGGCCCCTGACACCCTGCCTTGTCTCAGGTGCTCAACACAATTGGCCATGTGTAAAATTAAAGGTTTGGATTAAATGACATCATTCAGATTCTGAGGTACAGTAATGAGGTCTAAACTGAAGGGAATCCATACTTCCTAGGGACCTGGAAAAATTGGAGAGTTGAATTGGAAAGAAGGGAAAATTGTGAGTGTGGGTAGTGGTGAAATACAAGTACTGGGAACTTGAAAAAAAAAAAAAAAAAGACCAGTGTCTCAAAAACGTCTGTCATTGGAAGCTTTCCTCGTGATATTTACTTTTTGATGATTATTCAGGGTAGTTCATTGCAAATGCAGAGTCCAGCTGTTTGAGAGGAATGTGCTGAAATTAAAGTCTCATACTAGGTGGCCAATCATAAATCTTTCATAGTTCTGCCAATATTTTGGGATTTTTGGCAGAGTTTTCTATCCTTGTTTTAAATGCTGAATGTCCCTGATATTTTGACCTTAGAGAGAGATTTGTTTTGCTTGAGGGAAACACTGCAGTGAGCTATTTTTGCACTCACGTTGACATTTAGATTTGGAAATACTTTATTTCCGTGATACATATCCCCGGACAAGCTTGCAATGCAAATAAAACAATCTATTTGGTCAAACTTTTAATCATCTGTTGACTCGATCTTTCGGGGGACTCCCTTATTATGGACTTTTTCTTACTGTAGATTAATTGATGAATAAATAAATTAATAGAAATGAGAGAGGAAAGGAAAGTTTGAGAATTTGTATTTACCTCGTGACTACTTACCTCATGTTTTTATTTCTGTGGTTTATGAACAGGAAAAACACACATACAAAACTAGACACTGTTTTGTTTTAACTTAATGATGGATCAAATCCCTGATTGTTTTCCCACTACTGTCTCAATTAGGTCTGTGTGGCTCATGTGAGAAAAGACAGCTAGAAACACAATGGCTCCTTAGAAGTTTCCATGGGAGTGATAGAGTGGAGACGGGTGTCTGGGAGATGACATCCGGAAAAAAGGAAAGGCTTTTTTTTTTTTAATTCATATCTCTGCACCTTTGCTCATGTTATTACTTCTATTTGGGAACATTCTAGTTTCTCTACCCATCTCCTACCTTTCCCTCCAAATTTTAAAGAATCTAAACATGCCTTAAAGGCTCCCTTTCCCTAAAGTCTTTCCTGACTCCATTTCTACTGGCCATCAGGCAGAGTTCACTAACCTGCCCTGAATGGTCCAGGTACAAATGATGAAATATACAAAGATCCTATAGTGAATACTTTAATACATATTTTGATCATAATTTTTGTCCTCTTTAAGACAGGAACTAGTTTTTTTTTTTTAATAATCGTATACCCCCAGAGTTCAACAGTTTATTTCATTGTACAGATCCAATATATATTAGTTGTGTATATAAATTACATATGTTGGTGGGGAGTTCAGAGATTTAATCATGGTAAACGGACTTCTGGGCCATTCCTGGTAGATGAGTGCACTGGTTGTTACCACCCAGTAACTACTTCATCAAAAGCCATCATTCCCACCAGGGCGTGGAGCACTGTGATGACGAGTGCCCCTCCCCTGGTCTGCTTCAGAATCCTGCTATTAGTATTCTCCTGGGCTTAACCTCTCTGCCCCCAACTTAATCTCATATAATCTCATAGAAGGAATGAACAATATGTAATACCCTGGAAAAGACTGCAGATTTGTTTCTAAATGCATTTATTATTCACAGCATTCTAGGCACTAAGCTAACCCACACAAGGATTTTCATGTATCAAATCTGCCCACAACACTGTCTCACCTTTGAGATACCCAAAGGGGGAAAAAATCCCAGAAAGCAATTCACTAGTGTTCCATGCTTCCTTTATTTCTTGTCATATTTATTAGTAACGAACGGAGATTCAGCAGGGACTCTCTCTCCTTTGCTCAGACAGGAATTTGAGAATATAGGATAAGGCGTGGCCTTTAGAGGCACCTGGATCAGTCTTGGCCTTCTTTTCTTCACTTGGACTTGCGTAGATTGACTCTCCACCCCATGAACATCAATTTCTTTATCACAAATGACTGAGATGATACACGCGGGGGTGAATCGGAGAAACAGTGCTTAGAAAATGACAGTTCTATCCTACTATTTCTTTCACATAGTTCAGGGTCCTATAAATCATCGCTTCCAGGAACCACGATGTTTTCCTGAGTGCGTTGTTTGTATACAGAGAGCAAGTCTGTACATTAACTGATAAGGATTGCCTGGGACAGGTTATCAGAATAGTTGTTAGGGAGGAGGGGGCTGGTAAGAGAGAACCAAGGCTGCCACCACTCCAGTCCCCAATCTTCACTTGAGCTTTGCTCACGTTACCTGGGTGGTGGGACACCTAAGCTTAAATGATGTCGGCGTTGGCCGCGTCGGCGGCGTCGGCGTCGGCAGTAGAATTTGTACAACAGAATAGAAAAAGCTCAAAACTAAAGCCAATCCTTGATACCTCCTCACTAATTGATGGGGAGCTAACCAATGAAAGCTCCCGTGACAGGGTAAGGTATAAAGCCCCACCCCCACCCCCATGCCCTGATATCCATCCGTGTCTTAGCTCCAGAATGTATGAGTTTGCTGCTTTATGTGACAAAAGAGGCTTTGTGTTGTGAAGTTGACTAAATTAAGGACCCTGAGAAGGATGGTACCGCGGGCTATTCAGGTGGATTCAATGTCATTACTAAGGTCCTTATAAGACACAGGAAGAGTAAGAGTCAAGAGATGGGATGCTGGACCCAGGGTCATAAATTGATACGCTTTGATTGGGGGATGGGCCAGAAGCCCAGAAATGCTGTTACCTCTAGAAGCTGAAACAGGCAACCCAATGGTCTTCTTCCCTGAAGAATCCAACAGAAACATAACTAACGAATGTTTAAGCTACTAGGTTTGTGGGTATTCCTAATAACACCAACTGAAAACTGTCACACCAGAAGCTTTAGTTTTTAATGTCTAAAATGATCCTATAATACTACGCAATGAATATCTATGGTGTGAGGTAATATTTTTGGCGTGACGGTGATAGTACTTTAAAAAATGTCCTTGCCATTGGAGAGTTTATAATGAGGAAATGAAACAAGTAAAAAGATATTTTTAAATAGCATAAAATTCCATGACGAAGTAAAGCAGATGAAGAGGCCAGAGAGTATGATGAGAGGATTCGTAATGGATGGGGATGTCAAGCTTCAGTGTTTGAGCAGATGCTTGTGTGAGGGGGCAGCTAGAGATCTTCTGGAAGCTCCTTTCACAGAGAGAGAGGACACAGCATGTGGAGGACAGGACAGGGCCAATGAGTACCCGTGTGCCTGGGGTAGAGGAACTGAGAGAGCTAGAACTCAAGTTGACCTCCAGAACTCCATTGTGAGGAGTCTGGATTTTCTTCAAAATATGGCAGGAGGCTTTGCAAGTAACAAGCAGAGAGATGACTGAACTAAGTTTGTATTCAAGGAATAATTCTACCCAGGGTGTCACTTCACATCTGTATACTAGGAAGGTAGATCTTAAGTGCTTCACCAGCACAGCAACAACCGTGTGAGGTTCTGGATATATTAGCTAGCTTGACTAAGGTCACCATTTCATAGTGTGAACATATATCAAACACACACACACACACACACACACACACACACACACACACACACGACAGTTTGGATTTAGGATCAGAGTTGAGGTTGGATCTGAGGCAGTTTTCAGATGATGCTGATAAATGCAGCCAAGGGTGGAAGAAGCTTGCTCATACAGGGAGCAAGTGTCAAGTAAAGACCCTTGCGAAGTAGGGGGGCAGGCTGAGAGGGCAAAGCCTGGAAGGAGCAGAAGGGAGGAGGAAGGGAACCTCAGAGGTGGGGTCTGAAGTAAAGACCATGCAGGCTGAGAATGAGGCTGGGATCACCTTGGTCAAACAGCTCTCTTGGTAGGGTGTCAGGTGATAGACAACAGGCAGGCTCAAAGATCGAGACTCATTAGAAACCCCGGGGGTGATTGTTGTCATTCATATTATCGACTGATTAATTCAAATTTTGATGGCTCAGAGACAATATTTTGGTGCAAACCAGTATTACGAAAGTCCAGTTAGCTACCTTTTACTTACTTCTAGAATTTTCTTTTCTTTTTTTAAGTCAATTACATTTATTTTATAATTAACTTAATTTCACATATCAGCCACGATTCCTCCATCCTGTCCTCCCTCCTCCCATGCCCCAACCCTACCCCCAAATCCACCCCCCACTCCCACCTCCTCCAAGGCAAGGTCTTCCCCTGGGGAGTCAGCCCAGCCTGGCAGACTCAGCCAAGGCAGGTCCAGTCCCCTCCTCCCTACAACCAAGGCTGAGCAAAGTGTCTCAGCATAGGCTCCAGGCTCCAAAAAGTCAGCCCATGCATCAAGGGCAGGTCCTGGCTTTTCTTGTACCTGGGTATTCCCTCATAACCACGGCTCTGCAGACAGTGAAGGCCAACTAAAGAACAGCAAAAGCACTAAGCGGACTATTTTCTAGTGCACAAAACACACAAAACAGCCTTTGAAGGACAACAGCCAGGGCTTAATGAACAATGATGCTTTGATGCATTTAGGGAAAATACTGTTTACTGAAGTTGCCTGTCAGCTCTGTACCGTTCCATTACAATAATAAACTGACGAAAAATTCCTATGCTGGCACCCGGACAGCTGGGCCGTGTAAGATCGGAAACTTCATTATGTATTTATTCACTAAAGATTTGAGCAAGTGATTTCTAATCTTTTCTGTGTCACAACAGCCTTGGTCGCTTTGATTCCTTTTTTTTTTTGTTTGTTTGTTTTTGGTCGTCTGCGACACTCCACTTTTTCTCACAAGGGCTATAATGGCAGAGTTTTACTATTTTGAATTAAACATAATTTTGTTTTGAATGGTTTCACATTTCTGAAGGTCCCTGGTCATAGATGGGGTATTGTCAGACCACACAAGGGAATAGGTTGGCCAAAGGGGGGGAAAAAAAAACAAGCACACAATGGTGCTGGTAATTCATTTCAACTTGAGAGCATTTCTGAGGATTTGGTGTCATTTAAAGGCACTTTGAAGCCTGATCTTTTGATGAAGTCTTCTGGAACACGGGTTTTACCCTGTCTTGTTCTATGGCAGAACTAGGTCTACATGGTTGTCTATATTGAGCATCTCCTCTCTGTACTCAGAATCCACAGTAGGCTTCCGGTCCTTCTTCCGGTATCATCCACTTCCTCTCCTTCTGCTGGTATCTGCATTCCAGTGTTTTATTTTGAAAATATTTCTCCTCTTTCCTGCTTCAGGCTCTTTGGAAAGGATGTTCCTCTGCTGAGCTTACACAAAGCTCCAGCATCAAATCAGTAGTTGGACTCTTTCGTGATAATGGGAGCTGAGCTGGGGCTCTTCAGAGAGGCGGGTACACCTGAAGACATTCCGCAGGGTGCTGTGGCATGGGATCTACTTCTCTCTCGGGAGGTCCAAAGGACACTGAGGTGCAGACATCACCACAGCCTTGTAATGGTCACTGTTCATGCCAGGAAGAACTGCCACAATATCATGGTAAGGCAGTCCTTCCTCTACCAAGTAGAGAGCACCGTTTTCCTTGAAGCCTCTTCTAGTATGGGGTTGAGCACATTTTAAATAGTGAATATTGGTAAATTGATCCATTCATCCACTGTAGCTCACCTCCCTCTTGGTCTTGGACTTGGACTTCCCTCCCACTTGGACTCTCTCTGCTATCTTCTTTATGACCAGCTTTTGCCTAACGTTTACTCCTCTGTCTCTCTCCCTCGGTATTTGTTTTCTAGGTGGTAGGAGCAAATCTTCAGAGACTTAGTGGCTTAAAACAACACCTATGTGTTATTGTATGGTTGACAAGGGATCAAGCCCTTAGCTAAATCTCTTTAGCTTTTACGACTGAATTGCTTAGAATCACAGACTAGGTAGCAGAATTTATTGTTTGCATCTGTAGGCTTACACTGATTTGTTCCTAAAAGGCCAGCAGGAGGAAGGTTTAACCCTTTCTTGAAGACTTGGTAGACTGGGTCAAGCATACCTGCAATTATCTCCTTCAAATTAGGAGCCTATATACCACAGTACATGACACCATTATGGGGGTTATCTTATCATTGCCTGCCACCTTCAAGGGGAAGGTAAGTGTGCCAGAGGACAGAGAGTACTGGGAGTATGTTGCTCTGTTTTTGCCTTCTCTGTTGTATGCAGTTACCCAAATTCCAGAAACTCCAGTTGTATTTGTACCTTTTCTATCTCTCTCTCTGTCAGTCTGTCATCTGTCTATCTATCTATCTATCTATCTATCTATCTATCTATCTATCTATCTATCTATCTATCTACCTATCATCTCTATCCAACTATCCATCTTGTTAAGAAAAGCACACAAACACGTTGACTCATCTCCGTTTAAACCCCTCACCACTAACTCAGCCACTAACTTTAGTCCATCCTTCAGAGCTTCCAGCAACATGTCTATTTGTTCTTTTCTCCCTAAATGAGCACTTCTCTTTCAGACTCATCTACTCCTCCAGGGGTGTTTTTTTGAGTGATAATTTAGAAGCAAGTGGCAGATGACTCCACATGTGCCCTCTCTTGCTTCTGCTGTTCTTCCTGCTTCTGTGTGTGGCCCCACACTCTGTTTCCCTATGCCACTCTGGGTGACCTGTCTGCATGCTCACTGCAGGCAGCCCGTGCCTCCTAGAGTCATCATTTTTTATCATTCACCATTGTTTCCCACTGCCATGAATTGTTCCTAATTTCATACAAACACTGGTTCATCAAGTTGGACTTTGGTGGTATGTGTACTTTGATCTGTCATGGGTTCCTTATCTGGGTGAGTAGACATTTGTGTAGCAACTCCCTGAGAAAAGTTTTGTCACACAACACCAAGGCAACTCTTGTAAAAGAAAAGTATTTAATTGGGGGTTTGCTTATAGTTTCAGAGGGGTAGTTGTCTTAGTTAGGATTTCTGTTGCTATGAAGAGACACACCATGACCATGACAAATTTTATAAAGGAAAGTATCTAGTTGGAACTTGATTACAGGTTCAGAGGTTTAGTCAGTTATCAGCATGGTGGCACACAGGCAGACATGGTGCTGGAGAGGTAGCTGAGAGTTCTACATCTGGATCCACAGGCAGCAGGCTGGGAGAGTGAGCCACTGGGCCTGGCTTGAGCTTCTGAAACCTTAAAGCTCACCCCTTGTGACACACTTGATCCAGCAAGGCCACACCTACTTCAAAAAGGCCACACTTCCTAATCCTTTCAAATAATGCTACTCCCTATGAGCCTATGGAGGGCGGGGGGCATTTTTAGTCAAACTACCACAAAAGTCCATGATCATCACGGTGGGAAGCAGACAGGCATGGCCCTGGAGCAGTAGCTAAGACTTTTAGATCCTGATTTATAGGCAACAAGCAGAGAGAGACTGGGCCTGGTGGGGCTTTTAACACTTCAAAGCCCACCCTTGGGATACACCTTCTCCAACAAGGCCGTACTTCCTAGTCCTTCCCAAATAGTTCCACTAACTGGAGACTCAACATTCAAATATTTGAAACTATAGGGGCCATTCTTACTTAAACCACCACAGTCATGTCCATATACCACCTATTAAGAAATGAGTTAAATTAAAAGCATAAGAAATCGATGTCATAGAAACAGGCTGGTTGAGTTATGTCAGAACTGGTATCAAAGCTGTAGCTGCTAAGAGCACCTGGGTTGCCGTCATCTTAGCTGGAGACTCCGGGTAGCTCTTGACACACAGCATTGTGTATCCTCAGGCTCCTCTGGTCTCTGAACAATGGCACAGAGGTTTCATGTGTGGGATATACTTGTGGTCATATAGCCGACTAGTTTAATTCCCTAGTAAAGCAATCCCAATGGGAAAAACACTAATACCTTTTTGCTTGAGTGATTAAAAAAAAACCAAATAAACAAGGCAGAGTTATATGAAATCTAATGAGGCTAGAAAAACTGAAAGATTCCTCAAATTCCTGTAACACCGGAGAAATAGAAAGAAAAAAGAGGAAGAGAGAGATTTACAAAGAAGTCAAAATATGATATAATTTGATTTAATATGTTTGAAAGGAAGCTTTAAGTATATATTTATATTTCTAGACACTATTATTGTCAGAAGCTTATTTCTTTCATATTTAATATTGTTATTGTTGCCCTAAAATAATTTTGTTAATTCACAATAAAATGGATACATTTAAATTGTACAGTATTGTCTTCTATTAGGGTAGTGATAAATGGTATTTAAAGTAAACCCCCCCCCCGTGTGTGTGTGTGTGTGTGTGTGTGTGTGTGTGTGTGTGTGTGTCCAAGTGCTGTAGAGGACTCCTTTTAAAATTTTAATAACTGTGAAAATGAGTCATGGAAAGTTCTTTCTTATTTGCTCGTATAAGAATTCTGACTTCCTTGTTTCCGACCTGAATTTGACCTTTCATTGACCTTTCTCTCTATCTCCTGTTTTCACTTGGGATTGTATGAATACAGTGGCATTTCCTTGTAATGTGCATGGAATGTTTGCATGTCAGGCTCATATCCACACAGATCAGTGACAGGGAATTAAGTTGTGGGTTGTGTGGATCATTCATAAGGATGGTAACCACTGTCTACACCAGACCTTGTAATACACTGAAGGCATCGGACTCTTGTGAGGCTCTTTTCTGGGCAGGTTGTATGAATTAGGCCTAAGGGAGCGCATGGTGTCGTCTTTAGGTGTTTTAAAGATGAAAACAGGGACAGAAGTGCAGACTTGTGGTAAATACCAGCTGTTAGAATTTGGAACAAACTTTGTAAGGTGTAGGAATTCAGCCCAAAGCTTGAAACGAATTGCAGGAAAAATGACTTTCCCTAGAGATAGACTGTGAAGGGACAGGGCACGTCGTATTTCTGGAGGTATTGCAGCATACTCTGGGCAGGATTAACTCGGAGTTGGATGATTGGGGGAAGATGACATTTCACATTGCTTCTGTTTCTATTTATAGTCTGGGACAGAGGTTCTTGACCTTCGCTGAGTCTTGGATTCTTTTGAGAATCTAATAAAAGGGATCACTTTTCTGTCCCCCAAACAAGTGAACACACGCTACTATTTCTGCCTGTAAGTGATATAACACACACAAATGAGGAGAGCAGACCTGGAGAAGAACCGAGTCTCCAGGGATCCACATTGGAAGACTGTAGCGTCAGGTTATTTTTTGCTTGCAGAGGATTTGAATAATTCAAGTGCCGTCAGCAAACCAAAGGTGCTTTTGCGTCTTGCTACAAAAATGACATTTCCCTCCGAGCTCATTTAAACACAGCATATACATATTAATTTATTTTGAAGCATTCTGTAACCAATGACTCAAAAATAAGAATAGGTTAAATATTTATTAATTTGAAGTGCTTTTGAAAGTTGTAGTTCTAGATTCACACTAATTTAGGGGCTATTTATGAGTAGTTGCTAATGAATTGCCCCATTTGGTCCTACTGAGACTATGATGCTGTGGTAGAGTATTTATTTATAATCACTTTATAGGGGGACCAAGCTCAGCTTCAGAGAACTCAACTGGCTGGCCAAAGAACAAAGAGAGAAGCATGTATTGGATGCAGTCAGACATAACTGCATCCAATTCTTTATTCTGACTTGTGACTTCAAGGACCTTAGTATCTCCATAACACAGCTTACTCTTTCGAAAAGCAAGTTGGTTGTTATGTCAGCCTTCAGGGGGCGTGAACCTTTGATGTTCATGTCCTTCTTACACATCTGCAAGGTGTTTGAGATAGTATGTGTTAAGTGCTCAGCATGAAGGCGAGATCAAAGCAAGTAACTGGTGTTTAAAAGGATCATGATAAAACTAAGACGGAACCCAAGACTTTAGACCCTGGTTAATAAAATGTCTTCTGGGAAACAACAGTTTTAACAAAAGGAATAACATTTAATTTTTGCATTAATCACTCCAGTGCTTTGATATTGTTATTTTGTCACTTTGGGAAGTCATTTCACTGCTTGTTCTGGTTACTTAAAGCTGTGCAACCAGAGATCTCAAACAGCAGTGGCACACAGCCCTGCATTCTGTTCCTGGTGTCTGTGAGTTGAGATTTCAATGGCGCACAGAGGAGAAGTGAACCTGAGGACTGGAGGTTCCAAGATGGCGGGACCTGGGCTATGGGACCCCTTGAGTGTTTCTCTTTAGATTTATGTGATCTCTTCATGTGGTCTTTCGAGTATGGCAGCCTCAAAGGAGTCAAACTTCCTACATATCAGCAAGGAGTTCCCCAGCCATGAGTCCTGGGAGAGTGTCAGCTGGAGCCGCGTCCATCCCCCTTTCCTAACTGAGGTTCAGCAGGTGCACAGCATTGCTTTTGCCGCCCTATATTCAGGAGGCTGCCTGTCAGCAGGGAGCAGTGAAGTGGACTCCCTTTTCAGGAAAAGTCTTCAGACCATCATGCTCTCTAATCCTCATAATGTTTTTTTTTACTAATTAATATTATGGTTACATTAATAGTAAATACTTACTGGAAGTATGGATGGGAAACAGCTGTACAAAGAGAAAATGACTTCATTTGTTCTCAAAGAGGTCACAGTCAAGTTAGGATAATACGATAATACGTCCGTACAAAAAGATAAGCAAGTGTATGCTTTACATAAAAAGTCCCAAATGACAAAGTGTGCTTCCAGACATTCCACCGACGTGTTGTCAGCGATGGTGTCTACATTTCCATTTCCTCATCAGAACACGTGGAGCTGGAGTAGAGCCCATGTGGAGACTGGGAAACCTGTTGCTGCTTCCTGGGTGTTGTCTTAAGCATCGAACCTGACGCAATGTGGACCCTAAAAGATGATTGGCGTTAACTTATTAATTTCTTAAAGCTGATCAACACACATACAAGATGCCTTGCCGAGTGCTATAGGAAATGCAGAGGTAATTCATTATGTACTTAATGAGCTAGTTCATGTACACCTGTATTAACAATTATTGCGCACAATATATGTGTTCTTGGAAATAAACAGAAAAGACTTTCTTTGCCATATAGTGCCAATATAAAACAAATATAAAAAGATGCATGTGAATACTCTGGATGTGTAATATATAAACAGTCACAACTCTAAACATACATATGTGTACATTTAACAGTTGTGTGGCCAGTAATTGTCTACATTGACGGATGTTCTTTGGTTGATGGTCATTCACTGTTTTCAAGGTGGCTGACAGGGCAGGTTACTTATTTTCACCAAATAGCCATTTTCAGAGGGTAATGGGCTTGAGCTGTATCCTTTACAGGGGCCCTGAAGACTCTTAAGGAGCTTTGATTTATCTATTTTTGTGTTTAGCTTTGCTTTATAAACACATGTCCAAACACACGTGCTCAGATGTTTTGTTTTCTTTTTCTAAGTTTTATTAAAAGTTTGTGGTTTAAATTCTTGAACTCAGTAAGAGTATCTTTTAGATGAAAAAAATCTTTGATACTCTACAAACCAAAGAGAGAGAAACCTTTTTATAATAACCCTGTGGTGAACTCAAGAATTTTTTTTTATTTTAAAAGTGGCATTGTACATGTTATCTACAAAATAATAGCGCCTTGCCTTATGTGTTCCTAATCATTTTTTTAAAGTGTTTCATTTGCTAGCATTTTGATTTTTATCTGTCTCCTGGGCTTTTCTGTTCTTGCCCTTTTAAGGGCCTTCACTGGACTGTCTCAGAACTTCTGGGCCCCAGCCCAAACTGCTTTGATGGATAAACAGTATATTCCCATATAAGTGGGATGAGACTAAATCTTAGCAGGCCACAGTGCTGGTAAAACTATCTATTAGGGCCAGGCAATCTGCACTTCAGGAAAATTACTGAATCACAGTCCGCTTAACAGGCTGTTGTTCCTTATGTCCAGGCAGAAGAGGTCTGTTTAGGTTTTTTAGAAGAACAGGAAATGCAGTTTATAGGTATCACCTTATTTAGTCCTCAATCTTATATCGTAAGCAATGTAAGGCACATAGATAACCTGGGATCAGAAATGTGGTAAGAGTGCAGGAGCAGAGAGGGGAAGACAAGTCGCTCTGTCTGCTGTGGTCCCTGCCCCATGCTGACAGCACCAGCAATGCTTATCCAGCTGTGCGGGATGTGGGCATGTGTCTTGATGTTGTGCTTCCAATGCCTTGAGAACTTCTGTGGCCTGTGGGAAGGAGGAACCTGGGAGCTGCCAGGCCCAAGGGTAGCAGGTACCTGGAACTGTCATGCAGCCCTAGAACCTATGAGGGTCAGCACTCACCTCTTGAGTACCCCCTACTGGAACCATCACAACACCAAATGATGATAAACTATGGCAGATTGTGAGAGATTATGGGGGAAGGAAATAAATGGGTGCCTTATGAGGATACTTTTTTCACTACTTTTTGTACTGGCCACCCATAAATTAGTCAGTCATGCTTACTGTGTTGTAATCATCTTAATCCTTACCTAAACATTCCAGCCTTATATTTAACCCAGAATATTCCCTTCTTTTTCCTGTGGGCTCCCACAGTGTCAGCAGTGAGGAAAGGTTTCTCCAGTGGCATTGTGGGACAACCTCGTGTCGCAGGGTACTCTGTTCTCTGTTGTCCAGTTTCTACAGACGTGGGGTGAGCAGGCTGAGCTCCCTCCCGAGCCTGCCACTGAGGAACTTGATCCCACAGAACTCTTCTAAGTAGTGGCAGTCCTTCCCAGGGCCTGGCAACCGCTTTGGCTGCCCTCTACTTGGTAGTTTCACACACTTCTCATCTGAAGTGGGCTGACCTAGTCTCCGCTGTGGACTCAACTTTGGCAACTTCCTCATTGTGTCCTCTCGGGGAGGACTCGACCTCCCTCTGCCATGATAATTCTGTACCATGTTCTAGTTGAACTAGGTAACTCAGAGAACATCCAGTCAGAGAGTGGATGCTCTTACCACTATCTCCTAGTTACTCAAGAACTTCAAAATGGGGCAGTGGGCTGGCTTAGTGCTTAGGAGAGCTTGCTGCTCTTGCAGAAGTCTGGACTTTGGCTCCCAGCACTCAACACTGGGGAGCTCACAACCACCTGTAACTCCAGATCCAGCTTCCAAGGACACGAGACAATCTGGCTCCCATGTGCACCTGCATGCACACATGCATGTGCGCGCGCACACGCGCACACACACACACACACACACACACACACACACACAACCCCTAAATAAAAATAAAATCTTTAAAGTGCTCTCTAAGTAACAAAAATAGCAACAACAACAGAACTTCAAGAACATATCTCTTATTGAACAGGTTTTGAGATATAAATGAGTCACGAAAGCTGTTAATGGAAGAAAACGACCCCTCCTCACAAACATCCCATCCACACAACAAATACCTGTGTTTTTGGGGTATTGAGACCCATTTTATGTTTCCGACAGAGAAAAGATAAAAGGCCATGTTATCTCATTTTGTGTCTAGGGGAACAGAAGAGGTCTGTCTACAAGAACTGAATCCTCTTAGAGCTTAAATGTAATATTTCTGCTTTCAAGAAACCACTAGCTCCTTGGCGACTCCAGCAATGATTTGATACTCTCTCAAGACAGGAAAATATCTTAATTAGCAGTATCTCACAAAATCCTGATACCAACATTAAGATAGATTGTTTTGCAACTTAACGGCAATAAATATCCATGTCAACACCATTATTCAATATTGGCTTAATTTTGGTTATATGCTGAGCATTGCTGAAAATTTTGTAAATGTGTAAAATTCTGAAAATGTGTAAAGCCTAGACATTCCCAAGGGAGTTAAAGTGAAGGGACGTGTGCATATAGACCCCCCAGGAACAAGAGTTTTAGAGGGAAGGAACACATACATAAAGTCGCAGGGATAGCCCTTAGAAGGGTTACAGACATACAGACACACCGGGGACGGGAGTTAGAAAGGGTCACACACAGACACTAGGGACAGGATTTAAAGGGAAAGCACAACACAGACAGCAAGGGACATGAGTTAGAGAGATGGGACACATATAATGGTACCACGGACAATGCCTTACAACACGAGGTTGGGTGCTCACAGATGATCTCAGCCACCAGGGATATACGAAGTTGGGGGATTTCTGAGGCAGGGGGAGTTTGGGATGACCTAAGGGAATAGAAGACAGAGAACACAGCAAGCCTTGAATGGTGGGTACAATTTAGAGCAGGTGTAAGCATGAATGTTTTTCAGAGGGAGAATAGTTAATAAGTAGAGTTCAGATCTGTGAATATCATCTTTCTTAATGCTGCAGGCCTTTTTAATACATTTCATGCTGTGGTGACCCCTAACCATAAAATCATTTCATGGTTACTTCATAACTCTAATTTTGCTACTGTTATGAATCATAATATAAATATTGGATATCCAGGATATCTGATATGGGACCCTCCCAAAAGGGGTCATGGCCCACACGTTGAGAACCGCTGGTTCAGATCATCTGTTACGGTTAAGAAACATGACAGACACAGACACTGTACACAGAAATCTTCCAACACTTTCTCCTTTAGGAACTCTCACCTGTTCCTACCAGGTTTGTTCTGCTTTGGGAGCTGTCTTAGTTAGGGTTCTTATAGCTGTGCAGAGACAACAGGACCATGGCAACTCTTATAAAGAGAACATTTAATTGGGGAGGCTTGATTACAGTTTCAGACATTCAGTCCATTATCATCATGGTGGCGAGCATGGAGGCAGACATGGTGCTGCAGCTGAAAGTGCTACATCTTGCAGGCCCCAGGAAGTTGACTGACTGTCCCACCGAGTGAAGCTTGAGGAAAAAGAGACCTTAAAGCCCGCCCCCACAGTGACACACTTCCTCCCACAAGGCCACACCTCCTAATAGTGCCACTCCCTTTGGGGGCCATTTTCCTTCAAGCCACCACAGGAGCCATTCCTTTTCAGTGGGAATACAGTGACCAAAGCCACTTAATGAAGGGGCAGTGTGCCAGATTCTGTGGCATTCCAGGGCCTGGTCTCTTCAGTCATGGAGAATAGAAGCCTGAATTGCCATCACCGTCACCTGATAACTAATCAACCTTCCATAGACAGAGATATGCACATACTGAAAGATAAATATTAATTTTTAGATACTGTATAATTCAGACAGCAAATAAAACTTTTTTCCCAAACTAAATATCCATCTTTTGATGATCTCTTTAGAAGCAGAACCTGTGCAAAGGGCTAGAGTGCATGTAATCTATGGAGAAGGGAGTCCCTGAGATGGAAAAATAGAGTAGAGAGCAATAGAGTTGGATGTAGTCCTCACTTCAGTGAGATCCATACCTGGACTGAACCAGGGGAGGAGGGCAAGGCCATGGGGCTGGACACTGGCCATGAAACTGCACTGAAGTGTTCCGTCCGTGAGGCAAGAAGCCTGCAGTCTTTGAACTCAGTGAGAGATATGAGTGGGAAGAAAGGGGAGATGAAGCTCATAGGCTGGACTCCAGTCAGCATGGAGAAGAGCTAATACAAGTCTCTGGCAGCCAATAGTCCTAGCAGCCAACAGTGAGTGCATAGTCTCAGGCAAATGAGTCTGGGCACCACGAGGCACAAACACTACAAAGTCTACTATAATATCAGTACACAGACATACTTATTCTGCAGTTCAATGCTATTCTCCATCTTCATCCAACTACTTGCACTCAGATCAAGCACCATCACACACACACACACACACACACACACACACACACACACACACACACACACCAAAAAACAAGGCCAGGGCTCATCACAAAATCTTCTCATGGTTGTTACACACAGAGGCCAGAGCTTTGGACATTTATTGTCCTTGCTGTAGGCTGATAGTTCTCCTAGATGGGGCAGCGTGTCCCCACACCATACTTAAAGGCCAGGGATTGAGCCAGAGTGTGAGTATGCTTCCTCTTTTCCCATCATTGAAGGAAGTAACATCAGCTTTAAACTTGTAGCATCTATGACTTATGCTATGTTGCAAGTTGATTCATATTGAATTAGTTTATATTAAATAGTGTCAGATCAGCATACTTCCTCATTAAGTAGAAAAACAAACCAGAGACAAATCTATTTCAGACCCTGGACTTTAGCTGTAATTCAAGTATGAAGTTTTTAACTTTTTAAGAAGAAATGGAATAATACAATTTTAGCTTCCTATGAATTATGATAAGGGTAATGTGGCGCTAAGGTGAAGAAGTAAGAAAGATAAGAATAAATAATTCCTAATTGAAAGACCCCCCCAACAAAACCCCAGCAGTATAACATTAAAAATAATAAAAAAACACTTTACTCAAAATTAATTCCATATTTGGTGTGTGGGGTGTGTGGTGGGGATGGTGTGTGGATGTGTGTGAGAGTGAGTGCGTGTACCTGTTCGCACATATGGGAGGCTAGCTAAGGACTTTGTGTGCCTTGCTCTATCACTGTCTATCTTATTCCCCTGAGACAAGGTCTTTTGTTGAACTGGCTGGTGTAGCTGTTTTTTTTTTCTTACCCCCTCTCTTTCCTCTTTGTGGGGCCTACCATCCAGCTCCCCAATAATCACACCGAGTCTTATTCTTTCTTTTGAAAGCCCAGCTTTGGCTTGGCTTATTTCCAGTCATCTTTTCTTAACTTAAATTGTCCCATCTACCTTTTGTGTCTGGGCTTTTATCTTTCTCTATTCTACATACCTCTCTTTACTTCTTACTCCTTGTCTGGCTGGGGGGCTGCGTGGCTGGCCCCTGGTGTCCTCTTCCTTCTCCTGCACCTCTATCTTCTCTCCCCAGATTTCTCCTATTTATTCTCTCTGCCTGCCAGCCCCGCTTATCTTTTCTCCTGCCTTGCCATTGGCCATTCAGCTCTTTATTAGACCAATCAGATGTTTTAGACAGGCTCAGTAACACAGCTTCATAGACCTAAACAAATGCAACATGAAAGAACGCATCACATCTTTGCATCATTAAACAAATGTAAATGAATGTGACACTTCTTAAAACAATATTCTATGACAGGCTGGCAGGCCCACGCCCCAGGTATCCTCCTCTCTCCTCCCCAACAGTACTAGAGCTATAGGTGTGTGGAGGTTGGTGGGATCCGGACTCAGGTCTTCACGCTTGTGTGCTTGTACCCACAGAGCCATCTCTCCAGTTTCTGCCACCACAATTTTAGAACTTTCTACACATGGGTATACAAATAAGGATTATAGAGTACAAGCAGTTTTGTAAGCTTTAAAAAACAAAACAAAACAAAAAAAAACTAGTAATGAATATTTTCATCTATTACAAGCTTTCTACACCCCCCCCAAAAGAAAAACAAACCAATAAAACACACTTCGCAATGGATAGCCTTCCATTTTGTAAGTGTGGTTTATAAAATGTAGTTAATATATAAAATATTTAACTTGCTCCCAGTGCAGTGGCATTATGATTTTGGTTTTATTTGGGAACAAAGTATTCTGAATAAATGCTATATTTTCAGTGTTTAGCTGGAGAACTGCCTTTGTCATTGGATGGAATTTTGTACTTTGTCCTGCACATTTTGTTCATTAATACCATGATTCATGTGATAGGGACCTACACTGTTTAAAAATATGATTTTAAAAATTCTCCTCTCACAGATTACATCCAGACAACAGTTCCCCCTCTCTCCATTCCTTCCAGTTTAAAAATACAATTTTATTTTCAAATTTATTGACTAATATGTATGTCTGTAGCAGAATTTTCCACTCCAAGACTTATAAGGTTAAGGAAATTGGTATAATCTTTTTTTTTTCCACAGTAGAATTAAAGCAATGCCACAATAAAGGCATTATACTAAGCAGCGAGTGACTCCACAAAAATGACTTTTAATTATAGAAAACTCACAAAAATGACATTTAATCACCAGCTTTGTTTGTAAGTCATTTGTTACTAAGAAAACTTGAGAAAGACTTGAGATCTGAAAGGAAATATAAAGACCACTATTGTTCAGACTCTCTGAGGTTTTGAGTCAGGTGTTCCCAAGTCTCATGTTCCAACCCAAGTTCTTACCAATGAAATGAAGAGAGTGTCTTACAGTTTCCATGTGTTCCAAGGACAGAAATTCTAGGAAAAAGATGGAAAAATTCACGTGAACATAGACCCAGGCCCATGAATATGTGTTCTATTATTTTGAGATCTTCAAAACTAAGACAAAGCATACACACACACACACACACACACACACACACACACACCACATACATATGCACACATATTCACCACATATATATATGTACACATATACACCCCACACAAACACACGATATATGCCACACACACACATGCCCACACACACCATACATACACACTCACACTCCATACAAACATGCTTATACACACACCATACAAACATGCACACAAACATACACACATGCAAACACACCACACATACATAATATACCACACACCCAACCACTGCACCATATACCCCCCAAACCCAAACACACAACAGGAACATGCACACAATACACGCACCACACATGTACACAACACACACACACACACACACATAATACACACACTACACACACTTGCATACAAATACACACAATACACTGCAACATACAGACACACACATATACTTGGAGTTAATACAAAGCAAAATATTGAACCCTTATCACAAGCACGTTTCGTATCAGCACGTGTTGGATTTTGCCTTTGTGTATGTTGGTTTTTGGCATAACGTGGGAGATTAAATTAGAACCAAGAGGGTCATTGGCTGTCAGTGCTGGAAAGTGCTTTGTTGACTCAATCCAACTCTTCATCTTCCAAACAGGAACCCCAGTCTCAAGTGCTTAAGTGACTTGTCTCGGGTGGAATAAACAGCAAGGGGCAGAGTTGAAGTTTATGCTGGACCATTTAATATCCGAATCCCATGTTTTTCATTCAACTGCTAATCTTTACAAAGATCTTCTGTGAAGTTTATAAGTTCCTGATTATCCAAACGAAGCTCTATAACGTGAACACTGTAACTAAAATCAACTTTTTTTTTAAGGTTGCCCCAAATTGGCAGTTAGCTCACCGGATCTGAATGCTCCTTTAAAAACAAAAAGGCTGCTTTGGTTTAAATCCTTTGAGAATAAATTCAAAGCATGATCTATCTTTCCTGAATCTCCATCTGCCTGCTCTCAGACTCACCCTTGTGGCTAAAAGCATTGCTAAAAATAGTAACAAAGGAAAAGACATGTGGACAAGAAGTAACAGTGGGTGAGCAGACCACGGCCGGCAGCCTGGGCTGTTTATTAGATACAGGTCTTAAAATAGGAGCAGGGATAATCTTGCGGACACAGCCTTATTTTGAAATATAATATATTATTTCAAACAGCAGTTGTTTTGGGGTGATGTTAATTCAGCTTTGTGACAAGCTACTTTGTGGATGGCGCAGGATATTAGCAGACACTTGCAGAGGACACCTTTTGGGGGCTCATGTGACTGGAAGCCAGTGGCTTCTGGAGCGTCATACATAACCTGCAGACAGTGGCAGAGTCTTCTTCAGAGGGAGCAAGGTGGGAGTTGGGGAGAGGATCCTCTGATTCCAGCCATTATCTCTGGCATAGCTGTTGGAAGGATTAGGTGGAAATAACAGAATCAGTGGTATCATCCGGTGGGGCTTTGAAAAATAGCAGCAGGCTGAGAACTACAAGTCTGGGGGTGAAGGTTAGAGTTCTTTCTGCTGCTTGGTAGTTTTCCTTATGGACATAGGCTTCTTCCCCACCCCCGTGTCTTCTTTCTCTCTTGCTTTCATGTGTGCAGGCACATGTATGTGTGCACATGTGTGTGCACGTGTGTGTATGTGTGTGCACACGTGTGCATGTGTGCATGTGTATATGCATGTGTGTGCACGTGTGTATATATGTACATGTATGTATGTGTGTGTACACCTGTGGGTGCGCATGCGTGCGTTCATGCATGCGTGTGTGTGTGTGTGTGTGTGTGTGTGTGTGTGTGTGTGTGTGTTGCATGCTCAAATATAGAAGTCAGGGGTTGATGTTAGGTGTCTTCCTTAATCACTTGCCCCCTCCCTTTTTGTGACAGGGTCCCTCAGTGAACCGGGAGCTCAGGATTTGTCTAGGCTTGGTGGCCAATGAGTTCCAGGGATGTCTTCTGACCCAGTCAGTCACCCAGCATTAGGGTTAGAGGCACTCATCACCATGCTTTTTACATGGGTGCTAGAGATCCGAGAGGAAGTCCTCATGCACTTTACAAACTGGGCCATTTCTCCAAGTAGATATGGGTTTATTAATTGGAGCTCCTAGACAAGTTTATTTGAGGATGAGAAGTAATTACCACATTCCCTTTTCACTGATTAAGTTTGAGTATGAATATTCTCCTACTCACTCAAAAATACGAGATATTAGTTATATAAATGCACTATTGTTTTAGCTACCAAACATCCCTAAAGGAGATGGACTGCCCTCAGATTCTTACAAATTACAGCGTTAGGGTCAGGGATCAGTACACAGAATCTCTGCAGAGGGCTGTGTAAGTCTTTTCAGCTTAGCTGGCCACGTAGTCCATTGTAAGGACTCACCTCTGTTGTCGGGGGAAGCGTTTACAAACAGAAAGTGAACCGAAGAGTATGCTGTGCTTTGGTAACATTTACTTACCGAAGAGGGAGCAAGACAAATGCAGGGTTCGCAACCTCTGCCAGAGAACCGGGCCGATTTCATGTCTACCACACAGTCACTCTCTCTCTCCCAAGTTACTCAGGTAGACATTTGGGGAAATACCTTTGATTCCTTTTTCTTTTTTGTTTCTTTTATTTCATCAGTAACCAGTGTCACTGATTCTGGTTTCTCATTGCCTTCTTGTCATCTCCTCATAAAGGACTCTTTTGAACCAATCTTTTAAAAACAGTTTCAACCCACACATTCCACAGCTCCTCACAATGTATGCCCCCTTCGTAGTATAGGTTATAGACAAAAGTGGATTTGGTTTGTGTGTTGGCGTATTTATTGATCCCTACAAGTAGGGTATAAACTCCTGTGGATGAGTATTCTGTCCCTCCTCCCCCTCTTCCTTTCCTTCGGCAAACTTGAAGTTTATTAAGGAAAAATCGTAGGGTATATTTAACCATGAGTATGGAGAGAGGAGGAAGGGCATGTAACAGGACCATCGTGCAAGCCCTGGAGTGGGCATGTCAGACCTCCCAAGAGTCTGGTCTCCCTTCTGGAGATCCTCATTCCCCGTATTCTCCAGTACATCCATAATTGGGATTTTAGAGTTATTGAATTAGTCAAGGTGCAGCAGAGAAAAGATGGTACACTTAAAAGAGGACAAGGAGTCAGTTCAGTTGGTGTAATCCACAGTGCACAGCCTCAGCATCCACTCCTGTTTGCAGAAATTCCTTGCCTTTCCCACTGGAACACGGAAAGCCCAACAGCTATTGGATCATGAGTGGGTGAGGTCGGTTCTTTCACACCTATGCCTGAAAACATGAATGCTCACTGGGACTCTTAGTAAGGGAACAGGGAACAAAAGAAAGGGAAATACAAAGAGCAGCTACCATCTCTTATTTATAAGGGACATGGCATAACTTGATCAATAGTTTTATTTTTCTTTTCTCTCCTGTGTGTGTGTGTGTGTGTGTACGCGTGCGTGCATGTGTGTGTGTGTGTGTGTGTGTGTGTGTGTGTGTGTGAATTGTGTGGACATGCGTGTGGAGGTCAGAGGACAACCTTGAGCATCATTCCACCTTTCCTCACCTGCCGACGAGGCTAGCTGGCCGGTGAGTCTCAGGGTTCCACCTGTTCCCACCTCAGGATTGGAAGTGCACAGCATCACACCTTGTTGATGTTGCTGTTTATGAACTCAGGCCCTCACGATTGCAAGACCAGCATTTTGCCAGCTGAGCACTTGTCCCATCCCAGGGTTCTTTTCTTCTACCACACATTCTATTTCTGTCTCTTTGTCTTTTTGCCAGCACTGGAGTTGGACAGGGATTCTCTCCTGCTAAGATAAACTGAACTTTCATTCTTCTAAGATCCTAAAATAAATAAACAAGTCAATCTCAGGCTCTTTATATGAGTGTCTGTTTCCTGGGGTCACTTTGGGGACTATTAATAGACACAGCAGGACGCACGTGGCAACTCAGATGTAATTCAAGTAGCGGTTAACAAAGAGACTATCACAAATAGTAGAAGAAGAGCCAAGCTATAGCTTCTGGGTTCTCCAGACTACTCGAATAGGGCATCCCCTGGGTAAATCAAGGACTTATTCTTATAATCTGGAATTAATGAAAACCATGCTTCCAGAGCCTCTTACTGGACGGAAAGACAGAGTCATCCTGAAGTGACCCAGCAGGGCAAGATTTGGGGGATGTACCCTTACCTGACTCTTCTTTCTCGCTGACGCTGCTGCAGTCTCCAACTGTTTAATCTACATGGGAACCAGAGGGGGAAAAAAGCTCATTGGTGTGGTTGTACACAGTAGCTTAACTTTTGTTGATGTTTAGAGACAGGGTCCCAGGATGGTTTGGAGCTCACTGTGTAGCTCAGGGGCCAGGCTGGCCTTGAACTTATGTTCCTCCTGCCTCTGGAATGCTGGGATAACAAGTGTGAGTCGAGACACTTGACTATCATAGGAGCTTCTTAAGGTCAGAGAACAAGTGAAGGAAGGTGAGAGAGTATCTCAAAGAACAAATGGAAGATCTCTGGTGCTTTGATTTTCCCCAAAACACAAGTCAAATGACCTTCTTCTTCTTCTTCTTCTTCTTCTTCTTCTTCTTCTTCTTCTTCTTCTTCTTCTTCTTCTTCTTCTTCTTCTTCTTCTTCTCCTTCTCCTTCTCCTTCTCCTTCTCCTTCTCCTTCTCCTTCTCCTTCTCCTTCTCCTTCTCCTTCTCCTTCTCCTTCTCCTTCTCCTTCTCCTTCTCCTTCTCCTTCTCCTTCTCCTTCTCCTTCTCCTTCTCCTTCTCCTTCTCCTTCTCCTTCTCCTTCTCCTTCTCCTTCTCCTTCTCCTTCTCCTCCTCCTCCTCCTCCTCCTCCTCCTCCTCCTCCTTCTCCTTCTCCTCCTTCTTTTCTTCTTCTTCTTTCTCCTCCTCCTTTTTGAAATAAGGTCTCCTTCTGAGACCCAGGCTCGCCCTGACCTTACAACAATCTTTATGTTACTCATGTGACCCACTGTTAGTCCTACATGTGACCCACTGTTAGTCCTACATGTGACCCACTGTTAGTTCTATATGTGACCCTCTGTTAGTTCTATATGTGACCCTCTGTTAGTCCTACATGTGACCCACTGTTAGTCCTCACAGCATTTCTGTCTCCAGTCTGCACTATCTCTTTGTACCTTATAAAGTTACCTTGTTTCTTTCGTGAATCTGTGTGAGCCCTTTTTTAAAATTCTTTGGGTCAGAGGCCAAGGAGCTAGAAACACCCAGCCCAGATCCTCACCACCATTAATTCTCCTCCTCAGCATGTCTGGTGACAGGTTTACTCACATAATTTTTAAAACTAAACAAAATTCCATCTTTGATGACATCCAACCGTTGACAAAACCAAATCCGAACTAGTTTAGTCAATATTTAAATCCTCCTGCGATCTTCTCCTCACCACATCTGTCCGTCCTACTTTGACTGTTGTGTAACTTCTCTACCTGTGTGGTGTTCAATTTGTTTTCCTTTGTACCTCATACCAGAGAACAGTCCCCCCCACCCCATCTATTCCTACAACTCCACTCAAAATTCTCTCATCAGGTAAAAGGTACAGTCAATCATAGTTCCTTTTGAGAACTATTCTTCAGTTCATGAGCTCATTTACTATTTGGATGCTTTAGTGTTTGCAGAAATACAAATGAGGAAAAAAAACATGAAAAAGTCTTCAGGTCATCCTTAGCCATCAAGAAAATGCAAATACAAATTGCTTTGATATTCCACCCAACCCCAGCCAGAATGGCTATCATCAAGAAAACAAATGACAGCAAATGCTGGTGAGGATTTGGGGAAAAGGGATCCTTTACTCACTCCTGACAGCAATGTAAACTTCATGCAGCCACTACAGAAACCAGTCCCTCAAAAAACTGAATATGGAACTGAACTATGACTGAACTGAACTACCCTGGGTTACATAAACAAGGAACTTTAAAATCAACACAGCATATATTGCACACCCATGTTTATTGCTGTACTGTTCACAATAGCTAGGAAATGAAGCCAGCCAAGATGTCTATCAATGAATAAACAAAATGCAGTGCATATACACAATGGAATTGTATGCAACCATAAAAAGAAGAAAGAATGACATTTTCAGGGAAAATGGTGCAACTGGAAATCACTTGTTCGATGAAATAAGCTAGACTTATAAAGACTGCATGATTTCTTTCAAATATGGAACAGTATTTAAAATTATATATGTGTATATATTTTTATGTTTGTGTGTACATGTATTTATTTATATATGTGTGTTTGTAGATCATGAAACTGCAAAGAAGATCATGAAGGGGTAGATGAGATCTTCAGGAAGGTAGAAAACAGAGAGAGTGATGGAGTGCATGTAATAGAAAAGCGAAGGGAGAAGTAACTGGGGAAAGAAGGGGAGCCATTTGGAGGAAGGGAAGGTTCACGGTGGAGGAGAGCAAAACAGAACAAAGGATGATAGTGCACATATATGAAGACACCACGATGCAACTCATCACTTTGTGTGCTAACCTGAAAGATTAATTCAAATATTTTTAAAATCACTGTAGTGATTATGAAAGTCTTTCTATCTGACCAACAACTGGCATGAAATACTGAGGATATAGAATCTTGCTGAAATATGATGTATCAAAGAAACAAGGGGACCAAAATATGAAATGGGACTTCCTTTAAGACAATGGTCTTGATTTCAGTCAAATATTAATTTTCTTGAAGAGAGAGAGAGAGAGAGAGAGAGAGAGAGAGAGAGAGAGAGAGAGAGAGAATTTTACATTAGTGATATAGTGGGTGTTATCACCAAACACAATGTGTGTTCTTTGCTGCTCTCTCTGTTTGTACATAGTCATAAAGCATATAGCAGCTATTGTAGCTCAAGCTTATCTTTGTCTGTTCCAGGCTGTACAGTTGTCCCTGCCTGGTCCATAGCCTCTTGGCACACACTGTTCTCCTACTAATTATCTGTGCTAAAGGCTCTTGACTATCTGTGACAAAGGGTCTTGAGTATCAGAGGTTCTGCTTGGGGCTGCCTTTTGGTCCATCCAAGTCCACAGGGGGCTGGAACAGGGATCTTGAGTTTAGTTTTCAGCCAATAAAAGAAACAGCGGGGGATTTTTTTTTTTTTTTGAGTGAGCTGCACTGAGAAGTGGTATTCACCATTTCCCAGAGCTCACTTGCTAAACAAGCCTAGTGCATCCTTTTCTTAAACTTCCTATTAAAACTGTAATGTTGCTACTTTCTCCAAGCAGGCAGGACATGACTACTGACATGAAGCAGAGTTGCTGTAGTGACCTACAGAAGCTAAGTCACTCCAAGGATATAAGTAAACATCACAGTTGTTGGTTGGGTCTAATGGTCTCAGTAACGAAGCTGTTAACACTTCCTTGGTGGAGAAGGTAGGAAGGGCATGAGCCCCTCACCTGAGATTCCAGTCACCACTCTCCTGAGCAACAACAGGAGAGTGCTAGACTATGTTGGAAATACAAGGTTGTTAGGCAGCTAGAACACTTCAGTGGTGCAACCGCCTCTCAGACATGCTGGAGGTAGGGCTTCCTTGTGGTATAGCTGCCTTCTAGTCACACATGCTCCTGTGCATCACCTGAAGAGCCTTATTGGTTTACCAACCTGGACTTGTGCAGAAACCTTTCTTTAATAGGTTGGTGCCCTCTCTATTAGAGTAGACTTTTAAAAAATCTCTCCCCAGGACAAGTCATACAATAAAAATAGTGTCAAACCTGCTCTGCTCGCTAGCTGTTGCCTCATTGACCAATGCTGTAATGGACTTGGTAAGAGGCTCTATGACACATTCATAGGAAGGGACAAGGTTTTGCAATCACATAAACCCAAGGCTTTCCCTGGCTTCTTTATGTCATGATTTACTGACTTGATTCAACTAATATTCTCATTGGTGAAAAGATGGCATTCTTCTAGTTATATTTCCAGCTAACAAACTGGCACAGGTATGGGTGCTGTTTTGTTTTATGTTGTTTCTGGTACTTGCCTTATTTATGGTCACCCATAAGAGTTCATAAGTCCAGCTAATGATTCTGAAGTAACTCAGAGATAGCAGATAGTGATAACATGAATAAAGTCTTCTATGATTGCTCTATGCAGAACAGACATATCTATGTCTTCTCTCACCAGCAGAATTCATTGAATAATAGTAAATTCACAAGCTGTGTCAGTTTGAGTGGCTACAATTTACTAAAGAATCAAGATTTCCCTTGATAGCTGGCACTTGGCAATCACAGATTCTTTTATTCCAATCTTAATTGTAAATTATCTATCTGTCTGTCTTACAGAATGACTACAAAGGGGATAAAGAGGCCACAGAGTTCAAAGAGGTCTTAACAGTGGCAGAGGGAGGGAGGGTGTCCACAGCAAGGTCCCAGTGACAGACAAATGGGTAGGTGATGGATAGAAGATGGATGGATGGCAGGATGGCAATTTGAGAGTGATACATCAGGCAGAGCCAAGAAGAACACTTAGATGAGGCTCTATGGGTAGTCAGAAATCCTCTATCAATTCCAAAACACACGGGCGGGCACACACACACACACACACACACACACACACACACACACACACACACACACACACCATATAGTCAGATGGCAGATTGGAGGGACCATCACCATTATAGTTTTAGGTTTTCTTTTTTACAGGACTTATTTTTTTATTATTTTTAAGTGATATTTATGTGTGTCTTTGTAGGGGTATGTGCACATGAATATAGTACCTGTGAAGGCTTGAGGTATCAGATCTCCTGGAGCTGGAGAAACAGATGCTTGGAGACACCTTATGAGGGTTGGGAACCAAACTCAGGTCTTCTGCAATTTCAGTACACACTCTTAAATGTTGAGGCATATTCTCAGGCCTTAAATGGCTTTGTAAAAAATGGATCTGGCTTTAGAGGGCACCTGACATCAGGCTCATGTTTCCCAGGACAGAGGACTGCACCAGGGACACATTGATTAGCAATATAGACATAATTACTTTTTGAAAGAAGAAGCACTCCTGAGAGTAGGATTGAGCTAGTGAGATGAGAGGGGGAACCCCCAAAGCATTGGGCCATGAAATATTTAGTCCTTCATAGGACAATTACAGAGCATCACCATCCCTGTTTGTACAGCACAGGTTGTTCTTGAACATGCGCTGTTCCTTACATCAAGCCCAGATGAGGAAGGGCTTCCAGTCTTTCTCTACCATCTGGCTTCTTTCATACGGTAATCTTGATGTTGCAGTCTCCAGTCCCTACCCTCCCTTCCAGGTTGCATGTCTATGATGGCTGTACTTGTTTAAGTCTTGTTTAGGTGGCCATATTGTTGAGGTATATGGGTGAAGCTTTGCTGCCATTTCTAGGAGACACAATCTCACAGTGACGTCCTTGTCCTCTGGCTCTTACAATCTTTCCAACTCTACTTCCCTGATGTTTCCCAAGTTTTAGGTGTTGGTGTTGTGTTGGAAATATGTCATTTGGGACTGGGCACCTCATGATCACTAGTTCTCTGCATTTTGACCAGTTGTGGTTTCCTGCATCAGTCTTTATCTGTTGCAAACAGAAGTTTCTTTGATGAGGGCTGAAGCTACACTTACCTATGGATATAAAGATAAATACTCAGAATGCAGGTGGAAATATACTGGTTTAGCAAGCGGTGGTTGTATGTTCTCCTTTTAGATCCATGACCTTTCTAGCCTTGAGTAGTTGGCTAGGTTTCCAGTACCAGTTGGAGAGATGTTGGTTTTTACCAAGATGTGAGTGCCACCATTTGTACCCTTAAGGGTTATTGTGTCGTATTGGTCATTGCTGTTCATAGGCAACAGAGTCGGATAAGACTACAAGCTGTTTCCCTACCTTGGAAGCTTGGATAACAACTTCTGGTACTGTGAAATCTAATCCTCAGGAGGAGCCTTTCAGGTCAGATCTAGCACAGATCCTCTGTATCCATCATTCAAAATATATGGTGTCTTCAGTAATAGGGACTTAATCTTCAATCTCTCAGAGGCAACCAAGGGCAACAAAAATAGGTTATATTATTTGGGGAATCTCTTGAACTCCCTTGACCAAAAACTCAAAAGGGGGTTTCTCATGCCTGATACTAGATTTTCAATGAGATAGTCTATAACTCTTGGGGGAGCATTGTCAGCCAAAGTGGGATGACTTCATTTAAACTGTATATGTCTAAGTGTACATACAGATCTGTATGTAATTTTAGGAATTATTTTCTGTATTGAAATCAAGACTCTCTGTGCTAGATGTGATGATGCATGCCTTTAACTCCAACACTTGAAAGGTAAAGGATCTCTGTGAGTATGAGGCTAGCCTGGTCTGCATAGGGAGAGGTCAAGCCGGTCTACTTAGAGAGTTCCAGGCTAGCTAGGCATCCTTAGTAATCCATCATTGTGCATACAGTAAGGAAAGAGAGGATACTATGCCACTCACTGAATGATTTTTAAGTAGGAAATTTACATAGAAAATGACTTGTTTGAATTTTCCATAAATCAATTGTGAAATCAAAATAAGTATTTTAGGTTCTCTCTGGCTTCCATTTTCTCCCCACTCCTGGAGTGCCCAGTGCAATCACATTTCACCAGCCAAGCAACTGCAAGGTTCCCTTAGGGCTCTCCTACTATGGATCCTTCCTACGCACCTCTTCAGTCAGCTCACTAACATTACAATGTGAATAAATGATATGACTTCATCCCTTCTCCTTTGAAAATTTACACTGTGGAGCAATTTAGTGCTCTGGGTATCTCTGGGTGTTTAATCAGGGTTATGTAGCTTAGCACTGTTGGTTTGAACAAGTCACTTATCCTCTTTAACTTCTTTTTGAATTATTTATTTTATTTTTTGAGATTGTAATATAATTATATCATTTCTCTCTTCCCCTTTCCTCCCTCCAAACTTGCTCATTTACCATTCCTTGTTCTTTTTCAAATTTATAGCCTCTTTTGGCATTAATTATTGTTACATACATGTATGAGTTAATGTAAATATACATTTCTAAGTACATAAAACAACCTTCTCAGTCTATATACTGTTACTTCTCTGTATATTTTCAGAGATGATCATTTGATATTGGATAACCAATTGGAGTGCATTTTCCTGGGGAAGACTATTTCTCCTGTGCTCAGTATCCGTTAGTTGCCTGGAGTTCTTTGTGGAGGGTTAAAATCTCCTGGGCTTTCTTGTGTGTACATTAGCATGTCTGCTGTTGGTGTCCTTGTTCAGCTATTGTTTAAGCAGTCATGTTGGTGAGATTTTATGGGTACAGGCTCTGACATTACTGGGAGACGATCTCACAGCAAACTCCCTGATCCTCTGGCTCTTATAATCTTTTTGCCCCCTCTTCCACAGTGATAACAGAGCCTTAGGTGCAAGGGTTGTGTTATAGATGTATCAGTTGGGATGGGACTCCACAACTGCATTTTGATTGGTTGGACTCTGTCTTTTGCAAAAAGAAGTTTCCTTGATGCGGGGTGAGAACTACACTTACCTGTGTTTCTAAGGACAGAGATCTAGAATGTAGTTAGGGATTCTGCTGGCTTAGTAAAGTGGCAGTTGTAAGTTTTCCACCAAGATCCATAACTTCACTAGCCCTGGGTAGCTGGCTAGGGTACTAGGTATGGCTTCCCTCTTGTAGAACAGGTCTTCAGTTCCAATAGAGAGCTGGTGGTTACCACCGAGGTATGCGTGCCACTATTACACCCTTGGTGTACTTGTGCCGTGCTGGTTCACAGACATCAATATCTGGGTAGGGCTGTTGGCTGCTTCCCTCCTTTGCAAGATTTCATGGTATCTTCTGGTATCATGGCAGAGGCAGCAGGAGGTAGAGGAGCATGAGAAGGGGAATAGTTAGGAGGAGACTTTAAATTTCTACCTCCTGTTCTGCTTTGTTTATATTTCTCAAAAGCATGAAATATATTTTATAACATGAAAATACAACTATACACCATTATATTCGTAAAGTAGCTATGTTGCAGCACTGAGTACCTTGAATTAGGTTTGCAGTATCTTATGTGCAGCATCATAATTTAATTCCTAACCTAAAATTTATAATACTGAGCAATTTTGACCAGAGTTGGATAGTTTTAAGTATTAACACCTTGTTCAAGCTCAGTAATGGAAAAGACAAGAGAAAAGAAAGAGAGAAAGCATCACAGGAAACTGATGTAAAATGTAGAAGATCCTCAACACACACACACACACACACACACACACACACACACACACACACACACACTTTTTATAGATGCTAGGTCCAGGAAATCCTGGTCAGAACAGGTTCATGTACTTCTAAGCTTCATTGTGATCAAAGCTTTGATGTCACTGTGTTCTCTTAAAAGAGCTTCATTTTTCTCAGAAGACTATGGGAGAAAAAGATTGCCTTCCTCAAGGCCAGTAGCTGTTGCATAAAAATTTCCTCTAACCAATGTGGAATATAGTGGGAAAGAATTTTGTAATTTCCTTTCAGTTGTCTGCATGTGGAAATGCATTGCAATTAGTGGAATGTGATCTACTAACAGGCTAATCAGTTCAACAAATATACTAAGCTTCACATTTTTGTGACTATAAGCTCCCAGATTTAATGTCAGTACCGAAAAAGCTGCCCGTTCTATATTAGACTTTCAATTAAGGGAATCATTAATTATTGATTTGGATACATTTGCAAAACCTACGTGATGTACCCGTGGTAAAGTCCTGGGAAACATGACCTCTGGATATTGCTAAACTTGTACGAAACTTCTAAATAAAACATTCCTATCTCTGATACGTCTGCCAAAATAATGAATCACAGTGGGCTGCTGCCGGCACTAGCAGCTGGTGACGTGTGTTCACGGTCCCTAACGTTAGAGCGCGTGGCTGCGGTCATTATCACCCAAACCAAACTCCTAGAGCTTTGTGGCATAGCACAATTTATGCCTTATGATTTTCTCAGGGAAATTGTGAAGGATGCTCGTTACTAATTCAGTTAAAACTTGTCAGACCATGAATAAAATGTACATTCTCCCCGCTACCTTTCTCCCCTTGACCTCTCCCTTAAAGCTTCGCCTGCTTCCCCTGGCATGCGAGTGTGGGACTGGCAGAATGACTTATTGAAACATTGGCAGATGGGCTAAAAAGCATTTAAACTTGGAGGTACGCTACCACCCTTCCTGCCCACACACGTTTTCCTTTGTGCCTATTCATCTTTTTTTTTTTTTTTTTTTTTGGTTTTTCGAGACAGGGTTTCTCTGTGTAGCTTTGCGCCTTTCCTGGAACTCACTTGGTAGCCCAGGCTGGCCTCGAACTCACAGAGATCCGCCTGCCTCTGCCTCCCGAGTGCTGGGATTAAAGGCGTGCGCCACCACCGCCCGGCTCCTTTGTGCCTATTCATCTTAATTGAACATGGGAATACTTACTGGGATGTTTTATAAAAGTTACACTCTACATATTAATTTGTAGACACGTTTTAAGATATAAAAAAAGCTCAAAGATCAAAATTTAAAAAATGGATCAGTACTTTATTCTACAGCCTAAAGGTGGGCATTAATAAATTTCTCTTAATCAAAAAAGACACTTTGACTTACTTATTATTTTTGCTTTATAGGACAGGGTCTTACTCTGTAGTCAAGGTTGGTCCTGGAACTCATGGCAGAGGCTTGTCTCAGCCTGTATAGTAGATTACAGGTGTGAACTCTTACAGGTGGCTCCACGTAGATAGTTCTGTATCTTGCTTTCTTCCTATCATATATTGGCAAGTTGTTTATACTAGACCATTAATTAAAATTGAGACCTTCTGGCAGAAGCCTGCATTCTGAGCACTTGCTGGAGGGGGCGGGATGGGGATGAGAAAGAAGAGCTCAGTGCCAGCTTTGGCTACCTAGCAGGTGTGAGGCAGCCTGAGCTACACAGACCCTGTTTTAACAAGCATAAAACAGCGAAACCAAACTAAATCAGAAAGCCTCGTTGATTTTTGGTCTGTAAAATGCTACATCAGGGTAAACTCCGTGTTGTATTGCTGTTCTCCAGTGTCTGCTACCAGTCTGAGGCACTGCTAAAGGAAAAGGGAGAGTTCTTTCCTTGGCAGTTTTCAGAACAACATGATTCTTCAGTGTCCAAACTGGCCATCTCTTTGGTTGCGCTGAGATAGATTTTTCTCATTTTCTCATTACTCTCAGATTAAAAGGCTCATGGAGCATTTACCAAGGGACATGATAGTCCTGAGCCAGAACTATTAAAAAGCAGCATTTAAAGTTCTGCAGAGAGGTATGCTCAAATGTCACTTTACATTTCCGAAGCCTTTACCCAGCATTGCAGGAAGCCTGGGCTTTGTTCATAGCTCCTCTGGGAGAGGAGCTGAGGCCATTTTGTGGAATTTTTATAAACGAATTAAAGAATCTTTCCTTTTTAGCTTTTTGGGGAGATTAAGAATTTGCTAAATTAGTCAAGAGGCTGTATTCAAGTTATAGGGATTTGGGGTTAGAAACAAACATTTGAGGAATTCTAAAGTCAGAAGAAGACAATTTCATGTATTTTACATAAAATACCAAGTAAGTTCTTCACTTTCCATCGCCATAAAGCAGCAGAGCGATGATCTGAGAAAGATATGCCCTTTTGTGTGATGACACAGACATGGATGTCACCAAGGAAACAGTTGGCCCAGCAGGATCCCGAGCACGACAGTTGTCTGGTACCCAACTCCACACTGGCAGCAGGGCATTCCCTTATATCCTATATTTAAACTTGGCACCTGCTGGGAAATACCCTGGAAGGGCTTTGGAATCAGTGTCACAGCTGCTAATTTCCATAACTTGTTTTAGTGACTCGAGACTGCTGCCAGCTAGAGAGAGGGGAGGGGACCATATGGACGAACACTAGAGAATTCCAGAGAGATGTCACCTGACAGGCCACTTGGAGCAGGTCATACATAGTTTGCTTCTCTAGGCCCGTGCTGTAAGCAAAGCCATATGCAAACAGCATAAAACAGGGCACTCTTCATTGACAGTCTGCCAACAGAGCTCTCGATCTATGGCAGAGATTTTCCATTTTCCAGAGACACAGTCCTGAACAAGACAAATGAGAGCCTTGCTGCTCTCTTTCTCCCGTATGTATCGAAGAACCAACTTCCTCATTTTTCTACTAAGCTTGGGAAGTTGTAAGTGGAAAATATGGGTCCTTGTGTGTTTGATCGAGCAGAAGAGAAAACCAGCAAATAAGGAAGTAAATAAAAAGAGAAACATTGGAATATGACAAGCGCAGTGAAAAAAATTAAAAACCCAGCTCCAGGGACTAATACTGTGGCTATTACACTGACAGTTAAGAAGATCGTCCCTTAATGTTTTTACGTGTGTGTATGGTGTCCACATATGTGTAGGTATTCATGGAGGCCAGAAGAGGGTGTTAGACCCTTTTGAGAACTGTACTTGGGTCCTTTGGAAGAGCAGGAAGTGCCTCTAATTGTTGAGCTATTTCTCCAGACTGAGAACGTCTTCCTAAATAGAAAGCCATATACCTAGGAGAACATACCTGTGAAAAGACAGAGTAGCAGAACAAGGGATAAGATTATAGCTGGAAGCAGCATTCAGAGCCAATGCCCAACACTTTGTACTGTTGGGGAACTGAAGAAGGCGTGGTTGCTTGACTACTATCAAAGGGACTGTGTAAACGGCCTCAGGGACAGGCAGGTGCAGGGCAACCCAAAGCTTTATAGGTCAAAGTGAGACATTCGTGTTTATCTCAAATGTAAGAACACTGTGGGGGCATGGCATGTGTTCAATTCATCTGCCCGTGCTTGCTGAGTGCTAGGTATGTGCATAATTCTGAAATACACAGTGGTATCAGACGTTTTATCTTAAAGGAGGACCTAGTCTGAGGGGTGGCTCCTTTTTGCATCTTTTTCCTACTCTGGACAATGGGAATACTCGGGACAACTGCCAAGGGTCTGGATCTTCATAGTTTCTTAACAAATTGTAGCTCTTATTGTCAACATTGCTATTGATCTCCATTTGGTTGTATAAAGGCTTTTCAAAGTAAATATAACAATATAACTATTTAATATTTTACATTTCTATTTTACTGTGCATAGACTGTAATAAACATGCATGTAAGCTCTTTAGAACTTATAAATCTCATATCTGAAGGATTACCAGGCATGGTGACATGTGACTTTAGTTCTAGTTATTTGGGAGGATTTCTTGAGTTCAAAAATTGAAGGCCAGATAGAGCATTGAGGACAGAGCAAAGAAATGATTCCATCTTAGTCTACCTTACTGAATCATTGAGTTTACTGTGGTTAGCTCAAGGAGTGTAGGAGAGGGTTACCTATAGGAGGGTAGGTGAGAGGTTTTCTGTAGGAGTATGGATGCTCAGGGGCAAGTTGCATCACTGAACAGTCTACCCGAGCATCCCCGGAGCTCCCTGCACAACTTGTAGGTAGCTTCACACATAAGAAAATCTCTTTTATTCATTACTATTTATATAACCTTGGGGAGGAGGCTTGTGAATCTTGCTTCAGGAGCTTTCAGTTTTGTTTACTTCTTGAGCCTTGTGTGTTTGCTTATTTCCCCAGCCTTGCATGTCTTATTTACTTACTACTTTTACTAAGCCTTCTTCTAGGAGAGAATATTTCAGTTCAGAGGAGGTAACTGTACAATGCTACCACATGCAGAATAGTCCTAGAGCTTTCCAAAATTTCCTCAACTTCTCTTCATCGATAACTACAGGCAATCATGGATCAGTTCTCTGTTCCTTTAATTTTGACTTTTACAGAACATTATGTAAAAGGAACCTTACACATGACTGATGCAGTGTCTGGCCGCTTTCATTTAGAACACTGTATTTGCCATGTTGTTTTAAGTACTGGTTCTTTGTTGTTTCCTAATACTGAATGGTATGCTCCAGTAGAGATAGTTTAGTCACTTTATTCTTTTGCTGGTTTTGTTGATTATAAATAAAGGCACTATCAACATTCAGGTACAGATTCTTGTGAATGTTTTCCACAGAAAAAGTTTAGCAATAAGCACCTAAAGAATAGGAATCCTATGTATTACGATAAGTATATGCAAATAATGTGTTAACTTGTTTTCCAAGGCTTTTATATTTTTACTAAATTTATATGTGTTCTAGTCCATTCAATTCCTTGTGGTTCCTGATATTGTTATTTTTAGTTATTTATTTTTAGCCATTTAAAAGCTATGTAGTATTCTTTCCAACTATTCATACATGTGTATTTGTCATCTGTGGACTTGGTGAAATATCTGTTCAAATACTTTGTTCATTTTTAAAAACTGGGTTATTTCACGTTGAGATTTCATCACATAGTCTAGATGTAAGTGCTGTATTAGATAAATGTTTTGTAACTGTTTTGTCCCTAGATTCAGTTTGTTGTTTTTCATAGTGTCTTTCAAGGAGCAGAACATTGTGATTTTGGTAGTCTAATTTGTCAGCTTAGTTTTGTGGAATTCAATTTGCAATTATAGTTAGTCACGGGATGTTTTAAAACACATTTTTTTTTTTTTTAGCTTAAAACAACACTTCTTTTTTTTTTTTTTTCTGAGATAGGATCTCATGTAGCCTCAGCTGTCCTTAACCTTGCTATGTTGCCAAGGTTATCCGTCATCCCCTGCTCTTCCTGCCTCCACCTTGCAAGCATTGAAATTTCAGGTATGCATCACTGTGTCTGGCTTACAAATTTTGTTTGAACATTTTTTGGTGGGTCATCAACTTGCTCAGAGCACTATTCAAGTAGCTCACCTCTATCCTGTGATGTCTGTGGACTTAGCTAGAATGGCTTAAATGTCTGAGATCTGGCTGAGATGGCTCAACTGGGATCCTATGCTTAGGCCTCAAGATCTCTTCCACCTACTCTCTTCATGCAGTTCTCTCCTGTTGGGGCCACAAAGGTCCTTGGACTCACAGAGAAGCACTCAGAGAGCCAGGAATGTTAATCATGCAGGGGTGTCTCCACAACGGAGAAGATAACATCAAATACCCGCATTCCATCCAGAAAGCAGAGATGGATTTTGTTAACGACCTGGTGACCTTCTTGCTATCTGTGGAGGCAGGCCTCACCCATCTTTTGCTATAGAGGCAGACTTCACCCAAATTCCCCAGAATGTTTATCTCAGACTCTTCCCTCCCCAGATGGTTATTCATCCTTAGGGAAGATGTACTTTATGGCTGGATGACCTCTATGCTATCAGTCAGTGACCACACTAGATTCTGGGCCTTTTAGCTACAGAACCCACCCCCATGGTCACATGTACTTTGTAAAGGAGTTTCTATGTAGTCACACCTTAAGCTTTATTGTGCACCTGGATTTGGACTGATTGGGATGATGGTTGCCTGGAAACCTTTCCCCGAATTGTACTGTGTTTTAAATATGCTGGCGATGAACCGCCTGGCATTAGACTCCATGAAGTCTGATCCAGGTTGATGAAGTGAGTCTGCCCCGAGTTTTCATTCTTATTTCTTCGTGGTTTGCTTCCCTGTATGACACCTGCAAGCACCTCCTCCTCACTCTTGGGTTTTCTCATAGCAGATAGTCTCAGACTAGTTCAGTTGCCTAATGATGGCCAGTTTTCAAGTAGTGTTTTATGTGATATTCAATGTTCCGAAATATAGACTTTTTGTGTGTGTGTATTCTTTTAAATATTTTTGGCTGAAAAAGTAAAATTGTAAATAATCCATGGAATATTAAGTCACTCTACGCAATGTGTAGCTATTAAAAAAAAATGACCACCTCTATTCAATATGCCAGGTAATCTGGGGTTAACTGTGTTACTGACTGACCTCAAAAATCAATCACAACAATCCTTCTGTCTCAGCCTCCCGAGTGCTGGGAATACAAGCATATGCCACCGCACTCGGCTTTATTGTGTTTTTAAATCATGCAACAGTATTGTTAACCAAGGCTCTAAAGCACGCAGTGAATTCAGATGTCCCAGGGAGCAGGCAGGAACAGTACAGACAGAATGAGAGAGACGAGGTGAGGGCCCTGGTGAGGCCGAGGACACAGATTCAAAGTCAGAGCAGCAGCTCAGCTTTGGTGATTGCTGCTAAGTGGAAATACAGTCACAGAGCTGGCAGATCATTAATTAGTTAATTAACTAATGAACTTTTGACAAGTTCATATACGTATGTATTGATCAAATATATTGATCATTTACTTTATTTCCCCCATCCCCTCCAATTGAACCTTTTCTTCCAACTGGTTCGCCTTCTACTTCTGATTATTGGTTAAAAATATAATGAATTAAAAGCAAACTCAAATGTGTTTAGCTTGTCATTTGACAAATAAACATGACTGAAGCTCACACTGGCCTCCCGCACACAGCAGTCAACTTCTGTGCTAAGACCTTCAGCCATACCTTTGCAGTAGCAAGGCTTCTTATTGAGTTCTGCTCACTGTACCGTGAGTGATTTCATTGCAGACTGATGTATTCATTTTCCCCAAACATTTTCATAGGCATGTCTACATAATAGTGTTGCACAGGTGGACTGAAAAGCAACGACCTTCTAGTGAAGAAGTTTGGGCCTTAGCAATTGCAATGATATTTAAGAAGACTCTGAATTCATTATTGTAATGGGAATGTGGAGTGGACAGGAAGTGATGTCTATGAATGGACTCACCTATCAGAAGGACCTTCTGAAAACATCAATAGTTTATGGCAAAAAGAGGAATTAGACACATTTCTTAACATGAACTGTTTATTCTCACAGAGATTATAAAAAAATATGCCAAGAAGAGGTCTTATATTTTATGGCAGCTACTTACATATAGTAGTAAAAATTTCATTCATTTTGAAAAGCATTAAAAAAGAACAAAGAAACAGGCACTCTCTACTTTGACAAATTGGTCCCACACGGTAGGGAGTATATAGTGAAAATGGCCTGTGAAAATACTAGGAATGATTGACTGCTGGATGGTATTGCTCTGGGGTGTGTGTGTGTGTGTGTGTGTGTGTGTGTGTGTGTGTGTGTGTGTGTGATGTGCACATGCTGTGTATATTATACATGTGTATGTAAATGTGCATGCTGATGTGCTCGCCTGTGCGCACACACATAGAGGTGGAGGTTGACTTTAGGTATCTTCTATCACACTCCAGTTCTTTCATCGTTGACATGGTCTCTCTATTTGGCAGTTGCTCAGATGTCGTTTTGTGCAATGAGAGTGTGAGTTCCTTTGGAGCAGATCTTTTGAAGTAGTTGCCTCATTCCTGGCACATAGCAGATGAATAAAAACTAGTTAGCCTTTAGGTTGAAGAACTAAATCACAAACGGGTATATAATTGTATTAAAACGATTCTTAAAACATCTTAGCACTATTTGCTCGTCACACATGACCAAAACAGATTGTAAATCCTGAGCATCCTATTCTCCCTTAGCTCTCGATTTCACAGTTCTCGTTTGAGACCCCATTATCTGATTTCCACATAGATCTGTGTTTCCATTGGTCCCAACAAGTGTTTCATTTGTGGAGTTTTTATGTGGTTACTGATTAAGCCTTTGTCATGAAGCTGCTACTATGAGTTCTGCGTGTGTTTGTTTACAGAATATTGAGCAGGATGTCATAATGAAGTTTGCTATCTTAAAATTTATACCTTTTGTTTCGTCTGAAGATTGTAAAGCCATTAACTCTGTTCTTTTAAATTGCTGAGTGGCTACTCCATTGTCAGAGATGATATATTTGTAAATACTTAAGAAAATCATGTGAGGAACTGGTTATTTTTGGTTTTGACATGTTTAATGTTTGACAACGGATTCTTCCGGACATAGCAGCTGAATGAAAGGCTTCCGCTTATTAGACGCAATACTTCTAACTTTTTAACCCTGGAAAGGAGAATGAAAGCAGCCCTAATTCATTTCTGGCACTCTGGTCCCTTGGCCATGGTTGCCGAATGATTTACATGGCATTTGCTCAGACACAGCTGAACAAAGCCTCATTTGCTATGGGTGTTCATCAAAAGCAGTTGTGGGGTTAGGAACTTGCATTCTCAAAGAAAACAGTCTAGTCCAAACAAATGAAACTCCTAATTTAATAGCTTCTAGACTTTTCTACTCAAATGATCTTTCTTTCTAATCTCTTTGATCATATTTATCCTCTGTGGAAACATGGCCTATCTGTTTTAGTGCCAAGCTCAAATCATCTTTTATTATTCAGCATCCTTTGCTTGGTGCCCATGTCTACATAACTCTCCTGTTTCTCATTTCCCATCATTTCATGTCTAACAAACCTTGCTGCATCCTTCAGAGATAATCAGCTCAGAGAGGCAGCTGATGAGAGGATGCTCTAATGGCCAGTACTTTCCTGAGAATGGTCCAAAGGGCTGCTTTAAAAATAGCTCATGTTTCATAAAAGGGATTACATCTACAACTTTTTGTTCTTACCTTCTTTGGAAGGTCTAGACTTGACTCTCAAACTTGATCTTTAAATAACAGGTTCCAGGACACTGGAAAGAGGAGAAAAACAGTCAAATATATTGCCGTATTCATTCATGTGTATTTATTTGGGTACAGAGAAGTCACTGATGAATTGTCTGGATACACTTCTGTTCTTTTTTCTTAACATGCTACATACTGTCATGTGGAGGTAGGAAGCAGAATGGAACAGAGTTCATGCTCTCACTGTCTAAAAGTCAGAGAAATGAAGGCATGGCCACCATATGGCATGGTATATACCACGATGCTGTTCCAGTCCAAACTGTTCCATAGTCTGTTCCAGCAGTACTACATAAGGAAAGGATGAGCAACCCGAAAGACGAGCAGCATTAAGAGATTAAAGAGGTGAATGTGAAAAGAGAATTCCAGATGGATCTGTGGGTGATCGCAGGGCCCTGTACCTTGCTGCGGCCTGATTAGGGACCCTTTGTAAGACCATTAAGTGATGAGGTTGAAGCTGGATGTACCATACACCATGCCAGAGCATTGTCTCAAGATTTGCATCCCTAAATTGATTACCTCTGAAGAACAAGGTAAAAGGTTTATTAGAAATGATGATGAAGAGAGGGTTGGGGATCAGTTAGGGATACCTTGAGAGTCATGCTGAGGATGCTAGGAGTGATTGCAGCACTGTACGTTGCAACTATCTGTTAATGAAACACCAATATTTGTCTTGAGGTAATGCTTTAGGTAGGGAATTTTAAAGTATGAATCCCGAATCAGTTATATCCAGATAACTGTATAGTGCAAGGGAGTTTTCAATTAAACCGAGGAGTTATCTTTTAAAAATATTCTGATCACATCTCTCTTGTTTTAAACCTCTCTGAGCCATCTTGATTTTTTTTTTTTAACAGATTTGGAGGTTCTTCGTAGTGGTGGAGTGATTTATGTGTTGGTGATATATTGCTCTGGAGCCAGTGTGTGTCCTGATTAATGACCTAGATTTAAAATTTGTTGCTGTCCCTCCTCCTTGAGTTTAGACCACAGAACCTGTGTCTATAGTGCTAAACCCAGACTGGCTCGCTTGGTAAGAAGGAGACAGATGGGACCCTTGTGAGTTCGGGAAATACTGCCTTGGCATAGAGGATGGAAAGATCATGGACGCAGGTTTTACGATTGTTTTATTGACTGTCACGTGGCTTGACAAGTCATAAATTCCAGTTTCATCGACCTGGAAAATGAAGGGATTGGATGAGATACTCTGGAAATTGCTCTTGCTAAGCTTTCTGTGTCCCCCATGGTTATGAAAATGAGAGCTGTGATTGTTCTCGGGCTCACCTCCCTCTTCCTCAACCTTCTGGGTATTGGGATAACAGATGTGCAACACCACGACCAGCGCTTTTTTCAGTGATATCATGCTCCCAGTTCGGCCCATGTGCATTCAGGCCTTCTCTTTAGTGCTTCCTGTTAATGTCCCTAAAAAGCAATTATTTTTCCTCCTGGAATTCACTATGTAGTCCATCGGCTGGTCTGGAACTCACAGAGATTAAAGGTGTGCACTACTACTCTAGGCTCTTAATCGACAATTTCTCAATTCTCCTGGTTTTCTTTTCTGGATTCTTACTTTGTATCTAGTACCATGCTATTTATTGTTTCAAGTATTTCACTAATTTCTTAATTGGCATAATTTTTGTCCATGAGCTCTTGAATGGAGGAGGAGTCTGGGCCAGACTGCAGCAGCTTTTTCTACAACTCTCTGTTGCCTGCAGGGTAACATTCATGCTTCTTGGCATGGCATTCAGAAACCCTACAACATCCTCCAGCCAGCTCTGCAGCCTCACACACCAGCCTTTGCTGCAGCCACATGGGTTCCCCAAATGGCCTCCAAGTTTCTGAGACCCATGTCTCTTTGCTCAGCTGGGCAAGTTCTTGACTTTCCACCCTGTCCTGAAATCCTGCTGGTTTTTCGACACTCTTGAAATGCTACGCCCTTTCCTTTGGCCACCCACATGACGGTTCTCCTTCATGTTCATGTTTCAAACACTCGAAAAGTTTCTTTTTCATGTCACTTAGGTTTTAAACACAATTTGCCTCTTTTGTCTTAAGACAAACGGGTACCCATTGCTGATAAGGTTTTGCACTTGCTCAATAAATGGTTGCTGATCTTAATTCTTTGAGTTCGCAGTTACAAGCAGGACTGAAATCTAGGTAGAGGAGCAAGAAATAGAAAATTTGGAAGAAAACAAAACTATTTTGATTTTGTAATTTGCCTCCAAGTCAACCCTTTTTGGGTAAGGTCAGTGGTTTCTTACCTTGGAGGCATATATTTATGTCACAAAACCTTTGTGTGGCCCACATCAAGCCTATCACTTACATATTTCACATGTGTACTATAAGTAATGAACACAAATCTTTCAAGTATATGTTGCTTTGGGGGGCATTTTGCAATTCTTGATTCAATGTTATCTATTTCTTTAATAAATAACTAATCTGGTCTTTGTTCCAGATCCTAGCATAGTGCTTCTAAAGCCTCTAGGATTTCTGGAATGATAGGAATGTTTATGATTCCAAAATGCTGAAATAACGCCTGAGCTTATTTTAATGAGGTAATTTTTGGTGGATCACTGCATAATTTCAGAATGGGGACCATTCCCCAGCAAAGCCCTTTACAGGATAAGGGGGATGGAACATTAAACTTGTAGAATCTCTAGGGATAAGTTCAACTGTGTGGCCAATGATTTATCCAAGCATGCCCACTTTGGTAAATGATTTAGTCAACCACAAGATGGTAGGAGAAAACTTAACGCCCCTTTATAAATATTGCACTTTCCTAAGTTCTGTGAGTTATTCTAGAGAATTGTCATAAGTGATGAGAGCACTCAGCCTTGTAGTTAGAAATGCAGGTGACACCTGAATAACAAGTTTGAACCTATGGAGTTTGCACTACTTCTGGGTGGTTAGTACTTGAAAGGCATTTCAGTACACTAGTTGGGGTTGAGACCAAATAAAGTCAAAGGATGGAGACAGTTTGATGATCACAAACTCAGTCGTTTTTCAGTGGAAGTCTTTAATGTGATCTAAAAGCAAATGGGATCTACTCTGTTTAAAAACAAAAAAAGGCCTTGCCAAACAAGAGGATCTGAATGTCCAGTGTGGAAAGTATCAACTTTTGTTTTTTTCTTTTAGACAAGGTCCCACTCTGTAGCCCAGATTGTCCTGAAACTCACTATGGAGCCCAGCCCTGGTCTTGAACTTGTGGCAATCCTTCTGCCTCGGCCTCCTGAGTACTCTTGGGATTACAGGCAGTGCTCACAATTCCCAGCTTTCATCTTCTTTATTATTCATGTTTAGAAAACTGCTGTGCTGCCATTCAAGATTAATGACCCTTTCTAACTACATTCGTTGTTTTGCAAATTAATAGCTTGCTTCTTTTCACTCAGCATTTCTCTTCTCTATCAGCCTATGAATTGCCTGCCATACAGTTTCAGGAAGGCAAATTACTTCACACTACAGATGAGTTTCCATCATTTTTGCCAAGCAGAGAGGGAGAAATTTAGTGATTATATGGTTCTGCTCAAACTAAGAGCATCTGGAAACTGCCCAGATAGTCACATGAGAACCTATGTTATCTTCTTGTTCTCATTTCGCTTTGGATATTACAGTTCATCATTTGTCCTCAAAATAGGCTCTTTATCTCTTTGCAGCCCAGCTTGATGGCGTCTGATTTTACCTGCCTTTATGATGGCTGCATAGCTTCTTTTCAGCAAGTATTTAATTTTCCTTTCATTTCACCATCCCAATTTTTATTTCAACTTTGCTTTTGTAGCGTGTGCAGGGTGCTGACCTCTGGATGCTCTTACCTTCAGTACTACAAGGTCATCACACCATCACCATGGGAACGACAGTGTGCTTTCTTAGCTCACTTCTTCTTAGCAAGGAATTTCTTTATCTTGACATCAAAAGCAATCTTTTAAGAAATGTCAGATCAACCAATTAAATCTTTGCCTTAACCCAATGTCCTTTCTTTTACTTTTATTCTATTACTCATGGAAAGAAAATTTGCTTAGTTTTGTCTTAACCTTGTATTTTGCTCACCACTAACTACTTACTGAATTTCTTCCCAGTGGATGAATAGTTCTATTCTTTTGAAATAAGCGGCAAATCTTTGTATTCAGTGATTAAAATAAAAAGAGAAGTAACAAAATACATCTATCAGATGTGCTTGGAAAAATCTCATTTCTTTATAGAAGTTTATTTAGTTATTCAGTTCATGGGTTTTTTTCTTTGGACAATATGATTAGCTAAAAAGAAAGGGCAATTTTCATGTAATGTAATTGCTTCTTCAGGTGATATTTGTGAATTTTGGTTTGAGGGTGCTGTCATGCCCTTTATAGTTGAGTGGATTTCTTTGGTTGCTGAAGAACATTCTATATATTTTAATGTAGCAAGACAGGGCATATGATCCCGTCCATCTTATGTGGGTTTACATGCTGCAAAGTAACTCTTCAGTTTAAGCTCAGAACATTCCCTGGTTTACTAACACAGGGTTGCAAAGTTAATATTATTGTGTGTTTTCTACTGAAGGTTCGAATCTCCTGGCACCGTGCTCTCTGGTCCCACTGTTTTCTCTCTTTTGTACCCTTGTGAGGAAGGGGCAAGTGTCAACAATGATAGTAAGATTTAAATTAAAGACAGACTGAAGACCCATAAACACTCCGTTTGTTGAGCTAAAAGAATGCGGTATAGGACACTAAGAAAAGCTTTCAGCACTTTTTTTTCTTGCTGCCAAACACAAATTCATCTCTCTCTCTCTCTCTCTCTCTCTCTCTCTCTCTCTCTCTCTCTCTCTCTCTCTCTCTCTCTTTCTTGAAACCTGTAGTCCAATCAGGTACCCGACTGGATTGTAACAGAAGACTGCTTTGTCTTCTCACTTTTGTTTGGAGATGAGTAACAGAATATGTACATATAAGGGTCAATAAGTTTCAGTCTCAAGGTCCATAAGAAGCCACAGTCATTTGAGAATTGGAGTGCTCTTTAACTCTAGCCAAATTTCTTCTAATCTTTTGAGTGTTTAACAAAGAACTTAGAATGATAGGTTTTAATATAATTTTTCTTTGAGCTAGTTAAAATATCTCTGTGGGTGAGTTTTCAGTCTCTTCTATTTCATATAGTTCACATGGAATCTTGACTTTTTTTTCTAACTTCTCTCTCTCTCTCTCTCTCTCTCTCTCTCTCTCTCTCTCTCTCTCTCTCTCTCTCTCTTAGATCATATGACATGTATCCTTTTCCCCCAGAAGCGTTTTCTGTCTCCCTGGATCTGGGTTAGTTTCCTGATTTGTGTGATCCAGCAGTGGCCTGTTCTTCCCGCATCACCCTGTGACAAGGCAATTCGGGAGGACTGGGGTCGTCTGTGTCTGTTCACTTCTTTAGCCACTTGTTCAACAAGTGTGTAGTGGGCGCCTGTGTGTGCCCGTTTGTAATGGGCACTACAGCTTTAGCCATCGGCATACAGAAAACTTCCCTACATTTGGGGAGCTGGTCAGGAGGATAAATAAACAGGAGGCATAAGATACTTAACATAGTATATTATGTGGTGACTCTCTCTTACTGTCTTTTATTAGGAAGAGGAGGCAACTTCCTCCTTTACTTATAAGCTAGTCTACCAGGCAGGACAGGCAGACAGTGTTTCTCACTAAAAAAAAAAAAAAAAGTCAATGTCACATCCTTCAGCCTTGGTAGACATTATTTATCCTAAACTCTTGCCAACTTCCTCCTCCCTTCATTAAATTTTAGCACCATGAGCATACTATGTTTCTGTTTATGGCCTTTGAAGATTCACGAACCATTTTATGTTTTCTTTACAACCCAAGGATACATTTTTGTTCCCTTTGGATAGATTGCTCTGGGTTAGATTGTGTTGATGTTGAAATTTTTTACAAGTGTCAGTGGTCATAAGGCAGAGAGGATTTATACAGGAGCTTCTCCCTGCAGATGTCTGGAAGATGGTCTTGTGTATCCAGAGGGATCTACTCATCAAGTTGCCTTATCCTCGGGTGTCCTTTCTTTTTCTTTCTTTTTTTTTCTCTACTCAAAAGAGAGGTGTGCTGTGGGTTTTAGAGGCAGGATCCAGGTCTGAGCTGTGTGCCAAACTTGGCGAAAGCCTGTGGTATGTTTTCCCTTGAGCTTCCTGCTTTAGTTCTGTGAGCTGTTTGGGGACATCTGCAACTGAGGAGCCATCAGTCTCTCCTGAGGGCTGAGAAAGGGCCACGTGACTTCTCCTTGTCTCGTGGCCCACTGGGTGTTTGTAGCAGCCAAACTATTCTGGGCTCTGGAGAGTCTCACAACCCAAACAACTTGCCTTTTGAGGCTTGGGCATATGCTCTAAGCAATCTGCAGTCTCCTCGCATGAATTCTGTGACTCCCTTCATTCTGCCAAGACTGGCTGGCCATTATCGATTCTGCATCTTTTGTTCTTCCAAGCACAGTCTAGACAATTTCATAAATATTGACTGAGGTAATGTATACCGAATTTCAAGGGATTGAGCTATAGACCAGAAAGGGAAGTGCTGGACAGTTTTAGGAAGCGCACTGAAAGTTGCTCAGCTTGTGAGAAAAATGGTGCATTCAGAATCTGAATTCATTCTTTCTGACTCCTTCATTATGCTACCCTCATCTTCCAAACTGGGTGGCCAAACAGGTTACTTAAGGAGCATTTCTCGGGAGCTGTACTTCAGGTGCTTGGGTATGGAGATGAACCTGCGTAGGCTGGCAGTGGGGGCTACGCCAGTCTCACCCCCACACTGGAGTTGTTTAGAACACTGAAGTAGGCCCCGAGACTTACCTGAGCTCTCTGATTACAACCGAGCTCCTCTATGATATTTTTGGTGCAAGTTCTAAGAAGGGCCAGATATAGAGAACAGCGAGTCATCACCTTTGAAGAGTCTACCTGCTGTCCTCGCCCTATGGTAATTTATCCAATCAGCGTTGTCAACTATTGCTGCCCGTTTCTTGAACTCATTACACGCCTTAGACATGTTCCATTTGAGGAACTAAATATGTTAGGAAAGAGGAGGGCTCATCTCAGTCCAAGGCTTGACTAAGATAGCTGAACTCATAGGAGGTTCCTCAAACTTCAGATAAAAAAAATAACAGAAATTTCAACTTCAAAAACCAAGCCAAGAATGCATTTCTTCATTTATTGTTTTCATTACTGATTTGGGTGATGATTAAAAAAAAAAAAAGTTGCCACATCCTGTTGCTTATGACCCACTGTCATCAAGTTTGGTACCTGCCTGGAGAGCTGGATTGCAATTGTGTGGCCAAACTGTAGCCCCGACTCCAGGGCTGAGAACTCGTTCCTAAGCTTGAGCTGCATAAAAAGATCCCTTCAACTCCGGGTGTCTTGGGTTGCAGCTTGGAAACTTGTTAGGCTTTCTTTTTGGCACGGACTGTGTCCTCCTCAAAGCAGCCTCGAACTGCCCTTCTTTCCCCCTTTGAACCTCACAAGGAGAAGGAGGGCTTTGACTAGCGGCGTTGTTCAGAGATGGGAATGATGCTTTCACACTCTTTCCATTTGTGTTATGGAAGAATTAACTTTGAATGTTTTTCTAAAGCTCAAGCCACTCGTGTTCCACACACCCCTTAAGCACAAGCTCCTTTAGAAAAGAAGACACATTTTAGTTGATATCCTGCCTGGCAGAGATGAAAACAGTGAGAATCCACACGAGAAAAGATACAGTTCTGATTCTTGCTTGTCTGTGGGTTTCTTGTGTCACAAATGGTGTACAGTAGTCATTAACTTTCTCTGCTGTCAAAGGAGCCTGTATGCATTGATTTTTTCCCTAAGATTGACCAAGGGTGACCAATTCTAGCCTCCAAAGGAAATTTTTGACAGGAGACTATGAGCATTGGAAATACCAAGTTATACTGTCTGGTATCGGAAGGACTCATCCACACCTCAGGCAGCCCAGTGTGTTGAACCTGTGATCAAAAGACAACTGTGATTTCTTTGTCTCCTGTAAACACAGGGAGGGCTTTTTTTGTTTGTTTGTTTTTTGGAGACAGGGTTTCTCCATGTAGTTTTGATTCCTGTTCTGGAGCTCGCTCTGTAGCCCAGGCTGGCCTCAAACTCACAGAGATCCACCTGGCTCTGTCTCCCAAGTGCTGGGATTAAAGGTGTGTGCCACCACTGCCCGGCCAGGGAGGGCTTTTAAAAAAGGGATTCTATATAGCCAATATATCTATCAGAAACACCAGCTAGCTCTCAGTTTGGAATCTAATTTTTTTTTTAAGACTTAAAAACAACTCTCCCATCAGCTGTATCTGAGAGCAGAGCCGCTGATACATACTCAGGAATAACTTAATAAACACTAATAAAGTAGTCACATGCATTCTTGTTTTCTTCTTATGTGCTTTTTCCAATAAAGAGATGATACACACAGTGGGGATTCTAACACAGTCCCGTCATAGTCAAGGCCTGTAAACATAGTATGTTGAAACCGAGTATCTAGAAGTTAGTGAGACAGGCTCACCCTCACCCCCGTTTCTGTCAATGTTTTGTTAAAGCGAAAGCAGCAAATTTCCATTTCAGCCTTCTCCACAGTCTTTTACTCAGGAAGTGTTTTCCTTCCTGCTGTTCTTGCTTCTTCTTTGTCCTTAAGATTGAAATCAAAGGCGCGGTTCAGGTCGCTTCTCCTCACTCAAGTGAGCCGCTGTTCTGATTAGGGCATGAATATTTATCAGTTTCCAATAATATGTGATGGCTCACTAATAGGGTTGCCCTGAGGACTTAGGTCACCTTCCATGCTCCATATTTATTCATGCTTCTGTATTCTGTTCAGCGCCTCACTTCAGGTAGATAAGAGGGCCTCTGCCAGCTAACTCATCTGTCATAAAATTCCGCTGGCCGTCAGACATGGAATCACACAGAGCTGGGAGCCTGCCTCCCACAATTGGAATTCCCTGCACAGCTCTTTGTACTGTGATTTATTTGCAGCAGGGACTCTGTAAGTGCTCACGAGAGGATGAATGAGGATGAGAGAGAAAATTATCCAGTGTTGCATCATCTCAGCCCTGGCTTCTCCAGCCTTCATTTCCTTACTTGAAGTCAGTGAGGGAACAGATGTTCTCTCATTCATCTTCAGTACCTAGATTAGATCTCAACCACTTACTTTTGATGTGCACCCAATAGAGTGGCTTTATTAATGTAGACCTTACAAATCTTTCCTAAAGTCGGCTTCATGTGCATTTTCCTTCTTGTTACGGTAGACATTGTTTTTTAAAGTCGGAAACTGATTTAATGAGAAAAAATGAGAAAGTGTTGTCTTCTGGACCTGACAGAGCCATTGCAGTCATGAACTCAGAGTAGCTGTGGTTACCTGCCCAAGAAGAGCAGGTGATTGGGCTCTTCAGTACTCTGTTATGAATTGAGGAAGGGTTCATGAGGCTCCATTACTCCCTAAGAGACTAGTGGAAGTTATTGGGTTCCAGAGCAGGGAGTCATTTTCCCCTGTGGAGTAGCCTCCTCCATGCTCATGCAAACCACTCTAATGTTCCTTGACCTGCAATTAGGCAGTAGCACATCATGGCAGCCAGAACACATGGCGTAGGGTATTCACCCAAGAAAGCCTCAGACAAAACACCCAAGGCTGACATCAAACACTCAAGTGACTTATGACTTCCAAGTAGGCCACACCTCTAAAGCTTCCAGAACTTCCCCAAAATAGCTCTTACCTGGCAACTAAGCTGTAAATAAATGAATCTTTTGGAAGGATACTTTATACTCAAACGGTAACAACCAAGGTCACATGAGTGCTGGATCATGCTTAGGTACACTGTTAAGATGGGAGATTCTGCAAGGCATGAAGGAACTTGCCAAGAGCAGGCTATGGAGCAAGAGCATGAGGATAATTTTGGCTCTTTGCATTTTAACAACAGTCTTTCAAAGATTCAGTAAAAGATCTTTAACATTTTAGTAAAGGGGAGTTATCGGATGGTGGCACCGATGATGAGGAACACGAAGTCTGAGTCATCTTGATGGTTTGGGACATGTAGGATGCAGGCTGCCACAAGGGTAGTTCTGCAGAACCGGGAATGAGAATGGAAACTCTCTATTTCAAAGATTTCACTTCAAATATGGAAGAGAGGGGCTGGAGCAAAGGCTCAGTAGTTAAGAGTTTATACTGCTCTTGCAGAAGACTGTCGATTGGTTCCCAGCACCCGCATCAGGTCGTTCACAATGGCCTCTAACTCCAGAGCTAGGGGGATCAGACACCTGTGACGTCTATGGATACCGGCACTTACATGCACCTTCTCCAACAGATCTTTAAAAATACGGAAGACAGAAAGACAGGCATGTCACACCTTCAACTCCCTCTGAAAATAGATTTGCTTGAGTGACTGGCCAAACAAAACTTAAGTTTAATCCCAGAGCAGAGGGCACTCTAGGTAAACTTTGAAGAGCCGTTTCTTGACGCTACCCCCTTCTCCTTTGAAGGAAATGCTTCTTTTTTTTTTTTTCTTTCCGTAAATGAGAGGCATTACATAACTTCGCTGAGGAAATGGTTTAAAGCAATGTCATCTGAAGCAACAATTATTCCAGTATGCGATTCATCAAGAAAAGCTAAAAATAGGGAAACAAGCAAAACTACTGACCATAAGAGCCAAGAACTGTGTGAATCAAGGTTTTTGCTTTGTTTTATTTTGGTTTTAGGGTGTTTTGTTTTGTTTGTTTTTGACAATGTCTTACTATACAGCCCATGCTGGCCTGGGGATCATCATCCTCCCCCTCAGTCTTTTTCCTGGGTGCTAGGGTTATAGGTGTGTGTCACTTTACCAGGCTCAGGGTTATTATCCTATGAGTGTGTGTGCAGTTTGCTGGGATGCTAAGCTGTCAGGCTCTATCCATAGCCCTCTTTTCCCTTGAGATAAACTCTGTCCTTGAACCTTAGCTCAAGCAGGCCTTGGTTTACATGCTCCATCTTCAACCTTGAGTAAGGCCTGTGCCACACCAGGCCTGACTTGAAGTTTGTTTCTGTGGATCTGTGTTATGACAGAAAAGCTAGCAAGCATGGAACCTCTAATTCTGGAAAAAATAATGAGTATATACATACATAGAGCATATTTCCCTACATTTGATCTAATTCAAATTTTATGACAGATTTACATTATGATTTCTGTAAATATTGCTTCAAACTCTTATTTTCTACATAGTGGCAGAAACTTTGCATCTGCTGTATTATATAATTTTAAAAGGTAATCTCCAAATATTTTTGAGTATTTATATAAAAACTATAACTGAAGGTCCTGGGAGCTTTTTGCTGTCTCTTGTCAAGTACCTTTCTTTAATCTGAATTTTGGATTATTAGGAAGCAAACCATGCAATTCACTTTATAAAAATATTTATTAAAATGCTTCAGAAAGAATATAAATAATTGAAATCATCTTGAAAGTTTTTTTTAAAATTAAAAGCAACAACTTAATTTCTGGTACTCAGCTCAATTCACTTCACATGAAAATTTCTCTTTGAAAATGGAGTTCTGGCAGGCAGTTTAATCCCAGCATTCAGGAGGCAGAGGCAAGTGGATCTCTGTAACTAGGCCAGCCTGGTCTACAGAGTGAGTTCCTAGACAGGCTCCAAAGCTACACAGAGAAATCTTGTCTCAAAACACTTCTCCCCCCACAAAAAAAAAGAAAAGAAAAGAAAAGAAAAGAAAAGAAAAGAAAAGAAAAGAAAAGAAAAGAAAAGAAAAGGGAGTCCTGTTATAATAGAGGGTGATTTATAGTCTTAGCATTGTTGTTGCATTCTGCTTGCCAAGTTTAGTCCAAACAGAGGCTCCACACATGTGGACCCACAGCTGAACTGCTCTGTTAAAGCTTGCAAGGGAAGGTAAAGGCTGAAAAAGAAAGGACGAGAGCTCTCTGCAACCTCTGTGTCACAGCAGAGCTGTGACCTTCAGGCCACTGGACTGTCACAAGTAATATCCCCAGTGTAGCCATTCTGCAGAGTTTAGATGTAGATGACTCTTATGAAAGAGCTTTTCTGGACTGGGGATGTAGAACTATCTGTAGAATACCTTCTTAGCATGCATGAATCCTGGGACCCATCTCTACCACCGCATAGACTGGTTATAGTAAAGACCTGCAATCCCAGCACCTAGGAGGTGGGTGGAAGCCGTTCTGGGAAAACCAGAGCCTATCTAGGAATAAACAGGCAAGTAAGCAAACAAAGCCATTTCTTGGGTTAGCTGATTGAGTTTCTGAAGGTCATACCAGGTACTTGATGTTGTAGTTGGTGGCTTGTTAGCTTTCTGTTCTTCTGTTGAATTCCTGGTGATTGTTTCAAAGCAGTTTGGCCAACTCCAGCCCAAATTCACCACGAGCTATTGAATAAAAGAAAAATGAGAAATTGTGAAGCTAAAATTTTCCTGGTGCTGCCTGGTCCATGGTCAGGACAAATCTCTCTCACCTGCCAGTCCCGCAGCCAAGTAAACACACAGAGACTTATATTGCTTACAAACTGTATGGCCACGGCAGGCTTCTTGCTATCTAGTTTATCTTAAATTAACCCATTTCTATCAATCTATATCTTGCCACATGGCTCATGGCTTACCGGTACTTCACATGTTGCTTGTCCTGGCAGTGGCTGGCAGTGTCTCCTCCCCAGCCTTCCTGTTCCCAGAATTCTCCTCTCTCTTTGTCCCACCTCTACTTCCTGCCTGGCTACTGGCCAGTCAATACTTTATTTATTAACCAATCAGAGCAACACATTCACCGCATAGAGAACATCTCACAGCAAAATTGTTTTTATTTTTGTCATCAAGTATATCATTTATTGAAAAACCCATGCTGTTACTTTTTACAACTTGTTTTGGAATCCTGATAGGAATGGCTGCTTGAGTTTAGGTATTATTAACCCACTACATTAGAATCATCAAAGAGATTCACAGAAGCTAAAATTTCCAGGATCAAATCTTAGTACTGATTCCTAGGGTCTGCAATGAGGTTCAGGACTCCTTTTGACTGAGATGCTCAAATAATTCTTATAGAGAAGGACTTTGAACCACACATTGAGAAACACTATCTCTGCCTTTGTTCTTTTCCCTGTTAAAATCCAAAAGAACACACACACACACACACACACACACACACACACACACACACACACACAAAACAAAATGAGACATCTTTTTAATAAGAGATTCTTCTATGGTTTTCAACGAGAAACAAATTACAATTCATGCTGCTGAACATGTGTGGCAAAGGGGGACCTTTATGCACTGGTGCTGGGGATGTAAATTGATGCAGTCTCTATGGAAATCATTATGAAGCTTCCTCAAAAAGCTAAAAATAGGAATACTGTATGATTCAGCTGTAGCACTGCTGAGTGCTTGAACATCTCTAAGTCAGTATACTTCAGAGATACCTGCCAGGAAATGGAGCCAGCTGGGAGAGATGGCTCATGCCTGTAATTCCACTTGTTGGGAGGTAGAGGCAGGAATATCAGGTGTTCAAGGTCACCCTTGGTTATACATCTGTTTCAGCACAGGCTACATGAAACGGTCTTAAACAAACAATAAGACCAACAAAAAGAAAAGAAATGGAACGAACTTTAATGCCTGTCAATAGAGGAATGGATAAAGAAAATGTGGTGCACACACATACGCACAATGGGATTCTATGAAGCCATAAAAAAAAAAAAAATGAAGTTCTGGCATTTGTGGGAAATAAATAGAACTAGATATCATTATATTAAGTGCAATATATCAGACAGAAAAAGATAAAAACTAGGTGTTTTCTCTCATATGAAATCTGTATTTCAGTGTGTGTGTGTGTGTGTGTGTGTGTGTGTGTGTGTGTGTGTGTGTGTAATGTGCAGGTCATGAGAGTTAAGAGGAGAGCATGAGACAGGGCAGGGGGGATCCAGAGGAAGGGAAGTGGGCAAAGAGCTGGTCACGGAATGCAGGCTGCATGAAGGCAGATGTGTAGGCGAAGGAGGAGGATCAGAAAGAGAGGGCAAGGGAGATGGGGAAGAGCAGCAGGAGATAAAGAATAATAAACTACACTGACATATAGATTAAAAAAGGCCACAATGAAACCCATCACTTCATATGCTTATTTAGAACAGTAATTTGAAGATGGTCACAGAACCCGGGGGAGTCTTCCTAATACTCAGAGCCTCTCTTGCTGGAGTAAGTCACATGTGCTGTAGACCCGTTATACCAGAGTTAAGAGTTTTTTCCTCTGAATCCTTCTCACCTTACTAAGGAGAAAATTTGTGGCATAGCTGCTTTTGAGAATCACAATTAAAATACAGGGGCAACAAAAACTTAAAAACAAATAAACAAAATATAATGGTCAAACCTATTTTGTAGTTATTTCAATATTCTGTCTATCACAAATATTTTAGTTCACTGAGAGTGTCCAGTTTCTTTCTTCTTTTTTAAAAAATTAATGTATTTATTTTACATCCCAGTTGAACTTTCTCCTCCCTCTTCTCTTTCCAGTCCCTTCCCCGCTCTGTTCCCGACCTCCAATCCACTCTGAATGTCTGGTTTTTAAAAGGGGGTATGGAAATGTGAGCCGCGTCTGCTATTTGGCTTTGGAAGTCCTAGACTCACACTCACTACATTTCCAAAAGATGAACAGTACCGTAGTTGGCCCACAAACAAGTTTCATGGTCCAGCAGGGGGCAAATCTTAGCTGAGAAGTAGGAGCAGGCAGAGAAAAAAGGTTGCTGACTATCTAGAATGCTGCGTGAGATTTTTCTGAAGGTTCCGCATACAAGCCTCAGTAAAAAAGAGTCCCAAACCCTGTTTGAGGTATTCTGAATAATCCCATGCCTGCAGCCTGGGAATCTAGTTCTATTAGCTTTCTGGACAGGCCTAATAAGATAAAGACCTTCTAAATGCACTGGACCTTTTTTTTTTTGTCCTAGCCCCTCAATCCACTTCACCTACAAAGTTTATTGCAGTCAATATTTTAATGCAGCTGTAATGTAGCTGTTCCTTCCAGTGAACAGTTTGGAAAGGGGGCACTTTTCCACATTGTGCTCAGGAGACGTGATGACGGGGCGGATGTCTTGGTATCACCCTTGCTCCTATAAGGAACCACACCACAATGAACTCATTGGCTTACCAAGCTGGGCTGTCTAGCCTGTGACTACTTTATGTGTGATGAGTTGACTTTTCTATATGTCTTCCTAAGAAGAATAATGTGACAGTAGTCATGTATATTTCACATGTATGTGTAGATACACATATATGTATAGATATAGGTACGTTAATGTTTACTTATCTAAAAATTAAACACAAATGACTGTATACATTATTGCCAGATCTTCTTTGAGGATATGTTGAGAAAACCATTTTTCTAGGTTAACTTCAGAATACAGAACATTTAAGTTTATAGAATTATTAAAACCATGAAGTAAAAACTTGCATACTATTTTTCTAAATTCTTTATCCCCTTAAAAAAAAAAACAAAACAAAAACACCAGGCAGTGGTGGTGAATGCCTTGAATTCCAGCACTCAGGAGGCAGAGGCGGGTGGATCTCTGAGTTCTAGGCCAGCCTGGTCTACAGAACGAGTTCCAGGACATCCTGTTACACAGAGAAACTCTTGTCTCAAAAAAACAAAAAACCAAACCAAACCAAATAAACAAACAAAAAACTCCAACATTTTATCATCACAAAGACAAATATCTTTCCTCATGATGTGCTTGTAAATAAATTTTATTATGTAAATCTATTAAGAAGCAACAAAAAGTACCATGATGTTTGTTGTTACAATAAAACTGTGACTCTAAAACAATTTCAAGTAAATGAACTCTAAAGACAAAAATTTAAAGCTAAACTACTATTGGTGGTCATGGGAACTCAACTTTAAGGCCTTCACAGACTTCTGAAGTCTAAGTTGACTGACTTGAGTATGTCAGCCTTACATGACTAATCATCCTTTTTACATGACTAATCATGGCCTAGGGAGATGGCTTAGTCAATGAAATGAAACGCTTTGCAAGTATGAGGATTCAACTTCAATCTCCCATAACCTACATAGAAAGCCATGCTCTGTGTCACATGTGTGCAATCCCAGGGTTGGGATGGTGGAGTCAGAGGCTCCGCAGTGCTTGCTAGACAGTCAGTGCAACCAAACTGATAAACTCCGGGTTCAGTGAGAGAACCTGCCTTCAACAAAAGAGAACTAGCCGAGATCAAATGAGAAAGTCTCAGTGTCAACCTCTGGTTTCTACACACAAGCACAGATACCCATGCACACCACCTGCACGCCCACTGAATGTGTGAGTGGTCACACAGACAATAAGAAAAGGCATATTTTCCCCAGGAATAGTGTTTCCTTTTTATGGCTTTTCTGATCACCCCAGCATGATCATTTAGATCATTGTTGTAGCCAAAGTTTTCAACTTGATGTCACAATTTTTCTATGTCCAATTACAGAAATATTTGTGTTGTGTTTCTGTGGTTATGTAGGATAGTATTCAAACTATGACAAGGCAGAAGGAATAAATGACCTCAGGTCCAGGCAGGAGAGGACAACCTCCAATGCAAAGTGGCATTTGTTTTACGTCTCTAGGTGTTAATAACTTTGCTGATCCATTCATCAAATGTGCCAGGAGTGTAATGGTGGTTATGAAAGGCTCTCTCATTGCAGAACTCACTGTATAGCTGGAGTAAGAAAGTGAGAAGCACATACAAAAATGGCAGTGACCATAGAAGAATGTGACAGATGGAGGTTTTTTTTTTTTGCCAATTAAGTTCTTCAGCCTGAGAAGGGCAGGGTTTTATGTCTGAGGGATGTGGACAGAGGAACATATTTGTGAATGACTCGAGCATGTCAGGAAGCGGCCACAGCACAGGGCAGGTGCAGGCAGGCGATGATGGTGTTGGACCTAAGGCTGAGGCCAGTCCAGCTCTAACTGGGTCTGTCATTCTGGAGGACTTGAACTTTATGTTAGGTACCGTGGTATGTGATGGGAAAATGAGTGACTTGTTTTGAATTCTTAACAAAAGGGAAATGGTTGTTTTTTTTATCATCCGAAATGTCTTTTATTTCTCTTGGGCAACATTAATGATATATTATCATTCAGTTAATGGTCCTTCTCAGTGATCTGTAGAATATGGTAATTTATTTCTCTTATGATGAGGAAAAGGTTTGAAAGAAATTTATCAGAATTCACTGTAAACTCATATTTACCAAACTCTAGAAAGCTGAACTTTTTAGAAAGGAATTTTTTTATATGGTAAATGCCATGTATGCTAAGGGAAATCAGCGTATTTCTGGAACATGGGCTAGATACAATCAGGTTTAATTAGATTTCTGAAAATCTGCTTAAGTGGAAGTGAAGCCCTCAAAACAAACAAACAGACAGACAAACACCCATCTTGAGGACTGTGTGAAAAATGAGGAGACACACTCTCCACTTGTCTCCAAGACCCTCTTGCAGTGGGTGGTGGTTGGATTGGCCAGCTCTTTCTGTGTACCCAGGCTTCTTCCCGGCAAGGATGATGTCACTTTGACTGTGTCTTTTATTTCTAGGACCCACCAGATGAATTAAGCACAAAAGGGAACATTTATTTCTTAAACTTCAAAAACCGCAGTGGCAAGGATGTTTTTGTTAGCGAGTAAATGGATGTCTTTTTGTATGTGTGCGGGAAATTGAACTCAGCAACATGTTAAATCTGTTCTTTTACTGAGCTATACCCACCAGCCCTAGACTTCTCCAATTTTGACCTTGATACATTTTTAAGATGCTTATAGATGTGACAATTTATTTTTCTGCAGCTTGTTAATAAGGATAGCTGATATATCATTATTATAGAATGCCACTGTAAACTATCTTGGTTTTGATTATCTGGTATATGCTAATTTCTGCATATATTGGTGAAGGGGAAACCTCCCTGAATTCAAGTACTGGCTTTCTCATTTGATAATTGTAACACTCTCTAGTACATTGAGTCCAACTCCCATGTTTTGTAGATGATAAAATAGAAACTCTACAGAAATGAGGAACTTATTTAAACGTTCACAGTGAGTAACAGAATTATCTTGAACTACCTTCCAGACTCCTGACTCAAAGCTCTTTCTGTTGTCTTCACACTTACTTGGAATCTGAGCCCTTTACTTTTAGCCACTTTGGAAGCTTCTCATCTGAGACGTCAAGTTATTTTTATCTTACATACCATCAATTGCAAGAACGGATAAATGTCCTAGAATAAATTGTCTTCTGTCTGTCTGAATATATATTACTTGGGGTCATGTTGAAGAATGGAAGATTGTTTAGGGGCATTTACTCTCTGGAGCCTGGGGTGTTGCAGATGGAGTAAGAAGAAACTCACCCCAGGAACTTGGATTGTAGCTCCCTCTGAATTGCTGACCCCACAGATGTCACTTCGGCTGGTGATATCTCAGTGTTCCAACCTGTGGAATAGAGATCGTAAGACCTGCTTCTCTATCTTCCATACAGGAGGCAGGAGGGTAAAACAGTTTCATCAATTATGACAAAAGCATAATAGATAAGCATAGTATTGTCGTGCAGGCATCAAAGCTGGAGAACTTCAGTAAAGATCATTTAAGCTAATGTTAATGTGTAACCTGACTAAGTAATAAGTTGCAAGGAAGTATTTGTGTTTCTTCTGCAAGTATTTTAGTGGTAGGCTGGCTTCTATACCATTGCCAACTAAAGGCATGCAATAAAAATAAACATCCTATCTATTTCATCACACAATCTGATGAAACACATAGCTGTGAGTCTTAAAGAGCAATGACTACTTCTAATTAGCATTATGCCGAACTTTATAACATCCTAGGGAAGGCTGGGCAGGGCTGACTCATTTCTACTGCACACAGTGTTCTCATTTGACAAACAAGAACACAATGGACTCCTGAAAGTTGAGACATGAATATTTTCTATTAATTCCGAGGAACTTGTGCATTGTTTGCACAGCTGTCGGATTCCTTTCACAGGAGGCAGAAATTACTTTTAAAAGTCTCTCAGGAATAATAATGATTAAAAAAAATAATAGCTGTAATTTGTTGGTCTTCTACTTCTTGTCAGTCACTATGCAAGAGGGTTACATACATTTTTTTCTTTCTTTCTAGTTCGCAAAGGAACTCTGTGGAAGGTAGGTATTATCATTATACCTATTTCCCTTTACAATATCTTTATAGAAAGAAAATAGGATATGCTGTAATTTGAGTGCCTTAGTTTCCCTTTGTCCTATAATAGGCGTCCTTGCATTTCGGTTCTTTTCATAGCTGTTCTCTAGGATAATCAGTGGCATTATTAATTCCAGAAAGTAGGCACATCTAAGCAAAGATGGAGTTTCCTTGCACAAACATCAGCATCAGGTCTATAACTGGGGCCTTAATACCATTGTGCCCCCCTGACATATTTTGTCATTAGATTATTGCTTTGCAAATTAATGAATTTGTTAGTCATATGGTGAAATGTGATAGAATTAGAGAGAAAGCAGACATAGTTCCTACCCTAATTGAATGAGGACGAATTTAAATCAGAACTCTTTGAGTAGCTACCCCTGGGGTTTTAGATGGCTTGGATTCCTCCCACATTATGTTTAATGTTCATTGGCACAGCTTTAGATAGTTAAAATTAATCACACCACCGTTATTTATTTAACATTGCTTAAAGTGCCCAGCCTATGCCACCTTATTTGAATTCCTATGGCACCAGGAGAGAAGGGGTCACAGCATGAATATCAGGGCTGGTAAAGGGCAGAAGACACAGCCAGAGGCTAACCTGTTCCATGCTGGCAGCCAGCCAGCCAGACTCTTTCCTTCCATGGCTTCCCTGCTCTCCAGGGCAGGCTGCTCTTCAGGAGCGTCTGACTAATCCGCCCCCTCTCTCACTCTGTTCTAACAGAATGAATGAGCAGACAAAGTTAGGAACTCGGGCTTTGGAGAAAGCTGAACGTCTAGGTCCATTGGTCTACTTCAACACCATTATAAGAACATTCTAAAAGAGCCTGGCAGTAGCAGGCCATGATTGTGCTTGGCTTTGGGCTTCTCTGCATTTTGTAGCTTCATTTAGGCACCACAAACTCTGATACCAAACTTACACTGTCAGAGAAGAGGGGAATGGGAAGTTCAGGGAGATCCCGGAGAAATTACAAGGGAAAAGCATCAGAGCCCCCCTGGGCAGGGCTCACTGTTAGTTCTCCGGTGTATGTTATATCGAACTAAGAATACTTGGAAGATATCAGCTCATCTATAGGGCATGGTCATTTTTGCGCAAGTTCCCCCTAGTTTATAATATTTCATTCAAACATTTCATTCTTTGACGGCACCAGCCCCTATTGATGGGCTTAGTGGGTTGCAGCTCTGCCAGTTGGTTTATAGGGTGGTTTATCACCCTACGAGAAGAGTCTCTTGTTCATGGAGAACTTCACAAAACATGGTGAGGTGGGCTGGGTTGATGGTCCAGTAAGGTGCTTGCTGCACAAACTCGATGACTGCAGTTTTCATCTCCAGCACCCACGTTACAAGCTAGGTGTGGAGGCCTGTACCTGTAATACCAGTACCGAGGAGGCAGATCCCTGGGGCAGATCCCAGCAAGTCTAACCTGACCAGCCAGCCTCTGGTCCCTGTGAGAGACCATGCCTAAAAACATCCAAGGTGGACAGCTCCTGAAGGATGACACCTGTGGCCTCCATACACACAGACCCACCCCTATACACCCACATGTAGCTAGAGTTTTCCTGCCTTGCCCACAATCAGGACAAATCTTTGTCACCCACCAGTCCCACAGCTGCTCAGACTCAACCAAATAAACACAGAGACTTATATTGCTTACAAACTGTATGGCCGTGGCAGGCTTCTTACTAACTGTTCTTATAGCATAAATTAATCCATTTCCATAAATCTATACCTTGCCACATGGCTCGTGGCTTACCGACATCTTCACATGCTGCTTGTCCTGGCAGCGGCTGGCAGTGTCTCTTACTCAGCCTTCCACATCCCAGAATTCTTTTCCTCCTTGTCCCGCCTATACTTCCTCCTGCCTGACTACTGGCCAATCAGTGTTTTATTTACTAACCAATCAGAGCAACACATTTGCCATACAGAACATCCCACAGCACCCACATGCACACACACAAGCATGCATACACATGCACACTCCTAACATGCACCTGGGTGCTCAGAAAACAATGTGCACTCAAACATACACAGATGTTGGCCTTAAACAGAGATCTGCTTGCCTTTGCCTCCTGGGTGCTGAGATTAAATGCATGTTCTCCACGCTCAGTTCATCCTGTGTACTTTACATTAGGTAACTAGTATCAATTTTAGGGTAATTAATTTCATTTCATATTATTCTATCCACTAGTATTTTTAATGAATGACCATAAATTTTGTCCTAAATTTATTAAAATTTGAGTTTTATGTTTTTTTTGTTTTGTTTTTTTTGTTTTTTTGAGACAGGGTTTCTCTGTGTAGCTTTGCGCCTTTCCTGGAGCTCACTTGGTAGCCCAGGCTGGCCTCAAACTCACAGAGATCCGCCTGGCTCTGCCTCCCGAGTGCTGGGATTAAAGGCGTGTGCCACCACCGTCCGGTGAATTTTATGTTTTTAAAATTTATTCATTTCTTCATTAAAATAAATTATGTACTATTTGTCTTGTTGGGCAATATCGATTGAAAGCTTAAGATTCATTCAGTATCAGACTCCAGAGGATTATGCTATAAAATGACAGTTCAACATTTATGTTCTCTACCATGTACTAGAACAAAGCAATATTGAACATGTTTGAGTAGCTTATGTTTAATAAATGATAGCATCCTAATTAACTTTCTTTATTGACAAGATATCAGGGAAATTATCATGTTATAAAATGATAACAGTACACTCTCCAATTCGCTAGAGAAGGCAAATAAAAGGGAACCAGAGCTCCCTTCGGCTTTCCTGGGCCATCAGGACAAAACCCAGGATGTTTCCAGCTTCTGGTCGAAGACAGGAACTAGAAGTCTTCACTCTGAGGGTCCCTGTCCCTAAACTGTCAGACCAGGTTTTTTGCTGATATAATCCAGGTGCCCTCCCCAGGTGTCCCTCCCCCAATGCAGCAATTTACCTGTCTCCACCACTGAGCTGACATCTTCTTATTTGTTCCTTTTCTTTCTTCCTATGTCTTTTCCCCAAACACTAAGTGCACCTTTCCTGTCTCGTGTCCCTGACACTTTGGAATTTCCAACTCATTCCCTGAAGCCCCCCTTACCCTTTTGGCTATGAGCCATCCTGGTGACCTCCATTGCAAAACACACGGCTTTCTCCTTTCCTCATCTCCATGTCCCTCCTCTGTGCAGCTGCTGAAATTTTCAGCTTGCCTGGCTCCTTCTCCTCCTCCACACCCTCCTTTTTCTCAAACTCGTAGTCCCAGGACTCCCATCTGCTGCTTTGGCTTTTAAGTTCCCTAATTAACAAGAACGGTAACTCAAAAAAGGGAACTCTGCTTTTCCTAGTAACAGCTGCACATGCTTCCATTTCTTAAGAAGAAAGACTAAACAGTCCTACCCTGATGGAACTTGAGTTTTTCTGCTTTCTCCTTTTGGTGTTCTACTCTACCAGATGAAGGATGGTGTTGACTTCTGAGAGCAACCTTAGTTCTAAAATGTGTGTGGAAACCTATGGGGTAGTTATAGTTTCTGCAAACTACAAATTCAACAGTGCTATCTCCAGTTCAGGCCATGATGGAGTCAATATTAACATCCTGGTCAATAACATCATAAAGTTATAATACTGTCTCTTTGGGAACAAAGATAATTTCATTATAAAATTTTCCATGTATTTTTAAAATGTTTGACATTTTATATGTATTAAATGACAGATTTAGCTGTAATCACATTCATTAGTGCTTTGCAAAAGGCAATCCTTTTAAATAGGTTACTGATACAAAACTGGTAAACAACATTTGTGTTATGACATTTCTATCTGGAAAACCCCATTAGTTCAGGTCTTCTTTACCCTCAACTGGACTACTTAAGAAAACAAAAAACAAACAAAAAACCCAACCAACACACACACACACACACACACACACACACCCCGAAACAAAATACTTACCAAATCAAACCACTACAACAAAAACAACAGATATCTCAGTGGCTGAAAGTGCTTGCTACCAAGCCTGATAACCTGAATTGGATCTCCATGTGGTGGAAAGAGAGAAATGATTCCTTCAAGTTGTTCTCTGACCTCTACACATGTGCCATGGGATGCACATGCAAACACACTAAATAAAAAGAATATAATAAGAAGACACCAATAATAAACCATTTATATACACAACTTAGATGACAAGAAGAAATCTGCACTGTTTGGCTGGCTTGTTTATTTGTCTTAGTTGTCCCTTAACTCCCTCTTTCTCTCCCTCTGTTCCTTCCCTCTCTCTGTCTAGCAAACTTACACATTCTCAGTTTAATCTCCCCTCCTTTTTTTCCCCCGCTTCTCTCATATTTGAAGCAGTCATTGCTAATTGACTTTAATGGAGAAGATTACGCAAACACCGCAGTGGCTACCTCCAGTCATTTTAAAGTAAGCCTGTTGGTGCTTTCTTCCTTTTGAGCTTTTCGTATTTCTGTGTCTGGTCAGACCTTTTTGACGATCTCGAGCCTTCTGTTGTATCGTCCTAAGCTTTTTCTCTTTCGGCTCTTGCCCCGTTGCCTGCTGAGGAAACAAGTCTCCAACTTCCATGTGGTGCCAGCTCTCCTCGTGTTAGCTCATAAACACCTCCCATCAAACAGCTACCCTTACTTCATGGTCACACTTTAGACCCTGCAAATATTTGAGGACAGAAGTGGTGTGGTGCCAACATGTCTAATGAGAGTCCGATTGGAAAGGGGAAAGCTGGGTAGTGCCTAGATCAGCTCTTGAAGTTGGTCCTCTACTTTGAAGACTCCAGCAGAGCTTAAGTAGACCAACTTAGTAACTTACCGTAGTTTGACTCCAAAAGCCCCAGTCACTGTTTCCTCCTGTAGTCCATCTGCAGGGGAAACAGAAGCAGGCAGTTCTTTTGGTGAGACTAACACCAAGTTAAGAAGAACTGGCCTCAGTGCAGGTTAGGCAACGTGAACCTGTCAAACGAATTAGGACCATGATCTAGAACCAAGGGAGGACAGTCTTAGTTTAGGGTTTGCTCAGCTACTCCAACCCAGGGAATTATTTCTGTGCTTTTCCCAGATCACTGCTAGAAAAGCTAGAAGTATGAACTTCCAATGAGTCAGCAATTTGTGGCTAAATCTGCTTCTGTTTGAACATCCAAATAGTGATGAGAAATAACTAATCTATTATGCATATATACAATGCATATATTATATGTATAATGGTTTGGAAGCATTGATGCCGATGTATAAACATAATCATTACGGTAGAAAGCGGGATAATCCTATCAGAAAAGACCACTTGGCAACTGTGAGTTCAGCTTTAATAGTCAACTTTATACAACTTGGAATCATCTGAGAAGAGTCTCATGAGGAACTGTCTACATTGGGTTAGCGTGTTATCATGTTTGTAGTGGGGATGGTTCCTGATTAAGTCAATCAATGTGGCAAGACCCAGCCCACCACTCTACAGGCAGAAGGTCATGAACTGTATAAGAAATCAAGATGAGCATAAGGAACCAAGCAGGTGAGCATGGGTGTATCTATTTCTCTCTGCTCCTGGCTGTGCGTGTGGGATCACCACTGGCCTCAATTTCCTGCCTCTGCGACTTGCTCATACTAATGGACTATTACATACAATTGTAAGAAAAAATTCTCTCCTAAGCTTCTTTTTGTCAGGGTACTTTATCACAGCAACAGAAATGAAATTAGAACAGCAGCCCTAATCTTATCAATCAGACAGAAGCCATCAGTAAATGCTAACATTTGTGTGTGAAAGTTGAGCAGTGGTATTTACACAGTACTAAAATAGCCCCTCTCTAAATTCATGTGAATTATAAAGGAGAAAACAGTGACGTTGTTATGGCAGAGAAACCTGGCAGAAAACACCTTGGCACAGCGATTAATGTGACACTCCCACTGAAGGGTAGGTAGCTCAACAGCGGGGTACCTTCTGATGGGATGCACCTGTTTTGTCAAGTCATAAAGCATCAGGCAACCTCCACTGACAGACATCCATTCTATACAACAAGCAACCCTCTAAGGCAGTGGTTTTCAACCTGTGGGTTGTGACCCCCTTGGGAGTCGAGTGACCCTTTCACAAGGGTCACATATCAGATGTCCTGTGTATTACATATTTACATTATGAGTCATAACAGTAGCAAACTTACAGTTATGAAAGAGCAACAAAAATAGTTTTATGGTTGGGGGTCACCACAGCATGAGGAACTGTGTTCAAGGGTCACAGCATTAGGAAAGTTGAAAACCATTGCTTTAAGGTCACGGTCACAAGAGACTGAGGAGCAGGTCCAGTTAGCATGAGGCTAGGGATGGGACAATAAATAGCCACTCTGGAATTTTAAAAATGTGTGTGTGTGTGTGTGTGTGTGTGTGTGTGTGTGTGTGTGTGTGTGGTGTGTGATGTGTATGTGTGTATGTGTGGGTATGCCCATGCCACAGCATTTGTGTGGAAGTTAGAAAACAATCGTTGGGCATTGACCCTCATCTGTCTACCTTGTTTGAAGCAGGGTCTGTTTCACAGCTTTGTCATCCATGTCAGCTGGTCTCTGAACTTCTAGAGATCCTCCTGGCCCTGCCCCACCGCCTCCATTTACTGTAGTGAGTGCAGAGACTCTGAATGCTTGCACCTCTGCATTAGCTTTTGCACTGGTGCTGGGGATGCAAACTTTGCTTGTCGCGCTTGCACAGCATGCTCTTCACCTACAGATCTGTCTCCCCAGGTCTCGGGTCTTCCAGTTGTGTTGCTATCTTAAAGACTATTTCTAGACATCGGTAGAATCCGAATATCGTCTGCAGAATAAATGATAGGACTGAACAAATGTTAATTGCTTGATTTTTGATAACTGTAGTAGTGTGGATAGATAACAAACACACACTGAAGGATTTAGGATTGAGGGGACACTATCTTTGCTATTTACCATCAGGTAGTTCATAAATATATAGCAAACATTAAATACTTACAAGTTTGACTTGGGGTTAAAGGTATTGAGGGATTGTTGTGCTATCCTTGCAGCTTTCTGCCCATCTGAAATTCTATTAGAATGTGAACTTGAAAATAGTCACCAGTTTTAACCAGTGTTTGTCACCCAGCGTACAACTAGGGCCATAAGAGGGTGGGGATAAAACACAGGTGATATGAGGGGGTGAGGGAGGGCAATGGGGAGGGAGGTTTAGGTGAGGAGAGGGATGGTTGGGTAGGACAGAGGAAGGGTTTGAGGGAGGGACAATGGCCACCAATAATGTTTGAAAAGGCCATATGGAAACCCACTATTTTATAAGCTTCATATACACACATATATTATATTTTTTCATATAAAAGTTTAATTAGAGTTACCTTACACAGTGGATTATATTCATTCGATAACCCATAGGTTGCCAAATCAAAATCCCAGTGCCAGGTAGGGGATACACCTTGGGTAGTTGGTCACAGGTACCTGGAACTCCCAAAACAATATAGGCTATTGCCATTGCTCTTGATTGCCTACAAAAACATGATGGTGAGGTCTTTGTAAAAATTTAATTTTATGTCTATGGATGTTTTGCCTTCATGTATATCTGTGTACCAAAGAAGCTAGAAAAGGGCTTATGATTCCTGGGATGGTATTTAGAGTTGGTTGTGAACTACCATGTAGGTTCTGGGAATTGAACCCCAGTATTCTGGAAGAGCAGCCAGTATTCATAACTACTGAGCCATCTCTTTGCTATATATTTATGAACTACTTGGTGGTAAATAGCAAAGATCCTAAATCCTAAAGATCTTATTACTGAAGAGATATCACACCTTGGTGTCAGGACATGGAGAAATCAAGTCAGGACTGACCAGGAAACTGCCTTCCTACTTGGTAGCTTTCATAAAACTGGGAGATGCTACACAGCCTGGCGGCAGGGGGAGGAGGGAGTCATTGGGAATGTTACCCAGTTTTGAGCCTTGTGAACTGCAGTAAGGCCCGATGAGGTAATAGATGCCCACGTGCGCAACAGTGACACAGCATTATGGGGGCAATCAACTGCTTCCTTGTTGGATTTAAGGTCTACTCCATAGGAGGAGAGACATGACTGACACTGTAAATCTGATCAAGAACCACGGTTGTGGAGCTCACAGGCCCCAGGGGTGAACCTGCTATTACTGTTTTGATGATGCAACAGAGCATTGAACTGTCCCCTATATTCAAATTGCTACACCTGTAGATGAGTGCCATTCTCAGCTCTCACTGGAAAAGTTTATTGATTCTGTGGACAGGGGTTAATACAGAAACTCACAACATGTCTACAAGCCAAGAATAAATGTCAGTGGAGTATTCGCCCCCTTCCCAAGGCTCCAGGACTGCAGAAGAGGGGGGTGAAAAAGATCTAGAGGTCAGGGAGGGCCAGTGGAAAATGATGTCTTCTGGATATACAGGACTGTTAGAGTCATGAACTCACAACAGCTGTTGTTGCCTGTACAAGACCTGAACAAGATCAAGCCTGTCAACATTCAAGCATGGAGGAGGAAGGTGTTCATGAACCTCTACTGCTTACTGAGGAGCTATGGACAGATGGTGGCTTCTGGAGGAAGAAGAGTCAGTTTTCTTTAAGGGTGTTGCTGCAGGTAGGTCAGTCATGCTCTGATGGATGGCCCCACACCCAGGAGTGTAAGTGCAGCATGGATTGGAGTTGATGGGTTATAAAGGAAAAAAAGAAGGCACAAAGTTGGGTGGGAAGTGAGGTGGGAATGTGTCTTAGTTAGGATGAGGAAACACCATGACCAAAAAAACCTGTGTAGGAAAGGGTTTATTTGGCTTACGCTTCCATGATCACAGTTTATCATCAAAGAAAGTCAGGACAGAAACCTCAGCAGGGCCAGGATCTGGAAGCAGGAGCTGGTGCAGAAGCCATGGAGGGGTACTACTTTCTGGCTTGTTCAACATGGCTTGCTCAGATTGCTTTCATTCATTCATTCTTTCTTTTTTTTTTTTCTTTTTGGTTTTTCAAGACAAAGTTTCTCTGTGTAGCTTTGTGCCTTTCCTGGAACTCACTTGGTAGCCCAGGCTGGCCTCGAACTCCCAGAGATCCACCTGGCTCTGCCTCCCGAGTGCTGGGATTAAAGGCGTGCACCACCACCGCCTGGCTCAGACTGCTTTCTTATAGATCCCAGGACCACTTATCCAGGGATGGCACTGCCCACAATGGGCTGGCCCTCCCCCATCAATTACTAATTAAGAAAATGCCCTATAGGCTTGCCTACAGCCTGATTTTATGAAGACATTTTCTTAATTGAGGCTCCCTCCTTTCCGATGACTTTAGCTTGTATCAAATTGGCATAAAACTAACCAGGACAGGGTAGATCTGGGAAGATTTAGGGGAAGAGTGGTGGGAGAATATGGTTAAATATGTACATATTTAATTAAATAAACGAGAGAGAGAAAGAGAGAGAGAGAGAGAGAGAGAGAGAGAGAGAGAGAGACCGTGCGCGCGCGCACACACACACACACATACACACACACACACACACACACACACACACACACACACACACACACACACACACACTGGAAACAGCTCCTGAACATCAGTGGGTGAGTCCATCAGGACAGGGTGATGCCTGCCCCAGGACCTGCAGCCACATCTTCCATTTTGGTACCACTGTTCCGCATCCTGCTTGAGGTCCTAGCATTTGCTGTACATGTTCACATGAGAAGAAAAACTCAACTCAGAGCCGCTGCTTTTAGGAGTAATTCTCTTGCCATTAATTTCAGGGTTTTCAGAGGACAACTTCCCAGTTTTAGGGTTTAATTTCCAGCTCTTGACATTGTCTTTTTCTTTCTCCCAGGAAAATTTTGTGTCAGCTCTAGCTCTAGTGAAATGGCTTTAGCCCTAATTAAATTGCTTTAACATTTAAAACCCAAAGTTCCTTTTGGTGTAAAATCTAGTCCTGGACACTTGAAGAGCACACCTTCAGTCATGCTTTATTACAGCTATGCAGGAGCTCTCAGGAAATACAGTGCTGTATTGTTCAGTGAGTGTTTTTGGCATGATAACGAACATTTCCATTTTAATGAGGTTTGGCTGACTTGTAGTACTTTCTGCAAATTATCTAAAATGGTACAGTACCTGCATTCGAAAGTCAGTCATGCCTATGTTAGGGATCAGCAGAGGAGCGCTGACTTCCACGCTGGTCTCTCTTCCATAAAAGGAAAGAACTGCTGGAGAAGCCACTTTAATAGCAGAGGAAGCTGCAAATTGATTTTTTGACAGGATTGCTGGGGAGCACGATGAGGAGTGGGTGGAACTGACTGAGCAAAATGAGAAATGAAAGATAACCAAGGATAAGCCGGGATCCTGAGAGTAAGGGTTGGCTGTAACTCAGAATAATAAAATCTGTTCCTGAAACTGCTTGCCAGAAGGAAAGCCATACTTAGACAAGTTTTCCAACAACTGAATTTGCAATTTTTTTTAATGCCTGTCACAGAAACCACCTTGTGAAAAAACATGTATATGCATCAAATATGTGGTATATGACCTAGGACCTAATACTCCTTTTTAGTTAGAGATTGAAAAAAATATAGATAATTATCAGAAGGAAGAAGAAAGGGAGCACAGTGGTGGGGACATAGGGGATGGGGGAAATGAGTAGGAGGGCTTTGTCAGCAAAGACTGGGAAGACCCTTCACTGGTAGAGAATTGGAATGCAGTAAGTGAGCCAGAGAGGGGCTAGAACGGGCTTGGGATGCGACTCCGTAACAGCTGGTACCTTAGAAAGATGGGTTGTCTGGAACAACTGGCATGATTGATATGAGCTACACTCCCTCCCACAAAGCTTAAATCTCAGAACTGACAAATCAGTCAAACTTTAGTCATGCAGCAGCTAAGAGAAAGAATCAAGGGAGGCAACTCTCCTACACACGTTTGGGGGAGAATTTGTCTGCTCACCCTTTCTACAAGGAAAAGGAAAGTTGCTTTCTTTCTGTCTTAAAAACAAAATCAGGGTGGTGGCTCTGTTAGATGAGAAGGAAGCCCAGGCAGGGGACCTCTCATCAGGCTGAGGCAGAGTCTGGGCTGTTTGTGCTCAGGAAAATGATGATTCTTCAGGTTCCACAGACAGACTGCTCAGCAGTTGGAAGTAGCCTGAGGGAGAGCGCTTGTCCATGGTCATCTGACAGACAGACCTGGGCTCAGACTAACTTGATCAGCACATTTTATTATCTTATTTCCCAATACCAAACTTCAAAGCCATCTATGTACTGCTTTTCTACTTTTCCATCTTATTGTACTTCTGGTGCTGAAGATTGAACCTGGGTCTGTGTGCACTAAGGACATGCACTCTGTCCCTGGTCTTTTGCAATGTTGAGGCTTGCCTTCTGTCTTCTCTGCGTGAATGATGGGCCCTGTCTCCTCTCAGCTCTTCCAGGAGCTTATAGTGTAATCTATGACAAGGTGACACTCCTCTCCCCCATGCCTTAATATCCCCATCTTGCAGAATCCCTCACATGTATGCACACCTCTTCAGCTCCCTTTCATAATCATACTTCCTTTATCTCATCTTCCATGTGTTCAGTTGCCTCCGATCTGAATTCTCCTATCACTTCCTAAAATTTCCTTTGTTGACTTTCGTGTCTTTTTTTTTTTTTTTTTCTCACTTACCAATTTGATTATTGCAGTAGCAGGCTTATGGCCTTCAACACTCCCTTGTTCCATTTCCACCTCATGCTCTTCCCTGCAGCCCAACAGAAACCTGTCAAGGTCAGTAGTGGTGCCTTACATATTGCTTTCAGACTGCCTGGTTGTCTCTCCTGTGTTTTTTCCTCAGCTGCTGTAATGAGGAAGCGGCCTGCCATCTTCCTCAAAGCCATCGCACGGCTTTCTTTCCTGAGACAGTTTAAACTACTTTAGTACGGCTTGCCGGTTCCCTTGTCTTCTTTGCATCCTCCCACATCCCCAGCACCTCTGGGAACTGCCTCATCCCTCTGTTCTCTGTTCCCAGTTTACGCCAGCAGCACATCTGCTATGGCACGAGCAGTCCGAGTCTTGTCTGGCTCCAGGGTCTGGGCTTTGGCGAGTCCTTGTTGTAGTCACTCTTCCAACCAGACATGTTTACCTTGGACTCTTTCGCCTCCATCAAGCTCCGCAAGGTCTCCTTTGCTGAGTGGCCTCTCTGCAACAAAATGTACTGGCCCTTTGTCTCAATCACCATCATTTTTAGTTGTTTTTCTTCGTTTTTTCTTGTCTCCCACCCTACTGCTGTGCAAATTCAATGATGGTTTGGCCTTTGTTCTACCCTTGTAACCTCAGATGGTTGGTATTGATAAAATATCTGCCAAGGGGGTTAATCCATTGATAAATATTCTGGGTACTTGGTGTCTCACAAGCTTTTCTGTTTAGGTGAACGTTTGCTTCTTGATGGTAAACTGAGACAATGACAATGTCTCAACTTTACGGAGTTGTGTGTGGTCCAGACAGAAAGGTGTTGGATGTTTTTGGCATCTCTCAGCTCTAACCTGTAGATAGATGACTGCATTCTTGCCTGTCCATACAGCTAGCTCTACCTATTGCCAAAGTGAAACTGCATTTGTGGAAGACTCTGGTTCAGCCTTAAACCATTCTGTGGACGGGGATGCGTTCAAGTGATACAGGATGACTCTTCACAGTCCCCCAACACCCTAAGCCGTCCTTTCTCAGCTCTGCCCAGTCACCTACTCCCAGTTTGAAGTGTCACTACTTCCTTTCGTAACTGGCCTGTGGTGATTCAGAGGCAATAAGTGTGCCTTTTGGCTGCTTGCCACCTCAGAGGCACAGTGTAGCCATCTCCTGCTTGGGCCATGACCAAGGGCAACCTGGTTTCTTTGTGAAGCCCCGTGGGAGCTTCCTTTGAGATGGTCAGAACATCTGTGGTGTGCACAGCACCCTTCCTAGTAACAGACCAAAGGTACACAATAGAAAACCCCAAGTGACTTTTGCCCTCACGCCAAGCCTCTATTTGAAATTTATTTATAAAATCTATGTTTAAAAAGAACAATAAGACCCACTTTGACTGTAAATATGTCTTCTCTTTTTCTTTAGTTTTCCTTTTTTCAATCCAGATATCTGGAGTGAAACCAGAGTTGGATTTGCTTTTAGGTTCAAGTTCATTTGCGGTAAGACTCGGTTTTCCCCCAAACGTTTAAAAAGTAGCATTTTGTGATGTGTCAATAATAAGAAATAAATACGACTTGAAAAAGACACTTTGAAAGTCTTCTGGATTTTTTTCTTCAGTGGTTATGTATGCGTTGTACATTTGGGAGACCTGTCAGCGACCTCATGCTGTTGTGATGTCAAACTCTGTAGTTAGCGTGTTTGTCTAGTATGATACAGGTTCACTCAGTCATGGGGGACTAATTACTCCCGAGAATCTCTGAGTGTGCTGACTTAACTACCATGTTGCCTTTAAAAAAATAAATCTGTAAGAGATACTTAGCTTCTAATAAAATGCAGAGGAGGGCTAATTTACCTAATTCGTAAGTGGTGTTTCTGCCCTCAGCCTTTTCTCTGGTTGGAGTATCTATCTAGCTCAGCCAGATAAGCCTTCCTCAAATACTATCTTCTCATGGTGTGCTACAATTAAAATCATTTAGTTGTTTTACATTTAGAATAGAAGCCAACTCACCTTCAAATATACACAAATGGGCACGTGTGTTCTCATGTGGTATATGTGTGTGCATACATACACATGTATAGGCACACAGACACATAGAGACCCACACTCAAGGGAACCTGCCTTTTGAGAAGCAGAGGACTAGGCTAGGAGGAAATTACAGAAATAAAAGATATTGTTCCTATCTTTTAAGACCATTTGCAGGGCTGGGTGAAGGCTCAATTTGAAATCTTTACACACTCAGGGATCTAAATATCTGATCTTAAATTTTAATTTTTTAATTTTATCACCAATTGAATCTTAAGTTCTTTGTTGGAATCCAAAACTTCCATTTATTCCCTTACAGTATACTTAATGCACACATACGTTTCTTACTTATTGTCCTTTTCTGTTCCTGCTTTCCTCTCTTAAGGCTTTTAAAAAGCATACTCGGTTGTCTCAGTTCTAGTATACAAGATGATCTTCTTCATTTTGGAATAGTAATCTGCTACAGAAAATAAAAAGTTTCTAGGACCATTTATCTACATATAACTTACATTTAAAAAATTCTCCTCGTATGGGTACTATTTGTGAGGTTTACGTGAGCATCTTTTTGGTCAGCTGTAATTTGTTTTGTGTTCACTAAGTTGTACGTCACTATAATGTGTCATCATCATCCATTGGGACATCCAGGTTTCCCACAGATGCCTTTGATGAACTGTCATTCACGGGGTTTGCTCCTCGATAACCACGCTGCAGTCTGAGTTCTTTCTGGACCAATCCCCAGGAGCTGATCTGCTCAACAGGCTGAGGATTTTATCTACCCTTCTGAAATTTCTACCCTTCTGAAATTTCTGGCATAGTCTTTATTAAATTAGACTATTGACAAGATCAGTGTATTCTAGGATGTTTTACAAATACATATTGGTGAAATATCACCTTTTATGACAAATATACTTGTCTTTTAAGCTAATAACAAGGTTTTCAATATTGAAAACTTCTTAAAACTATTAGGAAATTTGAACTGCAAAACTGATTCAGAACTTAAAATAATTAATAATGGGTGATAATATAAGTACAAATTAAAAGATACAGCCTTGACTGTAAAGAAAAACAGTGAGGCTAATCCCAAGCACTCAGGAAGCAGAGAGACATGCAGCTCTCTGTGGGTTTGAGGCCAGCCTGGTCTACAGGGCAAGTTCCAGGACAGCCAGGACTACACATAAAAACCCTGTCTCAAAACCAACCAACCAAACAAAGAAACTGAAAAAACTGAGTTATGAAACAACTCTTGGTGCTGAACTACGTTTGTCATTTTATTGATATTCTGTAGCCCATCAATTTCAACAGCTTCTGGGCTGGTTGGTAAGATAGGATATTTGAGGAGATAGGAGTGCTGTAATTCTACAATGGCAACCATAGCTATGCCAGATTTATTTTTGCCAAAACCACACCAGTATTTTCAGTCTTCTTACATCATAGGTTACTCTGTGTTCAAAAACAAAACAAAACAAAACAAAACAAAGCAAAGCAAAGCAAAGCAAAGCAAAGCAAAGCAAAGCAAAACAAAACAAACAAACAAAAAACAAAGGCCACCTAAAACCTACCCTCTCGTCTATCTGTTGGCCCTGGAAAGCTGGCATTTGTTCATAGGAAGTACTTATACACGTCACTGTACACTTGGTGATACATTTTCCACATTTAGTAAATTAACTTGATAAATTATTTAGAAAGGACAATTTATACAAGAGAAAAGAAAAGGCTAAATATTCTCACCAGTTTAAGTTACAAATAGTGAAAAATAATAGTTTACTAATGACTGTCATCATTCATTCTACTTACAAATTGGAGATAACTTCAGATTGATTGAGTGAGAAGGAACAAAACATAGTACATTCTATCAGGAATGAATAATCTAGATAAGTGCCTTATCACACCTCCCCTTCTGAATTTTCTAAAAGTTCATAAAAATTATTATTTTTGCATGCAAATACAAAATCATAATTTTAATTGGGGATGTAGCTCAGAGGTCAATCACTTCCTTAATATATGTGGAGGCTTGGATTCAACTCCCAGTACTACAAGCTATAGTAATAAATGATAAACTCACAAAATTATTAGAGAACCCAAACTCTAGGCTAACTTATTTCCCAATATAGTAATTAGCAGCACCACACCCAACATAGCCCTTCAGCTATTGCTCGTAGAGCTTTAAGCTCAGTATTTACTGTGATACTGAATTTTGGGGAAAAATTTTCACGTTGGCCAAACTCCTTCTCAAGACTTGTTTACGTTCCAGTTTTCCTCCATGTTCACTTTCGCCAAGGTGGGTACCAGATTGGAGTGCTAGTTGCTTTGCTTGGTGCTCCTTTAGTTTCCTGGACTTGTCTTTTTAAAAGCTTGATGGAGGAGCTGGGCAGCTGGGATAGCTTCTGCAGCGCGTTGGTCTTGCACGTTTCATTCCGAGCATTAATTTTCTCATAACATAGTCAAACTGACCGTTTGTAGTAGTTACTCAGCACTAAGGCCTAGATCGATCTTGTGGGCAGCGAAGAGTCATAAGGTTATTTCATACAAAATATTCATATCCAACATAAATGTAGAAGGTATGTGTTTTAAAGCTTTACAAGAGTGTTTTGTTGGCTTCCTTTCAGGTTGCAAATTATTTTCTCAGTAGTCTAGAATCAGCCTCGGCATCACTTTTCTCCAGGGCATCCTTAGGAACTGCTGCTGCCCAAGTTGAAATGTTCATTCTGTTTACTTCAATCCTCTGCCCTAAAAGCAATCCAGACAGGTCATCCAAAGCCCTGTGCAACAAAAACACTTTAGTGGCTCCCAAGTGCTTAGGGAGAGAGCTGGGCAGTGTTGAAGGAACATTGGCCAAATAGTCAACAGTTCTATCTGAGCTCTGAAACTTTTGGTTGATGGATTGGCACATCACAGAGACTCGGTTTCCTTATCTGTGTTAAAAGTGGACACCAAACAAAGAAAAGCAGGATCATGTGCTTGATTTCACAAGAGAAAGCTACAAATACCGCCAGCTTGAATGCTGTAGACTAGCAATCAGTAGATGCTGGGGAGGTAGACGATGAATAAAGGGAGTTGAATGGCAAGTCCCAAAGCAGAGATTGAGTGTAGTTTACAGCAGACCATTCCATATTTTACGGAGATCTAGAAGCGAGGATCCCAAAGGCTCCAAACATAAGGAGTAAGAGGGAAATGTTAATTGCCTTAATTTCATCAGTGTAAGATGGATACATGTACTGCAATATCACACTGGGCCCCATTAATGTGAATAGCTACCCCAGTGGGTACTCAGTTTCAGGTAAATAGGAGAAGTTCTGGATATTACTGCATGGTAGGGTGACCATAGATAGTCATAGTGAAATATAAAAATACACACAGCTAGTATGTTTTATCAAAAAATAAGATAGGGAAAGTAGTTCATACATCAAATGTAGAGAAGATGGTGCGTGAGGTAATTAAGGCCAATAAGATGAAGAAGTTTTTAAAATGGATTTTTTTGAGCTTAATATACAAAGTACTGGGTTTCACCATGGCGTCTTCATCCATGTGTGTTATTATGCTTTGCTCTCATTTGCTTCCCTTCCCCAATGCCCTCCACCATCCCTGTTCCCCATGCACCTTGTTTCTTTTATTCCCCCAATTAGTCTCAAATTCTGATTTCTTAGTACATGTATTCCATCACCCTCTAAAGCCCTCCCCCCCCAAGCTCTATCTCCCTTCTCACAATCCTCTTGCTAGTCTCACGACCTACTCACACATATATGCCTATGTAATTTTAAATTTAGGTTCTGCACAAGAGAAAACATAGTTTGGCTTTCTAAATCTGGCTTATTTTGCTTAACATAATGATTTTTTAATGACATCCATTTTCCTGAAAAAAAATCATGATTTTGTTTTTATTTATTGCTGCATAAGATTCTATTATATCCATTTTCTTTATCTATTCATTTGTTGACAAATATCTAGGCTGGTTCTATATACTGGATATTGTGAATAGCATAGCATAAAATGTATGTCCTCTTAAACATTTGGGTATTCTCTCTCTCTCTCTCTCTCTCTCTCTCTCTCTCTCTCTCTCTCTCTCTCTCTGTGTGTGTGTGTGTGTGTGTGCACTCTTGTGCCCACATGTGTGCCACAGTATGCATGTGGAAGCTAGAGGACAGCTTGTGGGAGTCAGTTTTCTCCTTCTACCATGTGGGCTCTGGGGACTGAACTCAGGTCTTAGGATTGACAGCAGGTGCATTTACCTGATGAGCCATCCCATTGGCCCCCAAATATAGGTTGTGTGACACATAGAAGGTAGAGCCCCGATCTTGTTTGTCTGTTGCTTTTTCACTTCCTTGAATTTGGAATCCCAATTCAAGGCCAGATTCAAGTGTGATATCATTCACAAAAGCTTGATTTTCATGGTCAGATTTAATTTCCCCCATCGTGTTTCCTATAGAAGTAGTTCTGTATCCTTGATATTTCAATGTCTCCTCTGTGTTGTGCTCTGGATAGTATTATTTCTAGCTGTTTAGCTATCTTGATAGATAGGCACCGTGTGTTGTATGCATTCATATCACCGCAGTAGTCAGCTAAAGTTTGTTATTATCCCCACTCTTATAAGTGACTCAAGCAAGACAGAGAGAGGAAGCCATTTGCTGAGCTCGTGTTATCTTTTAAGTGGCAGGAAGATCCTTGTCTGCCTGACTTCCAATCTCAGGCTCTTGGTGCAGCCCAGGCTCCTCCGCTCTGTCTTAAGGACTCTCGATAAATACTTGTTGGATGAGTAAGCAGGAACCTCTGTCTCCCTCAGCCTTCCTCGCCCCTTTGGTTCCCTACTATAGAAGTGTCCCTGTCTTCACTTGGGAATTGTGAAGTATGCTGTCATCAGAAGACGCAGTTTACAGTGTCCATGTTGACCGCCTTTCGTTATTGAGAATGTTATGGTAACTTTGTATTTTTTTTTTCCTCTTCCCTAAGGCTTTCATGATGCTCACAGCACCAGTTAGATGGGTCTTGATGATCAGAATAAATCCATAGTGTCAACTCCTCAGTGTTTCCTCTCACTTCTGCGACGTGACCTTCAGTATTACATATCCAATTATGATGAAAGCCACCCTGAAGTCCTCTGCTGTTGAAACAATGCTTAGTGTACACTTGGCATGGGACTCTGGGCTTGGGCCTCCACTCTGCTGGCTTGTTTACCTTGGCCTGGCTCTTCTGAGTTGGATCTTTTCCTAATTACCCTTGCTTCTGGCTTCCTCCCAGTCCCTTGCCACCAGGTAGCCAGATGCAGGGTTCAGTCCAGCTTGGTTTTAGGGCATACATCACCCTGTCCTTTGACAAATTAACTTCTAGTTTTTTAATCTACTCCTAATAAATAGGATCATGTCTGTAATGGTTCTCTGACTTGTTAGTACAGTGTCTAAAATTGACATTTATTAAGTGTTTACACCGGGACAAGCACTGGACTAAAGTTCTTAAATATATTACTTTTTTTTTTTTTAAATCTCTGAGTGCTGAAAGTATTTTCATTTGACAGATGAGAACAGGAATCTTGTAAACGTCAGATGAGGGGACAGGGCTTGACTCTGTATCTGCCTAGTACCAGGGTATAGTCCCTGATGTCTTTTCTTACCTAGGAGCTGATCATGAATTGGCAGTTGTACCCGTGTTATTAAAATTAAATTATCCTGGGCTTGGAGAGATGGCTTGGTGGTTTGGAGTGCTTGCTGCTTGTACCGAGGACCCAGGTTCAGTTCCCACATGGCAGCTCACAATCATATACAACTCCTTTTCTAGGGGGTCTAGAGCCTTCTTCCTGGACTCTGCAAGCAGCAGGCATGCACACAGTGCACATACATGCATGCATGCATGCAAAAACATTTATACACATAAAATAAAAATATCTTTTAAAGGAGCAATAATAATTTATTTTAGATTATATTTATTTTTATTATTTGTGATTCTGAGGATGAAACCTGGGGACTCTTGCTTGTTAGACAAACGTTCCACCACTGAGCTACATATCCAGTCTTGTTCAATTATACAGGTGAATATATATGTGAATTGTTACATAGGTGGCCTTTTATTTTTCTTATTTCAACAAAAGTTGGAGATCTGACCAATAACCTGCAGGTTTTTTTTTTTTTTAGTCATTGGGTTTTAATATTCATAAGGCACCAACATTAATCATGAATTTTATAATCGTGAATAGAGAACAATGTAGTAGGCATTGCCTAAAGTGCTTTTCATGTATTGTTTCATTGAGCATCTCAGGAATCCAGTGAAGCAGTATTGCTCTCCCCCCCGCCCAAGTCTCTTCTTATGGATGTGGAATATAGAGCTACAGAGATCTTTCACTCTTGACCCTTGAGCTAACTGCACCTGCTTTAGGCCGTCAGAAGAACTCTTTGACTATGATCTAATATTGTATGTGTATTTAAATATAACTCATGGGACAATGGATTAATTATGTTCAAAATCCTGGAGAGAGGGCTCAGCAGTTAAGAGTACTTGCTGCTCTCCCAGAGGAACCAGTTTGGTTCCCAGCACCCACATGGTGACTCACAATCATTTGTAACTCTAGTTTCAGGGGATCTGATATCTTCTTCTGGCCTCTGCGGGCACCAGGAACAAATAGTACACATACATACATGGAGGCATACATATACATAAAATAAAGTGAATCTTTAAAAATCTTATCTCTCAGAACTCACTTTTACATTTGGTCAATGATCATAATCCAACTTTACTTCCATTTTTTATATTTCCCCTCCTTTTATTCATACTTTGAAAATTGCATCCATATCAGAATCCTTTTGCAAATAAAGTGAAAAAGAAATCAGCTCTTTTATTCTGTAAGCATTTGCAGATTATGTAATGTTAACAAGCATTTCTTTTACCTGCGGGAAAAGGAAGAATTATATACACTTCCTGATCTCAATACTTGAATGACCTTGGGAATCAGACTATTGCATTTTAAATTTATTTATACAATGCGAAACAGATTCAGTGTCAGGGAAACTTAGCAAGAAAGGATGCCTGAGTTGATATTGCTTCAGTAAAGCTTTTAAGACACAAATTCAAATGCAAATAGAATTTTTGGCAAGTAAAGGGAATTGCAGTAGGGGAGGGGTCAAAGGAGAGGGAAATGGAACCCAGACAAAAAGGAAGGTGTGTCAAGGCAGCTACCACTGCACATTGGGAATTTCCCATGGTGGTGGTGGTGGGGATCTGGGAGAGTTACTACGGATTAAAAGGTAGGGAGTTGAACTATTTATACATCAGCTTCCACCAGTCACGGATTGAAGTTGCTCCTGGGGACATCATTCAGGTCAGTTTAAGTTTGTTCCATGACAGACAACAAGTATCCTTGGCAGACAAATGCAGCTTACTGACAGCAAGCTTGAGTGTCCCGGAGTATGAAGAGCTAGGAATATGGACCGGACTTCTACAGCCTCTGCGGCAGAGGTGTACTTAAGTCCTCAGGCCAGAGGCTTGAGGAAAGTTCTGTTAAAGAAGTTTCCTGAGTAAGCTCTCGATGATAACAGTGTTCCTCTAAGCATGAGTGGTGGAGTTGTGAACATTTGTTCCAGGTAGAGAGAACAGCGTGTGCAAGTCAGAGATGCATGAGAGAAGAAAGATTCGAGACACTTAAAGTTATCGGAACCTGAGGGGTAGCCGAAGGACGTGAAGCGCGACAGCTAGGTTTAGACTCTGCCAGGCTGCGTTCTTTTCCTGTGGGAGATGGGGAACCACACTGGAGATTTTTGAGCACGAAAAGGAGACGTTCATATTCACAGTTTTAAGATCGTTTTGGCTAGAGTAGCAGGAATTGAATAAGGGAGTTGAAATAAAGGCAGGGAGACTTTGAAAAGGACTCTACCAAGACGGAAGTTTGTGTGCTAAAGCAATAGCGCCCTGTGGCTGGTTTACAAAGGAGGTTAAGAGGGGCTGCGTGTGGTCAGAGAGGAATCAGGGTGCCTCTGGGACTCTGCAATGGGTGACGATGTGTGGACATGTTAGAAACCACAGGAAGCTGTGCAAGACAGGGATGAGAGGGAGGAAGGAAACCGACCCAGCCTCAGTGCGGCCAGCAAACGCATGCGGAAGAGTGGCTGTCTACACAAATGCATAGGCGAAGAGGGGCCAGGAAGGAGTTAAGTGTAAGGTGCCTGGAATCAACAGAGGGAAAGTTTTACAGGCAGAAGGACACAAGGATCTCAGGTTTCTCGAAGGGTCACTGAATGGTCTTCTAACGGTTTCTCTTCCCATTAGGAAATGTAATTCAACATTCCTAGAATTGTAGCTCTGGTGATTTCTGAAAATAGAAGACAAAGAGCTGGAACCAAAGAAAACACATTAAAAAGACCTTCAGAAATTCCAGTTTCCTGTAGCCGATGCTTTGGAGGCTGCAGTAACTTGGCATTATTTAAAATCAGCTTCCCCTGCATTTTATTTGGAATGATGATCCTTTGTGTAAAAAAAAAGATGGCGTAGCCAGTAGTGCTAAAAGTGACTTACCTAAAAGATGACTCTGAAAAAAATAAATCCTCTTTAACTGTCGCTCAGTCTGTAAGGAGTTGAGGCCTCTAGGATGGAAAATAGAAACACATGGTACCCAGCCTCCCTTTTTGGTTCATAAGAAAATGTGCCAGGATTTCTGTCATTGCCTAGACTTATCAGAGCCCCAGGTTTATCTAGTCACCTCTTGGAAAACCCACAGTTATCTAGACTAAATAATTCAGTTTTTTTTTTTTTAGGTGTACTATGGTGTGAGAACATTTGGGAAAGCATTTTCTAAACACATACTTGAAGTTAATAATTATTAACAAGTGACTGTTGAAATCATACTACATAACAAATACACAATGTTGACAATTGTATTGTGTACACACAAGAGAAAGCTACAAATTGACAATAGTCAATTAAATACTATGAATAGGAATAAGATGAAACTTTTTTTTTTTTTTTTTTTTTTTAGACTAGTTTCTCTATGTAACCCTGTCTGTCCTGGAACTGGGTCCATAGACCAGGCTAACCTTGAACTCAGAGATCCGCTTTCCTCTGCCTCCTGAGTGCTGGGATTAAAGTCATGTCAAGCACCCTCATCACCACCACCACCCTGTAGGGTGGGGGAACACTTCTTAAGGGATCCCACTCTCCCTGTCCCACCCATTTGGGTAACATATTTTTATGTAAACACAAAATATAAGGAGAGAAACAACTCTGGTATTTGATGTTTTCTCTAACTGTTCAAAGAGTCTTCAAATAAAACCTTTATTGAAATGTCCAGTGGATGAAGGAATAAGAGAATCTGAGACCTATTTATTTACCGATATACTCATTGAGTAAATACAATAATCTGACTAAGCCTTAACTCCAAGGTAAGCAGTAGCAGAGTTGTTGGGTGCATGGATAACAAAACACCTTTCCGGTTTGAAGAGAATGCTGTCATTTCAGGGAATGCTCATGGAAGTAGCTGTGATCTTGCGATACACCGTGCTCACAGGCACAGGTACAGACTGTTACTGGAACACAGAAGACGTCAGAAACCAGGAAGCCAAAAACCGAGGAAAAATAGGAGCTTTTTCTTGCTCCTTTATTCCAAGTCTGTGGCTTGATGTTGCTCCTCCTTCTCCTCCTTTTTCTTTTTCTTTTGATTTCATTTGAATCAAGAACCAAGTTTGTACTCCAAATGTTCCACGAGTCCAGTATCAGGCAAAACATATCAGTGTGTGAACACCGGTGTCTCACTGCAAGGCCTGTTCTACTCTCCTTTTTCTGGGAACTGCCGAATGATCTCACTGTCCATAAAGTTACAGAAGTAGACCCTTGGGGATAATTCTTTAAAATGTAACTCCGACTCCTACCCAAGGAGAATCACATGGTCCCAGCTCAGAGTCTCTTTCCTAGAACTCGGGAACTGAGTCCCAGAGAGTGAGACTAGTTGTTTTTAGGAGAGGCACCCATGCCTGCTTAGGAGCTGCTCAAAGCCTTGCTTTGCAGTACAGATTGAAAATAGAAGAAAGAAGCCGGGCGGTGGTGGCGCATGCCTTTAATCCCAGCACTCGGGAGGCAGAGCCAGGCGGATCACTGTGAGTTCGAGGCCAGTCTGGGCTACCAAGTGAGTCCCAGGAAAGGCGCAAAGCTACACAGAGAAACCCTGTCTCAAAAAAACCAAATAAATAAATAAATAAATAAATAAATAAATAAATAAATAAATAAAATAGAAGAAAGAGTTGTAGACAAGGAGAAGAATCTCATCTACAGGCATGAGCAGCAACAGCGGATGGGAAATCCCAGGGACCTTGCACCCTGTCCTAGATCTTCCAGAAGTTACGTAGCTTTCACATCTTTGAGCCTAAGGATTATTTTCAGGTTTTTCCCACAGTTCAAACTAGTCAGAACCCTGTCTCTGCACTTTTTTCACACACAATCTCAAATTGTAGTGGAGGTCTGTTGTTTGCTTCCTTGGAATTCGTTCTTGATTCCCTGTCACCCACATTCCCCCTTTCTATCAGCACGGAGTTACTTGATTCTATGGCACTTCAAGAATCTTAAGTATTCTGAAGGTGAGGAGGGTGGAACCGACTTCATCGCCAGGTCTAAATAAGCCTCCTCGTGGCTGATGGCAGCAAAGCCTTTGCTCTTGGTTCGTGGTGGCGGTGTTGAAGGTGGGCCCAGAAACTACCTCCCCGGCCCCCAGTCCCCTTCAGTGGATGAGAGGAGGAGGTGCTGAGAGATTCTGGGAAACCTCATCTGCTCTGCTTTGGGGCAACAGTTGAGAGAAGTTCCCTTTTCTTCAGATAGTGTGGCATGGGAACCTGAGGTCTGGAGCTTCCCCACAGGGAAGGGCTCAGGGAACTGGTGCTGGGGAAGCGAGTTGCGGGCCGGGAGCAGAGACTGACGGGGCATCCAATCAGGTGGATCCAATCAGGACTGAAGGCCGCCCTGATTTTGGACATGCGTGTCCCCTCTGCTGTGTGTTCTTTCTCTTTGTTTGAGCCTCTCTGCCTCAGATTTGCCTTTATCACTCAGGCAAGCATCATAACCAACAGAATTCACCATGTTTTCCTCTTTGCTGACACAGCAAGTCCTTAAAATCTTTCTGGTTTATACCTGCCGTCCCTTTGGGGCTGTGTACTGAGAGGTGCATTCGCTCTGGTGTTTTGAGACTTGTTTTTGACAGACCATGTAACAACTGTGGAACGGAATGTGAGACCAGAGACTAGAATGTGCTCTGCTGATTAGCAAAATCTTCAGTCAGTATTGGTGTCCTTAGGAATGTCCAAAGAATCTCAGAACTCTTTGGTGCTATTTTTTTTTAATATTTGTAACTAATATTTTTAGAGCCTCGATTAAATGATTTGTAATCATCTAGTCACGTCCCCTGAAGCAGGCTACCACTTACTGCATGCATAAATACATCTCAGTTTTAACTTAGCTGTTCATGGGAAAAAAGGGAGGATCAGCGTGTCTGGGTCTGTTAGCCTGAGACCACAGTGCCCTTCACTGAGTTAGTCTGCCTGTGCTGCAAGTGGCAGCTGAGATGCAGGAAGGAATTTCTTCATTAGCCTAAACATGAGCGTCGGGGGCTCTGCTGAAGGCCACAACATGCCCAAGTTTGATACAAATGGAAAGTCCACATTCTGTCTCTTTCGGCCTCTTCCCTCTTCTACCCTCCTTCCTTTTTTCCTCATCTAACATGAGCATGTTTTTTTTTCTGGAAATGTGGACTTCTCTTTCAATCTCCCATGAGAAGACCAATGAGTCGACCGTAAACTAGTCCATCAAATCCTGCTCACACTTAACTAATTGCCAGTTAGTGGTGGATGAGATGAGAAACCTAATCTACCTCCTTCCCAGATTTTCTATTTCATGTTTAAGAGATCTGGCTTTTTATGAAGAAGCTATTTTGCGCATCTGAACTCAGTGGTCACAGTGTTAGCTGCCTTCTATTTACTTGGAAGATGAGCAAATTTGTGCAAAGAAAGTTTATGCATTTTCCGGACTGTTTGTTCTTTGTCCTAGGAAGATGCTTCCGGTGTATTTTGAACCTTTGCTCCTTGACAAGATGTGTTCTCGGAATTACTGGTTAACTGGGGAGGCCTGAGGAACTCAGATAGTGACATTTAGACATCCGAATCTGGACAATCGCTTCTTGCCCTGCTGTAGTCTGCAAGGGTTGTGATTGAAATGTCAAGTGTAGACGGGAATCTCAATACACAATGTTCTTTCTTAGAATACATAAAATGGGAGGTGAATGCAGCTGTCTCAGGCATGGAAATGGGGCTATCACCCAGACAGATGTGGTGACTTGCCCTAGGTTACACAACTGGGGAGTGCCACAGCAGGAATTCAGTTGCTCCAGTCCTCCCGACCCCATAGTCTACATTTAACCACAAACATAGTTGGAAAGACTATTTGGGCACTTGCTGTGAACCAGGCGCAGCTTCACAATGCGATCACTTGATTATAACATCTTTTGCTTAACAGCGAGATTCCTGAGAGCAGGGTGTGGTTCTGTGCTTCCAGTATGCTGTCTTGATGACTTTTGGTTTAAACAAACAGCTGATGAACCTAAGAAAACAGGGCGCATGTTGTTAGAAGTAAGGCTCAAGTGAGCGGCTCGGTATTACGGCGAGGACATCCTCGTGGAGTAGAGAGAAATGGAGATTTCATTACGAATAACTGCCCTGCACTGACATGGCCCTGGTCCTCATCGCAGTGGTCACATTCCACACACAGGCTGTGGTGGAAGCTGGATGTGTTGTTCCTTTCTTCCTGAAAAAAAGTCTCGATTTGTAACTGGGCTCAGCTGTGGGAGCACTGTGCGGTGACTTCTAGGAAGTGACCCCACAGAGTTGCAGCAGGTCCCCCTTTTCTCTTTCTGCAGGGTCTGGGCACTGAACAGGTGGGGCTCCTCGAACCACTGAATATCACAGGGAACTTTGGATGTGGCCACTCACTGAGCACATTTTCCTGCCCATCTGTGATGTGGAAGGCCACGGTGATTCTGTACATGCTTTCCCCATTGGCTTTTCATTCTTAGCCTTTCATTTGAGCCTTTGGATCATATTCATTTTTTTTTTTTTATCACCCAGGCACAGCATCACACCCTACAGTATGCATTCAGAGCGTTAGCATCAGAGGACTTGACAACCCTGGTTTCAAACTACACTTGCTTCAAGGTGCATTGCCCTTACATCTTTTGAGAATCTGCTTTGACAGGCCAGCCACAGTAACAAGTGAGGAACGGAATGTGAGGGATGATGCTGGAGAATGGGCTGTGTGATAGATAACAAGGGAGAAGGAGCAAGTGTCTCCTCAATCTTTGCGTCTTTGGGTGTGCGAATGAAAGAAAAAAAATCTGCTTTGTTGAAGCTGTGGTTCTAATGACTTATTTGGTTCGGTACTCATTCCACTTGATCCTGAGGCAAGTGCTATGACTGTCTTCATTGGAAGTTGAAGAAAAGGAGGAGATCATAAAGTCCAATAACCTTGTCAGGGTTAGACGGCTATTAAGAGAAGCGCTAGGGTTTCACACCCCTCCTGGGAACTCTGCTCTGTTCATACATATAAGAGACTCAAGCAAAAAGCCCCCTCTGCTCTTACACTCATAGGTAGGCACCCTTCTTTTTGTGTGTGATTATGTGTGTGTGTGTGTGTGTTTAAGTGTTCATGTATGTGCAAATATTCATACACGTGTATACACCTGTGTCTGGAGGCCAGAGGTTGATGTTCGGTATCTTCCTCAATTGCTCTTCACCTTGTTTTTTGAGACAAGGTCTTTAAGTGAACCTGGAGCTCTTGATTTTTGTGAGACTAGCAGTCCAACAAGCCCCAGGGATCTTCCTGACCCGCTTCCCCACCCCATTGCTGGAACTGCAGACACGTGCCGCCATGTCCAGCTTTACAGAAGTGCCAGGGAATCCAATTCAGGGTCTAGCATTTGTGTAACAAGTAGTTTACCAACTGAGCCATCCCCCCAGTACTCCTAGGACATCGTTCTACTAGACTAAGTGATAGGTACAACCTGTTAGTGACCTATGAAAAAAAGGCAGATAGTTCAGTGCATAGCCATTGTTACAATCAGAAATCTAACGGACAGCACAGAATATTTAATTTGGGATGTAGTTTTACATCAGGCCACTAAAAATCCAAATCAGAACTGGCTTGAACAAGTAGGAATTTATTAGTTCATGTATCAAAGATGAGTGAGAGCCGGGGTGGTCCCGTGGGTTGGTTGGCTCTGCAGTCCAGTGAGCACGCATCTTTTTCACCTCTGTGGGTATGACTCACAGCCTGAGCATCGGCTGGTGCTGAGCATAAAGAGTGTCAAACAACTTAGAGACATGGGTTCTTCATGGTAGGATGCACAGACACAGCCTTGGTGTTTGCCCAAGGCTTGGACAACTAGCTCTGTGAGTTCCACATGATGGGCCATGATGGATGAGGGGGAGACTTGGTCTGCTGTATAAAGCAGTGTGGACACCACTGGGTTTCCAGAAGTGATACTTTCCACCCCAGGGCAGTGAATTCCCCATGAAGCCACGCTTTAGATGCAGCGAACTTTTGCCTCCATGCCAGGAGGAGGGAGAAAAAAGAGTTTCCCCTCCCATTTGCATTTTGCAGAGACAGGTTCTTGTCTTCCTTTTAAAACTGAGGTGAGCCAAGCGTCCCTGCCTGGACTGAGTCTACCAGGTCAATCTCAGTTTTCGGGGGAGGCTTTGCCCTGGAGGAGGTGGAAATGGGGGTTGGACTGGGGGGAAAGCGAGGGGGCAGGAAGGGGGAGAACAAGGGAATCTGTGCTGTTATGTAGAACTGAATGGTATTGTAAAATAAAATAAAAGGAAAAAAAAACGGAGGTGAAATTTTTTTTTTCCTTCAGAAATTTCTTGTCAGCCTTCCCCTGTCACTTAGCAACTATAGGCATTGTCTGAAAGGGACATTGATATGGAAATGACAATTGGAGCCTTCAGAGTGGGTGAGATGCAGAGCTACATGCTGGCTAACAAACTAGTGATATTCGAATATGGACCCTTCTTCTATGACAGACACCAAGCCATCTGCACTGGATCCCTCCCTTCGCCAAGCTGAACCCGCTGCACCCCTGGTGCCTATATTCAGGTCACCTGATTAATAGCCAGATGTGACAATAGAGAGGGAGTGGTCAGGGAGAGTGGGGTACTAATTTAAGAGCATCTTAGAACTGCAAGGGTGAAATCTTTTCATAGACTGGGGTCCAGAGCTCTGGTGATGTGTCTGCTAGGATGGGTTACTAATAGACTGAGTCCATCATGTCCCGCATCTTAAATACTCTTAACATGGCTTAACACGACGTTAGAGCGTACGGACAACAGTAAATTATCATTATCAACTTGAACTTCTAGGTTTTGCATTTGGGCTACTTCTCGTACACACCCCCAGTGGGCTGAAAGTTGAGAAGAATCAAAGAAAGGAGACTAAACAGGTGAAGTCAGAATGTTACCAGAAGATTAGAGTGTGGCTTGTGCCCATTTTTTAGTAAGACTTTTTTTTTTTTTTTTTTTTTTTTTTTTTTTTTTTTTTTTTTTTTTGCCTATTTTAAAGCTCTAGGGCACATCAGCATGTCAGCTCCTGATGGAGGCTCCACAGTCATGAAGATATTCACCAAAAGAGAGACTGTGCTGTGAGGAGGAGAGTGGCCTGTCTGTGCTGCTTGTCCTCTGTGTCTCAGAAGTCGTGAGGTGCAATGGGTACTGTGACTCCCTGGCCCTGACAAGGGACACTGCCTGCTTTCTCCAGGACTGCCCCCAGGGCAGAGTGTTGCTCAGTAAGCCCAGTAAAATTCATCCTTGTGTTCTTTTTTTGAGATAGGGAATGGTATGTTGGAGGAGGCTGAAGTCTGTAAGAAAGATGATGAAATATGGAGGAACAGTTCTCCAGTGGCCTCCAGAAAGCCCCCTGATTATTGTGCTCAGAGTCAGCCACTGGGGACAGAAGTGAAATCTCTCTTCTTCCTCCTTGTCAGATAGTTTTCTTCATTTTAAGTTTGCAAGCCGCCCTAAACCAGCTCCCTGAGTGTCACAATAGCAGGGGTTTCTCTTAGAATCTGGCTGAGTTGAAATACGCTGGAAAGGTTATCTGACTCAGAATTCTTCAGAGAATTGTTTAAGAGAAAAGGAATTCCTGCCACTGACTTGAAGGTCTGTTGACATCTCAGTCCTCATTGTACTTTTAATCCAGGTACAGATCAATCCAACATCCTGTCAAAGCTTGTACCCTTTACTATTAGGGGGTTGATCTATGTGGTCTCTGTCATCTACTTCGTTTCTGACTCAGGAAAGAGAGGAAGGGGGAGAGAGAGAGGAGAGAGGGAACAGACAGAGAGGACAGGAGAGAGAGAGGAAGAGAGGATAGAGAGAGAGGAGAGGAGAGAGAGGAGAGGAGAGAGAGGAGAGAGAGGGAGCGCTTATTTAGGGCGAAACAAATCCATTGGGAAGTTAGTTTCTAGGCAACCACTATGGCATGTGTCATGAATTTATGCAAATTGGCACTTATTACTCTATAATGCCAACAAAAAAAGTAAAATGAGGTTTGATGAAGAACCTGAAAACCAGACTCTGTTGAATACTAGAGTCCATTTAGGGTTGCTTGTATGTACGTGTGTTTAGGGCTGACCACCTGGAGTTGGATAAGCTAACAGGACACTCATCCCTAAAGAAAACTCCTCCCAGCCACTATTGATCGCCAGTAGCTCTTCCTTTAGGGATTGGGACCTTGTGGAATTTCTGTCATACATGTTGGCATGCCAGCCAGTGTTGTCATAATGGAAACGTTTGGCAACTGAGATTCGACGGGTGCAGAGTCCCTGTTGTGTCTAAAAGACACTATCTCCTCATAGCAGGCATGCTGGTCCTCTGTCTCTTTTGGTCTTTTCACCCATTCCTCTTGTTTCCCATGAGCCTTTGGGTGTGTGGGGTTGTGTTGTAGTTGTATCAGTTGTGGTTGGGCCCATGGTCAATATCCTTTGCATTTTGACTAGCGATCTCTGTAGTAGTCTTCTGCTTCCAAACGCAGCATCTTTGATGAAAGTTGAGAGCTACAGTTTACCTATGGGAATACAGATAAGTATTTAGAATATAGTTGGGAGTTATCTTGGTTTAGGAAAGCGGCAGTGGCAGTTTCTCTTCTAGGCTCTGTGACTCCTTCAGCCATGGGTAGTTAGCTAAATTCACAGTACCAAGAGTGAATTCAATCCTATTGAAGCTGAACTTATGTCCAATTAGATGGCTGTCAGTTACCCCCAGGATCTAAGTGTGGTCATTGTACCACTGGAGATATCCTGCTAGGTCAGCCATTGTGGTTTGTAGGCTTTACAGCTGGGTAGGACTAATAATTAATATTTTTCTCCCCTTGGCAGCTTGTATATGGCTTTCCTGTACTGAAGAGCTAGTCCTCAAGGAGGAGGCTTCCAAGTCAGTTCTAGCATAATTTCTCTAAGTCCTGTGTCTGAAGTGTGTGGTGTCTTCAGCAATGGTGTCCTGCCTTCAAGTACTTGGAGGCAGCCAATGGCAATAACAGTAGCCTATACAGTTGATGGGGATCTCTTGGACTACCCTTTCCAATACCTCGAAGGGAGCCTGCCTATGCCTGGTACTGAAGGTTTTGCTAAATAGTCTATGGCCCTTTGGTGGGAACATTATCACTATGTGGAACAAACTCTTTGAAAGCATAGGTCAGCTCTATCTCTGTGTAAGCTAACTGGGCATCTATGGGATCACTTATTGTTGTCAGTCACCAGTGAAACATCTTAGAATTTAGATACACTCAGGTTAGCTCCCTTATTTTTAAGACTTTGATAAAGCCTTCTTACAGCCATACATTTAGGGAATTTTGCAAAAGTGAAACTGAGGATGCTATTTACATTCCTGTCTTAACCCTCTGGATAACTTGTATGTCCCTGTGGAGAAGGGACCTTGTAACGTGCTGCCCAGGCCCCATACCAATAGCAATATGTCAGCATTGTCCTAGGTGCCATCTCAGAATTACAGTCAGCAGTTCTTGGGATGGATCCCACTAACCCTCAGGGTAGCCAACCTTTTGACATTTTGACATGACATTGTCATCTACAAACTGCATAACTGAGTTACAAAAATGATTGAAAAAAAACCCTCATAATGTTTTATGCAAGTTTGCAATTTTGTATTGGGCTGCATTCATGGCAGGAGTGGGATGCAGGAGTGGGATGAAGGAGTGGGATGCAGGAGTGGGATGCAGGAGTGGGATGCAGGAGTGGGATGCAGGAGTGGGATGCAGGAGTGGGATGCAGGAGTGGGATGCAGGAGTGGGATGCAGGAGGTAGATGGTCTTCAGCCTGACACACCTTGCTGTTGAGCCATCACATTGTTCATTTGGCTGATGGAAAATTCCATTTTGTTTTTTCAAGAGAAGTAATTTTGAGAAACATAATAATCACCAACGTCTTTTCTTTTTCTTACAAGTCTGATTGTGAACAAAAAAAAAAACAGGCTTGTTATAGCTCATGAACCACAGTCAACACAGACTCTATTCTTGCCCCTTTCTGGCTTTCCTCATTCCTTAAGATGCCCACCTGGGGCTCCTTGCAATCACTGCTTCCCACTTTAGGGATCCCCAGGAATGGGTGCTAGTTTACTCATGCATGCTACCCCCGTGGCTTGAGACCCACGATCCAGCTTCCATTCCACTCAAATCACAGTGTCAGTGCCCACTCCTTTAGAAACACGAAAAGGTCCTTTGAAAAATGACCTGGCACTTGCTGTTGGCTTGGGTATTGACTAGGCTCTCCCTTGATGGCGCATGATTGATTGATTGCTGCCCAGGGCCATGCTTTTAAAAAATGGTGAAACCATTAGGTTGTCAAGGCCATTAAGTCTTTGGAACTATGTCCTTGGAAGGGATTGAGGGGCTCAGCCTGCCCTCTCTTTGCTTCCTGGCTAGAGCTGTGGTGGCTTGCTCTGACGGGTATTCCTGTCATTGGTTTTTGTCGCGCTCATCAGAGGCCAACCTGACAAAGCCAACCCCCATCCCACCACACACCGATCTTGGATTTAAGTCTCCACAATGAGCACACTGAATAAACATTTCTTCTTTATAAAGTCAGTTGTTTTGGATATTTCATTTTTATAACACGAAGCTGAATGTCTTTAAGGCATTCTCCCCATCTCTTCTTGGATTGTATTAAGGTATAACAGAAAGGAGCTCTTGGTACTTCCGTATTTTTCTGGTATTTTGCTCAACCACTCCTTTCTTTGTTCATTCATTGAGGAGACTTTAGTGCCAGTATATTCTGCCTAGGTCCTGTGCTGAATTGCCGGAATGTAAAAGGAAAATCAAGAGCTCCAACAATAGTTCTTGAAGAATGTGACTGATTACAATGTAGCTTAAAGATGGTCATCTGCAACAATCCTGGTTCTAGGGAAGGTTCAAGATGAAGAAAGCACATGTACCATCAACGTGTATTTGAAATGTTGGGAGTACTTTTTTTTTTAATTAATAAAGTTTAATTATAATATGTCTTTTTCACATCATGTATCTTGATCCCATTCATTCCCCATCCCTTCGCATCAGCCCTCTGCCCCTGCCCCCTGCCTCCACCCTGAATAAAGTGAAATTCAAGAGAAAATAAAATTAGAAAAATAAAAAAAACAAAAAAAGGGAAGGAGTTAAAAATCTCATCATAGAAGCTGCAGTGTGACCCAACCAGTCACACTGTGTACCCCTTTGTTTATACATCTCTACTTGCAAGTGTTCACTGCAAAGTCATTGGTTTGGTTTGAGGCACCTGGTCTCCACTTCACAATGCTGGGCCCCCAATAATACTCTTCCTGGACATCCAGATGGTGTCCTGTGTTGTGGAGATCCTTCAACTTTGGGTCTATAGGTTAGGTCCCTTCATGTGCTCCAGCAGATGGAGTGGATGTTGGGGCATGCCAAGTCATAACCCTGGGTCTAGGCCTGGGCAGCTGTAAGGTTGGTCTACCAGATGATAAATAGGGGTAGTTCTCCCATGGTCACAATTTCGGCGCTTACTCACCTACATCTGTGCTAACCATGTTGGCTCTATTGTGCTGCCCTGGCAAGGTGCAGGGCCTGCTTTCCAGAGTGTTGCAGCTAGTGGGGGTCAAGGACAGCTCTCTTACTCTTATGACCCCAAGGCCAGCTCTCTCATGTGCCCCAGGGGTTGATGGGGCAGGAAGGAATAGGGTAGCTCTCTCCTGTCCACGGCACCACAGGACAGATGGGTAATGGGGCCAGCTCTCCCATGCTCACAATTTTGGAGCTGGCTCACTCATACCTGGGCTAACAGGGTTGGCTCTATTGTGCTGCCCTGGCAAGGTGCAGGGCCTGCTTTCAGAAGGGAGTACTTTTAAAGAGATATTGACCAGGATAATGATGGATAACCAAGACCTTAGTAGGTTACCACATTTAGACAGTGCAGAAAACATGAGTAATAGAAGAAGCAGAGTACACAGGAGAACAGAGAGGACTCCAGATAGTGTGAGCAAAGGTGAGTGTGTATGGATGAGCAGCTGGAATGGCAGAGAGTAAGAGGGAAAAGAGATGCAGATATGGTGACTGACATTCTCCAAGTTTTTCTGGCTAAATGTGAGCATGAAAATGTTTTTCTCTGTTGCATAAGCAAAGAATGAGGATAGAAGAAAACCTTTTGTTTGAAATGAGTATTTGTAGAGTGATCTGGGACCCACTGAGCTGTGGATAACCACCTGAATGGGGTAAACACTTCACTTCAGGGATTCCTACTCACATGAAGAAGTTAAAATGAAAATCAGCTCAGTATCTTAGAAGAATGTCTCCCCAGGGCCATACCAACAGCAGTCTTGACTTCTCCTATGGTTTATCCTCTAGTTTCTCAGTGCAGGGAAACATCATGCTTTCATGTAATACTGAAGAGACCGAATAAAAAGCATGATGCAATGCTATGTTTTTTTCCCCCAGTAATCACTGAAATTACCTTTCCTGGAAGCAGGCAGCCTAGTAGCTTGCCTTACAGTATCAATTTGGCATCCATAAAGAGAGTGATTTTGCCAGTTTAGGGTCCATTTATAGAAGAACTGAAGGAAGATGTGATCTTAGGTTCTGAATGGATAATCCTGTAATTTGTGACTCAGCACCATCTGATGTCACGAGTCCAAAAAAACGTTGTTTGACATTTCTATATGCACTTTAGGTCTCCTTTGGTTATTTTCAGAACATGCCATGGATGGTTATCTGGGCTCATCAGAATCATACAGTAACTTGTAAAATATAGATAGGCTAGTCATCCCTGGTCCTTGGCAAGCCTGCTTAGCCACCCAGTGAGATACTACTAAGAATGGTTACTCAGAAAAAAAAAAGGCAACATAAAGTTTACCATATAAAAAATAGGTATGCATGTACTCTGCCCCTATACAGTTAGAGAGGCTTATCCCAGGAAATAATCACCTATATTCTGATCATAATAGTGAAAAGATCACCAAATCTATGAGTCTACAAATGTCCAATAACATGACATTAAAAAAATTGTGGCATAAACCATGTGTGATGGTTTGAATACTAATAGCTCTTATAGGCTCATAAATTTGAATACCTGGTCATCAGGGAGTGGCACGACTAGAGAGGGATTAAGAGGTGTGGCCTTTTGGGGGGTAGGTGTGGCTTTGTTGGAAGAAGTATGTCCTTGGGGTTGGGCTTTATGATTTTAAAAGCCCATGCCAGGCCCAGAGTCTCTCTCTTCATGCTGCCTGCAGATCTGGATATAGAACTCTTAGCTACTTCTCCAGTACCATGTCTGCCTCTGTACCATCATGCTCCCTGCCATGATGAAAACTGATTAAATCTCTGAAACTATAATCAAGCCCCAATTCAATATTTTCTTTTATAAGAGCTGCTGTGGTCACTCTGCTGCCCAATCCCACCTACCCCAGCATCCTCCCTGTGAACAGCCTTCTCAGGCAGCATCAGCAGACCTGATAGGCACAAACACTACCCACACCAGTTGGAAGAACAGGCACAGCCAAAACCTATACCAGTCAGAAGAACAGACTCTATAGGCACAGGCACAACCCACACCAGTTGGAAGAACAGGCCCCATAGGTACAAGGAAAGCCCACATCAGCCAGAAGAACTGGACAATATGCTGGATCTAGGCAACCAAACCCCCATAAACCTCAGCTGAGACAACTCTACTCGACCTGACAACCAGCCAATCACCAGAACCCTAGCCCATTCAAGCCAAAGAACAATAAAGGAACAAAAGACCCATCCAACAAAGACATCACAAGAATCAACATTTGCACCTATAATTATTCCAAACCTAGATGGGTAAACAGCAGGGTAAGAATACATTCAACAACATAAAGAGCAATATGGCACCACCAGAATCTAGTGGTTCTACAACAGCAAGACCCAACACAGATGAAACAGAAGAAAAAGACCTTAAAAATAACTTATGAAGATGATAGATGCCCTTAAAGAAAAAAAATGGGGACATAACAACAGACAAGGAAATTCAGAGAATCATTAGTTTGGCTGCTTCTACCTCTTGAGTGCTAGGACTAAAGACAAGGACCACCGTACACCATTCCAAGCTAATTTGTGGATATTCAATATATAATTACAATGAGTAGGCAGTGACAGTTTTACTATGTTAAGGAAATTCCACTTAAATAAGGAATATAACTTATTTATTATATATACTACCTCCCTACAACAAAGACTTTTCTGTTTTGAGTAGTAAGCTCTAAATAGTCAATGATCATTGCCTACCAATGGAATTTAGCATGTAAATTGTTTATAGACCAATGTTCAAGCTGGTATAAGGAGTGAAAGAGAAGCTAGGCATGTGTGAAATAGTGGATGTGTGAGAAACGACATGCCGATTTTTGCTTAGAAGTCAGGGGGCAAAGTCTGTTGATGGAGAAGACTGTGGAAGGATGGTTGGTGGGTGCAGAGGTGGAGACTTGCTCCTTTCTGGGCAGATTGGAAGCCCTGGGAGCTGAAGGTCAGCTGACTTTTTTTCCTTTTTACTAGGACACCTACCTACTGGAGGTTGACATTTATTCAGGGAAGGTCTTTACTCCCTTAGCTAATCCACTCTGGAAAAAGCCCTCCCGGATGCAACATGAGGTAATACACACACACACACACACACACACACACACACACACACACACACACACACACACACATACACACACACAGCCAAGGTAAGAGTCTAAATTAACCATCGTGGTGGGTAAACTAAGAAGCCAGACTGATTCTAAGAATCTTTAAGGATGGGTGATTGTTCTGTATTTTTAACCCTTGGGAAGAACAGAGAGTGGAAGATACTTTCTAACAAAGTAAGGCAAGTCTATAGCTTGACAGAAGGGGCTTCCTAGCTGAGCTCTGCAGCAGGCTAAACCTCTTCAGGGCACAGCCTCCTCCATCAGGTTGGGTAGCACACATGGCTGAAAATGATTTGCATGAGTTACGTTTATCCATGTCTCTCTGGACTTCAACTTTGGGTTGTTCTTCATAGTTAGTGCTCTCAAACTCTTTTCTTACTATGATTTTTTTTAGTATAGTAGCATTCTACTATAAGCAGGGTTAGAGGAATACAGGTAGGCAGAGAAAGCTAAGGCAGCCTCTTGTTTACAGAAGGCTGCCAGGAGAAACAGGAGGAAGCCTCAGGGGCCAGTGTCTAGACAGGACCACTAGAGGAAAGCAGATAGATGCTCAGGGCTCTATAGAATACCCAAGTCTCTTTAATGGATTCAAGCCTTCGTTTTCTCCCATTCCAAAAGTACCGAGTTGTTACTTTTCTTTCCTTCATGGATTGGTCTTTTGTCTTTTCCCATGATTCACTCCGTTGTTTGTGCCAGGGAATGAATTTAGAAATCCCCTAGACAACTGCAGCCACCTTGTTCTAAGGATAATTAGATGTGCCCTTTGGTTGTAAATGCCCCTAAAACAGAACCATTAAAATATTTTATACTTTATTAACTTATTTCTAGTGGTAAAATAACCAGATTTTAGAACAAATAACTGGCCCAAATGACAACTTTAATAAAGGAGACAATAACATAATAAAATACTAAACTCTAGTTTTATCATCAGTATAAATGTTTTTTTTTCTTCTGAGAAACTAAGTGTGTTAATGGAATTATGCCAGGAGCCTTCCCATGAAAACAGTGCTTTGAAATTCAAGCATAGAAGAAGCCAACATTAAAAGTCTGAAAAAAAAAATCAGCTGAGGAGAAGGAATTATAATGAATAAAATATTCTGTGGAAGTTGTTTTTGAATCCTAAAAGCCAGTTCACCTTCCAAGGATAATGGCAACCTGCTTTTTAATTATCATTGTAGATGCTGATATCAATCATAAGTATTGGAGATTTGTTACAAAAGAGAAAGCCAACATTTTAACAATATAATGGAACTATGGTGCATGTAAAACCTCACTCTTACAGAGAGAACATTTATTCCAACCAAATCCTTGAGTTCTCTCTAGAAGAATTCAATAAATCACCATGTCTGCCAAAAAAAAAAAAAAGGTAATGTGGTCTAGTTAATATTAACAAAAACAGCTATAAACTAATAATGAAAGGGATGACACTTCTCATGCTTTCTCCACAGCATTCGCTCTTCCTGGTTACTTGGAGGTACTTTTGGAAACCAGAAAACTGAAATCTAACTACTTAAAGAGCCTTTTTTTTTTTTTTTAAACAGAGCTAGAGAAGTGCAATAAAAATGGAAGCCCATTGGCACAGCCATGCTCTCTAAACTAAAATAATCACGACACTTGCCAAAGGCAAACGCGGCATCCTACATACTTGAATTTATACAAATTCTCTGGAAAGATGGTAGCAACATGCCAGCTTAGTTTTATCTACACCAAATGCCCAAGTTAATGTAACTCCATGTTATAAAATACCCCCTTTGCATCCTACAGCTGGAATTGCGTTCATACCTTTCTAGGGAAATATTTGGAAATGACAGGAAGCGAAGAGGTTAGGTTCATAAAGTGCTAGAAGCTGGCAGGTAACGCAGGCTATGCCAGAACTAAACATCTCCCTCACTGGGTTCCCCTCAGGGAAGCTGTCATGTTCTCCATGATGAGATACCTCTCAGAGACCATAAGTTCACTGGTCTGGGGGTAGAAATTCAAAAGCAGTGCTCATATTTTTTAACTTGTTATATTGTTGAACAATACAATGTCATAATCATCCTTTGGTGGAAGCTAATGTCACTGGGTGGAGGTGATATCAGCTGTCTAGGTAATTGCTGAGTTGGTTCTCTAGCACAAACCCTGCTTCACTGGAAAGAGCATACCATCCTGTTGGTGAGTGCAGAGATATTAAATAACCTATTTGGATGTCTAGCATTTATAAGTGAAATTATCAAAATATAAAATATAAGATTTCAAAAGCGTATGAAATATTTAAACTGTGCTTGCTTTTTTACTTTTATTATTAATATGGACACAAATTCCACACATTGACTCATTTTAGTGTTACTTCATATATAATCCATACCTCATATCATAAAGAATAATGTATTGCATGTTATTAATAATTATAGCTACTACTTACCATATCCCTATCATCTCCCAAATTCATTAATTATAAAATAGATCTGATCATTTCTACTTTACTGATAAAGGAACTATGAGTCTTGGAATTTAAGGGGTATTCCCAGGGTCATGCCACTGGGTAGGAAAAATTGGATGTGAACTCATGTGTCATTTGATTGGTTCCAAATTTGGTCCTCTTTATAGAGGGTATCTTTTACAGAATGAAAAACAGACTGAGTAAAAACATCTGAAATAGTCATTATTTGTAAAAATTCATTCTGTGTTCAGAACATGTATTTCTTACCTAACTTTGCTGTTTGTTTGGCTTTTAACGACAACTGCTCCTTGACCTATCGGTTTGTTTCATTGTGAAATAAATGGCATATCATCATCGATTTCTGCTGGATTGTTTGACTATCTTATCAAGGCCAGTGGGAAAAGTTGGAAGCGTTTGAGCAGTCTGTGTAATTAACCATTCCTTCATGTTTTAATTCTCGCTGTTTCAAAAAATCTTCCTAATTAAAGTTCAAAGTTTGTCAACAGAGTATTTGAATTTAGGGTGGCAGGTAATGTGTTTTTTCAAAAACATGAGAGTTCCTTTTTTAAATCTATAAACCCCCAGTACATAACAGTGGAAATCAAAGTCCTTGGCAAGATTCAAAATATTATGAGAATGTATTGGAAGTATAGGAAAATGTCTTCAACAGAAATCCACCTCTTTGCTGCTTTCTATTTCTCCTAGGCTACAATTATAGTGCTCAAAGGTTAATAAATAAGTTCCAGAAAATCAGCTAACTTTATTGAAAACAAGCTGAATTCTGGGTTCTCACAAGGGAACAGAAACCAAACAAAAACCCGTCCTGTAAACAACAGAGTTGTTTTTGCCCTGTTCACCTTCACTCACCTTTGGACAGTTGCCACCTCTGGCAAGCAGCTGGTAATTCCCCATGTGCCACTTGGCAAAATTTGCCTCTTACTGATTTAAAGTTGCTTCTAAAATAAAGTGCACAAAGAAGTCAAGAAGACTTTTACCATAATGACCTGTTTTTTCATGAAAGCAAGTTATTACTGTGGAAAAGTGGCTCTACCCATGCCTATTGATATTTATTTCTACTGGGTTATTTAAAACCAGATAAACACAGCATATTCTCTTGGGATGACATGATTTGGTTGTGAGTGTGTGTGAGTTTCATCTTAATTTTCTGTGGCATTGGAGATTAGACCTAGGACCTTGCACATGCTGGCAACTGGTCTACTACTGAACTATACCCTCAGCCTTGATGTAGCAACTTCTTGAATCAATCCTTTATTTAAACTTAAATAGGAAAGTTATAGAGGATATTATAAAATATTGATGAATATTTAGATATAATGGGAGCTTTCAAATAACTATGACACTTACTTGTCTACCTTGGCCATTATATAATTCGTTTTCCTTGGCTTCCAGGAGTGTACTAGGTGGTTTTGTGTGTCAACTTGACACAAGCTATAGAGTCATCAGAGGAAGGAGCCTCAGCTGAGAAAATGCCTACTTGAGATCCATCTGTAAGGCGTTTTCTCATTTAGTGATCAATGGAGGATCACTGAGGGTCTAGGAATATAGAAATATAAAACTATAAACCTAAAAAAAATAAAAGCTGACAGTCATCAGCTCTAACAGTTGACTTCTAACAATGGCTCTCTGCTTACAGCCAGCTCCTCTGTCAACAGCCGGGGTTAACTTTTAACCCCTTTGCCCCTTGTAGCCAACAACTGCCTGGACCAAAGTTAACTTTTAATAGATGTTTCTACATGACTCCTAGCATGCACCTCATGCCTGATGCTTTCCTCCTTACTATAAAAAAGGGGGCCAGAACCCATTTCCATTGCCACAGCCTCAGAATCTCAAACACTGATTGTGGTCTCAGCTAGCTGATAAGCTTTTGTGCCCCATAGTGATTTTTTTCTTTCTTATTTTTTGAAGGGGACGGGGATAAAGTCTGCTTCTGGTTTTAATAGACTTTGATGGTCTGTTCCCCATTATTACATGACCCTAGTGTTAGTTATTTCGTGGCACTCTTACCCTGTGAGGAAATGTCACGAAACATGGCAGAATCTACTAACAAGAGTTTTATTAAGATAAGAGAGAGAGAGAAGTGTGCTCAGGCCTCCTAAAGGGACACGTGAATAAAGAAGAAGGAAGCCAGGAATATGGCTCTGGCTTATAAAGGCTGGGTCACGCATGCGTACACAGGTTCATGTGGCTATTCCAGGCATGCGCATGGTTGCGTTGTGCACTTTACGCAACCATGCAAAGCCATGGGGTCCTGGTCACGTGAGACTTTTGACCCGGAAATGGCTATTTTGACCCAGAACTGGCTATTTTGACCTGGAACTGGCTAGGCGGAAGTGTCTAGGTCTGCCAGGCTTGTCCAACCGTGGGGGCATGTTGTGAATCTATCACCTGTCTAGACCCAACAATCACTAGTGCAATGGTGAGTGGTGCTATCCCTGAGCTTCTGGTCCTCAGTTCTGTTAAGAAGGTGGGCTGAGCAAGCAATGGGAAGCAAGCCAGTAACTCCCCTGCATCAGCTCCTGCTTCTGGGATCCTGCTCTGTTTGAGTTCCTGTCCTGACTTCCTTCAGTGATGAACAGCAATGCTGAAGTGTAAGTCTAATAAACCCTTTCCTCCCCAACTTGCTTTTTGGTCATAGTGTTTCCTTACAGCAATAGAAACCCTAACTAAGACAAGGGGTCCTATAAGACAGAGAACCAAGACTCAGACTCACCCATGGGATAGAAACCACTAGAAGTACTCAGAAACAAACTCTAAGACAAAGCACTAATGTAACCCTCAGTTTCTGTGTAGACCTTCTATCTCACATCTTTTATGTATAGGTAAGATTATAACCTGCACTATTTCTACGTGCAAGTGTTAGGTAAGCCCCAGGGCTATAAGACCAAAAGGAGATGGGCGAGTTTTCCTCTAGACTTCTTCCTTTCCCAGTCCAGACACTCTTACAAAACCATGCATGGCTATGCCACTCTGCTTAGACCAGCAATCCCAGCACTGAGCCCTGGCTGAAGGAAAGCGTTGGCATGTGCCCTAAGCTGCTCATATTGAGCTCTTTTGGGGCTCACTCACTTAATCATCCTAATACTTGAAACCTAAAAGTCAAGTGCATTCTCCTTTCTGATGCTGGACCTCCAATCGCACAAGAAACTTTGCAAAAAGAATCTGAGTTCTAGCAGGGGCAGCTACCACCATACCTAATGCATGTGTCCCTTGACCACTGAGGGCCAAGTTATTTTCTGACTTGCACCTGAAAGAATACTGAACTGAAATCTTGGAAAACTATAAAAATAGACATTATATTGTATGTCTTTTGCTAACGGGGGGCATGATAGGCATGATTCAAAGTTATGTGGAGATTCATTGAAAGATCCTAAAAAATATGTGTTTCAAAACAGAGAGGACAAAAATGTAGACTACTTTTTTGTTTTTTTGTTTTTTGTTTTGTTTTGGTCAAAGGATCACAGAAAGTTTGTTCACCCATATTCAGAACTGATGGTAAATAATTAAACACTGATTTATATGACAAATGCCTTTTAATAATGAATATAAAGCAGACTCAGAGGGTATCCGGCAGAAAACCCAGAGGAGATCAGCAGACCTGGTCGAGCTCTTCACTTGTACTAAAGATGGTCCCTAACTTCTGGGGCTCAGCTTTACAATGGGGCCAAGGCTACATCACCTTCATTTGAGGCCAGAATTCAGAATTTGAATTTTGACTTCTTTCCTGGCTGACTGTGTCAAGATCCTGGAGAACAGACCCAGCCACAGCTCCTAGTCAGTCAGCCATGAAAGTGTGAGGGTAAACAACCAGGGCTTTGTGGAGGGCTGCGTTGCCAAGCTGTAGTGTGCTATGGGGATTAGCTATATTTTCCACATAGGATATTTTTACCTGAAAATGAGCTTACGGAGCTATAAACAGGCACACACAGTAAGTCCTGGAACAAAAACAACTTAGTTCATGTTTTTACCTCATTTAATCTGGCAAATAAAGTATTTGATTTACAGCTCTTACAGATTGGAAAATAATAAAAAGATATCCCTAAAAGCTAAGAAACAGATATTAAGTCTGTTATATTCCAAACCAATAAAATATAAAGTAACTATTTGAGTTAAAGTTTTCCTCATAGATACAACTATGAGATTTGGTTGGTATCTGAAAAGAAACTGTCTTATACATAAAATATTTATTTGTTGTTCAATTATTGTGTAGCCCAGGTTGGCCTGAAACTATGTAGCCCAGGGTAGCCTCAAACTGACAGCAATTTAACCTCCCATGCTGATAACCACTATGCAGGTAAGAGCCACCCATGCAGAGCTAAAATGCCCTTTAAACTATATATAAATTTAACTATATATATATATAGTTCCTAGCCTTTTAAGGTGTTATCTAAAAACAAATACACAGATTTCTGAAAATGTGGCTGGACTGGCCCCTAGTTCTTACCATGATACTTCTGGACATGGGAATACAAACGAAGGGGAAATTTCTCAGTGTTCTGGAAGGAAAAGGTCATTCATCCTTACCATTTGTTTGACTTGCACATTTCTCCATTTCCTCTCCCGAGACCCTCCCTTCCCTCCCTCTCCCAGGTGCTGTTTTATCAGCATCAACATGGCAATTGATACCTCAGAAGTGTATTTAGTTGCCCTCCCACGGACTCCTCCTATTCAGAAGAGAAACCTATGCTTTTGAAGGGAAGAGAAGAAACAAAAACCAAAAAGTCCCTGAGGAAAAATTCCACTATAAATATAAATAAACCAACTATCTCAGGGATTACAGCATATCCCTCCGACAGCACAAGTTGTATTGGGTTCACCAGCTGATTCCTAAGATGGACAGAGTCTCACAGGTGACAGTGAGTCCCCCCCCCCCGCCCCCCTGCACCCCCCCTGCGCCCCTTGGCCCCCCCCCCCCATCAGTGCCTGTTGCTCAGGGATTGCTCCTGGCCAGCAGGGGACTGAGAATGCAGCCACAGCATTTCACTGAGTCATCTTGAAACATCACTGCATGGCTCATCCTTTGAAGGACTTGGGATAAAGAAGGATTTTCCTGTAGGAATTCACATGGGCACTTAACTGGGAGGCTTGCTGAAATCTCCAGATCTCAGCCCATACCTTTAATTATTTTGCTGAAGGCTTTTATGAAGCAAGCACTGCCCTAAACACTTTGTGTTATCTCATGGAGCCCATGCTGCTTAGGTAAGCATCATTACCTTCAATCTGATGAGCCAAGAAACAGAGATTTAGAGCAGCCAAACATGTCCGAGGCAATTAGGGCTTTCTTTTTGTTTTTAAAGACTCCAGGTTTTTTTTTAGAGAAGTTTTAGTTTAGAGCAAAGCTGACAGAAAACACAGAGATTTCTCATATGCCCATCCCCATGTGACATTATCAATGTCCTTCCCATTATCTGTGTTTTCCATGAGAGTGAGAGCTTTTCCTGCAGAGGAGGAATCCACACTGACACCTCATTATTGCCAAGTCCACAGATCACATCGGGATCATTCCTGACTTTGCTCAGCTCGTACTGGCTGGTCTTTCTGACTTCAAAGCTTTTACTTTTAAGCACAGAAACAGAGCGCAAAGAAAATGATAAATCTAAGGGAATGGAGGAAGGGGGGAGATAATGAGAGAGAGAGAGAGAGAGAGAGAGAGAGAGAGAACATTATTTATGACTAATGATGGTCCAAAAGACCTGGCATTCTGATTAGGGTTGCATCGATCCTAAATTGGATTAGGCAGAACTGTCTAGAATCCTCTGACCAATGAGAATGTGTTGGAGGGTCCCTGAAGGTATCATGGCTGGCAGGGAAACAAACTGTAAAGAGGTGAGAAGGAAAACTCTGTACAACCAGACTTGGTCAGTCAGACTGGATCAAAACTTCTAGAGACACTCATCCCATGGTCTCTCTTACATGTCTCCATGTGATAATTCTCATAACATAGATTCGGGTCACGGCTACATTGAAATTCCCTTATAAAATACCCTGTTATAGCAAAGTACCTGGGACCTTTATCTTAAGAATGTGTTCTATTGACTGGCAAACAGTGCTCAGGTGTGGTGATATTTTATCTGTGTCCCCCAGTAAATTTTTTCTGAGGATCAGAGGAAAAAGCCAGTCACTATATTAAACACAGAAGTCATGCAATGGTAGCACACGCCTTTAATCCTATCACTCATGAGGCAGGGATCTGTCTAGATCTCTGTGAGTTCAAGGCCACACTGGGAACAGAGCCAGGCATGGTGGCACACGCCTTAAATTCCAACACTAGTTAACCATGGAGGTCTGGAAGTCTGTACAGGCAGAGAGAAAGTGACAGAGCTGGGCAGGAAGAGGAAGTGATGTAGCTGGATGGAGAAAGCAAATGATATAGCAGAACAGAAAGGCATATAGGTGTGGGTAGACAGGAAGCATGTCTCTTTTTGGAGACTGAGGTATCAGTGATGTTAGCTTATGGCTTTTCCTATTTTTCTGATCTCTCAGGTTTTCACCCCTATTATCTGGCTCTGGGTTTTTATTTAATAAGACTCATGGTACACTGAGAGCTAGAGCCCAGGGAAGGATTTGTAATAAATGTAAGGGTGGGTTCTATTGATAGAAGCCTTTCACAAGGATGAGTTCTGTTCACTGAGAGACAAAGCCCAGGATTAGGGTTTAAACAATTCTTGGGATGTGGGGGGAGATTCAGATGAAGGCTGGCTTCTAGTAGAACAGCAGAGGGTCACTGGCTTGTTCGATCACTTTCACTGCAGTATTTTGGGTGACCAGGCCTCCTCACTCTTCCTTCCATAGAAGAAGGCAGGCCTGGGTGCTTAACAATTCGGCTGTCTCCGATGCTTACTCTGGGCTGTGCCTCCTACAAGAACAGATTCTTTATCCACTTACGGGCCCTTTATTTTTCTCAGCAGTAGTTTCAGTGTTTAGATCTTCAAACACTGTCCTTCAGGGTGTGTGTTTTCTGTTGGTATAGTCTGTATGTTTCAGTTCCTCACTGCATGGTGCTAAGACAGGTCAGTGAAACTGACTTGTGTCCTTCGATGTTGTATCCTGAACCCTCACTGGCTGGCTCCTTTGTCCTTTGGTCCCTTGAGATTCTGTAGACAAATATCACTTTAACTTCAGGAGATAGTTGGGTAAGCTTCCTTTAACTTTCCTTATTTGAACATTCACAGATACGGCAGGAGTGCATCTCCTTGTCTTTCTTCTGATCCCAGCAGTAATGATTCCTCCCACCCTCCTGCCTCCTCTCTCTTCCTGCTCTCTTCCTTCCTCCCTCCCTCCCTCCTGCTGGAGCATGAATTGTTAGGAGATCTTATTAATAAAAAACTCAGTGCCAGCTCTTGGGGTAAATTCTGAAAGATCAGAGAGACAGAACAAGCCGCAGCCACCTCACCTCGACAATTCCTCAGCTGATCCTGTTTCCTCAAACTGGAAGCCTCTGTGTCCTCATCCGAATGGATCTCAGCTGAACTGCTGCTAAAAGCCTAAAAGCTTAACAAGGCCTTAGTTCCTGGTCCTCACGTCTTATATACCTTTCTGTTTCCTGCCATCACTTCCTGGGATTAAAGGTGTGTGGCACCATGCCTGGCTGTTTCCAGTGTGGCTTTGAACTTACAGAGATCCGGATGGATCTCTGCGTCGGAATGCTAGGATTAAAGGTGTGTGTGCCACCATTTTCTGGCCTCTATGTCTGTCTAGTGGCTGTTCTGTCCTCTGACCCCAGATAAGTTTATTAGGTGCACAATATATTGGGGACACAATATCACCACACTCCTGTCCCCCCCATCCACTTTCTTTCTTCAGTGTCTTGCTGTAGGCTGATTCCAGGCTCATCTAGAAGTCTCCATGTAGGCCAGATCAGCCTCCATCTTGCAGTAATCCTCTGCTCCAGCCTACTAAGTACTAGAATTACAGGTAAGAGCCACCATGCCTGGGTCATTCATTCAGACCTATGGTCCTACCCCCTCCTCTTCCTGTATGCAAGATCACAGGCATGCACCCTCCATGCCCACCCTAATGTCTTCTTGTAAAGCATTAGTTCTGGTTTTAGTGTCTGTTGTGTTTGCAACTAAAGTGGATTAAAGGATTGGCCCTCAGTGCAGAGTTCAGAGATGGGACTTTGGGGAAGTTAAGTCTTAAGGATTTTAACCTTAGTCAATGCGTTAATCTCTTAACAGACACAAAATCTCAATAGCCTAATGCGAGGTGAAGAAAATGTGGGAGACAGAGCCTAGTTGGAGGAAGTGGGTTACTGGGTCTGTGACGCAGAGAGATACATCTTGTCTGTGGCCTCTTCCTGTCACTTTTTCTTTCCTAGCTCCTGGGAGACGAGCTGCTTTGCTTTGTAAAGCCCTTTACCATGACTTCCTGACTCATCCACAGACCCTGAAGCACCTACCATGACATCTTGACTCATCATAGACCCTGAAGCGACGGCACCAAGGGTGATGGACTAAAATCTCAGCAACTGAGCAAAAACAAATCTTCCTTCTTTTCAATGAATTCCTCCAACTATTTTTCATAGTGAGGGAAAACCTTACATAGTGTCAGGCTGTCACTGATGTTATATGCATTTGAAAGTTGAAATTGAAATGACCGAGAGGCTTTATGCAAATTTGGTATTATTTCTTCCTTGGTGTTTGATGCAACTTGCCAGAGGCCTGATCAGACCTCTGATCAGTTGATGCGTGGAAGTGATTTTGCATATGAAATGAATTTTTAACAGATGCAAGACTTCAGATTATCAATTTCTTCTTGAGGGAACTTCAGTAGTTTGTGAGTTTTAAGAAAAGAGTCAATTTGATGTATGTTGTTGAATCTTTGGATTCCTATCATTTTAATGTCTGTGGGTCCTGTGGTGATGCTAGCTGCCAAATACAGATCTTGGCAATGTGTCGCCTTTTCCCCTCTACCTAGTGAACTTCCGGCTCATCCAGTTCGCTGATCTCAGGGCAAGCATTTTGCTTTTTCAAGGCTACTCTGTCGCTTTTCTGCTTCATTGATTCCTCCTCTGATGTGTGCTATTTCTTTTCTTCTATTTATTTCAGCTTCGGTTTTCATTATTTTTCAGAATGGCATTCGAGATTATCGATGATAGACTTCTTTATAATTAAGGTGTATTTTTCCTGTTGAACAAAAGCTCCCAGAAAGAAATTGCACCTCCAACTTAACCTTCTGCAAAGGCTGATGGACTGATTTAGAACGCTAGTGTTTGTGGAGAGGTTGGAATGTTGCAGGTCCAGAGCTTAATTACAATTTGTCTTGGACTGTCATTTAGCCTCTTATGAGTCATTCCTTTCCCACCTCTGCATCTGATATAAAATTCTTTTGTCTGCCAGACGAAACCTTTTGAAGCGTACTAACTTAGCCAACTAATAGCTTCCACACACAGAAATGGGAAGAATACTGTCAGAGAGCTTGTGAGGCCGATATAAGAGATTTCCCTGCATTGCTGTTGCTGTAACCCATCCCTCTGGTGTTCCCACCAATGTATTGAAAAAGTGCTTGATTGATTTATGACTTTCTTGTTCTGTTACAATAGGAACTTCAGTAAATAGATCACAAAATGTGACATGAAGTTTGGGGTGACTTAGATCTGCGTTCCTAGCCCATGCTCATTCATATTTGGTTCCAGGATAAACTATTTCTTGCCCCCTTTAGAAGTGAGAGTTGTATTTTTTTTTTATGTCGACACTGCCTTCCACATTTATGACTGTCTCCTGATCATGACCCGTATTTGTGGCTCCATTTCTCTCTTTCAGCCTTCTGTCGGTTAAAATGAGCGTTGGAAGATCCTGTTTCACCTCCTCCTTTATGCTTGGTTGTTCTCTTTTGGAAGAAATATAACTTTACCTTGGAGTTTCCAACACGCATTTACAAAGACGTCTAAATTTGTCGTCAAACAATAACACACCACTTTATATATAGCACGTGTAAGCTAGGGAATTTCCAGTGTCTTGCTTCTGTCTCTAACGCAACCCTGTCATTCCTTCCATTTCTCCATAAGCTATAATCATCCCACTATGGTTGCTATGATTAGCATAAAGAAGCACTTATAGTTCAAATGAGTTAAGAACAACAACAATAAACCATTATACTTTATCTTCATTGGTTCCTCTGTGACTGTTCCTGAGATGTGAGCTTTTGACCTCTATCATTCACTGTCTCTCTGAAAAGCTTATGTTGACATGTAAGACTGCTATGTAAGACTGTTTAGACATAAATTCCCTCCATGTTTTACTTGTCTGATAAAGTCTTTATTTTGTTATCATGTAGGAAGAATAATTTTTATTGGATATAGACAGCTATGGGAATGCTTTTCTAATTCCTTCCTCACATCAACTATTTCATCATGCTTTCTTTCATTTCTGTGATTTCTAACCCCAGGTCTATTGTGATTCTTACCATAGCTCCTAAGTGCTAAATCAGTTACTGTGATTTGCTTACAAAGTTTTCTCCAATGTGTATCTCTTCAGCAACTTGACGTTGTGTGTGTGTGTGTGTGTGTGTGTGTGTGTGTGTGTGTGTGTAACCTTCTTGGTGGTTCCTGAATGCAAGGAACGTTTTATGTAATTAGTTTTAGAAAAATTACCTCTTTACCTCTTCAAGTTTCTATAGATATGTTTTTAGGCGAAAGGGAAAGAACATCAGTTGTATGATATTTTGTTTGTGTTCTGACGAAGCTTGCCTGGAGATCAGAGGGTGGAGCTAGGCACTAGTAAACCATGGAGGTCAGGCAGTGGTGGCACACACTTTTAATCCCAGCACTTGGGAGGAGGAAGCGAGGAGATAAGGAGTTCTAGGACCCTGGGCTGCACAATATTGAACCAGTCTAAAAGAGAAACAGAGCCCAGGCGGTGGTGACTCATACCTTTGATCCCAGCACTTGGGATCTCATGCCTTTGATCCCAACACTTGGGAGGCTCACCCTTTTGATCCCCATACTTGAAAAGTGCACTACTTGGGAGGCTCATGCCTTTAATCCTAGCACTAGGCACATGGAGACAGGAATATAAGTCAGGTAAAGACAGGATCTCAGCCCATTAGTTTGAGGATCCGTAGAGACAGGATTGCCCATTTGGTCAGAGGATCCAGAGAGGTAAGAAGTAACTGTGACTGCTCCTTTGCTTTTCTGATCTTTCAATTTTTATCCCTCCCTTCCTTCCTCTCTCCTTCCTCCCTCTCTCCCTTCCTTCTTTCCTTCCTTCCTTCCTTCCTTCCTTCCTTCCTTCCTTCCTTCCTTCCTTCCTTCCATTCCTTAGTCCCCTTTAATTTTGAAAGAGAAGCATTAACAGAGTGAATTTAGACAACCAGTAGAGAGAATGAGCAAAATTTCCAGAACACTCCATCTTTTCTCCATGCAACTGGTTTATTTAAGCCACCTCTGTCTGCTTTGGTTTCACTTTAGTTTTAAGGATGGGGTCTAAGAGGATCCTGACATCAAGTGTAAGTAGAGAGTGGCCCTATATGAATGTGTTGGTTCAGGTCTTGAACTCAAGTCTTAAGATGGGGCTGGTGGAATACTGCTGTGATCAGGAACTGCAAATCCTTAGGCCTGATACTTGAATGATGGGACAGTCATGTTGTAGCACAGGCATTACTGAAGCTTCTTTGGCAGAACTCACATACATTCTTGGCTAGGCTGCCATATTCCTAGTATGACTGGCACCCTTGCAGAGAAGCAGCATCTGGTCCTGCTCATCTGAAGGGTGACACTGTGGTTTTCCCCTAAGGACCTTTTGCCTTAACAGTGTCTTTTTGAAATTCGTGCTTTCCATCTGGGTTATGGGATGTGGGGATCCTTTCTCCTGACACTTGATCTTGTAACCATTCCCCTTGATGTTACAAAAGCTTTAACCCCGACTGTTTCCACTGCCTGGAGAGCATCCTCCCTTCCAGCTGCAGATTGTTGATCTTCCTCTATTGATGCATTTGAAGAGTTGTGTGGTGGCTGGTTTTATGTCAACTTGACATAAGCTAGAATCATGGAAGAGAGAGCCTCAACTGAGATGTCCCCACCCTGCTGGCCAGTGGGCAAACCTGTAGGCAAGGACTTTGATATAAAACTGAGAAAATCCTTGGGAACCTAGGGCTGGACAAGGAGTTCATAGGCTTGACATCAAAAGCAAAATTCATAAAATGAAAACTAGGTAGTTTTAGAGTTCATCAAAGCTAGAAGCACTTGTTTAGATGGCATCGAGAGACAATGTTTCGAAGCACATGTTTGATGCAAGACTCATGTGAGCACTCAGTAATCCAATTAAAACGGACAAAACAGCTACCTCCCTATTGTCACCAGATTCTTGGTTGGGTGGGGGAGTGAGGTGGGGGGTGGGAGGGCACTGGATCAGTCATACTTTACTGGTGCACAGCTCCTCTGAAATATTGGGAGGTTTTTTCACATGCAGCTGCCATAGCTAACACTTGCCAGCCATGCTTGACTGGGTGAAGACAATAGTCCATTCAGTCAGGATCAAAATCAGATGCATCCTGGAACCCCAAATACTGTCATGAGCTAACTGTTCAGTGACGTTAAGACAAATACATCAGCCCAAAAAGTGGCTTAGCATTGTTCGATACTGTGGGATACTCATAAGCTCTTTTTATTTATTTTTAAAAACAAAACTGTGACTTCCTTCAGATGAGTCACAATCAAAATTATTTCTAAAATGGTTACATTATTAATTAACCTTAAAATATTGATGACTTTAGTGTAGCACAAATCTTAAAAGTTCTTATTAATAAAATCAAACCTGAAGCCAGGTATTGGGGTGAATGCTGGAAGATCAGAGAAGCAGAACAAGCCACAGCCACCTCACCTTGCCAATTCCTCAGCTGATCCTGTTTCCTCAAACTGGAAGCCTCTGAGTCCTCATCCAGAATGAATCTCAGCTGAACTGCTGCTCAAAAGCCTAAAAGCTTAACCAGTTCTAGTTCCTGGTTTTCACACCTTATATACCTTTCTGCTTTCTGCCACCATTTCCTGGGATTAAAGGTGTGAGTCACCATGCCTGGCCATTTCCAGTGTGGCTTTGAACTCACAGAGATCCAGACAGATGTCTGCCTTTGGAATGCTAGGATTAAAGGTGTGTGTGTGTGTCACCATTTTTCTGGCATCTATATCTAGTAGCTGTTCTGTTCTCTGACCCCAGATAAGTTTATTAGGGGGCACAATATTTTGGGGAACACAATGTATCACCACACTTTAGTGGTACTTTTATGAAACATCACAGTATTTGTGAATCTCTGCATCTTGAAACCAATTGAAAACATTAGAAAGAAGTAAGACTTTAAGTCCTGACAGTCAAGCTTCATTGATGAATGTCACCTTCCATGAGAGCCACCCTCCATGAGTGTCTGTGCCAAATGAAGATCAATATGTAAGCTTCCTCATTGGCACGGAAAAATACCACTTTCTTCCTAAACCTAAGCTTGTTATCGCACCATTGCCAGACTACACCAGGCTCCTGCAAATGCAGTATTCTCAACAGGGCTCAATAGTGCTGTTTCAAAATATCGTCATTGTTGATTATCCGAGGTTACATTCTGCGGCTTAGACTGAGAAAGTGATTTGAAATGAGACTGGAAATAGGCCTAAAAGATTGGAAGCCCCAAACGCATTAAAAATCAAGACAAAAAGTAAAAACAAAACAAAACAACAACAGCTACCACTCTGGGGTCCTCCTCACCCCCAAAGGAGTCACCAGGCAATAGCTTCTTTTCACTCTCTTTTGGAATATTTCTTTTTAAAATTATTTTGATTGTGATGTGATGTCTGTACATGTCTAAGATACACTCAAGCTAAATAAACACATGGTCTCCTCAGGAAGTTTGCATATGGGTCAGTGCACTTTTTAAACTATATAAATAATAAATGGACTTGAGATTTTGGAAAACCAAACATTACGACCTTATCCAAGACCCACATGCTTCAGTGTTCTCTAAATTTGTAAGGTAGACATATACAGTCAGGGTGAAAAAATACGTAGACTCGTGAACTCATTTTTTTTTTTTTTGCAAATGAGTTTAGCATATTTAAACAAAATCATTTGTTATTGCATACAAATTTATTGGAGAATATGAGAGTTCATCATTCAGTCAAGCCATGAGTTAGTCAGACTAAACCAAATAGTCTTCCTATCTGGACAATTGCAGCTACTCTTCAAACTAAACACATTAAGTCACGGCGGTCATCATGGATCACCTCATTGGAATGTGAAACAGACATGCTTTCAGGAAGATTTTGCAAAGCTGAAACGTCAGCTGTGCCTTGAAAACTAGGTAGCAGTTAGGGGAAGAGAAAGCAGTTGTACGCAAGGTGCAGTTTCATCTAGTAATTGTGGAGAAATGACAAGAAAATCCAATATTAAATGCTTCTGGTCAGTATCAGGAAATAAGGTCAAATGGGCAGAAAAATCCAACTGAAATCTAGAAACGGTGTAGCCTTTGGCACAGAAAGGAATTTACCTTGTTAGAAACATCTTAAATTTTTCTGAGCATAAAAATCACTTGAGAATAGCAGTATTCAAACAGTATTCTAAGGAACTGATTGGAAGCATGGTATAGGATCTGGGGCTTACTGAGCATTAGGTAAGAGTGACAATGTGGAATAAGCACACGACTATAATAAGAGTTATGGTTTGGACATGAGATATTCCCTCAAAGGCTCATTTGCTGAAAGTTGGGCTTAGATCTACCTAGCAGATCTAATCCTGAGAAGTGACCAGATCATGAGGAGTCCTGACTGAATCAATGAATTTATATAATTTTTTGATGCACATACACCAGCTACTTTATGTACTATAAAGGAATGGGGAAGGGGAAAATGAAAAAATAGAGAAAACCAGCTATAGTAGTACAGATATGGATGGAATCAAATGGTAGCTTTCACATTTTTGGTCACAAAAAAATTCTGGAGTAAAGTAGCAGGTTGTCTTTTAAGTAGATAGCTCCTGCTGTTATAGTTTGAATGTAATTGGCCACCATAAGCTCATAGGAAGTGGTACTTTTGGGAGGTGTGGCTTTGTTGTAGTAGGTGTGGCCTTGGCAGAAGTGTGTCACTGTGGGGGTGGGCTCTGAGGTCTCATCTATGCTGAAGCTACACCCATAGAGTCAGTTCACTTCCTGTGGATCCAGATGTAGAACTCTCAGGTCCTTCTCCAGCACCATGTCTGCCTGCGTGCAGCCATTTTTCCTGCCATGATGATAATGAACTAAACTTCTGAACTGTAAGTCACTCAATTAAATATTTTCCTTTATAAGAGTTCTGCAGTTGGGTCATGGTGGCACATGCCTTTAATCCCACTATTAGGAGGCAGAGCCAGGGGATCTCTGTGAGTTTGAGGCTAGCCTGGTCTACAGAGGGAGATCTAGGACAGGCACCAAAACTACACAGAGAAACCCTATCTTGAAAAAAAGAAACCAAAACCAAAACAAAGCAAAACACCAAACCAACCCCCCCCTCAAAAAAAAGAGTTGCTGTGATCATGGTGTTTCTTCACAGCAATAGAAACCCAAACTACCTAACTGACAAATTCTGTCATTCACAATAAGCTTCCATTACTTTATTAAATAGTGTATCCCCCTTAGTCTTAAATTATTCCACACAATTGTCCTGCTCTGTTACCTTCAAACTAACATGATTGGTATTCTCAGTTTCAACTCCTTTCTTATTTATTTATTTATTTATTTATTTATTTATTTATTTATTTATTTATTGCTTGCCGTGGTAAGCACTAGCCTCCTTAACCAATCCTTTATAAAAGAGGTACCAGGTTTACACAGAAGGAGCACATAGTAAGACCAAGAGCTGAAGGAGGTGGCTGCACTGGATGAGACAGATGACATGACATGCCTGGATACAAAATTTGATGGCATTATTGGGGTTGTGCCTTTGTATGGTATATATATTCCTTCTTGTCTCATCTACTGACTGTCATGATGTGAAAAGCTTCCTTTTACCTTGTCCTTCTGTCATGATGTCATGATATTATACTTTGCTACGGGGAATAAAACAACGGAATCATCCAATCAGACACTGAACCTCTGGAAACCTGGCAAGAATGCATCTTTCTTCCTTTAAGTTGTTGTCTTAGTTAGGGTTTCTATTGCTATGACAAAACACCATGATCCCCAAAGCAAGTTGGGGAGGAAAGGGTTTATTTGGCTTATACTTCCCCATCAAAGTCCAGCACCGAAGGAAGTCAGGACAGGGACTCAAAACAGGGCAGGAACCTGAGGCAGGAGCTGATGCAGAGGCTATGGAGGAGCGCTGCTTACTGGCTTGCTCAGCATGGCCTGCTCAGCCTGCTTTCTTATAGAACCCAGGACCATCAGCATAGAGATGGGACCACTCAGAATGGGCTGGGCCCTTCCTCACCAATCACTAATTAAGAAAATGCCTTAAATGCCTGCCTACAAACCTATCTTATGAAGGCATTTTTTAATTAAGGTTGCCTCCTCTCAGTTGACTTTAACATGTGTCAAGTTGACACAAAACCATCCACCACAGTTTTTTTTTTTTTCTCAAATATTTTGTTACAATGATGAAAAGTGACTAACACAGTAAGGGGGGAGGGGGAGAGGTACCTAGGGTACTGGGGAAGAAGATCTGATAAAGCTTGAAGCACCATGATCATGAACTTATAGGTCATGGGCTTATGGAATCTAATTTTAAGTAAATGAGATAAAACCTGGGCCAGGTATTGAGGTAAATGCTGGAAGATCAGAGAAGCAGAAAAAGCCACAGCTTCCTCACCTTGCCAGTTCCTCAGCTGATCCTGTTTCATCAGACTGGAAGCCTCTGAGTCCTCATATCCAAATGGATCTCAGCTGAACTGCTGCTAGAAGCCTAAAAGCTTAACCAGCCAAAATGCCAAAAGCTTCTAGTTTCTGGTCTTCACGCCTTATATACCTTTCTGCTTTTTGCCATCACTCCCTGGGATTAAAGGCTCACTCTCTGGGATTAAAGGTGTGAGTCACCATGCCTGGCTGTTTCCAATGTGGCCTTGAACTCACAGAGATCCAGAGGGATCTCCGCCTCTGGAATGCTAGGATTAAAGGCGTGTGCTACCACTGCTTAACCTCTAGGTTTAGTATTGTGGCTGTTCTGTCTCTGACCCCAGATAAGTTTATCTTATAGAGTGCACAATATTTTGGGGAACACAATGCCACCACAAACCTGAAAGCCTCCTTCTTGTGGTGTAGCTTCCAGAAACTACTATGCAAGTCAAGTGAAGGAAGGAATTAGTAGTCTATGCCTGCTGCCACACCTATGAACACAGGTAGCAGCATTACTGCAGTCACCAACATGATGAGATATCTGTAAAGGTGTAGTAAGTGGCCCTCACATGTTGATGGTAACCTACAGCTGTCTAATTGGACTTGAGGCCCACTTAACAGTAGGGAAATCATGCCTGGTCCTATAAATCCAACCAAATGCCCAGGGCTAGCGAGGGCACGGGCCTTAGAAAATAATCTACTACCACCACTTTATTAACGCAACCTATAATTCCTTACTATATTCTAAGTCTTATCCTTATACCCATGGATAGTAGCTAACACCCTTCACGGTAAAAGCTTCTCTTCGCAAATGGAGACCACTACAGAAAACTGAAACCCCGATAACAGTGAAGAAACCCATGGATCACGAGGAGCCCAGCCCCAGTGGATACATCCACTCCCCAGCTCAGCATCCGGGTATGGCTCAGGGAACATCTTGGAAGAGGAGTCAGATTAGAAGAGCCAGAATATCAGGAAGTTTTAGGTTAAACAGTCTCCCCTAGAAATGGCTGCATGAACAAAACTGGGATAGCAGATATATCTAAATACACGAATGGGGAAACATTTCACAGGTCCCATCCCTAGGCAACGAACTACAGACAGCTGATGACTGCTGGGAGAGGGAGAATTAGCCTCTGCCAGGGATGGGCCCCCTTATGACTTATTCAATACCAAGTGGTCAGCCCTGAAACCGTATACACGTAAGCCGCAAAAACAGATTCAGCAGGTTGTATTTATATGTTTGTTCACACATATAAATGTGTGTAACAACAACAACAACAACAATAATCAAAGAAAAAGAAGCTACCAATTTAGGAGTTAGGGTGGGGGGGGTGCGTGGGAAGAGTTGGAGGGGGGGTGCCTGGGAGAGGGGGGGAGATGAAAGAGAAGAGAGTAAGTGATATAATTCTGTTTTAATTAAAGTACATAAACATTTAAAATAATGAAATGAAATGCAGTGTTTGAGTTCTGCTTTTGATCTGTCTTTCACAACAGAGGGCCATCTCTTCTATGCTTCTGTGTTTTCTTCTAGACTCAGGAACCCTTCACAAATATTTCCCAAAATTAAAGTCAACAGTAAATTTCCAATATGTATTGCTTTAAAATACCCACTTTCCAAATTATCATCATACAATGAAGATGTAATCCTGCTGTTCCTCGTTGAGATGATTTCTCCTCCTGAATATTATCCCCTCTCTATTTACAAAATCCTTCACATTATTTATAAGATGCCTCTCTCTCTCTCTCTCTCTCTCTCTCTCTCTCTCTCTCTCTCTCTCTCTCTCTCTCTCTCTCTCTCTTCCTTCCTTCCTTCCTCCCTCCCTCTCTTTCTTTCTTCCTTTCAAACAACTGGTTTTTCTTTCCTCCTCCTCCTCCTTCTTCTTCTTCTTCTTCTTTTTTTTTTTTTTTGAGACAGGGCTTCTCTGTGTAGCCCTGACTGTCCTGAATCTCTCTCGGTAGACCAGGCTGGCCTCAAATTCACAAAGATCCACCTGTCTCTGCCTCCCACATGCTGGGATTCAAGGTGTGTGCTACCACTGCCCTCAGCTGAACTCTTGATCCTTCTCTGTCACCCTGCCAAGTGCTGGGATTAAGCATGTTACCATACATACTGGCTATATTTTGATTTTTATGTTTATTTCATCCATTACTTAATAGGTGCCACTTAGAGAAAAGGGAAGGTGTCTTTTCATCAATTGCCTTGTGGCTAAGGTGCTTTGACCAGAATAGAGAAATGTATAATTTAATATAAGCGAAATGGAATTATTTGTTCTTGCACTTGTGTAGACTGGTGGAATTTCATATCTGACCTCATACTACAATCTCTTAACTGACTTCTCAGCTTCCATACTTTCAGTCTTCATATTGCTGAGTTATTTCCATGCATTTAGTTGAGTTTGATGCCTAATGCTCCTAGTAAAACCTTAACCTTTAGTCTTCAAGGCTCTCCACCTCCTGTACTCCTCTTCTGCTATCATATTGCACCCCACCCTTAACATCGTGTGTTGGCCTTGCTGGTTCATGGATCAAAAATGGTTTCTGCCAGCCCTTTATTTCGTGCTGTGGCCTTAGACAACCTCTCTTGTCCTGTAGGTCACAGAAGAACTTCTTAAGTTGTTATCATCTCATTGAGTAACTCCAAGCTACTCCTTAGCCAAGAGTTATCAACAATTTCAGAGAACTCATCTGGCTGCCATTGACAAGAGTGACTACGTACGTCAAAAGGTATCTGCGCCAGACCTGTCAAAAGTTTGCCTTTCAGTACCGGCGATGTTCTCCGTGACTGAGACTAATCCTTCAGCTACGGTTTCCAGCTAATTTAGGAAAACGGTGCTTGGCACAGGGCAGGCTCCTCATCTTGACCAGAATCACAGTGTTTTTGTATGTGACTCCTTTCTAATGGAAGTTCACCACCTCTGCCTCATCTCACTCTCCAACCCCAAATGATCAAATACTATGATCAGACACACCCCAAAAGTCTTTCCTATTAAATTTTGGGTGATTTCATTGAAAGTCACTCATTGCCTCCCTGTGCTCACATGACATGTAAAAACAACTTTCTATTTATTTCAGGGTGACTGTGTGAAATGACTATATTTTGAAACATCCTTGGCATTAAAATACATTGACAATGAAAAATTACCAAAGTGAATGGACTGTGGGTCCTAAGTGTTTGAACTGTGGGAAACTGGAACAGTAAGTTATACTTATTTGTGGAGGTATGTGGTCTCTAATCTGAAATCTGTTTCAGCTTGTTCCACACAAGAAGACATGGAAAATACCATCTCAATAAAGCTTAAGCTTTCAGAAGCTCTGAAAGTCAAAACTTTTGATTTATTTATCATTTATTTTTGTTGCTGGCTTTTCCTTCTACCAAAGGTCAAATGCCACAGGGAACATGCCTAGTTAAAAATATTTATTGATTGATCGTCAAATGAAAAAGTTCTAGAAATATTTACAGCCATTTGGGCCAGTGGACTTTTCAAACCTTGCCCTTTAAAAAAAAAAATTGGGTACAGTGAAATATGCCTACAGTCCCCTCTACTTCAGAGGCTGAGACAGGAGAATCATTTGAGCCTAGGAGTTTAGGACCAGCCTGGAGACCATAATCTGATCTCTTATTTAAATCAATGAACAAAATAAAACAATAACTACAACAAAAATTCCCCAGTGATTTTTGTCTTTATCTTTCTGTGCAGTGATAAATATTTTTTAATCTCACTGATTTCCATACAGTTTCCAACATCCATCCATGCATCCATGCATTCATGCATCTGTCCTGCTTAAATTGTATATACCAATTGCTGGGAATCAGCAGAGAGTAGAAAAGAAAAAAAGTGCAGGATCTTCACTTGCACTCTTCACGGTCTAACTTAGGGGAGAAAATAAAATTATCAAATAATTATGTAACTCCTATTAAGAAATACCTCTATTAAGTACCCCAAATTCTAGAACCTGGTGCTGTGACAACATCTAAAAAAGGATGTGGTCTAGGCAAAGGAGGTCAGAGTCCACTTCCTCGGGGAAGTGGCAATTGCGTTGGTAGGTGAGTGGTGAGTAAGAGCTAAAAATACACTGTGCAGAGAGGAACGATCCGAAGGAAAGGTTCCCTGGGGCTGGGGGGGCAGAGCATCTTCCAGCAATGGAAGAAAGCCAGCGTGGCTGGTGCAGGGAATTGTGTGCATGGTTGGAAGGTAAGAGGCAGTCAGCCCTGTGGGGCTAGGCTATCTTCGGGATTGCTTTCATCCTGATGTTTAGGAGACCTGTCAGGGGCTCGTAAGTGACAGGAGACAAGATCGGGTTTGTGTGTTGAGAAGATCCCAAGAGCTAAGAAGGAAATATATGAGGTGTGGGAGACGGCGAGCAGAGGGAGGTGGGCTAATTGCAGTCATGGTGGCGTCTTCCATCAGAGTGGGAACCCTGGAGAAGCTGGACACAGTGTGAGGTGGAGTAAATAGGACTTGATGGGCAATGTGGATTTCTTTGTTAGCTAAAGCCTTTATGAGTTAAGAGTTCTACAGACCTGACACATTTGTGTCATATTTCCATCCGAGTACCACTGTTTCAATGAACTCAGATCTCACTCATGCAGTCAGTGTTCATCCTCTATCTGTCATATGTCATTCTGGTTGCTGGTGATACAGGAAGGAGCAGCCCCTCCTGGACCTGTGCCTTTTCTAGACATCTGGTTAAAGATGTGAATTAGAGTTGTCACAAAGAAACAGCACTTGAAGTACTGAGGGCCATTATCCTTCGGAAAAATCAGGAAAAAATAAAAAAGCACCTCTTAGTGTTTCCCATTTCTAAAGTACCCCTCATTATGTATGGATATCAGGGAGATAGGCAGAGAGGTACACACTGAGGAGCCATGGTGAAAAATGGGGACTCTTAGGGTCACAAAGCTGCGGGATATCATTACTTGGGCTCAGATCTTCCAATTTCAAGCTGAGGGTGGGCCCTGTCTCCTCCCATTTATTAACACCTCCCCCTCCTCCAGAGATTGAAAACTTGTCTCACCAAGGAAAGGAAATTCCTCTACACTAGCCAGAAGGCCTTTCTCAGCCAGAAGATTCCTGCCATTAGTCTAAGGAAAGCACTTGCTTTCTTCAATGTTACCTAAGGGATTATTAGCCTAGCAAAGGCAGATGCAGAAAAATTCTGCATATTGACCCATCACAAAAGAAACAATGACCAGGTATGTGTCTTGCCCATGCCAGCCCCATGTAGATGTCTGGAACTGATAATAAAACAGGCAGGCCGAAGGCCTACACATTTTTACTTCAACTTCTTTCTTCTCTTAGGCTGCTTGGCCACATAACCTTCAGGCTTCTTTCCACCAATGCTCTCTTATTACCCATTTTTAACTGGTCCTTAACACACAGGGCAATGTTCTTTTTTTTTCTTTTTATTTTATTAAATAACAAGTTTGACTTTCACAATGAGTGGTCCTAGGGATGTGATCTGATTTTCTTACAACTACATCATGCCTATAGGTTTATCTTCCTTGAAGCAACCATTTCTCAATTCTAAGGGCTGTCAGCTCTCAGTGGGCTGGTACAATAATCAACGCATGATCATATCTCTTTACTAGAAAGTTGCTTTCTTTTATATCTGACACAATTCCAGTTACTGAAATCAAACACAACAGAATCACATCTGGACTTCCAAAGGTTCAATGACATTATTTATCAAAATAAATTTATTAAAAGTATTCAAAAACCACTTCAAAGTTTAGCTGCCTGCAAGACAGTTTTTGGCACTCATGACAGACACCGGTTTTCTACAGAACAGCGCTCATTGCCTCTCACACACCATTTAACAATGCACACGTACTCTTCGGTTTCAGTGATCCCGGACACGACAGTACTAACCACCTGTAGTCCTAAGAACGTCAACACCCTTGCACACAGTAAACATTTTAATGTTCCATAGCACTGAAATATTAAAACTAGAAGTAAAACCACTACGTGGTAACAATGGACTGATGTAGGGAAAGATGTACAGCCAGCTAGCTAAGGCCACATAATCCCAGACCTATTGATTTTAAATGTTTGGACCAACAACTTTCCATCGTTTTCTTTCATCTCAGACCCCTGCTTTCCCAGTGAGGAACAGCACATTCAGAGCACTGTCCCCTCCCCTCTGTTCTGCACACAGCAAGGGAAGCTGTTCTCACACACAGCCTGTCCTGGGTTGCTGGCTTCCTGATTCACTACCCAACTTTGAATCAATAGTTCTGGGTGATGTTTCCTCACACCCAGGCTGAATTCAAGGTCAGTCTTTTGGCAGGTCACAGCCTTTCCTCTTGGGAGACAGAATGAAATGTCCTCTGTTGGGGGCTCTTTGTCTCATGTAGCACGGGGCTCCGTGGTGATCTGTGGCTTTTTACACAAGTCCTGGTAGAATTCTGACTCCAAGAAACGGGGATAAGAATTGTTCTCCATCAAGCTGTATACCCTCTTCTGAGCTGTGGTAAAGCAGCCACTTGTAGCCTCTTGGATATTTTGAGCAATGAGAGTTTTTGTTTGAAAGTCTATGTTTATCTGAAAAAAATAAATAAAAACAACAAAACTTGATTTAGTTGGTATTCAACATTACAAATCGATGCTTAATAAGAAAACATAAAAGATGTAATATGTGATCAGTTATAACTATCAATTTTGGAGAAACTTGAATGTTGGGACAGCTGGGGTAGAGAGCCATACATGGATCTCCCCATGTGCCCTTTAATTGGTATATTCAATTCTTGTGTGTCACTACAGTGTTGAAGATGTCCAAACTGTGCTGACAGGAATAACGTTTTCTTACCTCTTTGGGAGCTTCCTTTTCTATGAAGTCGGTATATATTTTCCTTGCTTTTGAGGACAGTTTTTGGGGTGACTTGGTTTTTTTGAAGTCTTCACAGGCCAACCAGAATTCAATGTTTTCTTCACAGAACTCAGATTTTAAAAAGGCCCTGAATGCAGCAAGTCCGTCTGAAAGCATAAGAAGACAGGCATGTAGAACGGAAACTGAGGGGCTCAACAACACACCGCTCTTCTAGTACTAGAATGGCCACTTTTCTAGATTTCACTCCAGCCTGCCGTTCTCACAGTTCAGCTCTTTAAGCACTAAGATGCCAGTAGGCAAAAATGCTTACGTTTGTATTCTGCAACAAAAAATATGCTTAACTTCACTGTCAATGCAAGTAGCCATCCATTGGTTCTCTGGGCACTAGAGCTTTTTGAAAATATTCTATGCAATGGAAAAGCTGACTTAACCCTAACTATGAGTAACTGTCATTTTAAGTTTTTTTAGGCTAATTTTTCTTCCCCACCTGAAGTAACTACTTCATGCTTTTCCAGGATTAAATGCAAGAAAAACAGGCTTTATGCAGTAAAAAGTCTGAGGTAGTTCCTGCAAGCTGCTCATGTGTGGTGTGGACACAGTTCTAGGTGCTTCGGATACTGGTAAGAGATCAAATTCAAGAGGCTCACTTACATTTACTGGCTAGCAGTTCATCAAAGGCTTCTGCCCAGAGCCTCGCTTCCTCAGGAGAAGGCCTGCAAGAGAAGTTCCACACGTGAGCTACACCACACAAGACAGTTCCCCTTTCCCGTTCAGTGGCTACATGTTCATCTCTGCAACTTACTTGGCGAAAGCTTGTTGTTTGCTTTTCTTGCCGGCTTTGGGTTTCCCAGGAGTGGAGGAATTTTGCAAGAAGTAGCTCAAACGAGTCTTCCAATCTTTTAAGCTAGAAAAGAGAAAAACAAAAAAATACTTCAAGCAGCAATTCTTGAACAGTAAACTTCTCACCAGTTGCAGCAGCACAAAGGTCAGTCACCCCAAAAGCTACAAACAAACCCGATAGGCAAGAACGATCAATCTCATCCCCGGAGCATTTAAACTCAGCACCTCATGGATTGAACATAATTTCATCCATTCACCTGACTATAATGAGTTTTTCCAAGCAGGATAGGACTACATAACATAGCAGAGGATATTTTAAATTTTCACAAGTTACTTCGGACCTACAAAAAAGGTCGCGGCTTTTCTGCATGGGTAACTACAACTTGGTGACATTTGAGGATTGAGAACAGCAGCAGCAGGAGGGGAAGTGTCTTGAGCCAGCTGATGTTCCTTTTCTTTCCGCACTCCAGGCAGAAGAGACGACATTGGCAGTGCACAGAGGTGTGTGTGTGTGTGTGTGTGTGTGTGTGTGTGTGTGTGTGTGTGTGTGTGTGAGATGGATTCCCGAGCTCCCCCTCCGCGACACCCACAGTGTTTTCCGCCGCAGATACTGCAGAGCAAATTACTCATTCCACAGTCGTGACTGGGAGAGACCTACTTTATGATTTAAAACCGTATCTAAAGCGAATACGTTCAGAATCTTCCCAAACATTACCCAGCAGCTGTGGAAGCAGCGCAGCACTCACAATGCAATGTCCGGGCGCTGCGGACCCTTATTCAGCTGCAGGATTCTTAGGTCACATTAAATGCAGAACAAAAAGCCATCCGGAGCCGTCTCAGCCCATCTGCCTCCCACTTCATCATAACAACTTCCCGCAGCAGTTCCTAAACTCTCTAAGCTCACACAGAAAAAGCACAACGACAAGATCTATCTAGCAAGCTAACTTTCCCTTCTTTCTTCTTCCTCCCCCTCCCGTTTCTCTGCAGAGGTGCAGACGGGAGATAGCTTAAGTCAAAAGCCGAGATGGAAGGAAGGTCGGTCCCGAGCAGCAAAGCCAGGCAGGGGTAAGGAGAGCCCTGCGGGAGAGAGGGCATACTCACAGTGTCCGCTTCATTTTCTCCCGCTTCTCCTCGACCTTGGGGCCGTTGCCTGCGCTCTTGTCCATGGGTACGCAGTCGTGCTGGACAGCCAGGAACATGGCACTTTGCATCACTCAGACTCCCCGCGGCCAGCGCAGCTGTTCGCCGACCCGGCGCGCGGCGCGGGCTTTTAAGGCGGGCTGCGGCGCAGGGGCGGGGCCTGGAGGCGTCGGCCCCGCCTCCCGAGGGTGCGGATTGGCCCGCTGCGGACGGCCCGAGGGCGGGGCCGCGCGGGCCTGCGGCAGTCACGGCCGCCGCCGCCGCCGCCGCCGCCGAAGGGTCTGGAAGCGAGGGCGCTGTTGACGTAGGTGCCGCAGCCTCGTGCGCACACAGGCGGGGAGGCGGCGGGCGGGGACACCGAGGGAGCGCTGTTGGGTTGTCCCGGCCGCCAGAGCCGGGAAGGGTCCAAGACCGTACCTTCCCCTTTATTTTATTTTCTTTTATTTTTTTGAGCCCCACCTTTGCAGCTTATCTATCGTTCCCCATCTTTAAAAATTCACCGGGACACCTATAAACTGCAGCCAGCCGGGATGGGGCGAGCCCGGCCGGCCCCACTCAGACACTCCACCTATTCTGGGGGAAGGACATAAACAATTAGAGAAACCCGAAAGAAACGTGGGCTCCGGAGCTAAGTGCCGTGCCTCTGGGCTGCTGGCTCAGGCATCTTGGAATTCCTTAAGGGAATGCATGCTGGTCAGGGAGGAAGGTGGAGAAAGTGCTCTTAGGAAAAGCCGGTGTTTTTGATGTTTGATCATTAAAGGCTTGGCTGCAGCAGGCTGTGACGTGGCAGGGTCCTTCCCCACCCAGGGTATCTCCTGCCTGGGCACAGCACAGATCTGAGTTGATGATAGTGAGAAATACAAAGGGAAACCCAAGATCTTGCAGTTCGGACGCAGGCGGATCGTTTTGTAGTTTCAGAGTGTATGTAAGGAATCAGGATTTCCTCATGAGTCATTTCTTCGTTGAGCAGGCTTAGAATTGACCAGCTGTTCACCTGTTTAAATTAAGGGGTGGGGGTGGGGGGCTAGCGCTGGAGGGGAGAGTCGGGGAGGTGTAAACAGTCTGCCTGGACAAGCTTCATTTGTGAATTCCTCCGAAACCCATCTCCACTCCCGCAGGTTTTCAAATGCTCTGGTTTGTAAGAACAAATCCATGACTTCAGTTACAAACTGATTCAGCTTCCTATGTTACCAGAAAGATGCAGCGGAATATCTAAGTGGTTTTCCCATAAAGTCAGGGCAGACAGATGAACAACGCAGTGTGGCGTGGGCTCGAGTTATCCTGCTTCACACTAGACCTTCTAAAAGAAAAATGGAGTCACGATCCTCAAACTGGGAGCCAGGCAACACATTGCTACAAGCTGCGGGTAGTTGAGCTCCGGGTTTGAGTAGGCAAGTCTGCAGTCGCTAATGAAGAAAATAGGTATAGCCTTTATTACAAAAGGAATTTCACTTTGATTTTAGTAACAAATGCTTGAAAGCGTGTTTATAAATCCGTGAAATGGAATTCTTCATAAGCCCTATAGAACTGCACGGTTCCTACATCTACTTTAATTTCTGATGATTTAAGACTTATTTATTAAGCGTGTGTAATAGAAAGAGTGTTGCTGTTTAAAATACGTGTAATGTGCAGACGTGTTTGATTTTTCTCAACAACACAAAACATGGATGTGCTTTTCACTTACAACCCTGGGTGTTAAAAATCAAAGACACTGATGTTCCCTCCTCGGTCAGGAGTCCCTAGACACTTGAGTCTGTCAGCAGGTGTAATCAGAGCCAGTGTTTAACCAGGAGTTGCTAAGTATCTGTTGGGACAGTCACTTTCCCCCTGCTGGAGCCCTAGTTTCTGGAGTCTAATAGCAGCAAGTGTGACTTTTTGTTGGTGTTTGCTTGTTTGTTTTATGGCCAGTCTTATAAAATATTATGTAGATCTTATATTTAAGACCTTTCATTACTTCAACAACATTCGTTAATTTGCATGCATAAGCAGGGCAATCCAAAGCCAGCTTTTTAGGATAGGAAAATCGTGAGAACTAACTCAGAGTTAATTGGGTTCTAAATGTGTAAATGCTATTAGCCATCAAGACAATGCAGATGTGTAGTGTCAAGCTTATGATATTTAGTAAGTTGTTGTTTGGATAATAAATAAGCAAGGAAAATAAGCCAAATAGTTCAGATTTAACCTCTTCTAAATCTTGAAGCCTGAAAAGCCCTGTCCTTTTTATATATCAGCAAAAGTGAACATACATGTACCCTACCAACAACTGGTTGAAAGACAGACTGTCGTAGATGCTTTTTGTACTTAATACAAGTATTTGTTTTTTTCATGAACCTTTTCAGACTGACAATCGATACTAAGGCACCCAATTATTTTTCTCCCTGGAAATTGTGGTTGCTTGATAAGTTTGTGTAAGTTTACAACCACAGGTATTTTTGAGCGTTTGGGTAGTCCCTAGTACAGGTAGAAACTTTTTTCTTACGAAGTTCCCACGTTGGGCTGGGAGAGAGTATAATGGCAGAGAGCTTGCTTAACACCTAGGGGGCTCTGGATTCTCTCTCCACCAAAAATAAACCCACATGTTAAGGTCTTTTTAAAGACCGGCTTACATATTTAAAGTAAAAGCTACATGCAGGGTGACTTCCTTTTTGAGTTTGTTGTTGTTACAGTTGTCTTTTAGGTAAATAGGATTGCTAAATGGTAAGATGACACACAGTTTCCATTTTGTGGTGGCGGAAGTAACAATGTAGTGTGGGTTGTAAAAGTCGCCAGGCAAAGCCACAGCGAGAGAGATTGGCTGATAAACAAAGCCTGGGTTTCCATGTTGAATCTGCCATGCCCTCTACTGGAGGGAGCGCCTGAACACATTCCCGGTGGATTCTCCCAGAGTGGGGGCCGATGTTTTCTCTAACAATGTCAGACAGATAATATGAGGAGTAAAATGTCTTCCTTGCCAAATGCCTGTCTCTTCCATTAATTACCTGTTGTGAATTAAAGTACTTATGTGTACTAACTCACGCTTTAGAAATTTAGAACCAAGATATATTCTTTTTAAAATTTTTTAAAATTAATTTTACATACCAACCACAGATCCCCCTCTCATCCCGCCTCCTGCTCCCCAACATGCCCCGCCCCCCCCGGCCTTTCCATCAATATATATTATTTAAAAAAACGAATTATTATTCTGTGAATAACGATGTGCTTTTTTCCCCACTTGGCAGATGTTTCAATCACTAATTTGAAAGGACTCTAAACCTGTGGCTCACCTTTGTGAAATGTTAGTTAAAATTTTTTTTTTTAAACCCTAAAGTCAGGGATGCAGCAAAGAGTAGGATAGGTAATTGAAACAGATACAACACTAGTAATGTTCGTATAGTCAGAAATATGACTCGGGTCTTCTTTTCTTCTATTTTATTTTGTCTAACTTTAGTTGGTGAGATATTTCCTCAGAATGAACACATGACTTCACAAGACTCCTCGTCAACTCTTTCCTATAATATGATCTCAGATTTTTAAAGTTATTATTAATTTCTTAAACTATAACTTCCGTGCCCAGAAGCTAAGAGAGAAAATTGGTGTTTTTGTCAGGAATGCATTGCTGTAACGCTTGACCTGTGTTTTAGAAGGATTAGTCACTCCACTAGTGTGTGTTGGCGGTTTTACTTAGTTGTGCCCCGCTTCCTCTGTGCTTTGGAGTATGTACTGCAAACTTAGGCAAGGCATTGGAAATGTAATCACCTTTTAAAACAAAACATAACAACAACAATAATAATAATAGGAACATACGGATTTTTTTTTCTGAATGGAAAATGCTAACATAAATCGAAACATCTTGAATAGGTGTGTGCAGTAATTGCTAGGCTAGTGAGTTAAAGGCTGAGCCTGTGACAAAGCAGGGGACCATCCATCCCTTCTGCTGGTTTTTGTGAGTGGAGAGCTGATGGGAGAATGTGGTTAGAAATACTTCCCTCCCCCCATAAAGTGAGTTGCAGAAGTGATCTGTAGACTGAAAAAAACACAGGAACAAAGTGAGGGGTTTCTTTCTTGACATTTCTTATGACTGGGCTTTTAATTTCTAGCCAAAGAAATTGGAGTGTTCGTTGGAGTGTATTTACTATGGTTTTCAAATGTGGTGTGCTTGGTTAAGGACATGTCAGATTTCAAAGGCTTATAGGTTGTCAGTCATTGGGGGTGTTTTCTCCCTTCTGTTTTTTAAGTATGGGGGGACCAGGGGCAGCATGAGATCTGATACACTATTTTTAAGTAGAGAGCATTAGTGTATTTTATGTATTTTTTAGGCCTTTGATTCATGAACTACTTTATAATAATAGACACTTGTATATATCCTCTTCCCCCATTTCCTTTTCTTTCCTCTTCTCTTTTCTCTTTTCCCCTCTGCCTCCCCTTCTCTCCTTTCCCCCTCCCTTCCTCTTTCTTCTCTTCCTTCCTCTCCTCTTCTTCCATCCCTTCTTTTCCCTTTCCTCCCTCTCCCCTCCCCTCTCTCTCCTTTATTCCTCCTTCCCTTCCCCTCTCTCTTCTTACTGAGTCCAGGCTGGACTCCTGATGCTTGCTGTTGTTGCCTTGATCACCCAAGCACTAAGATCACACTAAACACATAAGGAGGAGGAGGAGGAGGAGGAGGAGGAGGAGGAGGAGGAGGAGAATTATCATCTTCGTCGTCGTCGTCATCATCATCATCATCCCAGGATCTCAGTGGAAATGACTGGGTGTCAGGAAGCTGTTGTGGGGATGTGAATAGAATCTGACGCAGCTGTGCTTTGAATATCAACTCTAAATGCCGAGTTAAGGGTACCAGTGCTCCCCAAACTTCCCAGCTTCGGAAAGTCAGATACTTCTGTGTTTCTTTTCATCAAGTGTGTTTAACAGAGAAGGTTGGATGGATTTCTTGTCTATAATTGGGACACTCGCCTTTTATCTCTGCTGTTGCCGTTTTCCTACAGCCCACTGGTAGGTGTTATGGCTGGGGAGACATGTTCCCCTTTCCGGTGGAAAGAATGAATCAAAGAACACCCCGAGTGGCTGCCAGTTTAAAGGGCATCAGGGCGAGTTATACCTTGTGCACTGTGTACCTGGTGTGCCAGGGATTGAAGTGGTCTGATGGAGTCTCACCATATTCCACAGTGCTGACAGCTGATGTACTGATGTATTGAATCAGCAGCTAACCTGGCTCTGGCCCTTTCGTGCTCTGCCATTTCAGCTTGAGTTAGCACCTTTTCCACGGGGATTGGTGATCTGTCTCCTCTCTGGATTTCCTGGTGGTCCTTTCTTCTTCTTCTAAATACCCTATTGGACACATTAGTGATCATTAGTTATGTAAGATTACCTTAAAAAAAGAAGAAGCAGAATTAAGTTCACAGCAAAATTGAGACCAAGGTAAAGAAAATACCTCTTTGTTTCCTGTCCGAGTACATTCATACCTTCTCCCATTATCAACATACCTCACCCAGATGACGCATATGATAAACCTGTATCGACACATTATTATCATCCAGAGTCCTTGGTTGACATTAGGGCTCATTTTTGTTGGTGTCCATCCTGTGGGCTTAGGCACATGTACAGCGACCAGTATCCACCATCACAGTATTATGAGGACACTTTCACTACCCTAATTACCCTCTCTGTTCCCATTTGTGTCTCTGTCTCTGATACCTTTGGCACCTGCTGACCTTGTTTTTAGCATCTCCATAGTTTTGCCCTTTCAGAATGCTGTGTTAGAGTTTGGCATCTAAAGTATATAGACCTTTAGGTTTCTTTCATTTTTTTTTTAAATCACAGAATAGTAGTCCCTTATTTGAAGTTCCCATAGCTGTTTTCTCTATTGACCTACTAAAGGATATCTAGGTTGCTTCCAAGTTTTGGCAAACGTGAATAAAACATGTTTAAGTTTTTATATGGGCATGTTTTCAAGTCCCTTGATTAGACAGCAATGGTTGGATTGCTTAATTATAAGAACATGTTTAGTATTGTAAGACAACAGCAGGTTGTCTCCAAAAGTGGCTGAACCTGTCATGCTCCATCCTCAATGTCACTTCCTGTAACTCTGCATCCCTGGTGGCACTTGATGTTCTCAGTATCCTACATTTGGACCATTCTAAAGGGTGTGCATGGCTTAATGTAATTAACCAAGTCTTCATTTGCAGTCCCCTGAAAGCATGTGATGTGTAACTTACTTTTGTGTATGTATTTGCCATTTGTCTGTTTTTGTTGGTAAGTTGTCAAATTTGGCCAATTTTAAATTAGGTTATTTTCCTATTATTGAGTTTTAAGGTTTTTATGTTTTTAAGTAACAGTCCTTTATCAAATAAATGCATTTGCATATTTTTGCTCTAAGTCTGTGACTGCTCTTTTTATTTTTTCTCTCTCTCCCTTTTGTCTTTTGCAGGGTAGAAATTTTTTTTTTTGCAATAAAGTTACATATATTTAATAGTTAAAGAAGAGGCCATGAATTTTACAGGAAGTGTGGGACAAGAAGGGAGTTGGTGGTGGAATGAGGATGAGTACAAATGATGGAAATACAGAAGTCACCTATGAAATTCTCAAAAAAGTAAAAAAAAATGCAATATACCACTGAACACTGATAACTCTTCTTTCTAGAACTGATAATTCCATACATGCATATACACATGTGGATCAAAGGATCACTCACCCTTTCCTTAAAGTTCAATTCTTTTCCTGCCCCACCACAAACCCTCTTCCAATTTCATAAGTTTCTCTCTCTCTCTCTCTCTCTCTCTCTCTCTCTCTCTCTCTCTCTCTCTCTCTCTCTCTCATTTTTTCCATCACAGGCAATTTATTTTGTTCTATTCATTCACAGTTAATACAGAAAACACTTGGAAACATTTCCATATAATGTTTGACACAGAAATCATCAAATAGAAGTATACAATGTTGACAGGAGGCAGTACATTTATAATTTATAACCCCAATTGTATTTATAAATTAGAAATGGAAAGATCTACAAATGAAATTATGAAGGTTCACAGAAAATTTTAATTTCAGATAAGTCCGCCTTAGTATTACCTCATCGTATCATGAATCTTAAATGGTCTTGTTAATACAAACAAACCTGAAGCCAGGTATTGGGGTGAATGCTGGAAGATCAGAGAAGCAGAACAGGCCACAGCCACCTCACCTTGCCAATTCCTCAGCTGTTCCTGTTTCCTCAGACTGGCTGCTTCTGAGTCCTCATCTGTGTGGATCTCAGCTGACTGCTGTTAAAAGCCTAAAAGCTTAACCAGGCTCTAGTTCTTCGTCCTCATGTTTTATATACCTCTCTGCTTCCTGCCATCACTTCCTGGGATTTAAGGCTCTTGTTACCACACCTGGCTGTTTCCAGTGTGGCTTTGAACTCACAGAGATGCAGAGGGATCTCTGCCTCTGGAATACTAGGATTAAAGGTGTGAGTGCCACCATTTTCTGGTCTCTATATCTAGTGGCTATCCTGTTCTCTGACCCCAGATAAGCTTATTAGGGTGTACAATATTTTGGGGAACACAATATCACCACACCCCATTTTTGCCAAAGGTTAGTTTTTAACCTTTAAGGAGATGACTTTAAAAATAATGTAAATTTCCGTGACACCAACACTACATTTTCAGACTCATAGTAAGATCCAGAAAACTATATCCATGATTACCATGAGTGCCCACATTTCAAGGAGCGATTTAGGTTACCTGTGGAACAAGATCAAGAAAGCAACTATCAAACGAAAGAGACTGAGCCATGGCAAATCTCAGGACAACACATGAAAGGTGTTGCCGCTTCAGCAGAGGGTTTCCGGCATGTAGGCCACAAGACAGCCACAGGCTGTGTCTGCACCAGCACCACATCAGCACCATCTCCTATTGTTGCAGCACCTGAAGCTGGCAGCAGTCTCCCTGTCTGCTGACTGCTCGGGTCTGAAACGCCTTCCAGTCAGCCGCCACACCCTCTTCTTGGTCTTTGCTGTTCCATGTGAAAGTGACTGTCAAGCCCCAAACCAGCCTGAGTTTCTCTTTCATCGTCTTCTACAAGTCCTATAGATTTATTTACATTGAGGTCTATGATCCATTTTGAGGACTTCTGGAAAATAGAGTTACTTTCTAGAATATTTAAGCTATCCCTTACCTCTCACAAATGTGTTTGCAATGCCCAGCTTTTTATAGAATTAATATTTTCAACAAAATTATCCACTATTTTTCTATGGCTAATTGAGTACTTGATAAAATCCATATATTTTCTCTCATCTCCCTCTCCTCCTCTTTCCCTCCCCTTCTCCCCTCTCTCCCTCCCTCTCCTGTCTATCTGTCTGTCTGTCATTGTCCTTGAGATAGGGTCTTACTGTGTTCTGGCAAGCCTATAAATTTTCTGTGCATGTCAGGATGGCCTTAAACTCCTGGCAGTCTCCTGCCTCAGTTCCCCAAATGCTGGGATTACAGGTGTTTGTCACCACACACACACACAGCATCATTTCTTTTTCTCAGTACAGTTTAGTAAGGACTTTGACTCTCTGCCTCTCCTCTGTCTGCATCCTGTCACATTGTACTGGAGCTTTCTTATTTGGCGTCCTTCAGTGCATCAACTCTCCAGTCACTATTTTATAGGGTATATTTGGTTTTGTTTCTTTAAGAATTTTAAGAGAAATTTTAAAGCAAGCCAGCTGAAGACGCATTAGAAACCTTGGCAGTCTTCGTCTAGATAAGCTGTCTTTAACTGAGCAGTATCAGTCAGTTTTCCAAAAACTCCTTTGAATTCCTCTTTCTAGGGGCCCCATTTTCTGACCTATTAATTATATTCAATTTCAAGCCTTCACTAGCCATGTTGTCTTCTTCATGAACCACAAATGCAGTGATCTCTCATGTGTAGCAAAGGGTTAGAGTAAGGAAGAAAGGCTTACTCTGCTCACGGTTCCAGGGCACAGTCCACTATGACAGGAAGTCAAGATGGAAGGAAGAGTTTGAAGCATCTTGTCACAGCGCATCTGTAATCAAGACGCAGAGGACAATGAATGAATATGTGTGCTCAGCTCCCTTTCTTCACTGTGTACAGTTCAGGGTCCCTGCAATGGGAATGGTCTCACCCACAGTGGAGACCAGTCTTCTAACTTTGGTTAACCTAGCTAAGATCATCCCTTGTAGGTATGCCCAGAGGCACATCTCTCAGGTAATTGTAGATTTTGTCAAGTTACCAACACAAACCATGACAGTTACTCATGAGCTCGACCAAAACTTCATCATTTAGAGTTTGCTCCATATGCACTAGTTTTTTTTTTTTTTATTTAAACCTTTTCCAGACAAGAAAGTTTTCTCACTTTATCTGCTTTTTAACATCAAATGAGAACAGTTTTTACTCTTCACCGGAAATAAAATTTCCTACTCTTTCAAGATGGGAATTTTCATGTGAAGCATCCTTTTTGGTGATTGTGAAGTTGCTCTTCCTTCCTCTGATGGGTTTTGAAAGCCATTTTGCTTGCACATGCTTGAAATTGGATTGTTTTGATGTATATTCTAACGATGAGTATTTCTCGCAATGTCAGGCTCAACTTGTTCTGAATGTTTGGATTTTTTCTTGTTAATTCCACTGTAAAACTGCTTCAGGCTGCCTCCAAGCTGGAGATGTCCCACTCCTTGTCAATGTCACCCAGGTTTTCTCTTTCCAGTAATGTGTTCATCAGCTTGATTTCCATTGAAATTGATTCAAGTCCTTCACATTATTTTTGCAAGTTACAGTTTAGAAGTTTGGTGAATTTCCTCTATTTAGACAGGCAGAACTTTCAGGGAAGTCTTATCCATGCCAGGCAAGTATGGATAACCCCCAGCACCCAGTATCTAATTTTACTTTACTTGCATAAGATGGGCTTTAAAATATTAAAATACTGATCATGACTGTAAGCAAAACAATGTCCTACAGGAGTTCATGGAGATCTATGAATACTTTAAGGTCTTCTGGCAGGGTGGCCATTAGGCTGACCTAATTGTCTCTAAAACTGTGGCATTCAGAACATTATGACCATGAGCAGATCCCATCTAGTCTTCTAAACTATTACATGCCACTTTAGGTTTTCAGGACTTTGATGGCTGCACAATCCATCAGAGAACATGAGTGAACATTCCTGGAACCAAACTAATAATGCCTGGTAACTATGGTAGGTAGGGGAGTAAGTTATTGGTTAATATTTCTCTGGCCCTGTTTCTCATTTTGCCCACAGAAGCACAGAAAAATTCCTATTCTTAGAGCATCTCAATTTCTTTTTTCTTTTTGTTTTTTCTAGACAGGGTTTCTCTGTGCAGCTGTGGAGCCTGTCCTGGAACTTGCTCTGTAGACTAGTCGGGCCTCGAATTCACAGAGTTCAGCCTGCCTCTGCCTCCCGAGTGCTAGGATTAAAGGCGTATGCCACCACCTCCCAGCTGCTTTTCAATTTCTCACTAGCCTTGATGTAACCTAAGCAAGACTGGGGACAAATGGGGAAAGGTTAGGAAGGACCCTAAACAAGAGTTCAAGTTACTTCTCCAATTTCATGTTTCAAACCAAAGATGAAATAAGTATAATTTCAAATTTATTTCACATGTTCAGTGAATACTATCCAGTCATGAGCCAGGAAAGCTCATCTTTCTCAAACTTTCCTTTCATGTAATGAAAAGTCTGCTGACATCCTTCTAGGTGCTTCTGTTCAGAATGATCCTTTCTGGGTATTTTGGCCTTCTTGTCAACAAGGCAGATCTGTAGACCATTGGGACCCAAATGGCCTAGCTCAATTACCAGCTCAAACTTGTTAACAATACGAATATAAGTTGGTTGGTTGGGGGCACCATTTTTTGGTTGGGGTAGGCTCACCAAAAAGCATCTTGGATGTGTTAAAGATTGGCCGATCTGGACTTGGAAAGGCTGAAAGATCTACAGATCTTAGATGAGATTTCTCATGGGTATTGAGGTCAGCTCATACATATTTATGCAACTTCATGACTGCCCTATGTGACTTTCATCCTTGTCTTATAACCTAGGTAAAAGATGGGTCTTTCCTGCCCATGTTAGTGTTAGAGGCAGAAGAAAGCTAGTGGAAAGTAGTTACAGAATTTGCATTTTGCAAAGTTTACCTGGCTATGAGATGTCAACATCTTATTTGGCTATCTTTTCGTCAATTCATATTCAACAGGGAGATAGAGGCAGAGTAATAGGTAATAAAGTTACCCATTTCTGCTATCCAGGTGACTCCATTCATTATCCACTGTGAAGAATAGTTGAGGCATTTGACATGACAGATGAAATCCTAGTTAACTTCACCTCAGAGATGCCTAAGTTACAGTCTCAAGTTACTACAGTCTATTCTCCATGGAAACAGAAAGCCGATGATGGTACACGCTCAAGACAGCTGAAGTGTCCAAAGTGCTGATGCAGCAGACCTTGTCCAGGGTAGCTGCAGGATTCCAGGGGAGCCCTTCATATCCTTAAACCTTGTTTTCTTCTCTAAGAAGAAAGAACTGTGTGAACAGATTGCACATACTAAATCTAGTGGGTAGGACTGAGATACTTTTGTCTAATTGTGTATGTTAGTGATTCTGTAGTTAGTTTTCTAGGAAGTGTAAGTCAATATTGGTTTTAAGGAAGAAAGAATAACGTACTAGATCATTCTTCTCACTAAATTACCCAGAGATGAGATAATATCTTTAACTTTTGTTCTGAAAGATTTTTGTTCAAACCAAAACCAAACCAAACCAAACATCAACTGAGATCTCCAGAATTTCAGTCGTGATAACACTTTTCATTATCTTCTATTTTGCATTTCTGAGGTGACTCGGTGCTAGGTTTCTGTTCTTTGGAGAACACCATGGTCCCTCCTTGGCTTGGGTTGACTGTGATAAAACTTGGGAAACATCTGGAGGAAGCATTTTGTGTTTTGCAAAGCTGCTAAGGGGAAACTTAGAGAGTTTTTTCTTTTACAGTTTAAATACTCAACAGATTTGTTTTCACCTCATGGAACATAAAGAAACATCCTTGGAAGACTAGAGGCTGCACGACTTCGTGTGTGTGTGTGTGTGTGTGTGTGTGTGTGTGTGTGTGTGTGTGTATGCCTGTGAGCACATGTGTGTGCATGTACATGCTCAGGTTTGAACTTAGAGTTGTACTCACGCTATGTGAGTGACCTGCCAATGAGCTACTTGTCCAGACTGCAGATTGCTGTTTCGTTTGAAGGAGAACAAGAATTTTAATTCACGTAGAGGAGGAAGTATGTTTTTTTGAGTATGCGCACTGGAAATGGGCAAGTGATAATGAATATGAGGAGTTAAACACCTTGCCAAGCTGAGTACAAGATGGTGAGAAGAACTTTCCCCATGAATGTCTCAGATCATAAATGTCTCAGGAGTCTTCGTGGGACACCAAATTAGCTCTTTCCCAGCTTCTTCTGCAGCAGGCATTTGTTTGCCCCATAAACACTGATGATGTTACTGAGACGCACTTTTCCCTCCCTGCTCAGTCTGTATCTGTCCTCCTTGTTTGTGCTGGTTAATCCCTGTGTTGAGCTTTCGGCTCATCTCAGGCTCACATGGCTGATTGTCCTAGTTTGGTTCATTCTTGAGTTTAGAGGAACTTGTTCTTTCTTATTTTGTTCCTAAACTACTTCTCTGAGTGGTACTATTATCTACAGTTTCTAAGAAAAATATGAGAGGTAGATAACAGTCACCATTGGCCTATCTTTTTCAAAGTTTGTATTGAATCTACCCTAGTTAATTTAACTTTACTTCTTAAAATATGAATGCTTCCTTCTTTCTACTGCCAGCCCCACTTTCTGATTTTCGCTGCCTCTCTTTTATTAGTGGAAGCAACGCTCTAAGTTTTCTTACTCCACTGTCAAGTGTAATATACATTAACTGAAGCTATTTTTCTTACTTAGATAATTTGAGAATAAGTAAAATATTTTATTAACATGACTTGTTTCTTAAACTTTTGTGGAATTTCCATTTTGGATCATTGTGTAATCAGGTCAATAGATGAAGGCTTAACACATTACATATTAAAGAGGCTAGAACAGTCCCTAGTAATTTCACCTTTTGTAGTTATAAAAACTTTCCTGTTGTAGAATATTAAAGATGTGTTGTATTTGTTTATGCTGTGGAAAATTTATTTAATGATACAAAGATGTGTTGTATTCTTCTATGTTGCATTTGTTTAACTCTGTGAAGCTGTGTTGCTTTGTCTGTCTAAAACACCTGATGGTCTAATAAAGAACTGGATGGCCAATAGCAAGGCAGGAGAAAGGATAGGTGGGGCTGGCAGGCAGAGAGAATAAATAGGTGGAGAACTCTCAGGAGAAAAATATATCAAGGAGTGAGACAAGAAGGGGCCAGCCACCCAGCTACACAGTCAGACATTGAATAAGAAGGAAAGAAAAGATGTACGGAAATGGAGAAAGGTAAAAGCCAAGAGGCAAAAGGTAGATGGGATAAGTTAAGAAAAGCTGGTTAGAAATTAACTAAGCTAAGGCCGGGCATTTATAAGGAAAAATAAGACTTCATGTGTATTTATTTGGGAGCTGGGTGGCAGGCCCCTCAAAGAGTAAAAAAGCAACAACTATACTTTCCTTCATTGTTCTTAAGCATTAGAGTTATGTTCTTATACAAATACTAGTGCATTTAGATGAAAAAGCTTACATTTATTATAATAACCATAATACATGAAACTATTAGTTTTGATAGGATCCTGAGATTCAAGAAAATGGCAACAAATTTGAAAAAGGTCAATTGGATTGTGCCTGAAACAGTAAAACACAATAATCTGGATTTCCTTTAAGATCACATCTTGGGTCTTTATATTTATCTCTCTGTCTCTGCTTTGCTCTCCTTTAAAAAAACTGAAAATGTAACCTGACAATAATTAGAAATAAAAATGGAAACTGCTCTAAAACTAAAGGAAAGGAGGGAAGATGAATTATTGATCTCTATGAGATTATAGAAATCCTGGAATACAAAAGAGAGTTTTGAGACCAAGCTGAAACGAAACTGAGCTGACAATACATCAGTGTGAGATCCATACAGAGCCTTCTCAGATGTAAGTGGCTAGTTTCTCCTGTGGGTCCCAAAAATGCTTAAATTTCGGAGAACAGCATTTTAAACATAGACATGCTGGAAGGTAGTAAGTAGAGGTTAAATTATTTCAGAGGTTGAGGTAGTGGCACAGGTAGTATGTTTTTTTCTTTTTGAGTTATTTGAGGTTTTTTGTGCAATGCATTTTGCTCTATTCACTCTTCCCCTGACTCCCAGATTTATCCATCTTTCCTCTCTAGCTGACTTTGTATCCTCTTTTATTTTCCCACACATCAAGTCCAGTTTGTGCTCCCCCTAGAGTCTTGGATGTTTGGCCGTCCACTGAAGTGTGGTGGACTTACCAAGGCCTAAGCTCATAAAGGAAACAAATTCTCTCCCAGCAGCTTTCAACTGCCAAGAGCTCCTAGGTTTGGGGTGGGATTTGGTCAGGCTGGAGATTAGGCGAGTCTTGTGTGTGCTGCTGTAAATGCTATGAATTCATAAGCACAACTGTCCTGTTTTGTCCGGAAGACACTGTTTCTTTGTAATCATCAAATGCCTCTGGCTATTAAATTCTTTCTACCCACTATATCCTCTAAGATTCCCGAGGCTTGGGAGGAAGGGATGTGATATAGATACCCTATTTAGGGCTGAGCATTCCACACTCTCTTACTCTTTGCAACTTGACACTTGTTGGCTATCTGTGTTAATCACTACTTAATGCAAATGGAAACTTCCCTGGCACTAAAGGAGAACCTATTACTTTATTAAATGGATGTAGTGTTACACTAAGTCCTAGTGACTTATTGTTATGCCCATTGATTAATGCAGTATTCAGCCCTCATCAGGGTAATTTCTATTAGGTTTGACCTTACATGGAGAGTGTGATAAGTGATCTTATAAGTCAAAGAGGAAATAAATATGAAAGGTAAAGGCTACTTCAAAACTACAGATCAGACAGCACACATGATCTTTTAAGATGGGTCAAAGTCATATATAGAAAATAATTTAATGAAAATTCTTTAATTTTTCAGGAGAAGAATGACCATTGAATATGTTTGATGCTTACTGGTTTCAGGGAGGATTGAATTAAGGATTCTGCAGTTGAGTCAGAGCTGATCAAGGAGCACGGCTGTTGATGAGTACTGACATCAGGATTCAGTGGGTCGTTTAGATGAGCTGTACCAAGCCATGAAGGGTCAAATAATTCCCACATTGCTGCAAAGCACAGAGTGGTATTCTCAATGACTGTTTGAAGTCAACAATCTGAAAAAGACAGTACACAAAAGTAGACCAAAGACCAATTCCAACGATAAAGCTGTGGAGATGTTGAAATTCTTTCAAATGGGTTTCAGCAGAAAATACTGTAAAATAGGTAGGAATATTTTCATAGTGGGATATAAAATTCTTGTCTTCTATTGGTGTTAAAGGAGCTCTTTTTAGCTTCTGAAAAGAAGCAATGAAAGATGCTGTGCTATAATTTACAGATAAGGTGGTTGATATAGACACCTAGCTTTTTCCTTAGTAGTGCCCGTAGCTGTGGGATGGAATGTGTGAATGCGACACCGCTGTTCGCCACTCCCCACACAGAGTATGAGGAATGAGTCTGAGTCAGGTGCACACCAACACAGAATCCTCAGTACTCCCCCCACATCCTGCCTCGCTTCTGCTTCTCAATGTCTTGAATTGGTCACCTGTATGGCTGTCCTATTTGACTTTGCTCTCATGAAATAAGAGCTCTAATTATTCACCTTTTCCATAAAACAGTTGCCAAGAAAATACTTGGTGGATGAGTCCAATCAAAGAAGCTGTGTTACAGTGAGAAGTTCACTGGCTTTGGAGACAGGGATTTGGTTTCAAGGCCAGGCTGCTAATGATTAACCACCTCTGTCTAGGCACTTCCTCCCTATTCAGCTAAGACTTCCCCTTGGGAGCCTCCCAGACACCCACACTATCCAGTGTTCACAATGAGCTCATTGTGCTGTGTTTTCCCACAAGCCCATGCTTCCCTCTTGGGCAGGTGTCACTCTGCTGTTTCCTCTGTGAGCCGTTGGGGACTTTCAGTGCAGACTCCTTTCAGTCAGAGACCAGCTCAGTCAGGCTCATGTAGGTGCTAAGGGAGTCTGTGACAAAAATGAATGGCTTAACATACTTGAGAATGGGAAGGTGGTTTTGGGGTTTCCAAGAATGTTCTTTAGAGAACAGGCTGCCTTTCCCCACCTCAATACAAATTCCAATAGCCACTCTCCACTTCAATACTAGTCTAAATAGGCCTTGTTACCAAGCAACAGTCACATTCTCTCCATTCCTTATCCAGTGCTTGTCACGCCAACCAATGTCAAAAAATGCCCAAGAATATCCACTTCAAAGCGGAAGAGGTTTATTATGCCTTACAGTATGGGGGAACAGAAAGGCAAGGTGATTTGTCTCATGGCAGCTGGGCATCAGTAAAGGAGAGGAGGAGCTGAGGTTTCTGTTTCTTCAAGGGCACATCTCCAGTGACCTAACTCCCTGAGGCTCGGCTCCATCTCTAAATGGTTCCACTACCTCCCAACAGAGTCAAAGGCTGGCAGCCTTCCAGCTTCAACACGTGGTCTTCGGGGGATCACTTAAACTCTAAATCATAGCAGGCCTTTAAGATAGGAGCCACTGTCTGCATTTTATAGCTGCTTGGAGAAGGGAAGACATGGCCCCGAATCCTAGTTACTCAATCCACGGCAGATCTGAGATTCGATATCTGAATGTGTAATTTTTGGGTTGCCATCAAGAGATTTTTTCAGGACACTGTGCAATTATGCTCTCTGAAAGACTGACCTGAAAAGTTAAGCTATAAGGTTTTTCATAGCTATCAGGCTTATTCCTAGATAGGTGAGGTTGACTAGTGGGCAGGACATCAGTCTTCTGGAGACAGGAATAGCTGTTAAGGGCTTTAAGAAAGAAATTCCTGGAGCAGATAAAAACTACTAGCCATCATGGTCCTGATCTGACTTTTTAAAAATACCCTTTGTATCTGACATAACATTTGTATATGATGTATAATAGGATTACTATACCTAAAATTAAAACAATGAAGTGCATAGTTTTATCAAAGGTAACAGATAAAGGAATATATGCCCCCCTTACATACCTGTGATGCTTCACCAACAGGGGGAACTGTGAACTTGAACTCCTGGAAAGAATCTGTGTCTACAGAGACTGATTGACTGATAAAACTGCAGTGAGGTGATGAGGTTGGAATGTTGCAGATCCAGAGGCTAATTACCTTATCTTGGGCTACTGTTAGCCCCATGAGTAGTTTCCAGCTATTCCTTGCCCACCTCTGTGTCATAACTAACTTCCTGTGACTAATGGATTAAAATCTTTTGAAATCTATGAACTTAAGGGACCACTAGATCCTACCAGTCCCAAAGCCAAGAATGTCATCAGATAACATCTGGGGCCCATAGAAAAGCTTCCCTTGTATGCTCTAAACACCTCTTTGATATACCCACCAGTGTATTTTAAACTTGCCTTGATTTATGACTTTGTTCTGTAAAACTTCATGAAGCTGCCTTGGAATTTGGGATAACCTAAATCTGTGTTCCTGGGCCATGGTCATTCAACTTTGGCTCCAGAATAAACTATCTTATTCCCTTAAGAAAAAAAAAAGTTAAGCTAGTTACAGCCAGCATCAAATGCACTGTTTGATGCTGAATCTGTATTTTCTCAATAAAACACTGAAGTAGCCATTTATGAAAAGCCTACAGACAATATTAGTAATTCATGAACGAAACTTGGAGGCTTTTTCAAAGAATAAAACTATTAGTAACTATGTTTGTATATATAGAACTGTATACATGTCTGCAGGCAGCGCATGGAATACTTGTCTCTATATTGGTATCTACTGTTTAATATGCAAACATGTTCTTATTAAACATAAAGATTTTTTTGAGTCCATTATTTGTTGGTCAACTACTCCTGAACATGAAACATGCCCCAGAGTAGTTGATATACCCAGTGTTATTCCATCAGAGAAAACTAATATTCCTTCTCCCAGCAGGTATAAATGACAGTTCCATTGTTAACCTTTATCCTGGTGGCTAGATTTACATTCATTCAATCATTCATTTTTTAAAATAATAGAATAAAAATATAACAAGGTAAAACAAAGACAGTCACATTGAATTTGCACAAGCCAAGCCAACAGAAGGAAAAGAGCCCAAGAGAAGGCACGAGAGTCAGAGACCCACTCATTCGAACACTCAGGAATCCCATAAAAATCACCAAACCGAAAGCCATAGAATAAATGCGGAGGACCTTGTGCAGACCCGTATAAGACCTATGCATGCTGCTTCTGTCTCTGCAAGTTCATGTGAGCTTTGCTCATGTTTAATTAGAAGACCTTGTTTTCTTGGTGTCCTCCATTCCCTCTGGCTCTTAACATTGTGTCTCCTCTTCTGTTGGGTTCCCTGAGCTCTGAGGGGAGGGATTTGATGGAGACATCCCATTTGGGGCTGAATATTCCAAGGCCTCTCACTCTCTGTGTAATGTCTGGCTGTGAGGCTTTATATGTGTTCCCATCTGCTGCAGGGGGAGCTTCTCTGATGATGGTTGAACAAGGAACTATGATTATAGTAGAATATCATTAGGAATCATTTTATCACGACATTTCTTCTTTTGTCTTTTTTTTAGATTAGTATTATTTGGTTTTGTCTTAGGTCCCTGGGCTATCTAGTCGCAGGTTCTTGGTCACTCAAGCAGTGTTGAGTATGGGTTCCATCTTGTGGAGTGGGCCTTGAGTCATGTCAGTTATTGGTAGTTTGCTCCCACGAGCAGTGTGCCACCATTATCTTAGTGTATCTTGCAGGTTGTACACCACTGTAGATAAGGGGTTTGTGGTTGGCTTCGTGTTTATGTTTCTCTTTTGATAGCATGCAGAGTACCTTCCTGTAAAAAGACGCTGGAACACAGGGGTGAAGGCTCTGTGCAGGCACCAGCTCAACATCTCCACATTCAGTGAGTTGTGTGGGTGTTGTCTTCATTAATGGAGCCTTGCTGTCAGTTTGTGGAGAGCAACCTATAGCTTTGGCAACGGCCTGGGTTGTTTGGGGATTTCCATGGGAACTCTCTGGCCAACAGCTCAATTAGGTATAACTCAATTCCCATACTGGAGGCTTCTTTGGGTGACAAGAGATGGCTAGTTGGGACTCTGACTCCCCCATTATTTGGTGATGTCATTTACATCGACTTCATATATGTTTATATTTTGGGAGATTTCTATCTATTAGGTCCCCATACTACTCCTTAAATGCCCCTTAATCTTAGCCATCTCTCCCCATATTTCCTCCTCCTACTCCCTCCCCACTCCCTCTCCCTATTAAACATAAAGTACTCTTAATAAGTGGCAGAAAAGTTGCTACCACTTATGGAGGCTATATTTATAAATTAAAATATTGTTATGTATGGATAATTTACAGTTATACAATTTTAAAATCAGTATCATGTCTCACAAATATAAATTTTCAGACAAATGCTACTGAATACTTATCTTCTTCCTATACAAATAGAGTCTTACTTTAATATTTCTGCTTTAATATTTAATACTCAGATCTTGAAATTTTGAGGATTTTTTTCTCAAAAGCTGTCTGACATTTAAAGCTATGTGAATAACTTTATTCTTTTATATCTTATTTGAGGTATTTTAGTTAGAACAGACATACTAAATCTTAGGTACAGTAAGTATGTGTATTAAAAAACAACAGATAGCCGGGCGGTGGTGGCGCATGCCTTTAATCTCAGTACTCGGGGGCAGAGGCAGGCGGATCTCTGTGATTTCAAGGCCAGCCTGGGCTACAAGCGAGTTCCAGGACAGGCTCCAAAGCTACCCAGAGAAACCCTGTCTCGAAAAACAAAAACAAAAACAACAACAAAAAAAAACCCAAACCCCTAAAAACCCAAAACCCAAAAAACAGATATAACCACCATCCATCCATCCATCCATCCATCCATCCAGCCAGCCAGCCAGCCATCCAGCCATCCAGCCATTTCTCCATCTATTTAAACAAACAAACCAATAAACCAAAGTATAAACACCTTTGTCAGTTCAGTAAAAATTCACTGGAAATCTCAGTTTTAAGTATGAACTTATATGAAAGCATGAAATGAAATGCTTGTTTTTGCTTATAGATTACATTTTAAACTTATTTATTGTGTGTGTCTGTGTACATCCCCCCCCCCTTTCAGTCTCTGCCACACACAGCAAGGTCAAAGGACAACTCTTTGGGAGTCATTTCTCTCTTTCCACTATGAATCTTGAGGATGTAACTTAGGTCCCTGATTACTGGCATCAGGTAGTTTACCTACTGAACATCTCACTAGCACAGATTTTTGCTTTTACATCTCAGTAAGGTATTTTAATTTCTTATGAAAAAAACTTAAATAATAAACTTGGAAAATTTAACTTATGTGATAAGCCACCACCCTTCAGGTATTAGAATGTTATCAATTTACGGACAGTCTCTTTTTGAAATTGTGCTATATTGTAGAAGTTGTTTTATCAATGAAGAAATCTGTTGATGTTTAAGAGACTCCAATTTTCTAATAAAACACTAAATGGAATTTGTATCACAGTATTTTCTCTACCGAGTTTCCCAAGAGTGACGTATGTGTGTCTGATTGAAGGCTTTTCCCAACCTCAGCATTATTTCAGAAGACGTGCAATATCACCAAGCCCATATAACTGGAATGTGACTTTCACTGTGTGCATGAGGACCTGAGTTCAATCCTCCGAACCCACATAAGAAGCCAGGTATGATGGCACTAGGGAGGCAGAGACAGGTAAATTCTTGGAGCTCATTCACTGTCCAACCTTCTTAGTTAATCAAAAACAAAGTAGATGGCTCATGAAGGACATTTGAGATTTGCCTCTGGCTTCCACAAACACACATACATAATGCATTTCCCCCACGTAAACACACGCATGTGCACAAACACACGGACACACACACACAGGCACACATACATGCACATGCATGCAAGCACCATTGATTTAAAAAAATTGATAGTCATCCAGGAACCTAAGTAAAATTGAAAATTTCCACCTGCCATGTCATTAGCAAAGTTTGCTTTTAAATACTTGCTTTTGGTGGATATGACAAAGCATTTTGTAAAAAGAAAGTAAAAAGGTCTAGAGTATTTTGACACAGGCCCGTGATCTCAAGACTTGGGAGGTGAGGCAGGTTAGTGAGTTCAAGACCAATGTGGGCCTCATAGGGAGGAGAGCCTGTAAAAAAGGAGAAGGGAAGCGGGAAGAGAAGAGCTTAGATGTGCAGTTAGGTCAGAAGAGGAAAGTGCTTTTTCTTGCAGTGAAGGGGTTGTTTATCTTATACGAGCTCAAAAGCAAATTTTGTTGACTGCAATTTAATAAATGAATTCACTGGTGTGTTTGGTTACTTCAGAGCTGGGATATTCTCAGGTTACATTAGGTGACTGCAGTGTATTGTCATGACCAAACAAAGTCTGAAAAGGGAGCCAGGAAACTCTGAGGCAGTTCAGGATCATCAATGCTGGGGACTGGGGTGATTGTAGTCACCCATCTTGCTGGTGACTCAGAGCCTGTTTTTTTTATTTTTTTTTTTTTGCTTCCTTGTATTATATCTTCTATTCCATCATCAATTACTTCTTTCTAATCTCCAATCTCTGTAGTTGGAAGATTTCCTGTGTCCCAGTCTTCCGGTGATCAGAACAAATCTCTCCTACTTACATCCCCCAAGTAAACACACAGAGGCTTATATTAATTATAACTGCATGGCCATGACTCAAGTTTTTTGCTACTTAGCTCTTATATCTTAAATTAGCACATAGCTATTAATCTATGTATCGTCACATGTTCCGTGGCTTTACCTGCATCCCATTACATGTTGCTCCTTGGGCAGCTCTCTGGCATCTCCTCTCCTTCTTCCTGTCTCTCTCTTTGAATTTCCTGCCTGCCTCTAAGCTGCCTTGCCATAGGCCAAACGGCTTTATTTATCAGCCAATCAGAGCAGCACATATTTGCAGTGTACAGAAAGATATTCCCCCATCAAATTTCTGCCTTGTGGTTTCAGATATTGTGTTTTAATTTAAAAATAGGAATGAATAGTAGCTTGAGGCTTACTGTATGCTAAGCATGGTCTCATTTTGAACCTCACGGTAACCTTTTGAGCAAGGTGTGAGATGTTTTTCTCATAGGATCATTCACCATCCTTGTCCTTAAATTGGTGCATGAGGACCCACAATCAGTACACTAGGAAAACAGTCAGTAATAAACTGAATGCCAATAGATTTCCCGCTCAAAATCCCCTCCCAACTAGATATTGATGTATCAGTTACATTTGTATCATTGTGACAAGTGGAGAGATTTAGCTTACCTCACGGTATCAGAGGGTTTAGTCCATGGCTGCATGGCCCCATCCATCATGGAGATAGGAACATGGCAGACAGGAAACAGTAGGGAAAGAAGAGGGGTCAGAGGTAAGCTAGACTGAAGAACCACAGCGTACTTCCTCCAATTAGGTCCAGGACCTATCACATAGCACCACCAGCTTGACACCTATCCAAGTAGACTTTCATATTCAAGCCATAACATTCTGTCTCTGGTTCCCAAAGGTCATGGGCATCTCATATCAGCATTTACCTGCTTCTAATAAGAGGTTCCAACTCTCAACAATCTAACATTTTTAAGAGTCAGAGTTCAAAATCTTCTCTGAGTCTCAAGACAGACTCTTAGCTTGTGACCTGCTTATAAAATAAACATATTTCTAGGCTCTCAAGGATTAGTAAACATTCCCATTCCAAAATGGAAAAACAGAAGAGTGGCAAAAAGATTTGGGGCAAACTAAGACTAAAACCCAATAGAGAATCATTAATCCTTTATATCTGTCATCCAGGACACATGGTGGTTTATCATGGGCTCCAACAGGGGAGGGAAAATCTAGCCATGTCATTGTCAGCCTACATGGTCTCTCCCTTAGGCTGACTTAACTTGTTGTTTGTCGCTTTCCTCAGCAAATTGCTGTGGGATGTTTTGCATGCTGTGAATGTGTTGCTCTGATTGGTTGATAAATAAAAAGCTGCCTGGCCAGTAGCCAGGCAGCAAGTATAGGCAGGATAAATAGACAAAGAGAATTCTGGGAAGTGGAAGGCTGAGTCAGGAGATACCAACTGGACGTTCAGGGAGCAGCATGTAATAGCACAGAGGTAAAGCTATGGAACATGTGGCAACATATAGATTAATAGAAATGGGCTGAGTTTAAATGTAAGAGCTAGTCAGTAGTTAGCCTGAGATAATGACTGAGCAGTTTTAATTAATATATGCCTCTGTGTGTTTTCTTGTGTCTGAGCCACTGCGGATTGGGTGGGACACAGGAAAACTTCAGCTACAGCAAATGTTCCATATTCTTAGTATTTCTAAAATATTGGAGTCTCTGCTACAGCTTCACCATTGCAGCTTCATGTGTTGTTATATGAGGGGATACCTGCAGAGACCTATGACCCAAGACCCTGCTACATATGATGTGGTTTCTTAGGTGTCCATGGTTCAGCAACTCTTGGATTCTGATTCACATGAATGATGCCAAGGTCTTCTGGCTTGTAAATATAGGGGACCCTTTTGACAGTGGCTGCAATAGCCTCTGAGGGCCTGAGCAGCTGAACACAGGGACACATTTCCTAGATAATCCCATGTGAGCACGACACTCCACAGTGCTCCTTACTCAAAGGAAAGTCTTTCCTAATTAATTTATAATTTCATGTCATAGAACTCTCAATGGTCTTGTAGAATATTGGTTGAAGATGTGTCACTTCTACTCTGGGTACCATTTTCTATGTTGCTGTTGGATCACTGTGATGCCATATATGACATAAAGGGAGGAGGAGGTTCAGTCTGTGGATGCTTGGCAGGAAGTATAGGGAGGACAAGGAGAGAGGAGAATTCTAGGAAGTGGAAGGCTGAGGCAGAGAGACACTGCTAGACCACCATGAGAAGCACAATGGAAGACACTGGTAAGCCATGAGCCACGTGGCAAGGTATAGATTTATAGAAATGGGTTAATTTAAGATATTAGAACTAGATAGCAAGAAGCCTGCCACGCCCATACAGTTTATAAGTAATATAAGTCTCTGTGTGTTTGCTTGGGTCCCAGCAGCTGCAGGACTGGCAAGTGAGAGAGATTTGTCCTGATCGTGGGCCAGGCAGGACCAGGAAAACTTCAGCTACATTGTTTAATTTTTTTCTAAAATGCATTTAAATTTTTTACTTAAAAAATCTGAAGATTTAGTTATTATTTGTGTTTTATGTGTTTGAATGTTCTGCCTGCATGTATGTATGTGCACTGTTTGTTTGCCTGGTACCCACATAAGAAGGCACTGGATCTCCTGGAACTGGAGTTAAGTAAGGTTGTAAGCTGCCATGTGGATGCTGGTAATCGAACCTAGGTCTTTTGCAGGAACAGCAGGTGCCCCTACTCGCTGAGGCTCCATCCCCCTCCAGGAGGAACATCTATTAAATTTCCTTACTTTATCTCAAATTAAGATGTACAGAAATGGTTATTTTAGACTAACCCATCACCATCAGGTTTAGAAGACCCCTGTTGCACAGAACTCTGATTCCAAAACATTCTTACGTCATAGAGTTGGGCACAAATCCCTGGTCCAATCGATTTCCGTCAGCTTGATGGCTGGGTTATAGAATGCATGGCAAGTTACTTTCAATAATTGTCTTTACTTTTCCCCTCCCTTTTTTTGAAAAATACTTTGAGTTTGGCATACAGTTTCTATTTCTTAAAAAGTGGAAGAAATTAGGCAGGATGGTAGTGATGCATTAATCCCACACTAGCGAGGCAGAGGCAGGTGGATCTCTGTGAGTTCAAGTATAGCCTGGTCTACAGAGCTAGTTCCAAGACAGCCAGGGCTATATAGGGGAACCCTGTCTTGAAAAAACAAAACAAAACAAAGCAACACAAAACAAAAAAAGTGAAAGAAATGATGTGACATCTCCTATATGGCCCATCTTTTTCTATTCAAACACATAACCTAAGTAAATCAAAGATGCAACTGTTGCTTCCCCTCTATCAGAAGAAGAGGCACACACACATAATGTCTTTCTTTATTCCGTGCTCTGCATAATTTCTTCATTACTCTCATGGATCATATTAGTTTTGCTATTCTGTTCTTCTGAAATATATTTGGAAATCTTTGATGTACGTGCACTATTATATAACTGAATGTAGGCATCTGCATGGTCCAGATTTTTATCCTTATTAATCTACAGGTTTTTGTAGAGTACGAAATAGCTCTCTAGAACATTATGGTATGATTTTTCAAGCCAGGTATGATAATGGGGTTAGGGAAACATGAATAGTGATTGGGAGTCCTTACTAAGGATCACCTAAAATTATTATGATTATTACTTTGGTTTTTGGAGATATGATCTTCTGGAGACTGACCCTGATCTTTCTGCTTCCAATTCCAAAAATACTGGGATTTCAGATATGTTCCACTCTCTCCAGATTTAAGATTTATAAGTGATGGACTTTATGGCAAATTGTTATTTTCTTTTAGTTGTAACCAGTTATGCACAGGCCCCCAAAGACATGGTAGTTTTAACTTTAAAGCCCCACCCATAACATCTTACATTTATATAGAATATTATAAACTGAGAGTGTTTTTAGCCTACATTTCCCTATTGCATGGTCAGAAAGCTGTATGAGGCAGGAAGGGGAAATGTCATGAATCCGTTTAAAGGATGAGGATGACAAGGTTGGCCTAGCATATAAGACAATAGTCTGTCACTGAGATGATTGTTTTGACTATTCTTTCCATACTCTCTGTAATAAAGAGAATGACACAGGGATGAAGAGAAAAAGATAAATTTCTAACAGTCATCCAGTATCATCTGTACACTTAATAGTCAATCTTTTTTAAATAAAAAAATTGTTACTAGATGTGTATGTATGCATGGTGTGTGTGTGTGTGTGTGTGTGTGTGTGAGTGTGTGTGTGTGTGTGTGTATACACCCCCCTACCACAGCACAAGTGTGGCAGCAAGAGACAACTTTGTGGGAAAGGTTCTTTCCTTCCCACTTACATGTGTTCTGGGGATTGAATTCAAAGTGCCCGGCTGCTACAGGAGATACCTTTACCCACAGAGCCATCTTTCTGGTCCATAAGGTTTCAATGTTTAATTGTTTTGCATATTGTGATTACAAAACAGTGTTTTAAGTTCATTTCTTCTATGTTAGGAAGATTCATATATCTATTTTATGTTGGAAGAAGTTATAGAAAAACAATGAAGTTGTATTAGCAAAGTCAATTGGCTAATGACATAGTAGGGTAGTTGATGAAATATTTAGCAAAAAGGAATCACTCCCTTTATTCAGAGCAGATTTTAAAATTTACTCATTTTTTTCCATATTTTTAAAAGCAATGTTTTTATTATTTCTCACCTAAATTGATTAATTATAATTAGTCCTATATATGAATGTAAGTTTTTTTAAAGTTTTATTTATCTATTTTTAGTTGTCTTGGCCAGTATAGTTTTGAATTTTTTTCTTTAGGAAAATAATGTTTACTTCTAGACATTTACTTAGAAAAGAATTAAACACAAAATACAGCAAAAACTCCATTCAAAAAAGACTCAGCCTTGAGGTGCTTGACATGTTTTATTTGTAGTCACTTTTTGTGTTAAAGTTTTTTTTTTTGTTACGAGTGTGTTTGTGTGTGTGTGTGTGTGTGTGTGCGCGTGCGTGCGTGCACGTGTTTGGTGAAGAAAGAATGATCAAAAATTTTGAGTCCTTATATTTCTGATGGATTTATTTTTTATTCTATTATTATTATTATTATTATTATTATTATTACTATTTTTAACTGTGTGCACTCAGGAATGTGCTGCAGCACTGAGATTGGCTGTGGGCAACAAGGATAATATAGTTTGTTGTGATATGAAATAGGAAAGTCCCGAAGTACTGACTGATTTTATCCTATGACCCATTTCATGTTTCAGCAAAACTTATTGGCTGAGAAATTTAGCTTATGAACCACTTTTAGCAAGCTTCTGAAATAAGTAAGGCTTTTTTTAGACACGTCCTTGCTGTGAGTGCTTATGGGAATGACGTCTTGGCTCTTTGAACCTTCCTGAATTTCCTGACTGGTTGTTTGAGGACACACTAAGAAAAGATTAAAAATGAAGAAACAAATCTTTCAAGGCAGTTGTGCTTAATTTTAAGGTATAATAAAAATGCGTCTTGGGCATTTGAACATTTTGTCCCCAGTTGGTGGCTGTTTGGGGAGGTTGAGATGGTGTAGCCTTGCTAAAGGAAGTACGTCACTGGGGGTGGGCTTTGGGATGAAAAGCCTCTTGCTGCTGGTAGTTTGCTTTTTCTCTGCTTTATGTTTATGGTTCAAGATGTGAGCTCTCAGCTTCCTATTCTTGTTGCCATACCTTTCCACCATGGACTCCTGTTCCTCTGGAACCATGAGCTCCCCCAAAATCTTTCTTTTGTGAGTTGCTTTGGTCACCATATTTTAATACAGCAATAGAAAACTAATTAATATACCTCACATAGTACCTGGCATGACTTGATTACAAAAATACTAATTTCTGTCAATTATGTACTCATGCTTAATTCTTTTATAAAGTAGTGTATACACTGACAGAATATTTAAATTCTAAAAATCCATATGTATTGTTTATGTTATGTATTATGCTTCTTTCAAAAAGATTTTTAGAATCAATGGGTTAAGAAGTCTTTCCTCTCGAAATTCTCTTTTAAAAAATTATTCCTAATTAACTCTGCCTTCTCATCTGTGCAGACTGATTTTCTGAGCTACCCATGCTCATTAGCCATGCATCCAGATAAAGCTGTGTATGTGCATGCCAGACATTCCACATACCCAGCAAAGGGGGTGGGATCCTGAATGGGCAGGCCAAGTCTCTGCAGGCTGAAACTTGTTGGGAGACACAAAGCCTCGAAATGGTATATCCTGAGAGAACTGCAAGATCAAATATGCATTTCTTAATGCTTCCACAGCTAGAAGAGTTGATATCAAAATACTGACGGAGACCAATTCTCTCAGGAGAGGATAAAGCACTTCTGAACAGCTTCGCAATGCATGATTGAGTTTTGTTGCATGGTTTTGTGCTGCAGTAAAACTAAATGAAAGGAGGGCTGGTTTGAGATAAGGGGTGGGGTGGAAAATGTGTTTGAGAAAGAAGAGCATTTGATAAGATCAAGTAAAACCCAATGATCATATCAGTCCTTGTTACAAAAGAACATTCACTGTAGTTGAACTAACCCATGCTTTATTTTGAAAATGGTTTCCAGCTTTCTTCCCTCTCCTTCTGCTTACATTGCACGAATGACAGCTTTAACCTGACCATAAAACAAGCACCTCCTTTCTCTGCACCTCCAATGCTCCTTGTTGTTGTTTGGATTGTGTGTGTGTGTGTGTGTGTGTGTGTGTGTGTGTGTGTGTGTGTGTGTGTAAGTGAGGGATTTATTTTATTTCTTTTCTCTCTCCATTAAATCTGATTCTGGTGATATTGCATCTAAATGACCTCAGCCTCTTGAGGATAAACGTGGGATTTAGAAAAGGTAAGAGGAGTAATTAAGAGGCTATAGTACCATTGTCTGTGTTACAGTCTAAAATTAGCACTTAATAGCTTGGAACAGAGAGACACCACTTTAAAGAACTGGTTCTCAACAGAGATTGATTATTTTCCTGTAGAGGAGGATATTTGGCAATGCCTGGAGATGTTTTCATTGGCATACCTGTTCTTACCTGTTCTTTCCTCACAAGCCTCTTCTTTTATTCTACTTTACCCTATGCCACCCCAAGCCAATCTCTTTTTCTTTTTGCTTAATCTTATTGCAGTGAACTATGTAAAAACCATGAAATGAAAAGATCATGTGTTATAATGTAAATATTACTAACAAGGAATGCAAGAGAACATGCCTAGAACTGGCACTGGGTGGCAGAACTCAGCGATACTGCCAAAGACTCTTCAGGACACAGAATGGATCCTACAACATCTTTCTAATGCCAAATGCTAATAGTGTTTACATGGAGAAGCCCTGTTGTTTTTCAAGATAATAAAACTTTACTACAAAGACCTGGTTGTGTTACTATACCACTTTTAAAGTGTTTTGGTTCTAATAATAAAGTTTAGCATTGTTTAAAGACAAAGTTTGGAAATACCTATGCAAATAAGGTATTTTAGTATATAATCTCCATTCTGTTAAGTCTCAAACCCTGGGGCACATGGCTGAGATGCCCATTTAACAAATCAGAGTGGACTTGGCCTCCAGGTCCCAGAGTTTGAAATGTAACACATTCATTCATTTCATGGCAATGCATTAGGATAAAAATATCTTTTGTACTCTAAGGGACCGGGACTTTTGCTGGATCTCACAGCCAAAGTTAATAATATAATTTGAGGTCACTTAAGACTTCAGATTGCTATCCTACTGTGTACTCAGCCTGTTTGTTTAACATGCCTTTAAAAGAGCAATGTAAAAGCCAGCCTTGCTTGCCTTGATTTCCCATGTAATGAACTTTTATAACCAAAGGTAGTGCATAGCTGTACTATTATGTTATGTACTCTTCCATGTCCCAGATGCAGAACACTGCATGTGTGTTTTCATGTATATCAGTTTCTGGAAACAGCAAATAGCCTGAAAACAGTCTTATAAAATGAACAGACATCATAAATGTTGAATGCAACATATGGATATTGCTTGATAAACAATAATAATTGTAGTACTATTTATTATATTGAGAGTCTGCTTTAATCCCTTGTAAAACATTGTTAAAGATTTCTGTAAAGTGTCTCTCATTCCTTCCCCATGGGATGTTTTCTGTGCTACCCAGTAAATACAGAGGAAGGTCCTTTGTTTTTGACACACCCACCCACAGACACATAGGACAGACACACACAGGCACACAGGGACAGACACAGATACAGGGATATTTATAAGATAGCCTTCTTTAGGCAGGCACAGAATCAGACTCATACAACAGACAGAAAGGACAGAAGACTCAGGGGGCATGAAATAGAGAGTTCAAGTCTGGACTGGCTCTTGGTTAAATGACACCAAAGGGAAGTAATTTGATTTTTTTCCTTAATGTGACATTGATGCATTATTGGTGACTCTGAGTTTATTAATGCATTTAAATCAACTACACATTTAAAAACATTTATTGAGTTGCCAGTGTGAGTCAGATCATGTTATACCCTGCCCTACATTACTCCAAACTGTATGAATAGTATTGTTTCAGGATGTGCCTTGCCCTGAGAAAGTCTGTTTCACAATCAGCTTTTGACCCCATTTTGAAAGGGGAGTATGGTTGGGCTCCACACTGGACCTGAAACCACTCTGTTCACCCAGCATCAACCATGTTGCACAGACTGAAAAATGATTTATTCCTGGAAGTAGAAAGAATGCTGCTCTACAAATTTATCAGGGTGAATTGATAAAGTAGGGGCACATGGGTTTATTAAAATCATACCCAGGAAAGCCGGATCCAAGATGTCAGATCCAGGAATGAGTGTAACTCCCTCACATGCCCCCCATCAAGTGGTACCCTAGATGTCTAACAGTCAGATGATTGCCATCTGACATCTCCTGTGCATCAAAGATTGACAGGCAGAGAACTCCTTAGGTTCACTTGGTTTCCTGCTGTTGATTTGGCCTACTCAACTGCCATTTTCCTGTCTGTCCACCTGCTGGCCATTCTGGACCTAGACCTGCTGTTTCTGCTTTGGACTGGGTTCTGCCCTTTTGCCTCTGCAGCTGACCACATCTTCACTTTAAATCCTGACTCTCTCATGGCCTGACAGCAACGGCTTCTTCCTTGACAGTGGGTTCATTATCTTATCAACACTGACTCTACTTGAATTTCGATCAACCCACGTCTGAAACCTCTACTGTAGTCTCTTTAACTTGTATTCATTCTTACACACACACACACACACACACACACACACACACACACACACACACACACACACACACACACACACACACTATACTGCATGGTATGAGAATTAATAAGATTGGGATAAAATAACCGACATTTGCTTCAGCCAGACTACCAAGGTAGGCAGGATTATACAGTGAATTGTTCTTGTTAAAACTGCCAGACCATTTAAATTTATTGATAATCAATAAATTCTGACACAGTGGAAAGATGCCCATGTGTATGTCTATTTGTTTCTGGTATGTGCTCATGGCAGGTCCAATATGAGTTATGATATGGTGCTTCCACATTTACGTATAGATTCTCCATATGTAGCTTAATGAGGTTGTTCCAAATTTCTATCCACAAACCAAGCTCATACAAACTGAGAGTCTGCTAGTAGATTTCTGCTAGTCATTTCGGAGACCTGGGCAGACTAAAGTTTTATTGTCTTTGCTATTCATTAGATATCTATGTCAGGTGCAAATTTATCATCCAGACACTATGCTCAGAGTCGGACCTTTTTAGAGAGTTTCCCATCAATAGGCACACAACCTTGCTTTCAAAGCATTGCATGGTGAGACTTTAATTCTCAAACAGGGTAAACACAGTAGTCCACAGGATATTAAGAGCTAGAGATTAATTTGGGGCATGGTCTGGCTTTGCCCTGGAAGATGATGGGAGAACATGTATGGGAGATGGAACACTTAGTGTGGGATATGATGAAATAGAGTCAAATGTCATTTAGACAAAGCTGATACTAGACCTAGAAATGTGTATTCTTGAAAATGAACTATAAAATTTGTTCCTAAGATATGAATGGATTGAGAAAAGATATCAGGCAAAAAAGTCTCAAGCACTGTTGCTGAAGGATGATAAGCCCTTATGTTGGATTGGACCTGATGGAGATTGTTGGTGATCTTATTTAGCACAGTTTTATGAAATGGTGGCAGTCTAGTTAGGTCAGGCTTATGAAAGGTAGTGAGAAAATGGAGAGAAGGACTCTAGGTATCATGTTAAGTGTTTTGTTGGCCAAGCAAGCAGGGAAATGAGGTTGTGGCTGTAAAGGTGTTATGAACAAAAGAACATTTTTCCACCTACCCATTCATCCATCCATTATTTTATTATGTGTAATCATCCAACTGAAAGATAGGAGGTTATGTAACACATCAAGTCCTTGAACAATTCATAGAGAGTGGCAAAGCACGCAGAAATGGAACAGCTAATTTATTAGAACAGAAGGAAAGAATTACCAGGTAGGAAGATATTTTGAAGGTAGGAGAATAAGGGAGTATTCATCTAATTTCTTTTGTATGTCCAGTGAATTACATTAGGTCTTTAGAGGACAGTGAGAATGCTGGCCAGAAATGTTGTGGACTTAAGAAGGCAGAAAGGACATAAAGTAGTAATTTGGATATTAGGAAACAGATGAGAAGAGTTTGTGCAGTACCCATCAGTGTTGAGATCTATTTGAGATAGAATTCTAAATGCAGAAAGGGAATTGCTAGCATGCAGTGTGTTTTACTTCAGTCACATACAGCTGCTTTGAAGTTAGATCCAGCATATACTGAATCTTTTATGGAAATAGAGTTAGACAGAAATCTGAATTCTAAAGATAAGGAAATATGGCCTATCAAAAGTGTAGAACATAACCATGTTGTCCCCAGAGAGCAGCCTTTTATCAATGGCATCAGGTATAATTGTTGGCACACGGTGGTACAAAACTGCAGATAGACTTATAGTTGGCTTCATTATTGATTTCTTTCCTCTTATTGAAAACAGATTCTTTTCTAGTACAATATATCCTGATTATAGTTTCCCCCCTCTCTCTACTCTTTTCAGTTCCTCCCCCTCCCCTCCCCTCAAGATCCATTCCCTTCTGTCTCTCATTACTTCTTTTTCTTCAAAACAACAGACTTCTAAGAGATAACAACCATACATGAAAAAATAAAATAGTGTAAGATAAAGCAAAAATTATCATATCAATGTTAGACATGGCAACCCAACAGGAGGAAGAAAATCCCAAGAGTAGGCACAAAAGCCAGAGACCCACTCATTCTCACCATCAAGAGTACCATAAAAACCACTAAGCTCAAAACTATAATATATACTCAGAGGACCTGATGGAGACTCACATGGGCACTATGCTTGCTGCTTCAGTCTCTATAAGCTCATATGCACTGTGTTTAGTTAATTCTGAGGGCCATGTTTTCCTGGTATCCTCCATCCTCTCTGGTTCTTACAATCTTTTTGCCTCCTCTTCTGTGGGATTCCCTGAGTTAAGGGAGGGATTTGATGGAGACCTCTAATTTAGACTCTCTCTCCCCATAATGCCTGTCTGTGGGTCTCTGCATCTGTTCTCATCTGCTATTGGAGGAAGTCTCTTTGATGATTACTGGATAAGGCACTGATCTATGGGTTTAGCAGAATGTCATTAGAAGTAACTTTATTGATTATTTTTTTTAGGGCAGTCGAGTTTGGTTTTACCCTATGTCTCTGGGCTATCTAGTCTCTGGTTCTTGGTTACCCAAGCAGTGTCAGGTATGAGTTCCTTCTCATGGAGTGGTCCTTAATAAGACATTGGTTGGCTACATCTTCCAGTTCTCTGCCTCCATTGCCCTAGCATATTTTGCAAGCAGGATAGATTGTAGGTCAAAGGTTTTATGGTTGGATTTGTGTCCATGTTTTTCTTTTGATAGTCTGGAGTAACTTCCTGCACCAAACACTAGAATGTAGGTGTGAAGGCTCCATGTAGATACCTGATTAACTTCTCCATGCTCAATGAGTTGTTGGTTGTTGTCCTTGGCAATGGGGCATGTACTATCAGTTTGCAGAGAGAAACCCTTTGTCTTAGCAACAGCCTAGGTTGTTTGGGGATTTCCATGGGACCTCCTTGGCCAACAACTCAACTGAATGCAGCCCAATCCCAATACTGGAAAACTTACCTGTCTACAAGAGATGGCCAGTTGAAACTCTGTATCCCCCACATTACTAAGAGTCCTTGTTAGAATCACCTTCATATATTTCAGGAAGTTTCTACTGCATTAGGTTTCCATACCACCCCCAAATGACCCAACCAATTATAGCTGTCTCTTTCTGCACTCTCTCCCTCCACCCCATTTTCTCCCTACCTGATAACCCCATACTGTACTACTGTTCACACCCTCACCAATCTGCCCATAAAATCTAGTCTGCTTTCCCCTCCCAGAGGGATCCTTGTGTCCCCCTTGGATCCCTCCTTTCTACCTAATCTCTCTGGGTCTACAGATTGTGGCTTGGTTATTATTTACTTAACAGCTAATGTCCACTTATAAGTGAATACATGCCATATTTGTCTTTCTGGGTATAGGTTACCTCACTTAGGATGATTTTTTTTCTAGTTCTGTCCATTTGCCTGCAAATTTCATGATGTCTTAAAAAAAAGCAAGCAAGCAAGCAAGCAAACAAACAAACAAAAACTGCATAATACTCCATTGTGTAAATGTATCACATTTTCTTTATCTATCCTTTTGTTGTGGGACATCTAGGTTGTTTCCAGTTTCTGGCTATTATGAATAAGCTGAAATAAATATGGTTGAGCAAGTATTCTTGTGGTAGGATGGAGCATCATTTGTATTTATGCCCAAGAGTGGTATAGCTGGATCTTGAAGTAGATCGATCCTAACTTTCTGAGGAACCCCTATATTGACTTACATAATGGCGGTGCAAGTTTGCACTCCCACTAGCAATTGATGAGTATTCCCCTTATTCCACATTATCTCCAGCATGAGATGTCACTTGTGTTATTGATCTTAGCCGTTCTGAGAGGTGTAAGATGGAATCTTAAAGTAGTTTTGAGTTGCATTTCCCTGATGGCTAAGGATGTTGAACATTTCCTTAAGTGTTTCTTAGCTAGTTGTGTTTCCTTTAAAGATAATTCTGTTTTCATGTGTACCCTATTTTTAAATTGGATTGTTTGGTTTTTTGATATCTAGTTTCTCGACTTCTTGAGATTTTGGATATTAATCTTCTATCAGATGTAGAGTTGGTAAAAGTTTTTTCTGATTCTGTAGGCTGCTGCTTTGTCTGATTGATGATGTCCTTTGCCTTACAGAAGCTTTTCAGTTTCATAAGGTACCATTTATTAATTGTTGATCTTAGTGCCTAACTATTAATGCTCTGTTCAGAAATACATCTCCTGTGCCAATGCATTTAAAGCTATTCCCACTGTCTCCTGTACTAGGTTCAGTGTATCTGGTTTTATGTTGAGGTCTTTGATTTCCTTGGACTTGAGTTTGTGTGGGGTAATAGATGTGGATCTATTTGCATTCTTCTACATGCTGACATCCAGTTTGAGCCGCACAATTTGCTGAAGATTCTGTCTTTTTTTTCAGTGTGTATTTCTGGCTTCTTTATCAAAAGTCAGGTGTCTATATGTGTTTGGATTTATGTCTGCATCTTCAATTTGATTCCATTGACCAACCTGTTGTTTTATGTCAATACCATGCGGTTTTTGTTACAATAGCTCTGTAGTATCACTTTAAATCAGGGATGGTGATACGATACCTCCTGCAGTTCTTTTATTGTTCAGGATTGTTCTAGCTATCCTGTTTTTTTTTTTTTTTCCCAAATGAAGTTGAGATTTATTCTTTCAAAATCTTTGAAGAATTGTCTTGGGATTTTGATGGGGGATTGCATTTTGATCTGTAGACTGCTTATGATAGGACGGCTATTTTTACTATGTTAATCCTACTGATCCATGAGCATGGAAGATCTTTTTATCTTCTAATATCTTCTTTAATTTCTTTCTTCAAAGACAAAGTTTTTTTTTTTTTTTTTAATCACACAAGTCTTTCACTTGCTTTGTTAGCGTTACCCCAAGATATATTATTTGGAGCTATTGTGAAAGGTGTTGTTTTCCTGATTTCTTTCTCAGTCCATTAGTCATATATATATAGGAGGGCCACTGTTTTTTTTCAATTAATTTTCTATTCAGCCACTTTCCTGAAAGTGTTTAGCACAGCAACTGTTGAAGTTCTCTGGTGGAACTTTTTAGGGTCACTTATGTAAACTTTCATGTCATCCACAAATAATGATACTTTGACTTCTTCCTTTCAATGTGTATCCCTTTGATTTCCTTCAATTGTCTTATTATTGCACTAGCTAAGAATTCAGGTACTATACTAAATATATATGGAGAAAATGGACAACCTTGTCTTGTTCCTGATGTTAGTGGAATTGCTTTGAATTTCTCTCCATTTAATTTGATGGTGGCTATAGGCTTTCTGTAGATTGCCTTTATTATGTTTAGGCATGTCCCTTGTATCTTTATTATGAAAGTGTATTGAATTTTGTCAAAGGCCTTTTATGCATCTAATGAGATGATCATGTGGTTTTTGTTTTTCAGTTTATTTATATGGTCGATTACATTTACTGATTTTCATATATTGAACCATTCTTTATTTCTGAGATAAAGCCCACTTGATCATGGTGGATGATCTTTTTGATGTGTTCTTGGAGTCAGTTTGCAAGCATTTTATTGATTATTTTTACATCTGTGTTCAAAAAGAAGACTGATCTGTAATTTTCATTCTTTGTTAAATCTTTATATGGTTTGGGTATCAGGGGAACCATGGCCTCAGAAAAAGAACTGGGCAATGTTCCTTCTGTTTCTACCTTGTGGAATAATTTGAGGAGTATTGGTATTAACTCTTTTTTGAAAGTTTGGTTGAATTCTATGCTAAATCCATCTGATCCTGGCCCTTTTGTGGTTGGGAGACTTTTAATGACTTATTATATTTCACTAGGGGTTATAGATATATTTAAATTATTTGATCGTGCTTTTACTTTGGTAAGCGGTTGTTGAGAAAATTATGTTTCTTTTAGATTTTCCTATTTGGTGGAGCACAGGTTTTAAAAATATGTCCTATGAGTCTCTGGATTTCCTAGGTGTCTTTTGTTATGTCTCCTCTCTTGCTTCTGATTTTGTTAATTTGGATATTCTCTCTCCATCCTTTAGTTAGTTTGAATAAGGGGTTTGTTTGTCTATCTTGTTGATTTTCTCAAAGAACCAACTCTTTGTTTCATTGATTCTTTCTATTGTTTTCTTTTTTTCCATTTTATTGATTTCAGCTCTCAGTTTGATTATTTCTTGCAGTCTACTTCTCTTGGGTGCTTACTTCTTTTTGTTCTAGAGCTTTCAGATGTGCTGTTAAGTTGCTAATATGAGGTCTCTCCAATTTTTATATGTAGGCATTTAGTGCTGTGAATTTTTCTCTTAGCATCACTTTAATTGTGTTCGATAGATTTGGGTATATTGTGTATTCATTTTCATTGAATTCTAGAAATTTTAATTTTTTTTCTGTTTCTGTTTTGACCCATTTTTCATTCAGTACAGAGTTGTTCAGTTTCCATGAGTTTGTAAGCTTTCTATTGTTTCTGTTGTTGATATCCAGCTTTAATCCATGGTGGTCAGATAAGATGCAGGGAGTTATTTCAATTTTTTTGTATCTGTTGAGACTGCTTTGTGTCCAAGTATGTGGTCAATTATGGAGAAATATCCGTGGGGTGAAGAGAAGAAAGTGTATTCTTTTGTGTTTGGGAGAAATGTTCAGTAAATATATGTTAGGTCCATTTGGTTTATAATGTCTGTCAGAGCCAGCATGTCTGTTCAGTTCTGTCCTGATGACTTGTCTGTTGGTGACTTTTCAGTATGTGAGGCTCAATATGTGATTTAAGGTGTAGTAGTGTTTCTTTAACAAACTTGGGTATCCTTGTGTTTGGGGCATAGATGTTAAGAATTGAAATGTCATTGTGGTGCATGTTTCCTTTGATTAGTAAGTATATCGTGTCCTTCCTTATTGCTTTTGATTGTTTTGGTTTGAGGTATAATTTTTTAGATATTAAAATGACTGTACCAGCTTGCTTCTTAGGTCCATTTGTTTGGAATATTATTTTCCAAGCCTTTACCCTGAGGTAATGTCTATCCTTAATGTTGAGGTGTGTTTCTTGGATACAGCAGAGGAATGGACCCTGTTTTGGCACCCGTTATGTTAGTCTATGTCTTTTTATTGGGGAATTGAGATGATTGATATTTAGAGATACCCATGACCAGTGATCGTTGATTATTGTTATTCTGTTGTTGTTAGTATGAGTGTGTGCATGCGTACGTGAGTGCGTGCGTGTGCATGTGCGTGTGCGTGTGCGTGTGCGTGTGTGTGTGTGTGTGTGTGTGTGTGTGTGTTTCCCTTCTTTTGATTTTGTTGGCATGAGATTATTTATTTCCTGTGTTTACATGGGTGTAGTTAACCCCCATAGGTTGGAGTTTTTCTTCTAGCACCTTCTTTAGGGCTGAATTTATAGATAGATATGAAATTTGAATTTATCATGGAATATCTTATTTTTTCCATCTGTGGTGACTGAATATTTTGCTGGGTATGGAAGTCTGGGCTGGCATCTGTGGTCTATTAGAGTCTACAGCACATCTGTCTAGGCCCTTCTGGCTTTTAGAGTCTCCATTGAGAAGTCAGGTGTAATTCTAATAGGTCTGTCTTTATATGTTGCTTGATTTTTTCCCCCAGTTTTAATTTTCTTTGTTCTGTATGTTTAGTGTTTTGGTTACTATGTGGTAAGGGGACTTTCTTTTCTGATCCAGTCTATTTGGTGTTCTGTAAGCTTCTTGTACCTTTGTAGGCATCTCCTTGTTTAGGTTACCAGAATTTTCTTCTATGATTTTTAAAAACATTTTCTGGGCCGTTCAGCTGGGTTTCTTCTCCATCCTCTATACCTATTATTATTAGGTTTGTTCTTTTTCTAGTGTCCTAGATTTTCGGGATGTTTTTTGTGTCAGGAGTTTTTTTTTTAGATTTAACATTTTCTGTGAGCAATGTAGCCATTTCTTCTATCATATCTTCATCACTTGGGATTCTCTCTTCGATCTTTTATATTCTGTTGGTGAAGCTTGCCTTTGTGCTCTCTGTTTGAATTCCTAAATTTTTCATTTCCAGAATTCCCTCACTTTGGGTCTTCTTTATTGATTCTATTTCCAATGTCAGGTCTTGAATATTTTTATTTCTTTACAGTGTTTGGTTTTCTTGGATTTCTTTAAGGGATTTATTCATTTCCTCTTTAAGGATCTCTATCATATTCATCAAGGCTGTTTTAAGGTGTTTTTCTTGTGCTTTGGCTATGTTGGGATATTGAGGACCTGCTGTAGTGGAAGAGCTGGACTATAATGAAGACATATTTCCCTGGCTGTTATTGTGTTTTATCCTGCCATTTAGGCATCTGGCATTGGGATGAGTATAAGTCTAGGTGCTGATTTCTGGATTTGTCTTTGTTGGGTGGGTATTTTGTCCCTTGGTTTCTGTTTCCTCTCTGGATTTTTGCATAGGGTGATGGCTATGTGTTGTTTGTTTTCAGCTGGTGTGCTCATAAGAAATACCTGCTGATGTTGGAGGCTGGGATACTGGGATGAGTTAGGGGAAGGAAGGTTGGGGGAGAAGAGCACTGTGATCCATTGGAGATGGGATCAGAGAGGAAAGGGAGACCACAGCAGCTACAGAGCTGGGGATGGGACTTGGGGATTGGATCTCAGGAGCAGTAGTAGAGGTGTGGGTCTGCCTTCAGCCTACTTGTTGCCCTGGAAGGAGTTGTGCTTGGATTAATAGGGGGTGCCTGCTGGGGTTGGGGGCTGGGACAAGCAGAGGGTTGTGGGAGGGAGATTGGAAGGGGAAGATCTGTGGGATCCACAAGAGATGGGAGCAGGGATAGGTCAGGGAAGGCTGCCACAGGCGTTCTGCTGCAGAGCTGGGCATGGGACTTAGGGGTTGGATCTGGGGGAAGAGAGGGAGAAGAGAAGGTCTTTGAGTAGCCTACTTGGTTTTCTGGCAGGTATGGCCTGTGGTTTAGCAAGGAGTGCATGCTGGGTGTGGGGAAGGAGGTTAGGATGGGATGAGATCTACAGGACATATGGGCAGAGGGTTAGAGGGCTTCAGTGGTGCTCTGATGCTGCGCTAGTGACAAGACTGAGGGCTTAGGTCTAGGGAAACAGAGAGAGGAGAGGGTCTGCAGGCAGCCTTTCCTTTTTGACTTCTTTTCTTTCCTTTTCTCTTTCTTCCTTTCTTTCTTCCTTCCTTCCTTCCTTCCTTCCTTCCTTCCTTCCTTCCTTCCTTCCTTCCTCCCTCCCTCCCTCCCTCCCTCTCTCTCTCTCTCCCTCCCTCCTTCCCTCCCTTCCTTTCTTCCTTCCTTCCCTCCTTCCCTCCCTCCCTCCCTCCCTTCCTTTTCTTTCTTTCTTTCTTTCTTTCTTTCTTTCTTTCTTTCTTTCTTTCTTTCTTTCTTTCTTTCTTTCTTTCATTTTTTCATTTTTTTTTCAAGACAGGATTTCTCTGTGTAACTGTCCTGGCTGTCCTGCAACTTGCTTTGTAGACCCGGCTGTCTGTCCTTTAATTCACTGATATCTGTCTGCCTCTGCTTCCCAAGTGCTGGGATTAAAGGTGCGCACCACCATTGCCTGGCTGAATGGCTGATTTCTAATTCTTTTACCTGTGCTGGAGAAGGATGATCACTCTTTGGGCACCCTGAGGAAATTAATATTTAAAAATGAAGGAAAGAAGGATTTTACTTGTTATTATTCATTTTAATTAAAGTTTTTGTTAGCAATTTCCTGTATGCATATAATGAGATTTGGTCAATTTTGTCCGCACATGACTTTCTTTCACACCCCGCCCCACATTGAAATGGCCCTTTCCAATAAGTCCTATTCCTAACTTTGATGTATTTTCTGTGTTCATGACCCACTGAGGTAAAATGTTGTTGTTTTCACATGCTTGGTTGGGAGGTTATTTCCTGGAGCATAGGCAGCTTCTCAGTGGCTGTACCACTGGAGAAAATGACACTCTGTCCCCTGAAACCATTAATTGCTCCTAGTCGCTCATGGAGGTGTGGGTCCTCCCAAGCCCCTCTCCCACATGTGATAGAATGTTGTCTGAGTTAAGGTTTTATTGCTGTGAAGAGATACCACGACTAGGGCAACTCTTACAAAGTAAAACATTTAGTTGGGGTGACTTGCTTACAGTTTCAGAGGCTCAGTCCATTATCATCTTGGTGGGGAACGTGCTGTCATGCAGGCAGACATGGTGCTGGAGAAATAGCTGAGAGTCCTGTATCTTGCAGGGAAAAGTAAGTTGACTGGAAGTCACACTGCAGGAAGCTTGAGCAAAAGAGACCTCAAAGCCCACCCCCACAGTCACGCACTTCCTCCGACAAGGCCACACCTCCTAATAGTGCCACTCCCTTTGAGGGGCATTTTCTTTGCAACCATCACAAACATTAATGGCCTAATCTTGTGGAGTGAGTTGATGAGAGAAACTGACATGTCCAGAAGACAGTGTTTCACAGTACTATTACTCTGGCTCTTAATTCTTGCCAGGCCCTCTTAGGAAATGTTCTCTGCCTTGGAGAGGTTGATGTACGGGTACCATTTAGAGTTTAGGACTCAACAGTCACTTCTTCTCAGCCTTTTGATCAGTTAGGAGTCTCATGAGCCACTTCCCACTGTAAAAAGCAACTTTTCTGGAGAAGGTGGTGAGCACTCTTAATCAAGGGGTATAAATATTATTTAGAAGGCAGTTTGACCACATGTCCATTTAGCAAAACAACTGTAATAGAGTTCTCCCTGGGCCTATGAGCTCATAGCCACAGGCTCTTGACCAGGTTTACGGTATTGAGCATGAGTTTCCTCCTAATGGAACGGCCTCTAATCTAGTCAGCAGGTGGTTGTTTACTTCCATAATTATGCCACTTTTCCACCTGTGGGCATATTTTGTCAGGCACGTTGTTAATGTAGTTCATGGGGTCCCTGCCTGGTTATATCTGGTGAATTTTCCCCTCCCAACAGCTTGCATAGAAACCTCTGGCACTGTGAAAGCTGGTCAGAGTGAAGAAAACTCTACCTCAGTTCCAGTTTGATTTTTCTGTATCCCACACTTAAAGTATGTGCGGCTTTCAACTATGGGATCTTAGCATTTAGTCCCGGTGGGAAACCCAGAACAATGGCAGTAGCCTGCATTGTCTTGGGGGCCTCTGAGACATCCTTGAGCAACTTGCAGAAAGGTATCCCACACCAGATACTAGAATTTCTATTGAAGAACTTTTGGGAGGAGCATTAGCCACCTGCCAGATGCCCCTGTTATGTCTTTTTTAATATGCTCACAAAATAGTAAGTTTGCATAAGGGTTTTTCACATGTCTGCAGTTTTGGTTAGCTCTTCCCCCACCCTCTTCCCTGCTTTCCAACGCCAGTGTTCTATTCTTTTTTTTTTTTTTTTTTTTTTTGGTTTTTCGAGACAGGGTTTCTCTGTGTAGCTTTGCGCCTTTCCTGGGACTCACTTGGTAGTCCAGGCTGGCCTCGAACTCACAGAGATCCGCCTGGCTCTGCCTCCCGAGTGCTGGGATTAAAGGCGTGCGCCACCACCGCCCGGCTCTATTCTTTACTTTCATGTCTCATGTGTGCTGCTGTTCCCCTTCCCCAAGGCCTCTGCTTCACCCTACCAGCCTCTGCATAGCTTCCTGGCGGCTTCCATGGGCACTCCAAGTTAAAGACCAACCCTAGTCAGGGAATTCAAAACTAGGATTTGCATATGAAAAAGGACGCGTGGTGTTTGTCTTTTTAGGTCAGGGTTATCTCAGCCAGTATAATATTTTCCAGTTCCGTTCATTTACTTGCAAATTTCCCAACTTCACTTTTTTCTTTATAGCTTAATAAAAGTCTGTTGTGTGTGTGTGTGTGTGTGTGTGTGTGTGTGTAAATATGTATCTACTATAGTTTTATTATTTTTTTGTTAGTTAATGGATGTCTAGGTTGGTTCTGTTTCCTAGATGTTGTGAATGGAACAGCAGGGCACATGGATGAGAAAATATCTCTGCCATAGAATATAGAGTCTTTTGGGTATATGGTCCGGTGTGGTGTACTTGTATCACATGACAGACCTATGTTTAGCTTGTTGAGAAAGGTCCACACTGATTGCTATAGTGGCTGTACAAGTTTACATTCCTACCCACAGTGAATAGAGTTCCTCTTTCCCCACATTCTCTCTAGCATCTGTTGCCAATCGTCTTCTTGGTTGTAACTCAGGTGAGAAGGAATCTCAAAATAGTTTTAGTTTGTATCTCCCTGATGTCTAAGGAGATTGATCAGTTTAAAAAAATACTTATTAGCCATTTGTATGTCTTCAGAGAACTCTGTTCAGTTCTATAGCTCCTTCTTTTTATTTTCTTCCTTAATTTTTCTTGATGTTTAGCCTTTTGAGTTGTTTGTATATTCTAGATATTAATTAAGGAGGATTATATTGATCTTGAAAGAGTTGAATAAATCCTGTATCAGAAAATGCCTTGTGCTGGCTAGCTTTATGTCAACTTGACACAAGCTAGAGTCATCTGTGAGGCAGGAATCTCAACTGAGAAAATATCTTCATAAGATTCAGCTGTAAGGCATTTTCTTAATTAGTGATTGATGGGGAAGCACCCAGCCCAATATGGGTGGGTGGTTCTAGTCCTGGGCTGGTGCTCCTGGGTTCTATAAGAACACAGACTGAGCAATCCACAGGAAGCAAGCCAATAAGCAGCACCCCTCTGTGACCTCTGCATCAGCTCCTGCCTCCAGGCTCAGGCCCTGTTTGAGTTCCTGTCCTGACTTCCTTCTGCAGTGGATTATGATGCAAGAGTGTAAGTTAATTAACTCTTTTCTCCCCAACTTGCTTTTGGTCATGGTGTTTCATCACAGTAATATTAACCCTAACTAGGGCACCCCCCTATACTTCAAGTCGTATTGAAGAAGTATTTTCTCTCTCTTTATAGATAAGTAACAGGGGATGTACACAGAGATAGACAGTGAACAGGTGAGTTCACTGGTGCTTAATAAACATGACTGAAAACAAAGTCTGCACTCCTTTCTTTCAGGGGTTTTTGGTTTTTTTCCCTGTTGAGCTCCATATTATTTCTACAATGTTTTCGTTTTGCTGACTCCAAAAGACTAAAGGTGATAACAGAAGCATTTATAATTACTGTAAGGATTGTTGTTTCAACATAATAACGTGAGATTGGTAAGTATAGTTTGCTTATATAAATACACAACGGGGGATTTTCTCTCTCAACATGCAACCCAGAAAAGGGAATTGTGAAAAGCTAACAATGAACATTTTCTGTCTCTGTGGTTCTGCCCCACTTGCATTTCGGTTGCTGTGGTGGAAAGCGATGTAAGAGGAAAGGTGCTGCTTTTAGCTCACAATTCCAGGTTACAGCCTGCCATTGAAGGCAAATCAGGGCAGGAACTTAAAACAATTAGTCACATCCATAGTCAAGAGCAGAGAGAAAATACATGCACACATGCCCACTGTTCAGTTCACTTTCTCTATTCTTATGCAACTCAGGACCCAGACCTAGGAAATCATACTGCCCACTTTTAGGCTGGATCTTTCCACTTCAATTAACATAATCAAAACAATGCCTGACTGAAGTGCTCATGGGCCAGTCTCATCTCCGCAATCCCTAATTGACACTCTTCTCCCCCCCTCCCCCTGTGATTCTGGGCTGTTTTAAGCTGACAATGAAAAAATAACCATCATAGGTCCTTTCCTTTTCCTTCCTTCTTTCTTTCCTTCCTTCCTTCCTTCTTTCCTTCCTTCTTTCTTTCCTTCCTTCCTTCTTTCTTTCCTTCCTTCCTTCCTTCTTCCCTTCCTTCCTTCCTTCTTTCCTTCCTTCCTTCCTTCCTCCCTTCCTTCCTTCCTCCCTTCCTCTCTTCCTTCCTTCTCTCTCTCTCTCTCTTTCTTGTTTGATGAATTCCTTATTATTTTATGTTTGACTTTTAATTTTTATGGAATAATTAGTCCTAGAAATTTAAATGAAAAAGACTATGGGCACAAATATAAATGCTATCCAGATCAAAACATAAGATTTGTAATATGATTGTTACTCTATGGTCACATTCCACCACCTCCTCTTTTTGTCTTAGAAGTAGCCATCCTATTGCTTGTGGTTTTAGCATGTGTGTATATCATGTGTTATCTGCAAAACGCCATTGTTAGTTGTGAAAGAATGACTATGAAAGAGCAGACTGTTTTAGTAATATGACAAAAATGATTTTGATCTGGATTCACCACTCTAAGACACATACTTAGGAGTGGAGTTATATGGTTGTGTGTTAAACTCACCTTTTATACATTTCTAAACTGTTTCCCACAGCGTTTGCATACGCTTAGATTCTCACCAACAGTTCTGAGTTCTTTTAATAAATTTAAATTAATTAATTATTTTATGTGTATGAGTGTTTTGCTTATATATGTGTTTATATACCACATGTGCCTAGTGCTTACAGAGGACAGAATAAGGCACAGAATAGATCCCCTGGCTCTGGAGTTACAGATAATTGTGAGCTGTTATGTGGGTTGTGGTGATATTATGTTCCCCAAAATATTATACACTCTAATAAATTTATCTGGGGTCAGAGAACAGAACAGCCACTAGATATAGAGGCTGGAAAATGGTGGCACACATGCCTTTAATCCTACCACTTGGGAGGCAGAGATCCATCCGGATTTCTGTGAGTTCAAAGCCACACTGGAAACAGCCAGGCAGGGGACTCACGCCTTTAATCCCAGGAAGTGATGGCAGAAGCAGAAAGGTATGTAAGGCGTGAGGACCAAGAACTAGAGGCTGGTTAAGCTTTTGGAGCAGTACAGTTCAGCTGAGAGGCATCCAGTCTGAGAAAACAGGATCAGCTGAGGAATTGGCCAGGTGAGGCTTTAGGTTTGATTTTATTAATACGACTCTTTAAGATTCATGCTACAGTGGGTGCTGAAATTCAAACCCAGGTCCTCTGGAAGAACAGCTAGTGCTCTTAACTGCTGAGCTGTCTCTCTAGCTCTGAGTTCTTAGATTTTCATATTAAACAAGTTCTTGGGATTACTAGTCCTTTAAATATGCTCCTTTGATATGATGGGTTTATATCATGTCTCATTGTAGTTTTAATTTTTATTTCCATGATTACTAGCAAAGGGGAACCTTTTTAAAAAAATACATTTTCTTATCATTCAGAGATTATTTATCTTTTATATATTGTCTGAGAATTTCATACTTGAATATAATGTTTTGATCATATCTGTCCCCTGTTCCCTCCCTGCCAACTCCTACCTGTGTCTTCTACCATTTTTCACTTCCAGGCTTATGTTTTTAAATGCTCTGAATCCACTTAGTTCCTCTGGTTTGTCAGGGGTCACATCCTAAGACAGTAGATACTCTTCCCCCAGTAGCCATCAATTTCAGTAGTTCTCAGCTGAGGGTGGGACTTTGTGAGCCCTTCCCTCATGCGTCCAAATCCCAGTGAGCTGGGATTTTGCTGTCTTGATCTTCTTGTGTGTTTAGTCACAGTTACTGTGAGTTCATGTGAACAATGTCATGACCAGAAAATAACTATTTCATAGCAGTTCCATTTATGTTTTTTTATGAATGATTATTGTGTTACATCCAGTTTTGTCTTTTAAATTTTATTTTTCTATATATTAATTATTTTCTTGATATATTTTCATATATATTTTGCTTATATTCTTTTCTCTCTAGCTCCCTCACCTCTCTGTGCCTCCTAACCACCCAACTTTATGTTAGCTCTCTTTCTTTCTTCCTTTTTTTTTTTTTTAAAGACAGGGTTTCTCTGTGTAGTTTTGGTGTCTGTCCTTGATCTTGCTCTGTAGACCAGGCTGGCCTTGAACTCAGAGATCTGCCTGGCTCTGCCTCCTGAGTGCTGGGATTAAAGGCATGTAAAACAAACAAACAAAAACAAAAAAAACAACCAAAAACCAAAAAACAAATCCCAAACCAAAACCAACACAAAGCAAAAAAAGCACACATACACACTCTCACATACACACACATACATATACAACACATGTACACACATTCACACACACATAACACACACTCACAGACACACACACACACACACACACACACACACACACACACACACACACACCATGGAGTCTGTTTTATGTTGTCTAACTACTCCTGAGCATGAGGCCCACCCTGGACTGTGGTTGATAGATCCAGTGTCATACCATTGAGGAAAACTAATTTTTCCTCTCCAAATAGCTATCAATTACAAATAACCTCTTGGTTAGAGGTAGGACTTTGTGTCCATTTTGTCTGCTCTCTGCTGAGATTGCATTTGAACTTGTGCAGGTCTTGCTCATGCTGTCACAACCTCTGTGAGTTCATGAGTGCATCAGTTCTGTTGTGTCTAAAAAATGCCATTTCCTTAGAGTTGTCCCCTACCTCTGGCTCTCAGTCTGTTTGCTTCCTTTTCCTGTTGGAAGCTATATTAATCACCATTTACTACACAAAAGAAGCTTCTCAATGAGGCTTGAGAGATGCACTGATATAATATATAATATATAACACACGACATATGATATATAATATAAAATATATAATATAATATATATATATAATGTATATAAAATGAGGGTATAAAGAAAACAACTTAGTGGGCAGTGTATTACTATCTGTAGGTAGCAGAATAATAGTACTAGGTTCTTTTGTAGGGCCTGTGACCTAGCCAACTATTTTTTTTCCCAGTTAATAGTGCCGGGTATGGCATGCACCTTATGGATCAGGCCTTAAATACAATCAAAAAGTGATTGGTTACTCCCATAACATTTCTTGTCATTATTGTATCAGTGGGCATATTCTGCCTGACCTCTTGCTATTGTAGCTCACGGGTTCACAGCTGGGAAGACAAATGGTGACTTTCCTTCCCCAGTAGCATGCATAGAACCTTCTGGCACTATGAAAGCTAGCCAGTAAGAATGAAACTTCCCAGCTGGTGCTAGCTTAATTCTCCATGTCTTATCCCTCAGGTATGTGTCTGGTGTCTTCAGCAACAGGGTCTTACCATCAAATTCTGGAGAGTAATAAAGAGCAATACCAATAGCCTATAATGCTTAGGGGGGATATCTATGAGTCCTCACTAACCGACAGCTCAAAAACAGGTAACAACCCATACCTGGCACTGGTTTGATAGCCATAGTGTCCAGCGGAAGCATTGTCTTCCCCATTGTAGGTAACTTAGTTTAAGCCCCTTTTATATGTATGTATGTATGTATTCTATATTCAGTAGTAAGTTTCCATATAGTGTTTTCAAAAGTCCTTAGTATTAGTTATCCTTCTCCAAACTCCCTCCTCTACCCTGTCCTGTCCTCCTTCATCCTATTTATTCCTTTCTGTTCCATTGTTCTCCCTTTCCTCTTCTTTCCAACCATGTTATATTCCCTTTCCTTGAAGTCTACCTCAGTATATTTTGGGTTTGTTCTTTCTTTCTCTCTTTCTTTCTTTCTTTCTTTCTTTCTTTCTTTCTTTCTTTCTTTCTTTCTTTCTTTCTTTCTTTCTTTCTTCCTTCCTTCCTTCCTTCCTTCCTTCCTTCCTTCCTTCCTTCCTTCCTTCCTTTCTTTCTTTCTTTCTTTCTTTCTTTCTTTCTTTCTTTCTTTTCCTTTCAGTGTTTTCTAATTTGAGGTTACATCTCTTCTTAGAACTCTAGGATGGATATCTTTTTTTTCTCCCAGGACAAATGCTAAGTTCCTTGTCACAATATAGAAATCTCTTCCTAGTCTGTCTTCTGCTATGATGTCTGTGCCAGTTAGCTTTTGTTAACACAAACCTGGACATATCTGGGAAGAAGGGATCTTACTTGAGAGAATGTCTCCATAAGATTTGAGTCAGGTACATGGTTATAGGAAGTATTTAACATATCCAGCAGCTTGTGACTAGAGAGATTGATCAGTGGTTAAGAATATTGAATGCTTTTCTAGAGGACTCATGTTCAATTCCTAGTATCCACATGGAAGTTCACAACTGTCTATAACTCCAGATCCAAGGGATATAATGCCCTCTTTTGGCTTCTACAGGCACTGCACTAGGCACACACACACGGTGTACAGATATATACATAGGCAGAAACATCCATACACATAAAAATGAATAAATAAACATTAAAAAAGAGAATTAAAAAACATTAGAAAAACAACAACAAAGAGTCTTCTGTCCCCCCCCCCCCAGGACCTGAGTTTGATTCCTAGCACCCACATAATGACTAACTAACATCTGTAATTCCAGGTAATCCAATACTATCTTCTGGTCTCTATGGGCACATTCATGTTGTGTTTACCTACAAACAGGAAAAATATTCAGACACATAAAATAAAGTAAATAATTTAAAGTATCTAGCAATTAGTGTAACATTACATGCCCTAATTAGAATGGATGCTAAATCAACAGACACTAGCCGTAAAGATAAAGCTAGCCGATACAAAGAATGGGCTCTTTCTTGGAACCTCAAGAGGGATTACGAACGTTCTGACCTTTGCCCCAGACTTCCAGACACCAGAAGCTGATAACATATACCAAAGGTGGCATAGAGCTGAACTATGCGTGCGTGCGTGTGTGTACACACACACACTTAAACACACGCCTCACTATGTAGCCCTGGCTGGCCTCTAAGACAGACTAAAGGCATATATCACTACTTGACCTCCTTTTGTTTATATTTTTGTTTCTGAAGCCGTCTTGCTTTATGACCCAAGCTGCTCTTGAGCTCACTGTGTTGCTAAGGCTGCCCTCAAAGGCATGACCTTCCTGCCTGATCCTCACAAGGGCTGAAATTTCAGGCATGTTTCACTATGTCCAAATCACTGATACAATTTTATTACAAAAATGTTTAGTTTACTTGGAATTCATTTTTATGTAAAGAATAAGACAAATATATCTTTCTCTTGCCAAATGACTTGTCAGCGATCCCTATAGCATTTATGGAGGCATCTATTTTTTTAGGAGTTCTGATACTTAAAGGTATGGGAATTGCAAGATAGAAATTTATTTTCTGAGTAATAATATTCAACCATGACGCAGTGTGTGGAGTGATGCAATATGGAAGATAAAGAAAAGAATGGTTGCTTCTTTGGGGGAGATCCTGAACACTTTTTTTTTCATGGATTTTAAAGAAGGTCTAAGCTCTTTGATAGCCATTCCTGAAAAGGGTGGAGACTACATGCCCGGTTCTGGAATCTAGATCGGACTTTCTGGCTGATTTCCAATAAGTAGGAGCGGCAAACAGGGATGTCTCTTGTGAGAGACAGACATTGCAGTTCCAGTTGAAAAGGGAAGGGACGTGTTTTAAAAGAGCTTATTACACATCAATAATGCCTCTGAAGAGAAAGAAGAATTTGTGTTGGCTCTTGAAGGACCAACTTTAACTTTTAGCAAAGAAACTGGAGAAGACACCATAATCATAATACATGGCATGTTCAAAGTCACAAAAAATTCTAATTCGCCTAGGATCAAGTTTTGAAACTAATGAGTTTAACAAGACCAGAGGCTATTACAGTCAGCGAGTACTCACAGGACTTGAGGGTAAAGCTGCAAAGGTCTTTTGCAAAATTAAGATGCTCACTTTGTCCTGAAAGCCATTCAGAAGCAAAGGGCTATTTTGTTGTTGTTGGGTAGTCCTTGAGTTCAAATCCAGAGCTTCTTCCATGCTAGGCAAGGACTCTACCACTGAGCCCTACTCCCAACCCTCTTTTTGATTGATTGGTTGGCTCATTAATTCAGATAAGGTCTCATTAAGTAGGGCAGACTGGCTTTGAACTTGCAATTACTTCTGATTCGGCCTCCATAGATACTGTAATTACTTGAGATTATGAATCTATGCCACCAGGGCTGGATCAAAATCCTGTTTATACGTGGAAGTAAATCCCACTAGTTTTCCCAAGGGTAATTGCTATTTTTGTTTGTTTTCTGATACTGGGAATTGAGCCTAGGGTCTTGTGTATGCTACACAATGCTCTATCATTCAGCCACACATTCTCAGCTATAATAAGCATGAAGTATGATGAGATTTTAGTTGAAAAAAACCCACTGTATATATATATAATATATATATGTTACAATATAATATATATTATGTATATATACATATACATAATATATATACAATATAATATAGTCTGACCGGGTAGTTTGTAAAGAGACTGAAAATGATGCTGTCCCATGGTGGTGATGAATTTTATACAATCTCCATCAGAAGAGAGAAAACAGTTTTTAAAATAACACTGAGGGTTGAGAGCTGTGTTACACAAGTGGACCAAAGAGACTTCAACGAGTTCTGACAAACATTGGTATTAGGCAGCATACCAAAAGTATGTGCTATTTTAGCGAATGAGCATAATGAATGGACAGAATTATGTGGAGAAAATACAATTTGGAAGAACTCAGAGCATTATGTTAAATTCTACGGTCCCTTCAATACTTGAGAAGGCTTCTAACAGAGGCATGCTACGGTCAACGTTGTAAGCATTCTGAGATACCTGGAACGTGAGAGTCAGGTGAGAAAGTTGGAAAGACTTTTCCTGTTCTGACATGACAGATGTGTGAGGAAAATGGTCAGGAAACACATGGTTCAGTCAGGAACACAGACTTCTGCTGAACATCTTGTTTGTACTTGTTCTGTTAGGAGTCCATCTTCACAGGATTCTAAGAAGTAGGATTTTCTGTATTTCAAGAGTTCTAAATGCAGGAGGGGGTGGGGACGGAGTAGGATGATAGAATTTCCTGTCGCCTGAACTCACTTCTTCGTGCCTGCTACACCCTGCTTCCCAGCTGATGCACACCAGGCCCCTGAGATGAGGTGGGTGTGAGGCAGTTGGAAAACAACCTCGGTTACCCTCGCATGTCCTTTCCACCATCCCTATCTACCTACCTGCTCCATCCTGGAAAATCACTGTCTCAGTGCCACTACTTAAGGCCACAAGCATAATTCTTCTGCACCGATTGAGACATGCAGTTAAGTCTTTAGGAATTTATGTTGTAGAAAGTCTTTTTGAGCTGGAAACTGCAGTCTTTGGTGCCTCAGGATGTCTGCCAGAGGTTTTCGTTTGACTCCACTGCTGTCTGAAATAGGGTTTACCCGTCCTTGTGAAAACACAGAGACCAAGGGCACGTACAAATGTTTTCCTGGTTGTCCTAGGAACCCTAAGTGTGTGCCTCTGCTAGAGCAACTGCATTCTCACTGAGGCAGCACAGAGCAGAGTGCATTGGATGCTGAACATTCCGGCTCATCCAGCTAAGGGACATGTATTAGCATTTAACTCATAGGGTGCTCTTAGAGACTCAGGCTAGGACTTTTTGATGCAAGCTGCTGTTACACAGACATTTTCCTTGTTTTATTAAATGCAGTTAATAAGATTATGCCTTATTATAGTTCTTTTGGTCACTTAGTACTCTGGTTTGAGTATATAAATCTCAGATACTTAATCTCTCTCTCGGACATATACACACAGCACACACACACACACACACACACACACACACATTTTTCTAATGGGAAAAATATCCCAAGTTTTGATATTTCTTTATAATGACAGTGCCATTCAGAGCTCTTCAATGAGATAGACAGAAAAATAAGATAAAATTAAGCTTATTTCCATTCTACCAATTCATATATATTTATTTATATAATATATACATATATATATATATTTAAATTTCAAACATGCAACCTATGTTGGTCATATATGTCTTCCACTCCAGCTTTCCCTGATCCCCAACACACCTCCTTCCCCACCTTTATTTCATTTAAAAAAATGCATTAAGTCTAGTTAGTACTGCCCAAATGTGCATTGTATGAGGTCCTCCACTGAAGCATAGGCAACCACCAGTGGCTTTCCCAAGATTTATTTTATTTTAAATTATTATGTATGTAAGTGTGTGTCTATATTTGAGTGTGTGCACATGAGTGCAAGTACCTGCAGAGGATAAGGAAAGGCCAACAGAGCCCATGGAGTTGGAGTAACAGCTGGTTATGAACTGGCATGTTTGTTTCTGGGAACTGAACTCAGGACAATACTTGCTGTCAACAGCTGAGTCATCTTTCTAACCCCAATTCATTGATTTATTCTTTGTTTTAAAAGTTAGTATTGACTGGGCAGTGGTGGCACACACCTTCAATCCCAGCACTCAGGAGGCAGAGCCAGGCAGATCTTTGTGAGTTCAAGGCCAGCCTGGTCTACAGAGTGAGATCCAGGATAGACACCAAAACTACACAGAGAAAACCTGGCTCAGCAGCAGCAACAACAACAACAAAACAAACAAAAAAGTTAGTATGTGAAATAATGGGGCTCGTTATAACGATTCACACATATGTGTCATTAAACTGTGTCTTAATTTGCGCCCTTCCCCACATGTTAATGAATTTAAATAATAGTTTGCAGTATGCCGTTTTTTTTGGGAAAGCATCAAATATTTCATATTGTGCTTTATGTAAGGGAAGAGAGGAGAGCACTGGAAGCAGTCACTTGAGTCAGGCTGAGCTGGAGTGTGCTTCAGAGAGACCACAGGTTTCCATTTGTTAATAGTGTTCTGTAGAGCTGGCAGATTGCCAGGACTTGTTTGAAGTCATGACTCAGAATGCATTTTAATGCTGTCCTCTCAACATTTAGTTAATTGAGGCATAGGATTTTTTTTTTTTTTTTGGAGCCTTTCACTGGCTGAACGTGGAAGGGACACACATTACTACTTCTCACACTTTCTTTGGTCAGAATTACTAACAGCTTACTACGGCCAGTGGGACGAGGATTGTGAAGTACATGGTGGTTGGTGAGATCTGTTGGTAGGTCTGTGCTTCAGATGTTACAGCATTATGACCAAGATAACGGAATAAAAGAGAGAGACATTTGCAGAGCCAACAACTTAGATTTGTTTCCTGTGTGTGTGTGTGTGTGTGTGTGTGTGTGTGTGTGTGTGTGTGTACGTACGTGTACGTGCATTTGTTCCTGTAGGTGCGTGCACAAGCCCGAGGTTGATGTCTAGTGTTTTTCTTTGAACTTCTGGTCTTCACATGCTGGTGCACTGGCATACACACGTGCTTTTAGCAGGTGTTTTCAGGACAATTCTCTTTCCAGCCTCAGCCATCTAGGCCACACTTTCATTTTCTGGTGTTATAATTTTCCACTTGTGATCTTCAAGGTCACCATGGATACCAGAACCCAACACTGTGTGGAGAAAGCAGTGATTACTGAAACCTTTTGTTCTGGAAGCAATCTGTGTTCGTTTATATTACATGGACCTGAACTATTACATCGTTCCAGTTAGAGGGAGGTCCTTTGTACTGGGAAATTATACTCATGCTCCTGAATAAACACATGCCTGGTACAACAGCCTCTGTGCTGTCCCAGATCACTCCCTGGCTAGCTACCGTGGTTGTATTAGTTAGCTCAGGAAGCATTATGACATTTCCTATAGCTGATAAGGGACAAGCTGATATGACAGCCAAAGTGAAGAATAGGAAGTGTCCCTGTCCTGTGATAAGGGAAGGGCCTTCCTTAGATGAATGAGCCTGCTAAGAAGCTACTGTATGGAATTGCATGTTACTAAATTTTGTGCCTAGCACATGGGTTTTCAAGGAGAATTTTGCCTTAGAAGTCTTCCTGTCTGCCCATTTACTCCATGAAGAAAATCATGGCTCTTTCCTTTCAGGCTTTTTTTTCTCATTAGGGAGTTGATTTATGATTTGATTTTCATACAAACCTAAAAATTAACATGATTGTGATACCAGGTGCAAAAAGGGAAAAAAAGATAATACATTTCTTTCCATTTGACTTTATTCATTTGGGAGATTTTTACTTACTACTATAAACATAAATAATGATTCAATTATGGGAAGACGTTATTTTGGAGGTGTTGTGTTTACAATGAAAGAGAATTATGACCTCTTCCATTTGGAATTGGAGATTCACACTGCTATCATGGAAGCATGGTGGTCTTACTGGCAACTCCTGCTCTCTCTGTCTCATCTATCTCTGTCTCTCTCCCTGGTGTATTTATGAGACAGATTTTGGTGCAGAGTCCAGGTTGGCATTGAACTTGTGATCCCATCCTCTCAGCCTCCCAAGTGCTGGGATTGTAGACATGTGCCATTATGTCTGGCTTCATTGGGTTTTCAATAATGTTTGAGCATAGAAATGTGGGGGAGCTCACAAAGATTCCAGCTTGTGGCTTCTTTCCAGGGCAGAGAGTCAGAGTTTATGTTGCATAATAGGGTGCAAAGGCATGGTTACCAGGTGTCTTATACTTCAAGGCCTGATCATAAGATGCTTTACCATGGGATGTGGTTACCAGGTATTTTGCAGGGTCTACAATTGGTTGTATGTTGTGCTTTGATCTCGAAAGGGGGAGATCTTTTGCCTCTCCCCTTGCTAGTATATAAAAAGCCCATTAGAAATAAACTTGAGGCTGCTGGGTATTGACCTAGGGCCCTCCAGAAGCTATCCTGTGTCTCTGTCTTTTTCTACACCTACATTTCTATCTATCATTTCTCATTTCCTCATCCCCCACTTTAAGGGACCCTTCGATAGGTTGGGGCTGGACCCTGACACTGGCCCCCTGACAGAAGTGATATTGCTGCAGTTGGCCTAAATCAGTGGTTCTCAACTTTTCTAATGATGTGACCTTTTAATATAATTTCTTATATTGTGGTCTCCCCCAACTACAGTTATTTTTGTTGCTACTTCATAACTGTAATTTTGCTACTTTCATGTATCATAATGTAAATTCTGATATGCAGGATATCTTACATGTGACCCCAGTGAAAGGGATGTTTGACCCCCCCAAGGGGTTGCGACCCACAGGTTGAGAAACACTAACCTAAGGGTTGCTCTCCTTGCAGGATGTGCTGTTACTGATACGGAGGTGCTACTTGTGGAAACAGATCAGGGGCTGTCCACCATGTGAGTATTCACCATAGCCGTCACGATGACTCTGATCAGATATTTGCTTCTCAGAGTCTGAGGACAAAAACAATTCCCATGACTGGACTTAGTCTCAGTTACGTTCGTTCCAAGTCAGCAGCTCTGTTTCCGCGAATGTTACAGCTCTTTGTTTATAATTTTGTCCTAGCGATTAAGCCCAAAGCATGCATACAATGTTACAATGGCTGAGTCAGCCATATACATTGCCTGTAGCCAACTCTTGCCCTTGCCTGTGAGAATTTAGCCCTTTTACTGAGTGTAAATCACTGAGTGAAACTCTTGAACCCTGTACTGAGAGTACTCCAGTGATAAGAAATATTCTAATTATGTTAGATATCACAGTAAGAACTGGTTGGGATCAACTCTGTGTGAGTTTGAACTGACCTATCTCTAAGAGAGTGTATTTTCCACATAGTAAGGGATGCAGAGATAGGGATGACTTTTTATTTAGTTCTCAGTATCCATTACTCTATGATGTTAATTAAGGCTTTTTATACTAGATCTCTCACTTCTAGATTACTTTTCTTTAGGAATTCCCATACTCATTCAACTACTTAAATTAAGGAAAACATTCTCCCATTTTTTAAATTATCTTCAGATACTTCCCAAAGTATCTCAATGTATAATGAGCTGAAGTATACATATGTGTTACAGAGAGGTTCTTACAGACTGTCTCAGACATTGACCTAAGGAAAATGGATGAAATTGCCAGGTGGAAGTGTGGGGATAGTTCCTGGTTTCTGATTGGGTTGTTGAGTGCTGAAGGACAGTAAAAGGCAGTTGGTGACCTCTCCGAAGTTACAGCAGTTTTGAAGAATGATTTAGAGCAGTGGTTCTCAACCCGAGGGTCGGGACCCCTACACTAAGCCTCTGCCTCCAAAAAATATTTACATTACAATTTATAACAGCAGCAAAATTACAGATATGAAATAGCAATGAAAATAATTTTATGGTTTGGGGGTCACCACAACACGAGGAACTGTATTAAAGGGTCTCAGCTTTAGGGAGGTTGAAAACACTGGTTTAGGGGAAGTTCTCTGACTGGTTCCAGGTTTCAGTGAGGACAGCAATCCTGGAGGGGGGTGGAGAAGTAACAAATGAACGATGGATATGCTTCTAGTCCAGACTTTCATGAGTCCCAGAGGCCCACTGGAGAAGCTATGAGATGTAAGATAGAATCTAACACTAGAATCTTGAATATGGTCCTGTGTAGGGGTAAAGATAGTTGTTTATTTATGTAAACTGATGGTCACAGATATTTTTAGAGTTCTGAATACCTGTGTGCTGTGCTTGATAAATACTAATATATTTGGACTAATTGATCTTCTTACTTAAAGTCTGTGTTAAATATTTACTCTGCATTTAAGATTATCCTTAAGAACCAAGAAAGAATGATGATCATGATTGATATTATTCAATGCAAATACAGATAGAACTGAATAAAAGAGTGTATTCATGTTCTGGCTTTCTTGTAACAGTAGCTATTATTGAATTTGACTCATCTACAGGAAGGTAAAGGAGAGCAGCTACCTTAGCATGACTTCAATGCAATAGCAAACATTTAAAACTATAGCAAAATCCTTTTAGGTTTTGCCACATATTGTATCAGAATAATTCTTGAGAATGGGTATGGTGGCTCACACCTTTATCCCCAGCACCGAGGAGGAAGAAGCAGGTGGATCTTTGTGAGTTTAAGTCCAGCCTGATCTACATAGAGAGTTCTAGGGCAAATAGAAATAATTAGTTGAGACTTTGTCTCAAAAAGAAAAGAAAATTCTGGGTTTTGAAAATGACAGTTTGTAAGCTATATTCTCCCAGAATTTCACTGTGTTTTATAAAACACGTAGACAACCATCTTAGGAAGGCCTAAAGGATCACAAGAGAAAACACTAGGATTTAAAAATAAAATGCTACAAAAAACATCAGATAGGCCACTAAATGCTCTGGAAATAGCCTCTGCTAAAGGAACTGACCTACTATAATGCTTATAAACAGTGTTTATACTCAGTGAACTTAGTGGTTCCCCCCCCCCCCCAAGCTGTTTTCCCTTAAAACGATGAGTTTTGACATCACATAGAGTATGTGCAACAAAAACATTTGGGGCAAAGAATCAAAACAGTTTATGCAGATAGCATCTTTGAGACAATCTGGTAATCTTGGCATTTGCGACTCAGAAGCAGGGAGAATGGAATGGGGTCACAAGCATCTGCTTGAAACCTCATGTATTTGCTGGCAGTTGCCAAATGGGTTAGAGAAACAGAGTCTGTAAGATGTCCGTGGCACTCACTTCGGGTAAGAGCACTGGAAAATCTGCATCTGGAGTGTATACAGTGTGGTAGGGATAATTTGGTGCCTGCTAATTTTTTCTAAAGACAGAGGAAAAGTAGCCCTTACTAAATCTTTGATAAATTGACCAATGCTAATTTGCTTACAACATTGTAGAACAAATGTCTTTTTACTGGGGCTGGAGATGTATAGATCCGTTGGTTGAATGCTTGCCAAGCACAAAACCTTGGTTTTGATCCCCAGCACTGCATAAATTAGTTGTATGGTGACAGTCCTAGCTTTAGGTGCATGGAGGCAGGAGGTTAAGATGACCAAGGTCATTCTTGGCAACACAGCAAATTTGTGACCAGCCTGAGATAAATAGCATCCCATATTAAAAACAGAATCTTTTGCTAGCTGTGAAAATGTAACATATAGTAGACAATATATGTGTTTCAAGTTACAACTCAATGACTCAAATAATAAGAATCTTTGTAATATATAAATGTACCATAAATATTTCTTTCCCATGTTTACGATTGACTATTGGAACAAAGTCCAAGAACGGAGCTGTGTGAAGAGAATTCTGAGTGCTTATGAGAAAAAAAGACAAGAGTCTTGTAACCTCAGTCTCTTAAAAAAACAAAACAAAACATAGAATTGCTCTTAGACTATGCTTTCATACTCCTTCCAGGTGTAGCAGATGGGCATAAGTTTATTTCAGATTATTCATTACAACTGGTTATTGTTATTTGTTTATATGCCTTTATGGAAAAACATGGGTGGCTTGTCCGAGGCTTGCCTTTGTGATTGTCCACTTTACTTAAGTGACTCCCTTAACTCTCAGAGTATAAGTTGTCGGATGCTCTGAATAAGTTGGTTGTTGCGTGAGGCTTTAGCTCACCTCCTTTGTCAGCTCCATTCTCCCAGGTCCCATCACCTTTAGAGTGATAGACAGTTGTCTAGATGGCTCATTTTCAAAACAGTGTCCACACTGGATGAAAGTGAGGTGTTCAGGGTCTGGCACATGCTGCAGTCCTGGAGAGAGGAGGATCTGGGGTTTGGGGTTTGGCAGTCCCTGACCAGCTGAGAGTTAGGGGTATGTCATTTTGCTTCACTGAGCCAAGGTCTTCAGCTGTCAAAAAAAAAAAAAAAAAAAAAAAAAAAAAGCAACAATAGGTTGAGTGTTGAGTTTAAAAGAAAAGAAGGCATCAAGAATGATACTGGGCTTGGGTCTAGTCAGTTGTAGCTTCTGTCAACAAGGATACGGGTTTGAGAGTGAGGTGGTGGGTAAGGGCTGGGGTTGCCATTCAGTATTGGTCTTAATAGACCTGAGATGAAGTCGTTACACAGTTTGGGGAAGAGTTGCTAAAAAGTTTGAAAGAGATTTAGGTAAGAATTAGGAAAACGAGTAATCAAGGAGACACTATTATCGCTGGGCTGCCTGGAGTACTGGGCTAGGTAGTGCCTGGCCTGTTCATATTAGCATTCACTTTTTTTTTTTTGTACCAGGAAAGAGCCTGTGACCTAGCTGTATCAAGCGCAGTCTCTCCCATTGAGTTAACCACCACCTGTAGCTTTACTCTAATGTCAAGAACTTCATGAAAGAGAGTAGGAAAGGTCTGTAGACTTCCGCCTACAGTTTGTTCAAGTTCTGGATGTATAAGGATATTCTAAGATTGAAACACTCATTTCAAAATTGAATTTCTAGGAATTTAAGAGTGCACTTTTCCTCTTCATTTGAAAGATGAGTCGGCACTGTTAATTCAATCAACTTCTAAAGTTCAAGAAACATACCTACAGAAACTCAAAGATAGTTGATACTCAACCGTGAGTCATCTTTGAAATTGTGTTTTTATTTTCTGTGGAAAGATCTTAAATTCTCCAAAATCTTAACATTTCACTGGTGGCAGAACCTTCTAACTGGAAGAGAATCCGACTTCCCCCAGGGGTTGATCTACACACCTTCTCAGCATGAGTACCTGAATCAGTACTGTTCAGTTCTCTCTATGGCTTAAAGTTCAGTCCACTCTGGTCTCAGTGTGCCAATATGAAAGTACAGCTGCATAATCACTCATCACCCCAAACTGCTTCTCACAAAATTATGTTCCTTCATATAAAATAAAAATTTTTTTGACAGAAAAACCAAAAACTTTTTGACAGAAAAATCTTCTTTTTTTGATGAAAAAGAAAAGAATAAAAGCTTTTACTTCAAAAGCAGCTTAGTGAGTTCCCCAGTAAATCTCTGCCTTGTATCATTCTACATGTATTCAGTTGCATTGTCTACAACTAAGACATGGATCCAGCCTAGATGTTTATCAACAGGTGAGTGAACACCACAAGTGTGGAGCATATACCATGGAATTTTATTTATCTGTAAAGAAAAATAAAATCATAACATTTTCAGAAAAATGAATACTACTTTAAATAATTATGTTCAGTGAAATAAGACTCAGAAAGAAAAGTTCTGCATATTTCTCTCTCTCATATATATATGATATATTTATATATTATGTTTAAATGATCCTTTATTTGGGGGAAAATGTCATCCTGTTGTCTTCAAAGACACAGACTTCTCAGTGTTTTTTGACTTCTCTCCCTTACTTTGAGATGGCTTTTGTTTTGAAGTAGCCAATCCCTCCCTAATCACAAGTGCTTGTGATGAGGCTTTATTCTTGAAAGGTGAAAGAAAAGAAAACCTCCATTTAAGCAGGCTTTTAGTGTAACCGTGCATTTGACCTAAAGCCAGCATACAAGCTATACTATATCTAATTAAACACTAAATGTACATACTATATAAACATTGCCCCACTTAACGTGCTCTGGGAGTGATGTTGAAGGTTTCAGAGTGAGCCTAAAAGAGGCATCTGTTTCAGGTAATGCTTCAAGAGGATATGGAGTTCTTCACTGTGATCACTGGCCCTTCCTCTGTTTTACTACTCAGCTATCTTAGATGATGTCAGTTTCATTAAAGGTCCTAATGCACAGCAAGGATAAAATTGGCAGCTAAATTGTTCAAGTCCTGTCTATCCCAGTCCCTTTAAGTTTTCTTTTATTTGCTCAGTAAACACTAGAGGATTATAAAAATCCAGCCACTGCATTCAAGAGGGACTTTAACTCAGCAGCAATGTATAATGGTCTCAACTGTCACAAAGTAAGGGTGTTGAAATGACTCTTACCAGGTTGCAGACACACTGGGAGCCCTCTTTTGTTAATTCCCGTTACTGGGTTGGATGGTACGCTCCTGGGCCAGTGAAGAGATTGCTTTTTGTTCACTACTCAGGGGTACTGGACCTTTGTCTTGTGGCACCGCTCCCTGATATAAGGGGTGCACCGAGCACTTACTGAGACTCTGTGCAGCAGGATGAAGACGAAGTCAGTTTGCAGGCATGAAGAGGGGCTTGGTGTTCCCACTCCCCACTGTTGTCCACAGTTGGCTGTGGAAGGTCACTGTGTCTGAGCTCTGTGCTGAGGCTGCAGCCTTATCTCCCAGTACCTCATGCAGTGCTGTTCACTGCTCCTCAGTGCTGGGTCAAGGCTATGGGGCCTGACTGGACAGAAACTGAAGTCTGTCCTTAGCCCTAGGCTGTTTATAGAGCAGTCCAGAGTGGAACAATTGCTGCTGCCCTTGATGCAGTCCATGATTAAAGGTAGGAATAGATGTGGCATATCTCTCTCTCTCTCTCTCTCTCTCTCTCTCTCTCTCTCTCTCTCCCTCCCTCTCTCTCAAATAAGTAAACAAGCAAATATAATAAAACAGCAGGAATATTTATTATCATCTCTAAGTAGAGTTGACCCTGTAGGTAGACTAGAATGGAAGGGATACTCTGAAATACTTGATTGGAAAGAATTCTTCCAGAGCCTACGTGTCCTTAAGTACTCTATGGTTTTTAAGGCAACAATTATTTTTCTTTATCAATAGTTAGGGTACTTGTTTCAAAAATGTGTCCACTGAAACTCAGATTCTTCATTGATCATGCTTTCCCAGGGATAGGTTATATCTTCATTATAGATTTCAATCGTGTGACTATTACTGAGTTTATCTGACTGAGTTAAGTTATTAGCAGGAACTTGAGAGCTAGTGAGTGAAAGGCAGGAAGTGGGTTCTGAGCACAAAGCGCTGTGGATCAGGACTCGAGAATACTGACTATATATACATATATACATATAAACGTCATATATTAATTATTTTTATTTTGAATTATATACAATGTGTTTTGATCATATTCACTCACCTCCTCCAACTCCTCCCCAATCCACCCACTTCCCTACCAGCCCAGTTGTAGTTGTTGACTCAAAAGTGTTGTAAAAGGCAGCCTTGTTCTGTTGGGAAGTGGCAGCTGAGTTGGGGATATGTGTTAATAACATCATATATTTCATTTATAGTTTCCTTTGTGCTCAGCTCAAAGCATATGTGTTATAGTTTCGAGCTGTAAGAGACTGTATTTTCATCGGTAAAAGATGATGAATGCTTTCTTACCTCTATATTTATGCATGTTTTGTAGCAACTGCTGTTTCTTTTCTTCGTTGTGATTGCCACTAGGTAGCTCAAGAGGGCTTTGGGCTCAAGGTGTGAGCCTCCCCGGTGCCATCCCTCATTGTACTGACTGGAAGGTGTGGTCCTGAGTTCTGTCTGTCCTGAGAACCATAGCCTTTATCCTGAAGGAGAAAAATAACAAATGCAGGAGCAAGACGATGTGTGAGAAATTTCTCTATGTTTATCATTAAAGTTTATTTTAGGATAAAAGGGAATTTCTGCTAAGGTAAAACTACTTATCCGTGTCTTTTGAAGTCTGTAGTTGCACAGAAGTGCCATTCTTTAATGTTTTGTAGCTATTCATAGATAAAAATATTGGAAAACCCGAAGCATATAGAAAAGAGTCAGATGTGAAATTAATCATTAATTATTTAAAGCTATCAATTATTAAAAATCTTAAAAGTTGGATCTCAGAAAACATTAAATATATAAGAATCTTCGGTATGTCCTACAAGTCATGGTATTAAGTATTAATAATCATTTCTTGACATGCTCTTCTCATTAATGAGATTTGATGAATGATTGGTCTATAACCAGAGTGATGTAATACTGTAAACTATTTCTTTTCAAGACTAGACACACAATTGCCTCATTAAGTAATTTCTGTTTACTGTTGCACCATGTTCCTGCATTTACAGATCCCAGTTGGCCAAACACACTTAGTATGCTAGGTAAAAATAGATCAACTATTACATTTTGTATTGGAAGTCAGAGTTCTGTACATCTCTCTGAAGTGGAGTGTGATGTGGCTGAACCATGACAAATATAAACATGCTCCTAAGATGATCAGTTACTCTCATTACACTACCTTGGGTTTTGATTTTTAGTTAGATCCCAAAAATTTGTGTGAACTTTAAAATAATATGCACAATCATCACCCTCTTTACTCCCTGTTATTGGGCTAGTGCGGATTTTGTAGGTTTTTGCTCAGGTGCCTTGCTTCGTCCTCTGCTCTTGTTATAGCTTCACATCATGGCAGACTGAAAGCCACACCAGCTGCTCTAGTTAGTGTAGATGAAATTCTAAACGGTCTTATTAAATAAGAAACACAGAGCCAAATACCGAGTTAAAAGCCCAAGAGATCAGAGCACTAGCCAATAGCCTTTAGCTTACCAGTGGCTGCTGTCCTTCCCCTAAGAGAGAGACCTTCTTCCTGTGTCCTGTCTTTTTATTGCCTTTCTGTTCTGCCTTTTCATTGGCTCTAAGCCCAACCACATGACTTCCTCGTCACTGCCTGTCTACACAGACCTCCAGGTCTCTATGGGTTGGTACTGGGATTAAAGGCATGCTGTCACCATGACTGGCTGTGTCCTTGAACACACAGAGACTCTGCCTGCCATATGATTGGATTAAGGGCATGTGCTACCACTGCCAGACTTCTGCTTAATGACTATGACTTCTGCTCTCCAGGCAACTTTATTTATTAACATACAAATAAAGTCACATTTCAGCACAAATAGAATATCACCATAAGTTAGGTTGGTAGAACATACATGATGTATGTATCCTTCAGCTACTCCATCCAAACAGCCTGTACAACTACACCATTCATCTCTGCACATTCCTATGTCAACCATCATTCAAGTCTCACTGAAGTTCTGCCTCATGCCTGGTTGCCTGTGACTGCTCTTTTCTATAGTACCTCTAACTCATTTCTAATGGTCATCAACTTGTTTGCATTACTCAGTGGGGGTCTACTACCAATAGACACATCCTTGGTACTTGCTAAGTCTAAGCATTGTGCTTAGAATGCAGTTTCTCTTATACAGTAATTGAATCTCCTAAGAAGTCTAGTATTTCCCTCATTTTGTAGATGAGGAAGCTTCTCAAGAAATGAGAATGAAGGACTCAAGGTAAAAATGGAAGACAGACGGATTCAAATGTGATTTCTTTTTCCTTTGGTTTTATGAGTCAGGGCTTCTCTGTGTAGCCTGGGCTCTCCTGGAATGTGCTCTGCAGACCACGCTGGCCTCAAACTCAGAGATCTGCTTGCCTCTCAAATGTGTTTTCTTATCTACTAAAGAATATCATATTATACCACTACCTATCACCCCCACCCCGTGTGTATATGTGCAGGTACCCATGCACATGCATATGACGGTCAGAATGTCAACCTCAAGTATCATTTTTGAGACAGGATTCTCATTGGCCCAGAGCCTGCTAATTGGGCTGGGCTGGCTGGCTAGGGAACCCTAGGGAGCCATCTTTTTCAACCTTCCTACTACTGGGATTACAAATCTGCTCTGTTACTCCCAGCTCCTTCACATGGGCTTTGGGATTTGAAATTAGGTCCTCATGCCTGTGTGGGAAGCAAGCACTTCATAAGCTGAGATCTCTCCCTTAAATCCTTCATCCACTTTAAGACTATTATTATTTTATTGTTATTGTGAGGTTCATGGTAACATTTTCATCCATATATACTTTGGTCTTATTCATCCCACTGTACTTGCCTGTCCCACTCCCTGTCTGCCCTCTTGATGTTTCTTTTCCTCCTATCAAATAGTTCTCTTTTCTGTTTCATTTGTGTGTGTGTGTGTGTGCACGTGTGTGTACATGCATATATATCATTATCTCCTCTCATTCCCCGCTCCCTTTAGACCTCTTCTTCCCTTCTATTGCTCCCCTTTCTACTTTCATGCTACATACATATATACTATACATATGAAATATGAATTAAGATATATGGTGTTTTGATTGATATATTAATTTTTCTGAGTCTGACTTATTTTGATTAACTTGATTACTTTCAATTTTATTCACTGTTTTCAGTTCCATGAACTTTATGGTAATGTTATAATGTCACCCATTATTCCTTGTAGTTGAATAAAACTCCATTGTATGTGTGTACCACATTTTCTTTATGTGCTCACCTATGGATAGACGTCTAGGCTGGTTCCATTTCAAGGCCATTGTGAATAGTGCAGCAATAAATGTGAATGTGCAAGTATTTCAGGAGTATGTTGACTTAGAGTCCTTTGGAGATCTCTCTCTCTCTCTTATGCTATTCCTAAGACATACATACATATATATATAAAGGAATGACATAGTTGGTAGTTCTATTTTCAGTTATGAATAACCTTTTTTTTGACTTTAGTAGTGGCTGCAAAACTTTGTATTCCTACCACATGTGACTAAAGATTCCCCTTTCCCCACATTCTCATCAGAATTATTGACATTTACTATCTTAAAGATAACCATCCTTCAAGGGATCTCAAAGCAGCTTTGGTTTATGTTTCTCTGATGTCTAAGAACATTGAACACTTTTTCAAATATTTATTGATAATTTATGGTTTTTTCTTTGAAGCCCATCTATTCGATCCATTAGTTCATATATTTTGGATGATTTTTTGGGGGGGCAGCATATTTAATTTTCCTTGCATCTATTTTAGTTGCAATTTTATAAAGTTAAAAAAAGTTTCCTTAGATTTACTTATGTGCATAGTGTTTTGTCTTCACATATGTATGTATATGATATGTGTGTCTGGTGTCTGCAGAGGTCAGAAGAGAGCATTGGCTACCCTGGAACTGGTGTTACTAACAGTTGTGAGCCATTATGTGGTGGATGGGAATCAAATTCAGGTCTTCTGTAATAGCAACAAATTCTTTTAACTACAGAGCCATCCCTCCAGTCCTTAGTTTGGAATTTTGAAAGTTGCAATTGATATTCTTCAACCCACGTGACTCCGCCTCTGTCCTGCACAGGCTTCTAGAGAGGTGGTTTGCATTTGTGTGGATCTCAATGTGTGTGTGTGTGTGTGTGTTTGCTGAAGAATGAAAAAACAGGTATTAATTTATCATGGACTTTTATCTTATTTCTTCATTTTGGAAACAAATTTCTCTCTCAAATAAGCAATTACTCATTAAGACACCATGTATGATATGAGATATCAATCTATAAGTATCCTATAAATAATAACTTTACAAAGTCCATACATTATAGTAATCTTTCCTGTAGGACATTGTATTGATGCCATCATAAGGTAGATTTTGATTCTATAAGATGAAGCTTAGGCAAAATTTCTATTCATTTACCTTATCATGACTGATAATTAGTGGTGGGAAAAATAAATGGACAAATAAAACCTAAGACTACAGAAGCACACGTCTACAAAACATTTAGAATGATGAGAATGTCTTCATGTACAGTGATTTTTTTTAAACTTCTGATGCTAAAAAACCTTCATAGCATGCTGATACAATAATATCTTTAAAGCCCCTTTTAAACAAAAAAAAATCAATGTTACTGTTGTTACATCATCTGATTCATCAATACTATGTATCAGTGCTGACGCAACATCTGAAAGTTAATGAGTAATCTGTAGTAGTGTTGAATATTCTGTAATAGCACGTCAGCATTTCACCACACATGATTAGTCTTATCTCACTTCTCAGGGAGCACTGTGGCTTCATGTGTCCAGGGCGATTATCAACAAAACAGTGAGAAAAACAAAAGCACACTGCATTGTCTGGCAGAATCAACTCTCACCATGGAGGCAGTAGACAGGTCTGATTTTGAAACTAAATCGCCTAGAAGTAAAATGGTTATGAATTGAGTGGGTGAGACGAACTCTTGCCAAAATACATTTCCAAATTAAAAACATGTCTTAGGTTGTTGGGTGCATGTGAAAATCAGCTTTTAAAGATAAGACAAGGGGATGATTCATGCATGGGTGATATGCCTAAATTCAATCCCAGAATTAAAACACTAAAGTTCTTAAAGACTCATATAACACTTTGTGTTGAAATACTTTCTGACTCTTAGGGCAAATAATATGTGCATTATTCGTAGTTGTGCCATCAGCTCGTATAGGTTACAGACTATTCTCAGATGTCAGAGAGCTGTATTGGATGCCTTCTAGGCTGAATGCTTAATTGCTGAAAATTACAGAAGAGTGACTTGCCTGACATCTTGTTGGGTATGACTGAATTGTTATCTGGCTTGCTATGAGTTAGACTCAAAAACCTCCAGTAGTGAAGGAAATCATGTGCTCTGTGAGGCCAAAGGAGGTCTCCTCAATATTCACCGGAAGTAGCTATTCTCAGAACGTTATCTCTGGCTTGTATCCCTAGCCATCTCTATTTTACCGATGTGAAGGAAATCTTATTCTTTTGCTGTGGTTACTAGGGATAGTTAGAGGGATGATGATTCATCTCCATGAATCCCGTGCACAGTGTTAAGTTAGGTGACTCTACATAAAAAGCTGCTGGAATTCAAATGGCCCAGCCCAAGTTAGCTCATGAGAGGAACTGCTCTTACATCTCACCTGGTGCTTGTGAACTGTTCTATGCATTTGCTGTTATTCTTTTACATGAATTTTATAAATAGATTTTATGTCAGTGTTGGCCTCTGAGTTTCCAGCTTTCTTTCAGTTGAAGTAGTTGGTGTGATGGGGGAATGTCTTTCTGTAGCTTGCGAATATGTGCTGCTCTGATTGGTTGATAAGTAAAGCCATTTGGCCTATGGCAAGGCAGCTTAGAGGCAGGTGGGAAATTCAAAGAGAAACAGGAGAAGGTGGGCGGAGAAGCCAGAGAGTCGCCCAAGGAGCAACATGTAATGGGACACAGGTAAAGCCATAGAACATGTGATGATACATAGATTAATAGTTAAGGGCTAATTTAAGATATAAGAGCTAGCTAGCAAAAGGCTTTATCCATGGCCATGCAGTTATAATTAATATAAGCCTCTGTGTGTTTACTTGGGGGACATGAGTGGGAGAGATTTGTCCCGATGGCCAACAGGCTGGAACACAGGAAAACTTCAGCTACATTGGTGCTACTAAAGTGAGATGAGGTTTATAAAAGAAGAATAATGAAAATACACACAGCAGTGCAGTGGAAATAGTATTTATTATTTAGAGTACATTTGTTGAACAGAATTATTAATACCCATTAAATATTAAGTGTTAATATTAACACCCATTAACTATATTTCTGTAATGTAGGATGGATTTCTTCACTGACTTAAGTCAGTTAAATATTTTCACTTACAGTATCACTAAGAAAAAGTTGAGCACTTGATAATGTGTTGTTGTGACATAGTACCTGATGTGACTTTTGCTTAATTGAGCACCAGAGGCAACTGCATCATTGGGACACCACCATCTCATCATTTATTCTGTTCAGTATTTAATTTCATCGTCACCTGCCTCTCTGTTCCCTCATGACCACTCTTTTTATCTCATGTTAGAAATGGTTTGAGCTGTCAAGCCTTTCTGCACAACAGTTGTGACAAGGGATAATCGGACTTCAGCAGGAGGCACTTTAGTGGCCAGCTGAGGAAACTGTTGTCCTAGAGGGTCACTTACATAATATCATTGAGCAGGTTCTGAGAAATACCCTAGGCTCAGAACAGGTAGTTCACTCATTGTTTTCTCTCAGCGTCCTCATTACCTGATGTGATTTATTTCGTTGAGTCTAGAAGGACTTTCCACTTGAACAGTCGGATATTAAAATGTAGCTATTCCTGGAGGTTGATACAGTTTATTTATTCTAGCAACATTGATGTGTTTGGCCTTCTGGAGTTGGGCAGAGGACTTTCCAAGCCGTAACAGATTCCAAGACAGGAGAGGTAATTACCTTGAGGGACTATTTTTATGTTTCTTCTATGAATGTTGTAATTGGGAAATTCCTTTTATGTAGATTTTATTTCAGCTACAGAAAGGGCTACAATTTTGCTTATACATTAAAAGCATGTTTTTATGTATTATTTTAAAGTGGTTATTCTCACAAGAATAAAGGATGCTATGTGGCAGGACTAAGGTAGAAATGGTCTATGTGATGTCTGTATTGCCTCTTCATTGCCATGCCACACAATGTTGAAGTTACTGGCAAAAAATGGTGCTACTTCATTTGAACCTAACACTCTTATTTATTTGACTGTTTTTTCTTGTATCAAAGGAATAATAATAATTGATAATTTTCTTTCAGAAAATCAATTGCTTTGATCTTTTTCTTAGAGCCTATTGGACCCAGAAGCTTAATCAGCACATTTCCAATGCATTGTTTGGTGAGTTACATTAGTTTCCTCAGTCATTTCTTTATGGAAATAAAGCCATTTGTTTAATATACAAGTTATTTCCCAGATCAGAGACTTCTCACAGGTTTAAAAATGAAGGAAAAGGTGTTCCCTCATTTTGAGAACTGCACAAACAGAAACTGTTGCTATGCGTGAATTAGGAAAATAGTTACCTGGAGAAATAAACTCACCTTGGCGTAGTTTCTGACTCTCCTGAATAATCTATTCTAGGAAATCTAGATTTAGCAATAGCCTTAGGACAGTTGGCATTTCCTTGTCTTGATTTGCATAGGTTACTACAGTCTCCAAAAGCCAGTTCCATGTGGCTTTATTGCCTATAATTGGCTTTTCAAAGAGGACTACAATTTATTTTTCTAAAAATAGTCTTCTGTTACTTGACAATAATCTTTCTTTTGATTTTATCTTTACTCATAGAATGATTCATGATTAACAGTGGAATTTAAGAATCCAAATGAAAATACATTTGAATCTTGGCTTTAGCAATTACTTTCACAGACAAGCTGAACTGTAGGGTTTTCTTATTTACTGAATTGATTGACAGTGGTGCCCATTTCATAGGCTACTTGTAAGGACTAATTCCATTAATTAGAATCAATGGCTTTTTTCTAAGTTCTCCAGCAGCATACTGATCACTGTTGTTTGAGTTCCAAGAATGTATTGCTAAATAATGCCAGTGTCAGAGACATGTTAATTTAAATTGAACATATTAAATTCAGTGACATTGAGCTATGTGTAGTGACACAGGAACTTAGTGGATGAGGTGGGAGAATTGACATGAGTTCAAGACTAGCCTGGGTTATTGTGGTGGTTTGAAATAGGTATGGCCTTCATAGACTTAAATGTTTGAATGCTTGGCCCATAGGTAGTGGTACTATTGGGAGGTATGGCCTTGTTGGAGGAGGTGTGTCACTCTGGGGGTGGTCTTTAAGGTCTCATATGCTCAAGCTATGCCCAGTGTGGTACACAGTCTCCTTTCTGCTGCCTGTGGATCCAGATGTAGAACTCTTAGCTCCTTCTCCAGCACCATGTCTGCCTGCATGCTGCCATGCTTCTTGTCATGACAATAATGGACTAAACCTCTGAACTATAAGTCAGCCTCAATTAAATGTCATGGTATCTCTTCACAGCAATATAAACCCAAAGTAAGACAGTTATAGCATGAGACTGTCTCAAAAACAAGACAAAACAAAATAAAAACTAAAAGTTAATTTGAGCAACATTGAACAAGTTAGCCTATTAGAATTTTAATATTCTCTTTTGAATATTGTGTGTAGATAAGCTAGTTATTTCATATTATTAATTAAATGTATTTTGATATTATTGGATGTGTAGTAAATGGCAGATCAGCAAAACAAATTTAATTAATGCCAGAGAACTCAGATGTTAACAGATTAAAACAAACAAATCTGTAAGAGGGAGTTTTGAAAACTTTCATTTGAAATGGTTTTGAATTGTGAGTTTTCAGATTATGGTTCAAGGGTCATGATGTTCAATGCTTTCAGATATGACTACAGAAAACAGTGCCATAAATGAACAATGCTGCTGCTGGATATGCCAATATCAGAGTTTAGGGAAGATGAAGTTGCTAGAATTTTTAAAGAGAAGTTGCTAGAATTTTTAAAGAAAATTTGTCTGCATAAAACCCTCAGAAGTAATATACAAATTCTCAACTTAAACTGCTCACATCCTGGTGGAGTGTTGTAACAGACAGACAGACAGACAGACAGACAGACAGACAGACACACACACACACACACACACACACACACACACACAAAACTATCAAGGTGACTTAGAAGGTAGAAGGGATTTTGGTGAGAATAATGGGGGGGTTATGAAAGAATGTTGCTTATACATATGAAATTATAAAAGAAAACATTTAAAAATTGAAAATGAACAATTTCTAGGACAATGTTAAACAGTTTAATGTATTTGTAGATAGAATTCTAGAGGAAGAAAGAAGTCAGAAAAAAATGTTGAAGGAAATAATGGTCCAGTACTCTACAGTTTAATGAAGAATAGCAATTTACAGTTTCAAAAATTCACTAAAGCTAAGAAGTCTAAACAGTGAATATTACTTCTGGATGTATCAGTCAAAATGCTGATAGAGTAAACATTGGAACTATCTAACTGTAGGGAAATGTGGAAGGCAGATGAGGAAAACTAACGATAAGATAATTGGAGACTTCTCACTGTGGACTATAGAACTCAGAAGACTTTGGATCATAACGAAGTGATGAAGGAAAATGAAAAAAAAGCTTGCAGACAAGAATTGGCCAAGCTATTCTTCAAAGACAAAGACAAAGTGGAAACAAATGCAAATAAACCAAATTAAGATCGTTTGTCTGAAGATCTGCACTGTAAGAAACGTTAACATGAATTTCTCTTAGTTTGAGATGAAGTTACACTGGACCCAGCCTGGACTCACAGGAAGGGATGGAGAGCGGAGTTCTTGGTTCTCATCACCCTGTCGCTTCCATGTCTAGGGCTTTTGAGCTGAAGAGATTCAACACTAACCACCCTAGGTGGCTCCCTCCAATGCCCTGTGTCTAAGGATGTCAAAGCATGTGATACACGCCACTGCTTTCTACCCAAGACTGTGCTGCACCTGGACCCTGAATGGTGACCATGATTTTCAAGGATTGCTGGAGCAGGGACTGGGATGTGACCAGCCTGTCATCTTCTTGTTCAGGAGAGACTATTTCAATTTTTTTTTTCATCCTAGCATATTAGAAGGTTGCAATCTTAAAAAGTTCTTCAGAGAAATCACATTGATGTCATTTTCTGCCTTTGGCATTAAAAATGATTTGTTTATTTTATTTTTTATGTGCATTGATTTTTTTTCTGCATGTGTGAGGGTGTAGGATCCCCCAGAATTGGAATTAAAGGTAGTCATGAGCTGCCATGTAGGTGCTGGGAATTGAACCCTAGTCCGCTGGAAGAGCAGCCAGTGCTCTTAACTACTGAGCCATCACCCCCCAACCCCATTTGGCATCTTTATTTCTTTCTGAAAGACACTTACAAATAAATCTTGGGGCTGGAGGAGAAGTTCAGTGATGGAGTGCCTACCAAGCACCTCACTGCAGAAAACCAGGCAAAGACACTCAACACCCCATTTCTATCCCAAATTCCATTGTATGTACTCTGAGGAGAGGGTGTTTCCTTACGGAGTATTTGCATGATTGTCATGCTCATCACCATTAATACAGTTGTTTTGTATTGTCTTACACTCAGCCCACATTCACATTTCCATATTATTTTACACAGGCACCCTATCGCAAAACAAGATCCAGCTTACCACACCACCCTGCATTAGACCCTAAAGACCCTTTCATCTGTATCATTCCTCTCCGTGCCCAAGAACATCATTCTTTCTACTTTCTCTTTACTTTTATTCCCTGCACTGTAACTTTTGAATTGGAACTAATGCAACCGGGCAAATTCTGATTTTTCATTCATTTATCCATTTTCTCATTTTTTTAGAGGATTGTTGGGCTGCTTTGGTATGGCAGGCACTTCATGTAGAGCTGAACATGTAAGAGAATATCAGAGTGCCTTCTCTGCAGTGTGTCAAAGATTGTGGAGGAAACTCCTTGCTTTTCTGATGAAAATGAAAGTTGTGAGAATGTCATTAAAACACACACATAGATGCACACACTGATTAACAGATTGCAACAGGCATTTAGGCAGAATAGAAAGTGGTCTTGTGTCTTAAAGCTCTGTTCCCTTTGAAGTACGGCCCTGCCATCTCAGGGACAGCGCTGCTCCAAGTGCCAGCATCAGGAAGTTGAGAACTGATCTTTGCTGCCAGAGTCTATGGAGCTGCTAGAGAAAGTTAATAGAAGAAACCCAGCAGAGGAAGAAATCTGCCTTGTCTTTAGTCATCTTCAGTGTTTTTAAAGATGTTAAAGTGGGCCCAGGATTGCCCTGAGCCCTCATGGCATGGGAGCCATGGGGCACTGCCTCAGGGAAAAGCAGCCGAAGGCTCTCCCTAGGAAGGGTTTTCAGAATGGAGAAAAGTAAGCCGCCCCTCCTAGAACAAAGGCTTAAGGCACTGGAGCTCCATTTTTTTCTTTTCAGGAGGGGACCACTTAGCAAAGAGACAGGGAATATGAAGGGGCATTTGGAGTTGATGGTGGTATTTGAACAGAGGGTCAGTCTTTACTGTTTACTTTACCAAGTTCTTGTAACATAGTATCATGTCTCTTCTTTTAAGAAAAAAAGTCAATCTAAGTGGCAATGCTTTCCCTTCAAGTCACGTTGTTTCCATTTATTTATCACCACATATTAGATGTTGAATGCAATTTAATGTAAGGGCAACATTGGGACAATATTAGCAGGAAATAATGCCACACACCATTTGTGCACAGTCCAGCTGTGCTGTTTCCTAACTTCTGTGTCCCGGCCACTGATTGGCATGTGTCTTTCACTCCTTGCCATCCCCCTGCTCCTCTGAGACTGCAGTGCCATTTACTATTATTAAATAAGCAAATGAAACAACAGTGTTGGCTCTGGAAGCCAGAGTGCTGCTTCCTAAATGTATATGTTTGTATTCAACACGGGGTTGCTCTACATTTATCAGTTCTGTCAGGCAACGAACAAAAATGCTGTGCATATTAGGAAGTGCAAAGATCAGTCAGGCCCAGGAACTCGCTGTGAGATCGGAACAACCAGCTGGAGTGCCCTCGCATTAGTGAGAGAAGATCATCATCTAGCAATTAGGGTTCAAGAGAAGAAAATGTTCTCGGAACACCTGTTCCAGAATTAATAAATTCTCCAGTTATTTGAAGACACTTTAATTTCAAAAAGCACATTGATAACCTCTTCTCTCTCTCTCTCTCTCTCTCTCTCTCTCTCTCTCTCTCTCTCTCTCTCTCTCTCTCTCTCTCACACACACACACACACACACACACACACACACACACACTCACTCCCTTTTCAGGCATAACAGTTGGGATTTGCCATAATTCAGCATCACCAGACATTTGCTATGATGTCACTACCGTCATCCAGTAATGCAATGTAGTAGGTAACGTCTATACCCTGTGGCTTGTGGCCTGACCTTTTGTAGCTTGCTGAGTCATGCCAACATGATGCTTTCTTGGTAAGACCTTCTGGCAAGAGCCTTCTCCTTTAGAACGACAATCATAAAATACTTGTTTCCAACAAATTTGTTCCTAGGATATAAAGTTTTCAGACTCTAACTAGATGATCTATCACATTACAGTTTTAATGTATAATGGCCAAGAAGGTTTTTTTGTTTGGTTGGTTTGTTTGTTTTTAAGGATGATCTTCAAGACAGAACATGCTCAAAAAATGGAGTTTGTCCTGTGGTGTTGATGTGAATTACATACTTATTGATTCATTTTATGACTTATTAAGTAAAAGGCCTGATTTTCTAGGACCTCACGTTTCTTTAAATATTTATAAAATTGGTGCCTTCTTGCTCTTCAATGTCACAGTGAAAGCATAGTAAATGCCTGTGGGTGGGTATTTTATAAGGTATCTTTAATTTTAAAGAGTCTACTAAGCCATGTTAAGACTCAGGATTTCTTTTCCTTTTGCTGAAAATAGATTTTTGCTCACATAATATAACCTGATTATAATTTCCTTCCCTTCTAATCCTTCCAGTTCCTCTCCACCTCCCCTCCCATCCAGATCCACTCCCATTCTGTCTCTCATTAGAAAACAAACAGCCTCCTAAGGGCTAGTAGTAAAAGACAACAAAATACAATAAGATAAAACAAAAACTATGACATCAGAGTTGGACAAGATAAACAGAAGAAAAAGAACCCAAAAGAAGGCACAAGAGTCAGAGACCCCACTCATTCACATACTCAGGAATCTCACAAAAATATTAAACTGCAAGTCATAATATAATGCACACACAAGACTAAGAGTTTTTTACTATAGGTTGTGTTAGCACTCCTTATTCTGTGAGAAGCTATTCATAGGATTGATTATGGAGGGAAAAAAGGTGAAATGCAATATTTCAGGGACTAAATGATCCCTAATTAGTGCTGAAAGAGAATAGAGTTGCTGAAATTTCACTAAGATAACCACATTGGCCTGATATAATCAAGTGCTATTTCTAGACTGTCAATTTTGTGGCAACCTGACTGAAAGACGATTTAAGACTAAAAATATTACCAAAAAAGAACAAAGAAGCTTATGGGGTGGTGGACATGTAAGTTCATTGTCTTGGATGAGTTATTGGCTTTTTGGTTACGTAAATATTTCAAGACATTGAATGGTATATTCTAAGTGCGTGAAGTTTATTGCATATCAATTATACTTCCATAAAGTTGTCAAAAAGAAAAAAAAAGGCAGTAAACACCCGAGTCGTACTGAGGTACTCCTGTAGAGTCCTCATCTGTGAGTACTGATCTAGTGGTAGGTGGTCCTCCCCGCTGCCTTTCAGCCCAGGAGGTGGGGCACACTATCCATCATGTGAGGGTGTGAGGGCGGGGCAAAACATTAGACCCACAACCAGGAACATGTACAGTTTGGTGAGAAATTCTTTATGTCACTGAGTAAGAGTTAATTTCTAACTATGAGAAAATAGATTTAATTTTTTTTACTAAATTATTCAAGAAAACCACAGGTATTGAAGGGAAAAATGTAGAAAGTAGCTTTGGAGAGGGGTCACTGTGCTACCCCAGGCGGCTCTATGGGCTTCCATGGGTGTTTCTGTGAGAGCGTCTTTTACCCTTCAGAGGCAGGTAACCAGGCATAAGGGGAGAAAAATGACAGGAGCTCTATGGACAACAACAGAATCTGTAGTGACAAATAGACAACAGGAGGGAAAGGGGATTGCTTAATGAAAAGGAGACAGACACAGCCATAGAGACCCTTTGGACAATCTTCAAAACACACATCGGGCACATCTCATCATAATGTTGAATTCTCATAAATTTGCATAATTTATATATAATTCTTGATTTGAAAATTGCTATAACAAAACAGACAGAATGACCATTTATTGCTTGTTAATTTCTGAATGTACCATTTCCCTTTATCTTTGGAATCATCCTGGGGAATGGAAAATATCCATAACATTTGGGAGGAAATTAAGTAGTGTACATTAGATTCAGAATCCCACAGTCTGATACATTATATTTTTGATAGAGCTCCGAGTTTTCAGTGTTTATAAATCTGTGGCTAGTCCAAAACCACTTATCGTCATTTGTTCAGAAACACAAGACATCTGGTAGTGGGCTGTGCTGGAATCATTAGACTGGGAAAAGAGAAGAAAATCATTCATCTAACGACCTGCCAGATGGTTGACAAAGAATGCCTTTATTAATTTGTGGGGCAATTTTTTCCTAAGTACTGAGATGTTTTTGACAACATAATGCTCAAATGAATAGAGCTTTTCTGAAAAAAGCACAACCATACTGTAGGAACTCAATATTTGACTGATTGAGCTTCCCAACAGAGAACAGGGTTGGGGAATGCAGGGTGAAATGGGTACTTCAGCTTTCAGATTCAAGATATTATAAAATACTCATTATGAAAATTAAAGCATTAAAACATTCTTAATGTCCACATTTATTTGGAAGGGAATATAATTTAGGATTAGATAACTCAGATAAATGGTTACCTGGCCAAGTCTCCATCAGAACTGAGACTGGCAGCAGTATCCATATTCAATGTTGTGAGTGATGTTCTTTTTCCACTTTTGAGTTAATGTGAAAGGAAGAATCATTTCAGGAGTGAGAACCTGCTGTTTTCCTTTGTCTTAGCAGGACCTTAAATGAGACCCCCTTTCTCCTCCTCCTCTTGTTTTTTAATCTGACATTATCTAGACCTTGGAGTGAGTGATATAGATGTCCTCTTTTGGACCAACCATTCAGCAGCTACTTATTCTGAAGCCTTAGTCATTTGTGAGTCCCTGTTGTGACCATTGCTCGTCCGTCACAGATGCTTCTCAAAGCAGTACTGAAAGCTGAACTGGTCCACGCGTAGGACATAAATGTTTACAAAGTATTTTAACTACACATCCATTTGGTGCAGTGTCAGTAATAGGTTCCCACAGTGGGGCCTGTGGCCTCCCTAGGTTTTTGACCATTTCTAGAGTGTCAGGTGTGTGTACCCATGTACAGAGCAAGGCTTCAGATCCTCCAGAAGGTCTTGACTCTAGGCCCTCCTTCCTGGATTCCTTCCGTGCTATACATCAGAAGCTCTGAAAGCTCTACTAGAAAACCTCATCCTCCCTTGCCACGTGCTGCATGTTACTGGGGCAGAGTGAGGGGCTTTGTGCACAGTACTGGGGTTGCCTCTGTCCAGCCAGGTACAGTGTGCTTTGGTGGGAAATCACTCTTTCAAGAATTCACTTTCCATTGGATTGTTGTGAGGAGTAGATGTTATATTAAAGTATTCAGAGAACTAGTAATAATGACAAAAATTATACTGGCCTCAGTGATAAGCACCCAACATTCTCTGTTTACCTATTTCCAGGAAAGGGCATAAAGATTCCCATCAGTGAGCCTCTTCTATGGTTTCTCTGCCCTGCTGGAATCTCTTCCATGGACACAGCTGTACAGTCTGTCTTGTGGGTGTCACCAGACACTGTTTGTGATTGTCTGAGTCAGCTCAGGCTGCCAGAATGACATCCCAAATACCAGGCAGTGTAAACACAGCTATGGAGACTGGAAACCCAGGGTCAAGATACTGACATGGTCACTTTCTGGTGAACTTGCTGTCTGCAGGTTAAGGAGAGCCACCTTCAACTTCTGTCCTCACACAGTGGAAAGAGAAAGGGGGTGGGGAGGAGGGAAGGAGGGCATTCTGATCTCCCTCTCTCATTTTTCTATTTTTCTTTCATTGAAAATAGATTATGTTCATGCAAAATGTTCCTCTTATGGTGTCTCTTCTCCCAACTTCTCCGAGATCCTCTCCACTTCTCCTCTGTTCGGAACCCACACCCTTTCTGTCTCTTGTTAGAAAACAAACAGGGCAGTTAGAGAATAATAATAAGAACAATACCATGCAAATTGGGATAGGACATGACAAAAAGCAAAACCAGAAGAAAAAGAGGCAAAGGAAAGGCATGAGAAGCACACACCCAGAGCCACTTTTATATACACAGGAATCCCATAAAAACACAGAACTGGAGGCCATAATATATATGCAAAGGACCTGTAAGGTTAAAAAGAAAAGCCTGGACAAAACACGAGGCAGAGAAACTCTAAAGATGCCATTGAGTTCATTTTGTGTTAGCCGCTCCTGTTGGTCACAAGGCCTGCCCTTAAGGGTAGTTTGTATCCTCAGTGAGACTCTATTGGAGAAAACTTGTTTTTTATTTGTCAGTGATTGTCAATTGGAGATAGTTTCTGGCTTAGGGGTGGGGGCTTGTGTCCACTTTCCCTCTCAGAGCCAGGACCCCATCTGGTGCATACCTGTTCAGGCCCTGTGCTCATATTCACTGAGCATCGTTCCTGCTGTGTTTAGAAGGCCTTGTTTCCTTGGTGTCCTCTAGCCATTCTGGCTCTTACATTCTTTCTGGCTCCTGTTCCTCACAGTGAAAGGGATTTGATGGAGACATCACATTTAGGACTGAGTGTTCTAAGGTCTCTCACTCTCTGCATCATGTCTGGCTGTGGGTCTCTGTATTTGTTCCCATCTGTGGTAAGAGGAAGCTTCTCTGATAACAGCTGAGCAAGGCACTGATCTATGAGTATAGCATAATGTCGTTAGAAGTCATTTTATTGCTATGTTACTTTCACAGTACAGTAGTTTGACCAGCACCATTTGTTGAAGATGCTATCTTTTTTTCTGGTGTGTATTTCAGGTTTCTGTAAAAACAAAAAACAAAAAACAAAAAACAAAAAACAAGTGTTCATAGATATGTGTCATTTTAATTTAATTGATCAATATGTCTGTTTTTATGCCAATTCTATGTTTTCTATTACTGTAGCTCTCTATTACAGTTTGTAGTTGGGGGTAGTGATAACCTCCAGCATTCTTTTATTATTCAGGATTGTTTTAGCTATCCTAGGTATTTCCTTATGAAGCTGAAAATAGTCCTTTCAAGATCTGTGACAAATTGCGTTAAAATTTTGATGAGATGACATTGACTCTGTAGGTTGCTTTTGGTAGGGTGGATATTTTTACTATATTAATCCTACTGATCTGTGATCCTGGGAGATCTTTCCATCTTCTGATGTCTTTTTCAATTTCTTTGTTCAATGTCTTAAAGTTTTTATCATGTGAGTTTTTTACTTACTTGGTTAGAGTTACCCCAGGATATTTTATTATTATTTTTTTGAGGCTATTGTGAAAAGTATTGTTTCCCTGATTTCTTTCTCAGTCCGTTTGTAATTTGTATGCAGAAAGGCTACATATTTCAGTATATTAATTTTTTATCCTGCTACTTTGATGAAAGTGTTTATCAACTATAGGAGTTTCCTAGCAGAATTTTTAGGGTCCTTTAGGAATACAATCTTATCATCTGCAAATGAAGATACTTTGAAATTTCCCCTTAATATTTGTATCCCCTTGATCTCCTTCAGTTGTCTTATTGCCTTAGCTAGGACTTCAAGTACCATATTGAATAGTTATGAAGAGAGTGGACAACATTGTCTTATTCCTGGTTTTTAGTGAAAATGCTTTGTATTTCTCTCCAGTTAGATTTACGTTGGCTGTGGGTTTGCTGTAAATCGCCTCTACTATGTTGAGGTATATCCCTTGTATCCCTAGTTTCTCCAGGATTTTTATCATGAAAGGGTGTTGGATTTTGTCAAAGGCCTTTTCAGCATCTAAGGATGCAGATCATTCAGTTTTTGTCTTCAGTTTATTTGATGAACTACATTTATCGATTTACATATATTGATTCATCACTGCATTTCTGGGATGAATCCTACTTGATCATGGTGAATAATCTTTTTGATGTTTTTGGTTGAAAGTATTTCATTGAGTATTTTTGTGTCCCTGTGTTCATAAGGAAAATTGGTCTGTAATTCTCTTTCTTTGTTGATTCTTTATGTGGTTTTGCTATCAGGGTAACTGTGGCCTCATAAAAAGAACTGGGGAATGTTCTTTCTGTTTCTATTTTGTGGGATAAATTGAGGAGTATTTACATTAACTCTTCTTTGAAAGTCTGGTATGATTCTGTGTTAAAGTCATCTGGTCCTGGGCTTTTTTCAAGTGGGTGACTTTTGATTTCTGTTTCTATTTCACTATGGGTTATAGGTCTATTTCAATTGTTTATCTGATCTTGATTTAACTTTGGTAAGTGGTATATATTAAGAAAATTATCCATTTCTTTTAGATTTTTGAATTTGGTGGAGTATAGGTTTTTATGTATATCTTTATGATTCTCTGAATTTCTTCATTGTCTGTTCTTACATTCCCCTTTTTATCTCTAAGTTTTTAAATTTGGATCTTCTCTCTCCACACTTTAGTTATTTGGCTAATGATTTGTCAGTCATATTGAGTTACTTCAAGAACCAACTCTTTGTTTCATTGATGATTTGTATTGCTTTTGTTTGTTTGTTTCTATCTTATTGATTTCAGCCCTGAGTTTATTTCTTGTCATCTACACTTCTTGGGTGTTATTTCTTCTTTTTGTTCTGGAACTTTTCAGGAGTGCTATTAAATTGCTTGTATAAGATTGCTCTAATTTTTTATGTAGCAGTTAATGCTATGAACTTGCCTTTTAGGATCACCTTCATTGTCCCTTAAGTTTAGGTATGTTGTGTTTTCATTTTCATTCAATTCTAAAGTTTTTAACTTCTTTCTTAATTTCTGTCTTGACCCACTTTTTATTCATTAGAATGATGTTCAGTTTCCATAAATTTTGCAAGCTTTCTGTTTCTGTTCTTGCTGATATCCAACTTAGTGGTCTGATAGGATGCAGGGTGTTATTTCAGTTTTCTTGTATTTATTGAGACTTGCTTTATGTCCAAGTACATGGTTGGATTTGGAGAAAATTCCATGGGCTATTGAGAAGAAGGTATATTCTTTTGTGTTTGGGCGAAATGTTCTGTAAATATCTGCTAGGTTCATTCTGGTTATGATGTCAGTTAGCTCCAGCAATTCTTTGTTTACTTTTTGTATGAATGACTTGTCTATTGGAGAAATTAGGGTATTGAAGTCACTCTATCACTATGTGAAGGTCTATATATTACTTAAGGTATAGTAGTGCTTCCTTTGATGAATATATAGTGTCCTTCTCCATCTTGTCTGATTAGTTTTGGTTTGAAATCTATTTTGTGAGATATTAAAATGACTACAGAGGTTTGCTTCTTGGGTCTATTTACTTGCAACGTCTCTTTCCATCCTTTCACCCTGAGATGATGTCTGTAGTTGATGGTAGGTGTGCTACTCTGATGCATCAGAGAATGGATTCTGGTTTTGAGTCCAATCTGTTGGTCTGTGTCTTTTTACTAGGAAACAGAGATCACCAATATTTAGAATTATCAATGAGCAGTGTTTGTCGATTCTTGTTATTTTGTTACTATGGTGTGATTTGATAGTCTGAGGTTATTTATTCCTTGTGTTTTCTTGGGTGTGGCTGACCTCTTCAGGTTGAAATTTTCCTTCTAGAGCCTTCTGTAGAGCTTAATTTGTAGATAAATATGGCTCTTAAAAAAATCATGGAATGCCTTCTCTTCTTCATCTATTGTGATTGAATGTTTTGCTGAGTATGGTAGTCCTGGCTGGCATCTCTTTGTGGAATATCTGCCCAGGCTCTTCTGGCTTTTTGAGTTTCTGTTCAGAACTCATGTGTTATTCTAACAGATCTGCCTTTAAATGTTATTTGGTCTTTTTCCCTTGTAGCTTTTAATATTCTCTCTTTGTACTATATGTTTTATGTTTTGATTATTATGTACTAAGGGGAATTCTTTTCTTGTTGATTTTATTTGGTGTTCTGTATGCTTCTTATACCTTGATAGGCATTTTATTTAGGTTAGGGAAATTTTCTTCTGTGATTTTGTTGAAAATATTTCTGGTCCTTTGACCCAGGTTTCTTCTTTCTCTCTTCGTATTATTCATAGATTTGGTCTTTCATAGTATCTTAGAATTTTTTTAATGTTTTAACATTTAACATTTTCTTTGATCAAGGTATTTGTTTCTTCTATCTTGCCTTCAGTATCTGAGATGCTGTCTTCCATCTCTTGTATTTTCTTTGAAGCTTGCTTTTTAAAAATGTATTTATTTTTTCCTTTAATTAAAAATAGATTCTTTGCTTACATAGTATGTCCTGATTATGATTTTCCATTCTTCTACTTCCTCCAGTTCCTCCCCATCTCCCCTCCCATCTGGATCCACTTCTTTTCTGTCTGATTAGAAAGAAACAAATATCAAAGGAAGGGGTTTTCAACCTGTGGGTTGCAATCCTTTGGAGGCCACATGTCAGATCTCCTGCATATCAGATGTTTACATTAGGATTCATAACAATGGCAAAATTAGTTATGAAGTAGCAATGAAATAATTTTATGGTTGGGGCTTACCATGAAGAACTATATTAAAGGCTTACAGGATTAGTAAAGTTGAGAACCACTGTTAAGGGATGATAATAATAAAACATAACAAAATAAAATATAAAAAGAAAAACCAAAAACTATCACAACAGAGTTGGACAAGACAAAGAAATAGAAGAAAAGATCCCAGGAGAAGGCACAAGAATCAGAGACCAAATCATTCTCATACTCAGGAATCTTATAAAAACACTAAACTGGAAGCATATATATATATATGCAAAGGACCTGGTTCAGACCTGTGCAGCCTCTGTGCTCCCTGTTAAGGCTTGCTTTTGAGGTTCAATGTTGAGTTTGTAAATTTTTTTGTTTCTGTTTTTTTCTTCAATTTGGGTTGTCTTCAGTGATTCTGTTTCTGCTTCCATGTTCATCCCATTGTTTATATTTTCATAGATTTCATTAATGGATATGTTCATATTCTCTTTAAGGGCTTTGAATTTATTCATAAATGGTATTTTGAAGTTCTTTTCTTGTGCTTCAAGCATATTGTATTTCTTAGGGCCTGCTGTAGTAAGGTAGCAGGGCTTTAGTGGAGACATACTGTCCTCGTGGTTATTGATTGGGTTTTTACGCTGGCATCTAGGCATCTAGGCATCTGGGCTTGGGATGATTATGACTCTAGGTGCTGATATCTGGCTTGTCTTTGTTGGGTGGATATTCTGTTTCTTGTTTTCTGTTACCCTCTCTGATTCTTAGGAGAGTGTGGTGGCTTTGGATTGCCTCGTGGGAACACTTCTGGTACTCTGCCAGGTGTGGTCACTGGAATCTCAGGTAGAATGCATCTCTAGGCATTTGAGGGTGACACTAAGGACAGGGATGGGCTGGAGGAGGTTGGGTCCTAAGAGAGCCCACAGGAGGGAGGGAAGCTGGGTGTGCCACCAGGATCAGCCCTGGGAGTAGGGGCACAGGAGAAGGAGAGGCCACAGCAGGTGGTCTGCTACAATGCTGGGGATAAAACAGGGAGATTGGAATTGGGGACCAGGAAGGAGAGTGGAGATTGCCTATTTGATTCCCTGGCTGGTGTATATGGCTGATAGGTTTCCAGGGAGGATCTTAGAGTGTTGGCAGCTGAGACAAAGGGCTGGAGTTAGGGAGGAAGGTTGTGCTTTGTGTAATCTACTGGGAATGGAGGCCGAGAGTTGATGTCTCTTTTTTATAAAGGATCTCACTACATAGTTTCACCCTCATGATCTTGTCTGAAGGCCCAAGGCCCCAACCCCACAATGCCATAAAACTGGGGATATAGCTTCCACGTAGAGACGTTTTGGGATGTACATGACAGTGCTTCACCATCCACAGAACAGGACCTCAAAACTGTACTGGTGATGACAAAGTAGTGATCAGTGAGATAGTTCAACTTTTCTAAGTAACCCAGAAACTCTCCTGAGGTGAGCTGAAGTGGTAATCCCAGAGCCCCAGGATCTTATGCAGGATCAGTGATAGCAATGCCACTATTGACTTCAAAATTAGTCACACTTCCTCAGTACCATTCCGGGAAAAGAGCTTTGAGGTGAGTCACCCAACTGGCTCATTTGTGGGCAAATGTCTATTCCAGGCAGTGTAGCATTGTGAATAAAACACACAACCCATTCAGGTAGCTTGTGGGATTAAATGCTAGTTCTGCAATTCTTTGAGACCTGTGATCTTGAGTCCCATTTTTTCATCTTCAAAACATGGATACCACTAGTCACTTTCTTGCAGGGGTGTTGTCAAGATTCTATAATATATGTTTATTTCCTCACATGTGCACACACACTCACATATGCACACGCACATACCACATATGCTGCACAGAGAATACCTAGTGTGCAGTCAGTGCTGTACACGTGTGAATTCCTATTGCTATCGTGCATTTTTTTCTTTTTTTGTAAATAAGGCTGTGGATGCATGTCCTTGTCACACACTTTCCTGTACATTACAGGATGGATGAGAGTTTCCAGCGATGCTGGTCTAACTCCACCTGACTGGCCACATTACATTGAGTGCCTGTAATTTTCTGGTTTTTGCACAAGGAAAAGGGACCTCTAGAATCTAAGACTGAAGGAAGTATGTTTTTACTTATTTATTTTTGCTGTAAGGGGACTTCTGAGAGCATACACATAATTCAGAAATTTATCCATGTGATAAAACTTTGACTTCAATTTACTGTTATAAGCTTGCTCTTTCCTTTTTTTTTTTTCCATTTTCTGAGAAACTTGAGAGGCAGGACATTTCTAGTTACTGATGAAAATACACTGTTATTTTATGTCATTAGTTAATGCACTATGGACATGTACTTGCAAATGGAAAATTTAGAAATGGGGAAGATAGAGCTTGATTGGCACCATTACAGAAGCCTCTGTTGTACCAACTTCAGCTCTGACTTTTTTAATGACTGTGGGGATGAGGAAGCAAACAGACATAAATGCTGATGCTATTCTATTCTGTGGGTCATTTCTGTGTCCAGCAAAGAAGCTTCCCACTAGAAATTATATATAACATGCTCATGTTTTAAATGTTGTAGCTACCTTTTGTTCAATACCTCTTGATCATGTGCAAGATTTTTTATTTATTATTTCTGAAAAAGATACTTGAATCTTGCTACATTATGGGCTTAGGATGTACAAGTAGTTTTAATCTACTTCTCTGGTACCTGTTAGACTACAGAATTTCGTAGCTACTTAGGAGACATTGGGAGAAACTTCCATTCTAGAATCTGTCTGTGCTCATATATTTCAAGTGTGTCTTTCTTTTTTTAATGGTACATAGTCCTGTTATGCAGCTCCAGTCAACCTGGAACTTATAATGTAGCCTAGGCTAGCCTTAAATACTCATTTTTTCCTACTTCTATCTCCCTAATTCTGGGATTATAGGTGTATTCAACTGGAAAAGCATCACTGAGAGCCCCATTTCTACCAGTATCACCAAGCATTGATAAGCATGCTGCTGGTTTTAGTACAAAGACAAGGAAGCCATTCCCTACTCCCATGGATAGGAAGATTTGATATTTCCTTAAATAGACCACTCTAATTAGTTTAAAGCTGGGCAAATTCGGAACTCTTTTCATTTCCAAAGTTAACCATAACAACATAACCTGGGTTATATATGTTAGACTATGTGGATTTTTATATCAAAACTTACATAATAAAAAATGAAAAGAAACACTTTGTATAAAACTAATGAGACACTGGTATTTCAGAGATACTTATAATTTTTCATAACCAGTGATACTTTACAAATGATAAGAGAAGAATATATTTTAATTTTAGTTGCTTTTCATGTCCAAATCTATTGAAAAAATCTTGGAACAATTAATGAAAACTATTAAATAAAACAAATAAATGAAAACTGTTATTAAATAATAGAAAGGAATCTTCATTTGACTTTTAGGTATCTTATCACAGAGGATTCAGAAAATATTTTCCATAAATGTTAACAGTTCCTTGATGAGCTGCATTGGACTTAAACATGGCATAGCCCCTGGCCTGGTACATACACTGTGACACACAGAAGCACCCTTATTTCATCATGAAAACTGGTTGATAAGGGAGTTCATACTTACAATGTGCCAGGCAGCTACTGTTACTGGAGTTGAGTACAACAGTAAATAAAAGTCCCTGTTTTCATGGAGAAATAATACGTAATAAATATGTAATGAAATATCAGATGCCATAAAGACAAGCTTAAAGGGACAGAGCATGATATGAGGCATGTTTTGAATGAGATGATGAGGAAACTTCTCTCTGGGATGGTTACTACTGAGTAGGAGTGAAAGGATATTGTAGGCATCTGGGGACAGCGTCCCAGACAAAGGGAGCATCACACACAAGAGAATTTCTCTGATGAGTTCAAACGCATATAAGGAGGTGAGTGCTGTGGTTTGGATACACATTGTCCTTTTCCTCCAAAAGGCTTAGTTGGCAGATGATGCTGTGTAAGGAGGTGACTGGACCCGAGGGCTCTGATGTGGGTCAGTCCCTTCATGGAGTCACAGTATGATGCCGTAATTGGGATGTGGGTCCTAGGCAGAGGAAGTCACTGGAGATGTGCCCTGGAAAACTACACTTTGTCCTCAGCTGTAGCCACCCCTCTATGTTTCCCAGTTCCCACGAGCTAACTTACTGAGCTTTGTCCAGCTCCCCACATGGTTTTCTGCATCAACTCAGGACAAAACAGTGACTCTAGACTTTGGACTGAAGGCTCTGAAATTGTGAGTGAAATAACCCTTTTTGCCTTGTAAATAGTATAGATGGGCATTTGTCATAGCAGCAGCAGCAAACAACAACAACAACAACAACAACAACAAAAATGGTCAATAAGTAAGTGTGATTGATGATTGAGGCAGAATGGTAATTCATTTCCATCATTTTTTTATTTAACTATTAAAGGAGCTACATTAATTATCTCAGATGAGTTATACCCAGAGTTCCATTTTATTTTGTGAAGTTCTAGGTCAACAATCGAGCTTTATTAGGAGAGGTAAGCAGTGCACTTCTTTTCAACTCTTCTGATGACCTCATGGGGGAAGCCTCTCAGTCTTAGAAACAGCCCTCCTATCCTCATTACCCACATATTCATTCTGAAACCATGGAAACAAGAAATAGCTTCTCTCCCAGCTTACCAAGCTGAGCAAAAGACTGTTGACTGTGCCTGTCTGTGTGCTTTCTTGGGATATGCAAAGAGGCATGCATGGACTGTAGTCTGAATATGAATTCTGGAAAAAAAGTTTTAAGGCTAGCTTTTGATGGTGGCTTGCTCTGTTTCTGTGGGGGGGGGGGAATCAAAATAATCAACCATTAGGAATCAATAAAAACATTGGATAATGGTTTTCAGCAAGAACTCTGACCATAGTTCCACATTGTATTTATGGGGGTGGAACATGATATAAGTAAACACCAGCTCGAACTCCGTTTGGATTCCCGATAGAGTCTGGGGAATAAAGCCACATGTCACTGTGTGCCCTTAGATGTAGGCAGAGCTGATTGCTAGCCTTGGGTGTTTACAGAGGTTAAGAAGCTGCATTGGTAAAAATCAAGCGCTGCCCCGAGTACACTTTCAATCTGTCAGAGCAGAGATGCGGCTCAAGGAAAATTTAGCTTCTCTAACTCAGAGTCTTGGTTGGCTCAGAACATATGCAGTTGGCAGACACTAAATCCACAGTGTTTATGATCAAATGTGTGTGGTTGAGAACTGACCTGGGGGGACTGTTGGTGTGATCCAAATTTCTTGTGTTTGTTGTGCACACGGAAAGGTCAACGGAGTAAATGAGGTGTAGATAGTCTGTTCTGACAGGTTTTCTCTGTTCTTGTTGGATTTTATGATGTCCGAGGCGGAGATCTGACTGGCAGGCGCCCTGGATGCTGGGAAATGTGCTCTGATATTTATTCTTTCCAAAAGAGATGACTTATTTGAGACATCTATTTAAATGACATTTTCATTTTATTTTCCTTCAAAGGAAATGATTAAATTTCAGTCTATTTTTAGACCCAGAGTGTCACACTGTAATTTCATTCACTGATGTTGGCAAGTGCTCTCCTACTGTTAGGGTTTTCCACTTGCTTGGTACTTTCCAACATAAAAAGGAAAACACAGGAAGGTCTGTTAATAAGTGGGCCTGTTTGTGAGGCATGTATACAGAGGAAACATCAATGGAACCTTTAGATAAATGAAAGTTACATCATTAGGCTTGACCTACTTATAGCAGATAATAGATGAGACAACTTAAAAACAACTGAACACCAAAGTGGAGAGAGATTTATGTTAATGATTCAGGGAGAATTGTTCATCTTTGTTACCTGACAGTCATGATAAAAACTGAGAAAAGAAACCAGACACTAATCACAGCTGTCTATGTTAATGGGTTGCTTGGAATTATTTCCATTAATAACTTGGCATTAGTGATAGTGATAGTATTTAATTCAACATTTTATTGTTATGTTACTTACTGTGATAGTTAATATCGATTGACAACTCAACAGCATCTATAATCATCTAGGAGACAGACATGTTGCATCTCTGTGAGAGAGTTCTAGATTAATTTATTGAGGTAGGACGATCCATCTTAATGATGGATGGGACCGTGCTAATTCTTACAGCACCACTTGTTTATTTGTATTTTATTAAGTGCAAGTATTATTAAATAACTTTTAAAGTTTATTGGCTCTTAAAACGTTTTAATTATTTTTTATTGGTTATATTTGTTTTCCAACAGTTTCATACACGTATGTAACACATTCTGATTGTTCTTACCTCTACCTTTCTTTCCCTTTTCCACCCTTATCAGTTCTTCTTTTTCCTACAAGTTCCCTTGCCACACCCATGACATTTTGTTTTGCAGGAGTGTCAGTGTGACCATGGACTTGAAACTCTGTACTGGAGCCTGGTGGGTTCACCAGTGGGTGTACAACTTGAAATGATAAGTGGCGCTGGTTACGATGCAGAAAGGTCATGAGGCACGCACGAGCCATGACAAAACCCAGTATCAGAGTTTTACTGGGGTGGGGTTGGGGGATAAAAGAACCAGGCCTGGGGAAGGAGCATATGCAGAGAGGAGAGGACAGAGAGAGAGAGAGAGAGAGAGAGAGAGAGAGAGAGAGAGAGAGAGAGAGAGAGAGAGAGAGAGAGTAGGGGGAAGAGAGAATAGAGAGGAGGGAGGAGTCTGTGTTTGGCTTTTTAAGGATTCCCTGTGAACATGTGTATGTGGGCTTATGGAGCAGATTGCACGACCATACAACAAGCATGTAATCACCAGCATGCACTGATGACATAAGATGCAAGACCCCTTGCTTAGCTCCTGAACTGCGCATGCGTGGTCATGCAGCTGGAGTGGTGGCAGAATACTAGCACAACTAAAGGAAATGATCTCTCCAAGAATCTGTCAGTAGCCACTGGTTCAACAGGCATAGGACCCGATGAGTCCTTCCCTGATCCATACCTGACCATTGACAGGCCCATTTCTGTACAGTCCAAGTGTAGGCAACCACAACCACTGCTCTTATGTTCTTTCTGCCCTCTTTTCACTGATGTTCCCTGAGCCATAAAGGGGTGGTATAGATGCATTGTTTATGGCTTAGTATTCAACTCTCCTTTATCCTCAATACCATGAGTTTATCTCCTTTATCTCAACACAAGTCTCTGCATTCACCGCCATTTACTGCAAAAAGTGACTTCTCTGATTAAGGCTGGGAATAGCATTTGTCTAAGCATATAAATGTAAATATTTAGAAGGAAGTTAGAGACTATGTAAATTTATCTAAACAGTGGTAGTAACTTATCTGATAGGTTTCATGACTCTCTTTTGACTGGATTTACACTTTTAGGCATTATACATATATGTACTGAAATATATTTATATATACATATAAATATATACATATATGTACATATATGATCCATGTAAGCTAGTCCTTGGCAACCATGCTGATTAAGTCAATTAAAGTTTCTAGTCCTTTTATTAATGGCCAGATCAAGAGTGGGCTTCTACTTCTGAAATGTTTCTTGGTGCCCAAACTCAAGGGTTCAGCCTTTTTAAAGGCAACGCCCACAAAGACCATAGTTTACATCAATGTTGGATGAGGGTCAGGGTAACCTGGAAACTTTGATTCTTGGCAGAGTGTGCTAATTATTTCAGACATAACATGACAATTATTTTTTGACTTCTATCTTTTTTTAGTCATTATAGTTTACTTTAATTATTTTGGTTAATACATCTGGACCATGGTCAAAGCCATGGAAGTCTCAAATGTGTTGCCAAGGCAGACGTGATACCGGGGAGGGGTAAGGGGCCTGAGACCTGTGTAAGCGAACACAAAATAGATTCTGAACTTGGTGTCCTTACCTCAGTCATTTTAATATCTTACAGTTTCTGCTTCTGTTTAGAGAAAAACTATGAATAAAACAAATGAAGAAACTTTCAGGAAATGATTCCTGTATGTCAGAATTTTAAGAGATTCAATTTTTAAATTAATTAATTAAAAAAAACTGAAAAGGAAAAGCCCTGACAGGGCATTATGGTTGGCCATGTACTGCTCAGCATGCAGCTTACCCTTAAGAGTAGATTGTTTTCCCAGTGATGCTCTTTTGAGGAAACTAAATTTTAGTTGTAAGTTGTTAACAACTGGAGGTAGCTTCTGGGTTAAGGATGAGGCCATGTGTCCACTTCTCCTTTCAGCTCTAGGACCTCATCTGGTACAGACTCATGCAGGCCCTGTGCATGCTGCCTCAGGCTCTGTGAGTTCCTGTGTGCATCGATCTTGTTGATGCAGAGGGCCTTGTTTTCTGGTGTACTCTATCCCCTCTGGCTCTTATACTCTTTCCTCCTTCTCTTTTGTGCGGTTCCCTGACCCCTAAAGGGAGGGATTTGGTAGACATATTCCATTTAGGGCTGAGTGTTCCAACATCTCTCGTTCTCCACTTAATGTCTGGCTGTGGGTCTCTATATTTGTTCCCATTTGCTGCAGGAGGAAGCTTCTCTGATGATGGCTTGCTGTGGGATGGTCTGTATGTCAAATCTGTTGCTTTGATTGGTCAATAAATAAAACACTGATTGGCCAGTGGCCAGGTAGGAGGAAGTATACGCGGGACAAGGAGGAGAAGAATTCTGGGAAGTGGAAGGCTTAGTCAGAGAAACTGCCAGCCGCCACCATGACAAGCCACGTGGCAAGGTATAGATTTATGGAAATGGATTAATTTAAGCTATAAGAACAGTTAGCAAGAAGCCTGCCATGGCCATACAGTTTGTAAGCAATATAAGTCTCTGTGTTTACTTGGTTGGGTCTGAGCGGCTGTGGGACTGGCAGGTGACAAAGATTTGTCCTGACTGTGGGCAAGACAGGAAAACTCTAGCTACAATGGCTGAACAAGGCCCTGTTAAAATTTTGTATTTTTATTTTTATTTTATTTTATTTATATACTTTTTTTTCTCTCTTTTTCCCTTACAGCTCCTTTGTGAATTAATATATATATATATATATATATATAATATATATATTATATTGGCTTCCAGTTTATTGTTTGTATGGGATTCTTGAGTGTGCAAATGAGTGGGTCTCTTTCTTGTACCTTTTTTTATTTTTTTCTTCTGTTTGTTTTGTCCCATTCTGATGTATTAGTTTTTGCTTTATCTTAATATATTATATTATAATCACGTAGAAGCCTGTTTTCTAATGAGAGACAGAAAGGGGGTGGATCCAGTTGGGAAGGGAGGTGGGGACGAACTGGGAGGAGAAGAGACAGGACAAACCATAATCAGGATATATTATGTGAGAAAACAATCTGTTTTCAATTAAAAGTAAAAATAATTAATTTTTACATTTATTTATATATAGTTTATTCTTGAGATCCCAATAGTCTTGCTCCTAGAGAGTCCTGATGGAAGGAAGGTAGGACCAGTGGTCTGATAGGCACTCCATTGTTCTATGTCTTCACTTGTTGGAGAGATTGATTAATTTCAAAGTGCTAGAAAGTATAAGGAGAGGTTACTATTTCCTTCTTAGTTTTAAAATAATCTTGAAGTAATTATATTTGTCACTGAGATAACTTACCAGTAAACAAATTGCCTTTCTGTTCTATAAATCTGTGAAATCAAATATTATCATTTTATATTTTGGAAGATATCTGTAGTGTAACCACTCTTTGCAAAAATGATAATCCCTATGTGTTAAAATGATATTCAGTTGTTGAAGTTCCAATCACACTAAACATATCCTCTAAAAGGAATCCTGAGTCACATTGTGCTTAGGTATTTGTTAGAGTGGATTCTAAGGAATTTTTAGTATCATTTAGTTGAAGAAAATAGTGTCTGCCTTGCGGCCATGAGAGCTCAGAGGACCCCTTTGTCTGAATTAATCAAAGGCACATCTGATGTCCAGCAGGTTTGGAGATACTGTCAGTCTAGGCTGTCTTTTAGCCCCATTTATCCCCACCTGGCCTTGTGCCTATGATTGCTTAACCAGTCACAGCACTTGACAGGCAGAGGCAGGCAGATATCTGGTCTACAAAGTGAGTTCCAGGAGAGCAAGGGCTAAACTGAGAAACCTTGTCTTGAAAAAACAAAACAAAACAAAACAAAACAAAAAAACAAACAAAAACCAAAAAAAAAAGTCACTCAATTTAAACAAATAGTAAACAAATAATAGTATTAGCCATTTATGTGGTATTGCTTGCATTGTTTTGATGTGGAAGACTGGTCAGTGATTTGGCAATTCAGTCAGTCACTTGATGAACAGCTGTTATTAACAGTCAAGTCTGTGATGTTAGGTTTTACTTAGCAATGTTCTTTTCAAGATTTATCATGTAAACTAATGAGTTTATAAAGTCAGCTAAGAATTTTAACACTGGTTGTCACTCATAAATCTGTCTTTTGAGACTAGAGCATGGTACTAGGTAGTTCTGGTCTTTGGCTTGAGTCTGGTATGAGTTAGTAGCTTTATTATTTTCAGTGGTCATACATTAAGTTTCTAAGCATGTTAAATCATCAAGCAAATGCTTTGTGGTAATTTGATGTTACTCATTTGGTAAGTTATGTTTAGTTTCAATTACAACTAATGCTTGACACAATATTCTATATATTTTATTTATAGAAAATATTGTTCAACATTTCTTTCATAGTATAGACAATAAATAAATTATGATAGAAAGTAGTTTGTGTCTACTTATTTAATTTGATGAAGAAACAGATATCAATGTACATAGTTTTTGTACATAGTAGCACAAATCTAAAAATTATTGCCCACCTTTAATCCTAGCACTCAGGAGGTGGATCTCTGTGAGTTTGAGGATAGCCTGGTCTACAGATCGAGTTCCAGCATAGCCAGGGCTACAAAGAGAGACCCTTTTCTGAAAAACAAAAACAAAAACAAAATAAAGCAAAACAAAAAACCAAATTAAGATACACGTTAGGAACATTTATGATGGACATGGAAGAGCACAGATTTTAGTGACCTGATGAGGCCGACAGCTGGGTGTCGAGAAGGTTGTAAAAGGGAATCAAGCTTCTTCAGGTATTTAAAGTGCCCACTAGAATGAAGAATATACAGAGGTACACACACACACACACACACACACACACACACACACACACACACACACACACACACACACAGAGAGAGAGAGAGAGAGAGAGAGAGAGAGAGAGAGAGAGAGAGAGAGAATATTATCCATGTTTTCTGCAGTATACTGGTAAATCATATGTGTTGTTTGTTAGGTTAAACAAATAAGCAAACAGTTATTGACTTAAATGCTTGGGGCCATATGAGGAAGCACACCAGTGCAAGGAGATTGGGCCTCCTGACCAAGTCCATGCTTCATCACTACACAGTACCCTACTCCTATCATGGTCTTTTTTTGTTTGTTTGTTTCATAATTTGCAAAACTCCACGAATTTAAGCACCTTATTTTTCAGTCTTGTTTTTACTTTATGGATCATTTTCTGTGGGTAAGCTTCAGACATAAATTCATGTCTTACAGTTCTTGTGGCTAGAAATCCAAGATGGCGGTGATAGGAGGCCCCACTTCTTGCTGTACACTCTAGTCTTTGCTGGTGCACACACATCCCTGGTGACCCCACACCTTCACATTTACCCTTCTTATTTGGTCACCACTCAAACTTAATTAGGTTTTGCCTTGGTGGCCTCCTTTTAGCTTAATCTCCTTTTACACAACCTTGTTTTCAATCATAGTCACATTTTGAGGTTCTAGTGTTTGAGTTGGGAACTTCTACTACATATAAATCCTGCAGGGACATAGTTCAGCCTGCAACACTTAGAGACTCTACTTCAATTCATTTACTCGGTTACTTTAAAGATTTCCATCTAGTAAATATTTGCTGGTGTGTGTATATCGTGTTAGTGCTGTGTTTGAGTGTGCTCACATGCACACAAGAATGTACACCCTGGTGTTCAAGGTGCGAGAGAGAGAGAGAGAGAGAGAGAGAGAGAGAGAGAGAGAGAGAGAGAGAGAGAGAGAGAGAGAGAGAATGAATTTGTCCTTTTGTGAGAAAGATAAGGCATAATAAAGATTTATTTCGCTTAAGCCTCCACAGTACCTTATTTGTATCTTTTTATGATATAAAAGCTGTCTGCTGTCTTTCAGTGTTTAGATTGTAAATTTTTGAGGAGAGACACTGACTCATTTTGTTTTTCCTAGTATTTCTCTGAATAAATGTTTATTAGGTTGAACTGAACCTAATATAATTTAAAAGAGAAAAGTAATAGGCTCCATAGCAGAGGTGCACATGGGGTGGAATGAAGAGATGAGGAGGAAGATACTCATCCTGACTCAGACATTTAGAGGACAATATAGTTAGCTAGTGTCTTGATGTAAATAGGGACAGAAGGGAATAAGTCTGTACACATAGAAGTGCACATATATTTATGTACCCTACTGATTATTTCCATGGACCTCCTTGACTAATATACTTTATGTGTTCTTCTTTTTTTTTTTTTTTGGTTTTTTTTTTATTATTATTATTATTTTATAACACCATTCAGTTCAACATAATAGCCACAGAATCCCCTGTTCTCCCCCTCTCGCCCACCCCTCCCCCCAGCCCACCCCCCATTCCCACTTCCTCCAGATCAAGGTGTCCCCCGAGGACCGGGGTTGATCTGGTAGACTCAGTCCAGGCAGGTCCATTCCCCCCTCCCAGACCGAGCCAAGTGTCCCTGCATAAGTCCCAGGATTCAAACAGCCAACTCATGCAACGAGCCCAGGACCTGGCACCAATGCACAGCTGCCTCCCAAACAGATCAAGCCAAATGACTGTCTCACCCGTTCAGGTGGCCTGATCCAGTTGGGGGCCCCTCAGCCTTTGGTTCATAGATCCTGTGCTTCCATTCATTTGGTTATTTGTCCCGGTGCTTTATCCAACCTTGGCTTCAACAATTCTCGCTCATATAGATCCTCTTCTTACTCACTAATTAGACTCCCAGTGCTCCACCAGGGGACCAGCCGTGGGTGTCTGCCTTCAGATTCCTCAGTCCTTGGATGGGGTTTATGGCACCACTATTTGGGTGTCTGGCCATCCCATCACCAGAGTAGGTCAGTTCCTGCCGTCTCGCGACCATTGCCAGCAGTCTTTTGAGGGGGTATCTTTGTGGATCTTCGTGGGCCTCCCTAGCTCTCTGCTTCCTCCCCTTCTCACCTTCTCATGTGGTCTTCATTTACCATGGTCTCCTATTCCTTGTTCTCCCTCTCTTTTCTTGATCCAGCTAGGATCTCCCACTCTTTCCCTCGACTGTCGCCCTTCATTGTTCCCACTCATGACCAGGCTATTCATGTAGATCTTGTCCATTTCTCTGTGTCTTTTTTTGGGGTCCCGTTTTCCAGGTAGCCTCACTGGTGATGTGAGTAGCAGTCTAGTCATCCTTGTTCCACATCTAGCATCTTCCTATGAGTGAGTACATACCATATTTGTCTTTCTGAGTCTGGGTTACCTCACTCAGGATGATTTTTTCTAGATCCATCCATTTGCCTGCAAACCGTGTGATGTCGTTGTTTTTCTCTGCTGAGTAGTATTCCATTGTGTATATGTGCCACAATTTATTTATCCATTCTTCAGTTGAAGGGCATCTAGGTTGTTTCCAGGTTTTGGCTATTACAAACAATGCTGATATGAACATAGCTGAGCAAGTGCTCTTGTGGTATGATTGAGCATTTCTTGGGTATATGCCCAGGAGTGGTATAGCTGGATCTTGGGGGAGATTGATTCCCAATTTTCTAAGAAAGCGCCATATTGATTTCCAAAGTGGTTGTACAAGCTTGCATTCCCACCAGCAGTGGAGGAGAGTTCCCCTAGTTCCACATCCTCTCCAGCATAAAGTGTCTTCAGTGTTTTTGATCTTAGCCACTCTGACAGGCGTAAGGTGGTATCTCAGAGTTGTCTTGATTTGCATTTCCCTGATGATTAGGGAAGTTGAGCAATTCCTTAAATGTCTTTCAGCCATTTGGAATTCCTCTGTTGAGAATTCTCTGTTTAGTTCTAAAGCCCATTTCTCAATTGGACTGTTGGTCCTTTTGATGTCTAATTTCTTGAGTTCCTTATATATTCTGGATATCAGTCCTCTGTCAGATGTGGGGTTGGTGAAGATCTTTTCCCATTCTGTAAGCTGTCGCTTTGCCTTGTTGACCGTATCCTTTGCTCTACAAAAGCTTCTTAGTTTCAAGAGGTCCCATTGATTGATTGTTTGTCTCAGTGTCTGCGCTACTGGTGTTATATTTAGGAAGTGATCTCCTATGCCAAGGCGTTCAAGACTATTTCCTACTTTTTCTTCTAGCAGGTTCAGAGTAGCTGGATTTATGTTGAGGTCTTTGATCCACTTGGACTTAAGTTTTGTGCACGGTGACAGATATGGATCTATTTGCAGCCTTCTACACGCTGATATCCAGTTATGCCAGCACCATTTGTTGAAGATGCTTTCTTTTTTCCATTGTACACTTTTGGCTTCTTTGTCAAAAATTATATGTCCATAGGTGTGTGGGTTAATGTCAGGGTCTTCAATTCGATTCCATTGGTCCACATGTCGGTTTTTATGCCAATACCAGGCTGTTTTTATTACTGTAGCTCTATAGTAGAGCTTGAAGTCGGGGATTGTGATGCCTCCAGAAGTTGTTTTATTGTACAGGTTTCTTTTAGCTATCCTGGGTTTTTTGTTTTTCCATATGAAGTTGAGTATTGTTCTTTCCAGATCTGTGAAGAATTGTGTTGGTATTTTGATGGGGATTGCATTGAATCTGTAAATTGCTTTTGGTAAGATTGCCATTTTTACTATGTTAACCCTGCCTATCCATGAGCATGGAAGATCTTTCCATTTTCTGAGATCTTCTTCAATTTCTTTTTTCAGGGACTTAAAGTTCTTGTCATATAGGTCCTTCACTTGCTTGGTTAGTGTTACCCCAAGGTATTTTATATCATTTTTGGCTATTGTAAAGGGTGATGTATCTCTAATTGCCTTCTCAGCTTCTTTGTCCATTGTATATAGGAGGGCTACTGATTTTTTTGAGTTGATTTTGTATCCTGCTATGTTGCTGAAGGTGTTTATAAGCTTTATCAATTCCTGGGTGGAATCTTTGGGGTCACTCAAGTATACTATCATGTCGTCTGCAAATAGGGAGAGCTTGACTTCTTCCTTTCCAATTTGAATCCCCTTAATCTCCTTATGTTGTCTTATTGCTCTGGCTAGAACTTCAAGTACTATATTGAATAAGTATGGGGAGAGTGGACAGCCTTGTCTCGTTCCTGATTTGAGTGGAATTGCTTTGAGTTTCTCTCCATTTAATTTGATGTTGGCTGTTGGTTTGCTATATATTGCCTTTATTATGTTTAGGTATGTTCCCTGTATTCCTGATCGCTCCAAGACTTTTATCATGAAGGGGTGTTGGATTTTGTCAAATGCCTTTTCTGCATCTAGTGAGATGATCATGTGGTTTTTTTCTTTGAGTTTGTTTATATGGTGTATTACATTGATGGACTTTCGTATGTTGAACCACCCTTGCATCCCTGGGATGAAGCCTACTTGATCATGGTGGATAATTGTTCTGATGTGTTCTTGGAGTCTGTTTGCCAGTATTTTATTGAGTATTTTTGCATCAATGTTCATGAGGGAGATCGGTCTGTAGTTCTCTTTCTTTGTTGCATCCTTGTTTGGTTTAGGAATCAGGGTAATTGTAGCCTCATAGAAGGAGTTTGGTAATGTTCCTTCTGTTTCTATTATGTGGAACAATTTAGAGAGTATTGGTATTAACTCTTCTTTGAAGATCTGGTAGAATTCTGCGCTGAAACCATCTGGTCCTGGGCTTTTTTTGGTTGGGAGACCTTTAATGACTGTTTCTATTTCCTTAGGGGTTATTGGACTATTTAAATAGTTTATCTGGTCTTGATTAAACTTAGGTATGTGGTATCTATCCAGAAAAATGTCCATTTCTTTTAGGTTTTCCAGTTTTGTGGAGTAGAGGTTTTTGAAATATGACCTTATAATTCTCTGGATTTCCTCAATGTCTGTTGTTATGTCCCCCTTTTCATTTCTGATTTTGTTGATTTGGATTCTCTCTCTCTGTCTTTTGGTTAGTTTGGATAAGGGCTTGTCTATCTTGTTGATTTTCTCAAAGAACCAACTCTTTGTTTCATTAATTTTTTGTATTATTCTCTTAGTTTCTAATTTATTAATTTCACCTCTCACTTTGATAATTTCCTGGCGTCTATTCTTCCTGGGAGACTTTGCTTCTTCTTGTTCTAGAGCTTTCAGATGTGCTGTTAATTCACTAGTGTGCGATTTCTCCAACTTCTTTATGTGGGCATTTAGTGCTATGAATTTCCCTCTTAGCACTGCTTTCATAGTGTCCCATAAGTTTGGGTATGTGGTGTCTTCATTTTCATTGATCTCTAGGAAGTCTTTAATTTCTTTCTTTATTTCTTCCTTAACCCATTGGTGATTCAGTTGAGCATTATTCAGTTTCCATGAGGTTGTAGGTTTTCTGTAGTTTTTGTTGTTGTTGAAATCTAGCTTTAAACCATGGTGATCTGATAGAACACAGGAGGTTATTCTGATTGTTTTGTATCTGTTGAGATTTGCTTTGTGGCCAAGTATGTGGTCGATTTTAGAGAAAGTTCCATGGGGTGCTGAGAAGAAAGTATATTCTTTCTTGTTAGGATGGAATGTTCTGTAGATATCTATTAGGTCCAATTGGGTCATGACATCGGTTAAGTCCTTTATTTCTCTGTTAAGTTTCGATTTGGGAGATCTGTCCAGTGGTGAAAGTGGGGTGTTGAGATCTCCCACTATTAATGTGTGGGGTTTTATATGTGGTTTAAGCTTTAGTAATGTTTCTTTTACATATGTGGGTGCCCTTATGTTTGGGGCATATATGTTCAGAATTGAAACTTCATCTTGGTCGATCTTTCCTGTGACGAGGATGTAATGTCCTTCTTGATCTCTTTTGATTGATTTTAGTTTGAAGTCTATTTTGTTGGATATCAGGATGGCTACCCCTGCTTGTTTCTTAAGACCATTTGATTGAAAAGTCTTTTCCCAGCCTTTTATTCTTAGGTAGTGTCTATCTTTGAATTTGAGATGTGTTTCTTGTATGCAGCAAAAGGATGGGTCCTGCTTTCGTATCCATTCTGTAAGTCTATGTCTTTTTATAGGTGAATTAAGTCCGTTGATATTAAGGGATATTAATGACCAGTGATTCTTCATTTCTGTTATTTTTGGTGGTAGTGTGTGTGTACTTCTCTTCTTTGGGGTTTACTGTTGTGGCTTTATCTATTGCCTGTGTTTTCAAGTGTGTATCTGACTTCCCTCGGTTGGAATTTTCCTTCTAGTGCTTTCTGTAGGGCTGGGTTTGTGGATAGGTATTGTTTAAATCTGGCTTTGTCTTCGAATGTCTTGTTCCTTCCGTCTATGATGATTGAAAGTTTTGCTGGGTATATTAGTCTGGGCTGACATCCATGGTCTCTTAGTGTCTGCATTACATCTGTCCAGGTCCTTCTGGCTTTCAAAGTCTCCATTGAGAAATCGGGTGTTATTCTGATGGGTTTACCTTTATAGGTCACTTGGCCTTTTTCCTTGGCTGCTCTTAATATTCTTTCTTTATTCTGTACATTTAGTTGTTTAATTATTATGTGTCGAGGGGACTTTTTTTGGGGGTCTAGTCTGTTTGGTGTTCTATAGGCTTCTTGTATCTTCATAGGCATTTCCTTCTTTAAGTTGGGAAAGTTTTCTTCTATAATTTTGTTGAATATATTTTCTGTGCCTTTGAGTTGGTATTCTTCACCTTCTTCTATCCCTATAATTCGTAAGTTTGGTCTTTTTATGGTGTCCCAGATTTCTTGGACATTTTGGTTCATGACTTTGTTGGCTTTAGTGTTTCCTTCGACTGATGGAACTATTTCTTCTACTGTATCTTCAATGCCAGAAATCCTCTCTTCCATCTCTTGTATTCTGTTGGTTATACTTGCATCCGAAGTTCCTGATCTTTTACTCAGGTTTTCTATTTCCAGCATTCCCTCTGTTTGTGTCTTTTTCATTTTTTCAATTTCCCTTTTCAGATCTTGGACTGTTTCCTTTGTTTGTTTCATTGCTTTTTCATGATTTTCTTTCAGTGCTTTATTGTTTTCTTCCAGGATTTTAATGTTTTCTTCCAGGACTTTATTGTTTTCTTGGAGGGCTTTATTGTTTTCTTCTAATTTGTTTGCCCTTTCCTCTAGTTGTTTACAGCGTTCTTCCAATTTTCTTGTCTTTTCCTCTACACAAGCCTCTACCTTCTTCATGAAGTTACTCATAAGGCTACTTTCTTCTGCTTCTTCCAATTTTTGGTGTTCAGGTCTAGATGTTGGAGGCGAGCTAGGTTCTGGTGATGCTGTATTGCTCTTCATTTTGCTGTATGTACTTCTGCTTTGACGTCTGCCCATCTCCTTGTGATTCCTTCTTGGTCTTATCAGTGGACTTGTTTCACAAAGAGCTGACAGACTCAGGAAGACTCTCTCTCTTGTCCAAAAGGGAGTTCTCTTGTCCAACTCTTTGGTCCAGAAGTGAAGTCAGGGGCAAGCTCTGGTCCAGAATGGCAGTCGGGGACAGGCTGGGAGCTGGGGGCCGGTCTCTAAGTCTCAGGAAGTGGGTGGGGTCTTGGGCAGATGGGCGTGGGGGCAGGGCGCGGAGACTGCAGGGGCTGCCGGGGGCTTGGAAATGGGGATCCCTCCTGGTGGGGCTAGAAGGGGAGCTGCCCGGTGGCCAGAACCTGGTGCCAAGTTGGGCAGGCCTCTCAGGAGTGGCTGGTAGCCAGGGATGGGGTCCTGGCTGGACCCAGGCACTCACCTCTGGTCCAGAAGGGAAGTCGTCAGGGGCCCTTTATGTGTTCTTCTTATCCCCATATCCATACATCTGGTTTTCAGCTAAATCTCTACATGTGATTGTTCTCAGAAACAGATGATGTACTTCATATCCAGAATTTAAACTTATCTTCTCCCCAAATTTAGTATCTCAACTCATTTTATGCTATCATCATTCTCTCAGCTGCACATATCTTAAATCTCAGGATCTGAAATTGTGGATCCTTTTTTATATTTGTTTAATCAGTATGCAATTACAGTGTTTCCATTCCACAATGCTTCTTGCATTCAAGTTCTCACTTATTTTCAATTATCTCATTAGGGCATCTTTTCCACTTCTTACTGAGCTTTCTGTTTTTCATTCTCCAGTGAACTTGAGTCTTGTCTCTATCCCATTGTCTTCTATGATGTCATGGTTACTTCCCCAAAATTGATATTTGGCTGTTTTACCCTTCCCCAAATTTGTAATGGTCCCAATTTTCAACAATTAAGAATCAAAGATACTGCTTTGGTATTCAAGACACCTCTCTGTATGGACTACCCACAACTTTTCAGCACATCTCACAGCTCACTGACTTTCTCCTGTTCTCTGCTATGAAATACTCATTCTTTCAATTACATACTTTCTGTTGCTTATTTCGGACTTTATCTTGTAAAACATTACATTTGTTATTTCTCTTTTTATGTACACACACATATTAATGTATATGTATACTGTCTACTTATATACTCTATACACACACATGTTAGGGTATATACCCTCTCTGTATGTATATATCCTTTCTCATATTCTTATGAATTGATATTATAAGGAATAGCTCATACGATTTTGGAGACTGAAACCTCCTATGATCTGTCATCTAGAAGCAGAGCTAGGAATACAAATTCCAGTCTGAGTCTGAAGGCCTGTGAATCTGGCACTCTGATGGTGTATGTTCCATTCTGAGGGCAGGAAGGTCAGTGTCTCTCAGCTTATGACTCAGGCAAAAAAAAACACATTCAATCTTTCTCTGTATTCTGGTTCTAGCCAGTCATTTAATGGGCTGGATGATGCCCACTATCTTAGTCACTCTTCTATTGCCATGAAGACCATGATCAAGGAAACTCTTATAAAAGACAACATTTCATTGGAGGACTCAATCATAGCTTCAGAGGTTTAGCTCATTATCATGGCAGGAGGCATAACTACAAGAGCATGGCAGAAAGCAGGCAAGCATGGTGCTGTAGAAGTAGCTGAGAGCTACATCCTGATCTTCAATTAGAGAGAGAGAAAGAGAGAGAGAGAGAGAGAGAGAGAGAGAGAGAGAGAGAGAGAGAGAGAGAATAAATGAGAATGAGAGAGAGAGAGAATGAGAGAGAGAGAGGTTGGAAGACCCTGCTGCTTAAGGTTGCAGTCGATCATGTCTGGACAGCTCTCTGAGCTCAGCACAAAATGGAAGACTCTCTTCCCCCAGCAGGGGCTTCCTCCTCTCTGTCTGACCTTATTTGGAAGCTGTCCTGAGTTTGGATGCCTGACTTAAGTTTTAAGTGTGACCTTTGACCCGGTTCCTGGCAAATGCTCTCCCACATCTGCCAATATGATAATTAGGTACTGTGCTCCCATCTGTATGTTGGGACCATACTGCTAAATGCAAATAAAGCATATAGTATGAGCGCATACCATGAGTCACAGCTGCTGTCCCTGTCCTATACATCCCCTTCACTCTGGAATAGAGTTGAGCTGTTTCACCGACGCTGACTCTGGGAAGGCTATTTCTGAGGTACTCACGGCTGGCCAGGCCCTGCCTGCCACCCCACCTCTGCTCCCTTTGTCTTCATAGCCTGGTGGCCAACAGACCATGGGGAGAAGGGAGAGAGAGAGAGAGAGAGAGAGAGAGAGAGAGAGAGAGAGAGAGAGAGAGAATGAGAGAGAGAGAGAGAGAGAGGATGGGCCTGGCCATGGGCTTTTGAAACCCAGTGACACATCTCCTCCAACAAGGTCGCACCTCTTAATTCTTCCCTCACAGCTCATCCTTGAGGGATCAAGCATGAAAATATGAGTCTGTGTGTGGGGGGGTCATTCTTATTGAAGCCACCACACCCACCAGCCCTAAGGAGTGCCATCTGCTTTACTCGGTGGACCAGTGCAAGTGCTCTTCTCCTGGACAGACCCACTGTGTTCGTCAGATCTCCTTTTCTGTGACAATGTATAACTTAATTTAGAATGAGGAAAAGCTCCTTTTGGCTCACATTTCAGAGGCTCTGGTCTATGATAGTTTCTTTTGCTCTTAGGCATATGCTGGGAAGGTATGATAGAGCAAAGATGCTTGCCTCCTGACAGACAGGCAGGAATATGGAAGGAGGAAGAGACCAGATCTTCAAAGGCATATGCCCAGTGACTTCCTCCCGATCAGGCACCAGTTCCTAATAGTCCATCAGCTATGAACTCATCAATGGATTCTTTAATTACTCAGAATCAATCCACTTATCAAGTTAGTCCCCCAGGCACCAGCCCTTCTGCTATAGTACTATGAGCTTCATTTCAAGCTTTAGACATATGAACCTTTCTATGAATACCTCATATTCAAACTGTAACAGCTAGCAATAATGTCATATCTTGGCTCCATTGTCACAGAAATTAACTATCACACAATGTGAGAGTTTTCAATTAAAAAAAAAAGCTTACTATGAAGATGTGATATTTAAAGATGAAATTACTCAGGAAATGAAAAAAACCCAAAATTTAAAAATAAAGTGATTATTAGGCAATTATCAAATAGTGTGTGTGCATGTGCACATATCAGTTTGTTGGGATATGTGAGAGAATTATTACAGAAGAAACTACAAAGGAGCAAGCTAAGCACTTAAAAAAACTAATTTATGAATCAGTTAAACTGATTATTCAAAGTGTAAAAGAGAATAGATCCATCCAACATCTTCTGTAAAAATAAGCCTAGTGGTCAGTCACACTCCACTCCACAACAATAACTTCAAACTAATATTAATTACAAAATGGCTAGAATGCAGCTAACAGTTAGAATGTTTCCTGGCACATGCAAGGCTCTAGGTTCAATCAGCAGCACTACAGATTGGGTAAAAGTAAATATTTTGGGTTCAAAGTACTCTAAAAAGATCTATACGTGAGGTCTAAATTCCATTATGTCACATTCATAAACTAAAAATTTAGGTACAATCTTAGCCTCGTTTGATTGACTGATGTATTAGTTTGGACATATTTGGCCCCCATAAGCTCACAGGGAGTGGCACTTTTGGGAGGTGTGGCCTTGTTGGAAGAAGTGTGGTCTTATTGGAGGAGGCTGGATGGCACATGCCTTTAATACAGACATTGAGGCTGGAGGGCACATCTTTAATCTGATCCACACTTTCTGTTGGAAGGCTTTGAGGTCTTTTTCTGAAGCCTCACTCAGTGGGTTTCCTGTTGCTTCTGAGTCAGAATGTAGGACTCTCAGCTCCAGCACCACATCTGCCTGCATGCTGCCATGCTCCCCTTCATGATCATAATGCACTGAACCTCTGAAACTGTAGGCGCACCACCTCAATTAAATGTTTCTATTTTTGAGTTTGCCGTGGTCATTCTGTCTCTTCACAGCAATAGTAAACCTTAACTAAGATAACTGGTTAGATGTTTGAAGTCGTTACTTTTCTGTTGCTGTGATAAAATACCACCACCAAGGCAAACTACAGAAGACACAGTTTGCTTTGGGTTATGGTTCCAGAGTGTTCCATAATGATAGGGACAGCATGGCAGCAGGTGGCAGAAACATGAAGCTGAGAGCTCACATCTTTAACCTAGAACATGAAGCAGAGAGAACAAACCGCAGTGTGGGGAGGCCTTAAGCTCTCAAAGCCAGACCCCAGGGACGTGCCTCCTCCAATAAGGCTTTACCATCTACATCTTCCCATCGGCCCCGCCAGCTGCCAATCAACTCTTTAAAAAACCATGAGGGGGCATTTCTCATGCAAACAACCATGCATTTCCCAAAGAGGGAAGGGCTATCAAATGCACACACATATACATGGACACACATGCACACACACATACACACACACACACACACACACACATGCACACAGACACACACACATGCACACACACACAAACATATACACATGCACACACAAATAAATGTGCACATACACACAACACAAATATTTTTGCTAAGAAACTTAGGTCTATTAAAAAAAGCTTGTCTATTTAAAAATAATTATTGTTCTGAGACTACCAACTTCCAAATGCAGGCATACTGTTTTTATTATTGAGACTAATGTCTGTGAGGTGTGGTTACTGTATTTATAGAATTTCTCAGTATCAGAGAAAATAAGCGTATTGTATATATTTTATAAAATAGAGGTTATAGCAATAATCTCCCCAGGGATGACTATGGCAAAATAAATCCATGTAAGAGAATGATGATGTAACACTGTGGGGACCATTAAGGTCCAGAAGTATTTATGTTTCTCGATTTAGTGAATGATTTGAAACTTCAGTGGTACCAATTCTTAGTTTGTGTTCCACGGGAACACTCCAAGTTTGTGCTTTTTATCTTGCTTAATTGTGCTGGGATTCTACTTGTAGGTAGATAATTAATATACCTGATATTTTATCAAGGCATTGGCATAGCAGTGATTTTGGAGTGGGGAATGTTGGTGAAGGAACTGGCTATCGTGGTGCACTATGAAATGGCACACAGGGACGATAGAATTTTGTAAGGATAACAGTTGTCTGGCTTGTGAAAAGTTGCTATGACTTTATATAGGTTGTTTAATCTCTCAAGATAGTGTTTCTCAATTTATTCCTAGCATTTATTTTCTGCCTGGCATGGATTTTAGATGACTGCCATTTACTGACATCCAATTTTAAAGCTAAGAGATTAGTACTTCGTGTTCCAAAAATGTCTTTCAGAACAGGAAACTTTCCAGGTAGTGAAAATATTTAACCATAAATAGCAGAGGTATTCATCCTAACCAAGTATGTGGGTTTGGAATAAGCACATCTACATGTCTATTAAAAGTTTTATTATGGTGGATCCCTAATATGTGATGTCTAACTTGCTGCTTTATAAATATTTATGGTAGATACTTGACTCAATATCCATGAGGTAAATTTAACTACGAAACAATTTTCTCCAGATAAACTTTAAAATTACATTTAACGAAAGCAAAGCAAAACCAGAAAACATTCGGTGATGATTCCTCTAGACATATAGATTGTTTTGGCTAGGGAGTGTAGTTGGATTTAGTGCATAATCAAGAAAACGGAGGTTACAAGTGTGAGCTCTTGCCAGCTGGCTTTCTAATACTCCAGAATTCCATGCTTCCAGGGACCTGTCTCTGCTTTCAGGTGTGATATGAGACATAATACCAAGATCTCTTTTCTTTTTTTCTCAGAAACTCATTATAGTATATTGGAAAGAGGTCACAGACACCATCTTCATCCATTGTGGGGTATTTTTTCAATATGTGAATGTTAACATTTCCAATGAGAAGCTCTAGTCACCATTTGAACATACTCAAGGTTCTTAATATCTTCTGGTCTAGGATAAAGTAGATTTAAGGTAAAACTTATGGAATATGATTATTTTCATAGCCAAAATTATTTTGTATTAGTTCCTCCAGATATTGTTGTCTAAGTTATAGAATACTATTAAACTTACAAATTGTATGAAATAATAAAGTAAAAAATGTGTATGCTAATAAAATTGTGACTGTTTAGGTAGAATTATCTGAGTATCTCCTCAAAGCACAGTTGTGAAGTTGGATGCTGTTGAGTAGAAAATGTTTGCCCAATGAATGACCCATTTTCAAGTTGGTCATTACTTTAAAAGTTGTATTTTTCTATATAAAAACAGCATTAGAGTAGGGTGTGGTATCTTATTTCTATAATCCCAGCACTTAGGAAGGTGAGGCAGGAGGATCGCCATGAGTCTGAAGGCAGCTTGGGCTATAGAATGAGTTCCTGGCTAGGTGTGGCTATAAAGTAAGGCCCGTATCAAACAAAAACAAAACAAAACAAAACAAAAAAAAAAAAACACAGAATAGAGCAAGCAAGGCAGCAAGCAGGCTAGCTGAAGAGCCTTCCTCTTCCCTTTCTCCTCTGTGGAGAACTGAAAAAATATGGAAATTTTCATTCTCTTGGCATGGAGAGCGAGTGCCTCATCCCAAACTTAGAATACTGATAAACAGAGAGAGGGACCATGTCTCATTCCACATGTGAAGCATGCATCTGACATTTTGCAAAGCTTATTGTTAGAGCAGAATTCCCTCCAATTATGCCACAGCATCACTGAAGAGAGAGACAGCTTAACACTGGATAGTTCTGCATCTGAATTACCATCTATGATTTCCTCACTGTGTGTCACTGGAAGCTCACAGTTCCTGCAAGCCTCAGTTTCTTTAACTATAAGGGGAATATAAAAATGCAATGCAAGCTTCCATAATATGACATAAGATACAATATGTTTAACACGGCGACTGGCAAATATTTATCACTCTGAGTGGGTATATCAGAATGCAATGATTGATCCCATTGTTGAACATTCAGCACGTGAAAAACTAGATTTCAAAAACAAGATCCGAATACCCAGGAAACTTTTTCATGATAAGTTAGGAAGAAATAAAAATGGAAAAATTACCAGTAAAGCAAAAGACCTAGAAGGAGGAGGAGGAGGAGAAGAAAAAAATGCACACCAAAAGGACTGTTGTCTTAGCCATACTAGCTTGTATTTTACTGATTCCATTTTGAGAAAGGTGTGGAAGTTTATTCAGCTCCTCTTTTTTCCCTTAGGATGATATTATGTGTAATATTATGTTATTGACTTGTTTAATACATTCACATATGTTCTAATGGCGTTTACATATCCATATGCATTTTATTCAACTTGTGATTATGCTTAAGTTCTCAAAGTCTTGATTACTTCATTAAATGCTGGAAAAAGAACACCATCAATATGATCACACATAAAGAACTAAACTAGATTCCTTTGCTGAATGAGGAAGCCAATGAGCCTGAAATTTTGCAAAACCCTGGGCTTGAGCTCAGATATGCCTGCATTTGGGTTTTACATTTTCCTAGTCAGATTAGATAGTACTCTTATTTTCTCTGAGATTTCATTTTTTCATCTATGAACTGAATAGAACATTGCCTCCTATGTGTAAAAATAAAAAAAAATCATGTGTGGGGAAGACTAACCTCTTCCATCTGGGTTCAGGTAGAGTCTCTCTTAGCTTACACTCATTACATGGCCCGATGTGTCACTGTTTCCACCGTGTGCTGTTAATCATTACCATGGTGTACCTCTCCTCGTGTTTATTACACCTCACCAGGAACAGCCACTGCCCATCTAACTTTATATTTTGCCAACATTTTATGATGTTCTTGATTATGATAGGATTTATTTTTAGATACCTAGAAGCAGAGAGAGATAAATTATGGTCCTTGGCTTACATTCTTCTTTTCCTTCTTTGTTCAATCTGGGACTGTGGTCCATGGATGGGGCCACCCACATTTTGGGGGCGGGTGTTCCTTGCCATTTAAACTTTGCTGGAAAAACATTTTTAGAAGACACACCTAAAGCTGTCTTTTTTATAAAAAAAGTATTTTTTATTTTTTTGAAATTATAATTACATCATAATTATACACACGTCCCTTTCCTCCCTCCAAATCCTCCTATAGACCCTTCCTTTCTCTTTTTCAAATTTATAGTTTCATTTTTTTATTAATTGTTGTTACTATAAATGCAAGCTGCTCAGTCTCTATAATGTTAGTAGTATGTTTTCAGGGCTGACCACGTGGTATTGGTGTGCTCTTTCCCGGGTGTGCTCTTCTCCCGCTCCCAGTATTTCTTAGTTGCCTGTAGTTTCTTTCTTTTTTTTTCTTTTTACTTTTCTGTTTTTGTAGGGCTGAGGTCTCATGGGCTTTTACCCCTATGCATGTTAAAATGTTTATTGGTGTCTCTCTTGTTCAACTCATGTTTAGTCAGTCATATTGGTGAGACTTTATGAGTGTAGCTTTTGAATTTCCTATGAGACATTGTCTCACAGCAAAACACCTGATCATCTGGCTCTTGCAATCTTTCTGCCTTTTTTTTTTTTTGCAATGATACCTCAGCCTAGGTGTAGAAGTTGTGTTGCAGATGTGTCCATTGTGATTGGGATCCACAAATGTGCATTTTGATTCATTGTGGTTTTCTGTAATGGGCTCTGTCTGTTGCAAAAAGGGTTTCCTTGATGAAGGCTGAGGACTACACTAATCTGTGGGTATAAGGTCAAATACTTAAAATGCAGTTAAGGATTGTGCTGGTTTAATAAAGTGGTGGTTGTAGGTTCTCCTCCCAGATCCATGACTTCATTATCCCTGGCTAATTGGCTGAGTTTCCAGAACTAGAGGATTTCTCTCTTGCAGAGGGGTCTTAAAACCAATTAGGGAGCTTTTGGTTACTGCCAAAGTATGCATGCCATTACTGTACCCTTAGGTTTATCATGCCATATTCCTTTTTGTTATGGTTCATAAATGTCATAGCTGGGTAGGACTGCTGGTTACTTCTCTCCGTTAGAAGCTTGCATGGTGCCTTCTGGTGCCATGAAAGCTAGTCTTCAGGGAGGAAGTTTTTCAGGTCAAATCCAGCTTAGGGGTCTCTGGACCCTTTGTCTGAAATGCATGGTGTCTTCAGCAATAGGGACTTACCTTCCAGCCTTGCAAAACAAGGGCAATAGCAATAGCCTATGATGTTTTGGGAGTCTCTTGGACAGTCTTGACTTTTGTGCCTGATGGGGTTTTTGCTAGGTAGTCTTTATATCTTGAAGGGAACATTGTCAGCCAAGATGGGAAATTTTTATTTAAGCTATATATGTATGTTTATGGACAGCCATGTGTGTTATATTATTTTTGGTAGATAGTAGTATGATTCCTTATGACTTCTTCAGACATCCTTTTATTTTTACCCTCCTCCCTCCTGTATTTATCTTCCTTTGCCTTTCCTAATTAAAGCCCCCCCCCCAATTTTTCCTATATGATGCCTTGTATCTGGCTATTTCCATCTCTCTCAATTCCCCACTTCCTCGCCCAGCAATGGTCCTTTTTATTTTCCTGATTTCTGCAGTTACTCAAGGATGTATCCTCACATCTGAACACTTGGAGCTAGTAGCTTCAGATGAGGGAGAACATGAAGATCACGTTGAGTGAGCTAACCCAGACCCAGAGAGATGTGTCTTCTAAGTGATTCCACATCCAGCAGTGTTGACGATGAAGATTAACCATCACAGCTAGCTGCCTGTAATGCACAGTCATGGCCAGTCATTCCCTCATCAGAGTTATCCAATCCAAATTGCCAGTAGGTGCTAAGGTTAGGGTTCTCTGCTTTTTCTAGATTAATGTGTGTGCTGGAAGAACTGGAGATGGTAAAGTTTTATGTTATGTGCTACAATTTGCCATTAAGACATTTTGGGATATTAGGTGCTTGCTAATTTTAATTTATACCTCAATATCAATTAGTTAATTTAATCAAAACTTGCAGGTCAGAACTGGTACATGAATGTTCCAGACAGAAGCAGAGGCAGTCCCAGGACTTTGGTATCTGTTGTTAATATAAATTGCGTTTGGGTTAGTAAAGTGGGTGTGACTTTTTTTTTTTAACATCTGTAAAATGCACCTGATCAGGCATAGGTTTATGGAAACTGGTCTATAAGTAAGATACCTGGATCCAGTGTGCCCAACATGCTCAATGCTTTAGGAAGGTGTTCTAGCTTTGGGACACTAACCATGTTATCTGTCCAGCTGTGTAATTAATCACCAAGAGTTTAAGTGACATGGAGAGCAACGATCCAGAGCATATGAGACTAGTTAGTGCAGGTGTACTTGCTGAGATTGGTGTGATGGTGACCTCTAGAATGCACGTTAGAGACAGTGCCAGTTTCGTAGGTAAGAGAGAACAGTGCATGTGGACCTGCCAGATCTGAGATGATACAGGCAGAACTTTGGAGGAGGTGTTGACTTACGAACTGCTGTTCACAGTATCTTTCAAAGCCGAGCCAGAAAAGATAAGAAGAGCCAAAGCTCTAATCCCACTAAATTAAATTGTATTTTCTTGGATTTGTGTTTTTTTTTGGTGTGGATTTATTTAACTTTTAGTGCTTCAGTAAAACTAGATAGCAGCTGCTGAGTTTTATTTTTCTTCACAAACTGTGTAGGAGTCAGGTCCTTTAAAAGTTTGTATCAATTACATCATTTTAAGCATGGTTTTTAAACACACATCTCTGATAATTAGATGTATTAAAATACAATGTTGGCAGAAACAAAGGCATGAGTTTCAGATGACTATAATTCCAGGAAATTTAGGTTATATGGAACTAGTGGTTTCTAGGTGTATAGTCTAGATACACATTTTATTCCCTGATTTCTACATTTGCCACCCACTCAACCTCAAAGGATGAGTCAGAACCTTCCTGAGAACTTGGTGGAAGACTATTGTAGCTCCTCAAGGGGCTTAAAAGTTTCAATATATGTATACATACACATATACATACATACATATATACATATATATGTAAAGGTTGTGTGAACCTGCCTGAATATGCATTATTTGGGTGGGAATGTGAAAAAAGGAGATAGAGTGTTTGAGTATGCTGTCTTCTTCAGGGGATAGATCATGTCCTAGGGAAGTACCCATTTCACCAACTCCTACTATGAATGAGTTTGTGAAATTGAATAAGAATATATAATTTAAACAATGGTAAAGAAAAAGTAGGATGAAAACTTTGGTTAACAGTCTCAAAATGAATGGTATTATCCTTAAGGGGTAAAATTGATAGCTATGTGCATAGCAGATAATATCTGTGATATTAAACCTTCATGGGGAGAAGAAGGCAAGGAAAATTTTGTTAAGGCATTTTAGGGGAATATTACATAAAAATGCTCAGGAGACACTGTTCTTGTGGTTATTTCTTCGGGGGGGGGCATAATTTCAAACTCCTTACTTTGGAGTCAAAGTCTTAAAACTTAATACTCAATTTGGTACAAACCAATTATGGCTCACACAAGATAGTGGGTTTGTATTTACAAACCAATCTTTTAAAATAATTTAAAGGTTACTTTATTGTGTATTTATTCACTTATTTATTTACCGTGCATGTGTGGGGATGATAGAGGTGTATGCATGCCATAGCATGTAGAGGGTAGGTAGAGGACAGTTTATAGGTGTTGGGTCTCTCTGCTATTTGAGTCCCAGGGACTGAATTGAGGTTGTCAGCCTGGTGTGGCCTTTACCTGCTGAACCATCTTGATGGCCCCAAAATGTATTCTAAGTAGAAAGAAGATAATGTACATATTGGATTTTTTTTAGTGCCTCTGTAGGTTTAGCTTTGAATGAAACTGAAGTGTGTGAGTTAGGGCTGTTAGGGGAAGATATTTGGGAAACTCAGATGGTCAGTGTGGCAGAAACTCGGCCCATTCATCTGACTTGAGGATGCCACCACTCTCTTAATGTGAAATTCACTTAGAAAAAAAAGAAAGAAAATTATATGGTCTTGGGTGTGTGGATTAATGTCAGGGTCTTCAATTCAATTCCATTGGTCCATGTGTTCGTTTTTATGCCAATACCAAGCTGTTTTTATTACTATAGCTCTATAGTAGAGTTTGAGGTTAGGGATCATGATGCCTCCAGAGGTTGCTTTATTATACAGGATTCTTCTAGCTATCCTAGATTTTTTTGTTTTTCCATATGAAGTTGAGTATTATTTTTTCCAGGTCTGTGAAGAATTGTTGGTATTTTGATGAGGATTTCATTGAATCTGTAGATTGCTTTTGGTAAGATTGCCATTTGTACTATGTTAATTTTACCTACCCATGAGCATGGGAGATCTTTCCATTTTCTGATATCTTCTTTGATTTCTTTCTTCAGAGACTTAAAGTTTTTATCATACAGGTCTTTTACTTGCTTAGTTAGAGTTACCCCAAGGAGAGGCAGGGTGCTGGGGAAGCTCTCAGGAACCCACAAGGATAACACCACCTTGGACTGCTGGAAGTGGTCCAGAGGGTGCCTGGACTGGTCTACTCTGGTGACCGGTCTACCAAATACCCTAACTGTCATCATACAGCCTTTGTCCAGTGACTGATAGAGGCAGATGCAGAGATCCTTGGCCAGGTGCCAGGCTGAGCTCCAGAAATCCAATGGATGAGAGAGAGGAGGGATTCTGCAGGTGGCAAACATGGAGATCATGAAAGGAAGAAGTGCAGAGATGACTGCCCACACTATTGGAGGCCCATGAACTCTAGACTAGGGGCTGTGAAGCCTGCACGGGACTGGACTAGGCCCTCTGGATATGGAAGACGGTTGTTTGGCTCAAACTATTTGGGGGGCACCCAGACAGGGGGATCGGGATTTGTCCCTGGTGCATGGGCAGGCTTTTGGGAATCTGGTGCCTGTAGTGTGGTACCTTGTGCAGCCTTGGTACAGTGGGGAGGGGCTTGGACCTGCCTAGCCTCAGTGTGCCAGGCTCTGCTGACTCCCCATGGGAGACCTTGATTTGGAGGATGTGGGGATGTCGGGTGGCTTGGGAGGGAGGGCTGGAAGATGGGAGGAGGGAGGAGGTGAGATCTGTGGGTGGTATATGGAGTGAGTAGAAAATTTCTTAATAAAGAAAAATGGAAAAAAAAACTTAAATAAATAAAAAAAAGAAAAAAAGAAAGATTACTTGAATGTACCAGAACATTGACAGATTGTAGAGAAAGCTACAAATGAATCATGTCATTAGTGAGCATGATTTCCTTGCCCAGGAAAGAATAACAGACCCTAATATTTACTGTCCTCCATAACATTACAAGATGTACCAGTCAAAATCAATCAGTCACAGCCACTAGAGAGCAAATAATTAACATATCTCATTATCATTCATCCTGTTAGCTGACAGCAGATTTGATAATGTGTGCTGTGTGACATGACTGTTTACATTTAATTTGGATTGTAATCAGAAAATACTCAAAGATTCTTAAAACATTAGATGGCAAAAGACACTAGCCTGGGCTTATTGATACAACAGCTGCTCATTTGTTTCTAAATAATTGGTTTCCAGGAAATATTAAATACTAAAGGATACAATATTAAATACTAAAGGATACACTGTTATATAAACATATTTGCTAAAATGAAATTATCCTTAAAAAAATATTCTTTTAAATACCCTGACATCAACTAGGTGTGATGTGGGAGAGAAGAGCTGGTTCATAATGTAATGAAAACAACAACCAGCTCATTTATGAGTTTTTTTTCTTACTTTACATTACTCTACAACTATCGATGGACATCTGAAGTTATTATTCATAAAAAATACAGACCAATATGCCAACATGTCTCTCAATTTTCAGACTAACAGTTGTGTTTCATGCTTTTCAGTTTATAATATTGAATAAGCACACCCTGGGCAGCTGTATTTTCCCATCTATAAACAACAGAATGGCACAGTAGAAACAAAGTGTGTGTTTATAAACACTTATTGAGAACTGTTGTAGGCTGGTTGGCTTGTTGGAATTTTAACATAATCTACCAGCCACCTTTCTCTTGCTATGACAAAATAAATAATTTAAAGGAAGGAGGGTTTATTTCAGCTCCTGATTTCTAAGTTCATAATCTGTGGTCTCTTGCTCTCATTGTTGTGATCTTATGGTGAGGCAGAGCATTGTGAGGGGGAGTTCTCAGTAGAGTAAGGCTGTTTATTATATGCTGGGAGGGAAGTAGAGAGATAGAGAGGAAGAGCCAAAGAAATAAGACATGGCCTTCAAAGCCACACCTTCAGTGACATTCTCTCTGTTATACTTCCTCACAATCCATTGAACTATGAATTCATGATGGATTAATCAATTGATGGTGTCAGGGCTCTTCTTATTCAATTACACCTCAAAAGCTTGCAACTAAGACGTTAAAACGTTTTAAAGTTGAAGCCATAACATGTACACTTCATTACAACTTTGGGATGTGACTTTGCTTAGGAAGCACACCTGTAGATCTCTTCTCTGTACAGTCAGTTTCCTTCTATCATGTCTTTTAGTCCTTTGAAATCTCCTACTTTTCAATCTGTAAGAAAATGGAGGCTCACGGATATTAACCTCCCTAACTAAGGTAAACTTCAAAGAAATAGTAGATTCTACAAGTGCTCATTGTGAAAGGTTTTCTTTCTTTTATTTCACCTATTTTACTTAAAACATGTGGGATTCTAAACAAAAAGTTCAAATATGTAGATCGAGAGTAAAAAATATTGATTATCAGGCAAGGCAATAATTACAGTTCAAATGATACAAAGTCACAGATATGCAGGGTGATTAACCATAGTTATTAACCTGACACAGAGAGTAAATAAAATTGTATGGCATTAGGAATTTGTGTATGTGTGTGAAATAAACAAATTTTAAGTGTTCTTGCCCTTGGCTAAAATTTCACAGTCTTCTGTCTCCCCAGAATTGGGTGGAATTTGTTAATTTGTTTTACTTTAGCAAATTTTACCATCTATCTGTATCTGCATTGTAAACTTCAGTTATGAATAGAATAGATTAAAGGGAAAAGTCCAAGCCTTATATTATTTTCATATAATATGATATATTGGAAACTAAGATAATTTTTCAAATCTAGACTTGGTCATTTGGATGCTTAACCAAGTCCTTCCTCTTTGGGGTAGAGTGAGACTTGTATATAATAGGGACTAACAGAAAGCAAGCATAACATGTGACAGCTGTGAAGAAGAATTCAGTCAGAGGGTAGAAGGGGGTGGCTGCTGCAATCTTAGCTTGCATGGGGTCATCAAAGAATGTCTGGGGCACTGGAGCAGAGAACAGGCAGAAGGATGATGAGTGTGTGTTTCTTTGGAAAGGAAGGAAGAAAGCAAGAATAGAACAAGAGCCCCCCCCCCCCCAAGTTTGCAGATGTAAGAGGGTGGTTACTCTCGTTATGGTGGTTTGAGGGTAGCAGACGACAGGAGAACAAGGGATTAGGATGCTGTTGGGCTACTGGGGCCCATGTAGAACATGTCAGGATTTGGGATATTTTTCTGTATGTGGGATGGAAATTACTTGAGAGCTTTGAAGAGTGTGACGCGTTTTCAAATGAACACTGGTGTGTGTGTGTCTGTGTGTCTATGTCTGTGTTTGTGTTTGTGTGGGTATTGGGCACAGAAGTGCGATTGGGAGGTAGAAGGTGAAGGGCCAGCTAGGAGCCTGTTGTAATGATCCAGGCAAAATAAGGCAGTGGCGTGGCTGTGGGTAAAAGCTATGGAGGTGATAGAGAGTGGGGTCTTCAGGATATATTTCAAGGGGAGAGATGACGTGATGGCTTGATTAATGGCATATGAGATGTGAAAGATAGGTTTTAAGAAGAGTCCACAGTTTGGGTCTTAAAGTGATATTTTCTTCCACCAGGTAAAATAGGGTAAAACAGGTTTTGGAGAAGATAAAGTCCATTTTGGGGATATGAATTTTGAAATGTTTTCTTAGAACTCTCATTACTTGCCACTCCTTAGACAGTTCATATTCCCTTTACTGGTAAGGTTTTTTTTTTTTTTTTTCTTTTCTCTTTTGCCTATCTGGAACAGTAAACCAAGAACAAATAGTACTGCACTCAAAGTGCCTTATAATCTCCCTGTTCTTATTTTCATTATTTCTGATTCATGCAGACAAGTTTTTGCCAGTTTCACATTCTATTAGGAGGAGTTTACTGGAGAGAAACTGCTTCACTGTATCATGGTGATTTAGTTGACAATAACTCGTTCACACAAGCCTTACTTTTTGACTACCTCATTGTCCTTTGTGATCACTACCAGCTTGATATTTTGAATTCGTTGTCTAATATTTGTGAAATCATGACTATTTATCTAGTGTTCTGATGTACTTTATATTTTGCTAGGGTGATTTATTTTTTTCCATAAAGTTTTTATTTCTTCATTAAAGCCATGAGCCAATGTTACCATCATCCATGTTTTATATTATGGAATCTATGCCAGAGGGCTGTTTCTTTGTTCCTGGAAGACAGTTGCTCCAACAGGCATTTGTTGCTGATAAAGAATGTACTTCCTAAATGTTTTTTCTTCTGTCTGTTTTCTGATCAAACAGAGATAACAGTTTAATGGAAAATGCAGACAAGTAGACATACAATCATTTTAACAAATAACCGACAATACTATCCATTCTTCTTATTTTGCTTTTTTTTTTTTTTTTTTTTTTTTGAGACAGGGTCTCACTGTGTAGCTCTGGCTGACCTGGAACTCATTATGTAGGCCAATGTGGCCTTGAACTCACCGAGTTCCACCTGCCTCTGCCTCCTGAGTGATGAGATGCTGATTAAAGGCATGCACCATTACTCCTGGCAGTCCCCATTACGGTAAGTAATATGGAAAGAAAGCAGACAGAGTTTAGAAAATGAATGTATTTAGTTCTGGGTATAAAAACCACTGAGAGTTATTTAGAGCAAGCAAGAGTTGGAGTTGTGGTGAGAGGAAACAAAGAATGCAAAAATGAAAACTAGTCTGGGCTTCATCACTTGTGAGGGTATGACTTCAGGGATGCTACATTTCACCCCTGAAAAATGGTGGTCCAGTTGCTAACCCTGTAGAGGTTCTGAGGGTGGGTGACAGGTGCATATCACATGGTGTGTTTCCCAGGGAGAGAAACTATTTCTGGCCAAGGGCAGTTTGCCAAAAGTGTCTTGATTTCTGAATATGTTTGACGTGCATGGTTATTCAGGTCTGTGTCAACTGAAGGACTCCCCTAGTTTGGGGTGACAACATTAATCTTAAAAAATGTCTCTTAGACTTTTAAAATTAGGCCTTTATGACTTTTTTTCTTAGATAACACCTATTGACCTTTTTCACAGAATTTTCTAGTGTGTGTATGTTTAAGATGATGAGTGTGGCCATGCTCAAGATATCACTGGAATTTCAACAATAACCATCTTGGGGTTTATTAAGAAGATCCATCATAAGTTGTGCAGTGCCCACTCAGTGTTAGTCGATGCTCTCCATGCAGTGACTCAGCAAAGGAAGGCTGCACTTTTGGTCTTTACTGTGCAATCTTGCATTTAATTTATTAGAAAGCATGAATTTGGAGTTAGTCCGGTTACTTAGTCTTGGCTTGACTTTTCATTGCCTTGAATGAGTTTGGATAAGTTTTTAATATCCTTGTGCTCAGTCCTCTCAAGGTTAAAGTGTAGTTAATAATAACATTGTTGTACATTTATTATGAGACAGGAGATAGGAGGAATGAAATGACCATCTGTGGTGCCTGGCATCTAGGAGCGTCCAAGCTTTTCCTGGAAATGAGATTTCAGAATCTTATTTTTTTTCTTCATTCTTTTCTCAAAAATAAGCTTGCATGACACATTTCACCAAACTTCTCAGCTAATAATAAAATCCATCGTGGCAGGTCGAGATACAAACTGCCAAAATGAGGCATTAAAAACTCCTTACACATACACTCCAATTTTAGATTGAGTTGCTTGGGATGGACTTCGGGTATTGGTCACCGATAGGGTGGGTGCTGCCAGCTCAAGACAGACTATATTTACCTTAACTGTCACTTCTCCTTCTCGCTTGCAGAGTCTTGTGAGAAAGAACTTGTTGACAAGCATTGCCAGAGGAACAGGTCTGAAGTGTGCAGTAACAGCAAATACGTTATTAGAAACAGCAGGTCATGCTATAATCTTGTCCAGAAATCAAGATGCCCCCACTTCTTTCTGCACACTGTTCATTTTAAAGGACACATTCCATATTTGAAGTTCACAGATCTGCCATTCTTCATTTCTCCATATTTCTTTTCCTTGCTGAGTCTAGAAATTCTTTAGATGATGAATGTTTACCATTGTTAAGTATTACTTGTTGGCCATTATGGCATTTTTTTTTTTGCATTGTGACAATTTATTCATTTATCTTTCCTTCCTTCCTTCTATCATCTTAAAGATTTAGACCTAATTTTATTTGCCTCCTGCATACCATCTACAGCTAGCCAAATACTCACATGTTCTAAATGTTAATGAAATGCTAATGAAGCAACTCATAAATTTGAGCTTAATAAATTGAGACACACTGGCTCTATGCATACTGTTTGACATCCGAGGATACTGCTCTCTTCTCCTATTTTTCTTCACATATTTCTTTTTAATTTTCTCTTGTAACAAACACTGTAATCCATTTGGGTTTCCATCATTTATTCTCTCTAAGTCCACATGTTCTCTTTTAACACATGTCTTTTTAAGATTATAATTCTCTATTGCATCCTGGGCACCTAACCCCCTGTGTCTAGCACCTAGATCTCTCTCCATTGTTCTGCTTTCTTTCCATCTTGCATTGCTTATGAAAATGGATAATGGTGTTTATTAGGGGTTAATATGATTGTATGTCAACTTGTCTATTATGTACTGGTTCTATACCTCTCAACTCACTTCATTCACACAGCACTGTGCAAAACAGATTTCATGATCACAGTGTGGCTAGATCTTTATGTGTTCATACCTCACCATTTAACCATCGGCCCACAGAGCACCAAGCATTCTGCCTCTTGGGTTCCATCATTCTCCTCCTACGTATGTCAGGGATAAAGATGCATTTATAATGGATTTAGTTTGAGGCTCAAATTAAATGAGACCACTGAAGGCATTCTGTCCATAAAGTGTTAAATATGTACTGATAGATTTATGCAAATAAAGTCATCGTATACTTTCTCTATACTTTGCTTGTTTATGGGAAGCTGCACTTACAATGGATAAGGTATGAATATCAGGAAATAATTTTGGTTCTCATTAAGGTACACCAAAGGAAAGTGATTTATTCAAATCCTTAAACAATGTTAACATAGGTTGTTAGGTTTCTTTCCCCCTGGTTGTAGGAGTTATATATTTGGATACTAACTTCTTACCAGATGGTTTGCAAATGCTTTCTCCCATTGTCCAGGGTGACGTTCACTGTATTTCCCTGTTATTATTTTCTTTGCTTTATAGAGGTGTTAGGTTTGATGTAGACTGACTTGTCTCCTTTTATTTTTGCTGTTCATGTTTTGGTGTAATATGAAGGACATCATTGCTAAAGCTGGTTTCATGAATCTTTCCCTTGGATTTTTTTTTGTGGGGAGAGGGTGCAGTTTCAACTCCTATGTTTGAATTATGTTTATGCATTTTGAGTTGAGTTTTATGTGTGACATAAAATTAGGATATGCTTTATTCTCCTGTTTGAATGTATCAATTTCTCCAGTATCATCTCTTCCCTTTTGTTATTTATTAACAGATATTAATTATATCAATTAAAACATTTTAGTGGTGACATTTCTGTACATGAAGGTATTGTGCTTAGATCTTCTCTGCTTTTGCGTCTCTTCTCTACTGCCCTCTCTGGTCACCTTCCCCTTCTTGCCTTCTTATTTCCAGTCATGGTGTTTAATTACATTGGTTCATGTATTTACTTCTATGCAAGTTCCATGTTATAAAGAAGATACATGCAGAGCAAGTAATTATACAAAACCATGTAAAATGTTAATAATCACCAAGGAAATGCGACCAGAACAGAACACAGACATTATGACATTACTGAATGGGTAGATTAAGCCATGTTCTCTTCTTGCAATACAATATTATTTAACATAAAAGGTCCTATATTTTGTAACACTATAGATGAATGTTCAGAGCATATTGCTAAACAAAAGAAGCACATCAAAGAAGGATAAATATTTCATGATTCTAGAAATCTGAGATGTTTACAGTAATTAAACTTGAATAGCATGGTGCTTTCTCCAGTTCAGGGGAAAAAGGACCTGCAGAGTTGCTAATCATTGAGCATGAATTTTCAGTTATGTAAGATGAATAAAATCCATAGATTTACTGTACAATATTTTGTTTATAGTTAATAATACTGAGATTTTAAAGTACATATTTTAAAATATGCAAAGAGAGTAGAGCTTGTATTCAATATAACAAGTATATACATGCACACATATGCATGTTAATTAATTTCTTAAAACCTTGGGTTCCTTGCCTTTGGTTAGTAATGCCAGAAAGTGAATTTTGTGTGTGTGTGTGTGTGTATGTGTGTGTGTGTGTGTGTGTGTGTGTGTGTACTATGAAAACATGAGCCCAACAACTTTCTCCAGTACATCCCTCTGCTCCTCTCTCACTCTCTATTATCTAGTTTTTACTTTATTTATAGAACTTATTGTAATCTTGTGTGATCTTTTTAAAAATAAAATTGCCTTATTTCTTTTACTACCTACAGACATTGTAAGGTTCATGAAGACATTTTCTGATTGGTTTGTTGGTAGTAGATTCGTTTCTACATCTGATCACCATACTGGTTCACATAGATGTTTAACAATTTTTTGAATGAATCAGTGTGTCAAAACACCGAATACTACTACTTAAAATTTAACAGATCATCTTTATCATTGCCACAACATCATAATGAGCCTACAGTGAACATCTAGGAATCATTAGCCCATTGCTTTGTTTCCTAGGTTTGATTGTTCCTTGTGAGTTTCGGCTTGATCTCCTGCACAGCTCCCCCTCTCAGGACCACTCCCTCAGTGACTCAGTGTTACAAATGGCTCTAGTCTTATTTCTGTTGCTTTGATAGAACACCGGCATAAAAAGCCACTTAGGAGAGAGGAGGTTTATTTTAGCTTACAATTACAGGTTATAGTCTATGACAGCAGGAAGTTAAGGTGGCAAGGACTGAAACTAGCTAGTTGCATTGTCTCCACGGTCAAGAGCAGAGAGCCATGAATGCATGTACGTCCTGCTTGCTTGTTTGCTTCTGCTTTCCTCCAATTCTCCACTCTTATGCAGTTCCAGACCCCTCCAGTTCTTCCCCCTTAGGCAATGGTGATGCCTCCAGGGGGCTGGGTCTTCCCACACCTGTTAATAAGTCACTGAGACTCTCTTCTTGAGTGATTGTGGATTGTTCCAAGTTGACAAGGCTGACCATCACACTTAAGGGTTCCAGATTTGTAATCCGACCTCCACCTTGTTCCTGAGTCCCACTTGCTGCATGTGATCACTACACCCTCAGCATGTTCTCCAAATCCTGCTTACGTCACTTTCTCATATGATGGTACTTGAACTTATCACGATAGTTGCTTTAGAAACCGGATCATCTGTGATCTCTCCCTCTTTCAAATCTGATCTGTTCACAATTTCTCTCTCAGAAACATTTCTCTTTTCCTCATTGGCAAGTGCTCCACTTGTATTTCCTTTCATTTGGGCTTTTTAGGTGACTGATATGGCTACTTTTTGTGCTCCTTCTCAATATAGAAGCCTATATCAGTAAATTAATTGTATTATGTCGTAGATAAGAATAAAATAAATTTCCATGAGGTTAAGTGGTTTTCTGAAACGTGCAGAGCGGCTAGGCTTTGGAGCCAGGCTGTGAACTTGGAGCACCCTCAAGCAGAACCCCCACCTTCTGCATCTTCCCAAGTGTCACACGCTCTCCTCTCTCCCTGCCCCCCTGTCCCCTGCCCCCCTGCCCCATTCCAGTTCCCCTCTTCCCTGAGAGATCTCTTAATTATTCTTCAAAGCTTCTCTCGAACAGCACATCTCCCGTTCCCTCGAACAGCACATCTACAGATTCCACTGGGTAGAGGAAGGTGTTTCTGCTGGGTTTCCAAGGCAGCCTTTGCCCATGCGTGCTTGGCCATCACTGCTATGTGCTTTTGTTATCATTGGCCATGTCCTTGAGAGCAGAAAATGTACCTTAATTAATGGCTCTCCGTATAGCGTCTTGGCCCACGGGAGCTAGTTTTTTAACAAAGGCCTCTATAAACGTCACTTATGTAATAACTTCATTCTTTTCTTTTCACAGGGACATTATATTTTTTTCTACTAAGATACATAATTCTCATGAAGCTTATTTCTTCGTTTAATTTTTTTATTAACAACCCTGTGAGACTTTTATAAATAAGACACTCTGTTTGCCCCCTTCACTGTTTTCAAGCCCACAGTGTCCCTAATTAATGTCTTTGTTCCCTGAGCTTACATACTTTCCTATTCTATACTATATTACTGCATTTTATTTTTCCAAGTTTTATTTTCTGCTAGGCAACAGCTAATGTGTTAGCATTAGTGATTCATTTTTTCTTGCCTCTACTATGAGTTTAGATGCTATTTTTCATCTATGATCAGTGGTGGGAATTTCAGGCCCTAGATATATGAAAAATATTTTTAGACAGTGGGACTTACTATTTTCTCTAAATTACAATCTTTTATGCCTTTGAAGAAAACTTCGTATATGTCTTTTCTATAGTCATTATTCTAAAATTGGTATTAAGTCCTTTGTAGATGATGAGAGTGTTGTATGCCTGATGAATTATAGGTAGAAAAATGTTCATCTGTGCCAAAATACTTGAATTCTGAGACATTCCTTTATCACGATTTTCTTACTGAAAAGATTGTATCTTTACTCAAAAGTAATGAATTCGTGTGTGTGTGTGTGTGTGTGTGTGTGTGTGTGTGTGTGTGTGATGGTTTTATATGTCCATGTACACATACATACATACACACACGTATGTAGGTGTGCAAGCATATGTGTGCATGTGACAGTCAGAGGTGTCATGTGTCTTTCTTGATCACTCTACACCTTATGATTTAAGAAGTTTAATGTTTTTTTAGTATGTGTGAATGCTTTGCATGTATTGGTGCACCATGTACATGCCCAGTGGCTTCAGAAGTCAGAAGATGATAGCGGATTCACTGGAACTAGAGTCATAGAAGGTTGTGAGCCACCATGTGGGTGGTGGGAACTGAACTGAGGTACTCTTCAAGAACAGAAAGTGCTCTTAACTGCTGAGCATCTCCACGACCTCCATCTCCTTAGTTTTTGAGGCAGAGTCTCTCCCTGAACCTGGACCTCACCCATTTAGCTAGGATGTCTGGCTAATGATGCTCAGGGATCCACCTGTCTCTCTGCAACCCGAGTCCATGGGTACCAGCTGTGCACTGCCGTACCTAGCTTTGACATGGATGCTGGAGATCTGAACTCGGCTCTTTATGCTTGTGTGGCAGGCACTTTACCAATTGAGCCATTTCCAATTCCCAGGACAACAATGTCTTATTGTTTGCATCCTTAATGTTTGAAAAAATTCTATAAAAATGAAAAATAATAAATATATTTGGATTCTAGTCTCAAAAATTAATTTTTAAGTAGATAAGTCTCCAGATACTAAGGATAAACTGATAGCATGTAAAACGTATTAATATTAACATATCTGTGTAGTGATTTTACAAATGCCAATTTTTGAATTGTGTTTAACCAAACAAAAATATTTCTCTAATAAATTTGCAGAAAAATAATAGCATGTGAAATATTAATGTTAAAGTCATCTAAACTATTTTAATTATGAGCAAAATGAAATACACACTTCTATAAAGAATTATTGGAAAGATAGCTCATGAAAAAGTGGATGTAGAATTCAAGTTTATAGTTTCTATTTTTTTTTTTTGGTTTTCTGAGATAAGATTTCTCAATATAACATCTCTGAATGTTCTGGAACTCACTCTGTAGATCAGGCTGGCCTCGAACTCACAGAGATCTGCCTGCCTCTGCCTTCAGAGTGCTGGGATTAAAGGCGTGCACCATCAGTTTCTATTCTTATTCTTTTTCTTTTTCTTTTTCTTTTTTCTTTTTTTTTTTTTTTTGGTTTTCTTGAGACAGGGATTCTCTGTGCAGCTTTTGAAGCCTGTCCTGGAACTCACTTTGTAGACCAGGCTGGCCTTGAACTCACAGAGATTCACGTGCCTCTGCCTCCTGAGTGCTGGGATTAAAAGCGTGCACTACCACTGCCTGGTCCAGTTTCTATTCTTAAGCTAAGTTTTTCTAAAGGTTTCTATGAATCATTGTTAAATGCAAAGTAAACATTTAATCATTTACTTTCTCATGAAAACTTTAATATTGAATAAATTACTCCTTAAAGTGAGTCCAAGATAGTAAGATAGAAGAAAACGAGGAGCAAATTTGTAATGGGATGTGGTCAATCACATATATCATGAGGTTGTTATCACTTTATTTTGTAGATGAGAACATTGAAATATACTGAAACTAAAAGTTCAAAAACATCAGGTTAATGAATAGACACTGATTCAGTTGTTCCATACCTTCATTCAAATAAGTTTTGTCACATATATGTATTTACACACACACACACACACACACACACATGAATACATCCAGTTGTGTTCATTTAGTGTTCTTCAGATGTATATATGTTTTAGGCTGACAGTTTGGGATTGGATAACCTATCAAGAGACTAATCCCTAGTCCCTTAAGAGGACTGATTCTCCACCTCTTAGCAGCTTTTAATTGCCTGTAGCTCTTCATCTAGGGGTGGGGCATGACGTGATGTCTTCCATACACATTGGGATATCAACTGGTATTGTCATTGTATAGGTCTTGTTTGGGTAACCACACTGTGAAGATTTCATGGCACGTATGGAAGGCACTATCTCCCAGCAAATGTCCTGGTCTTCTGGTTCTTACAGTCTTTCTGGCTCCTCTTTTGCAGTGCTCTCTGGACCTTAAGTGTGGGGGTTGTATTGTAGATGTATCACTTGGGGAGGGTGCTGTGGGATGTTCTGTATGCTGTAAATGTGTTGCTCTGATTGGTTAATAAATAAAATGCTGATTGGCCAGTAGCCAAGTAGGAAGTATAGGTGGAACAAGGAGAGAGGAGAATTCTGGGAAGGAGAAGGCTGAGTCAGGAGACACTGCCAGCCACCACTGCCAAGAGAAACAGATATAAAGTACCGGTAAGCCACGAGCCATTTGGCAAGATATAGATTTATAGAAATGGGTTAATTTAAGATATAAGAACTAGCACGACAATTAGGGTGTTTGGCCATCCTATCACCAGAGTAGGTCAGTTCAGGCTTTCTCTCGACCATTGCCAGTAGTCTATTGTAGGGGTATCTTTGTGGATTTCTGTGGACCTTTCTAGCACTTTACTTCTTCCTATTATCATATGGTATTCATTTATCATGGTCTCTTATTCCTTGTTCTCCCTCTCTGTTCTTGATCCACCCTAATTGTCGTGCTAGAAACCCCATCCAATGACTGAGGGAACTCGATGCAGAGATCCATGGCCAGGCCCCAGGTGGAACTCCAGGAGTCCAATTGGTGAGAAAGAGGAGGGTTTATATGAGTGAGAATTGTTGAGACCAAGGTTGGATAAAGCACAGGGACAAATAGCCAAACGAATGGGAACACATGAACTATGAACCAATAGCTGAGGAGCCCCCAACTGGATCAGGCCCTCTGAATAAGTGAGACAGTTGATTAGCTTGATCTGTTTGGGAGGCATCTAGGCAGTGGGACTGGGTCCTGTACTCAGTGCATGAGTTGGCTGTTTGAAACCTGGGACTTATACAGGGACACTTGGATCAGCCTGGGAGGAGGGGACTGGACCTGCCTGGACTGAATCTACCAGGTTGAACTTAATCCTCAGGGGAGTCTTTGCCCTGGAGGAGATGGGAATGGGGGGTTGCTGGGGAGAAAGTCAGGGGGGGCGTGGGAGGGGGGAGAACAAGAAATTCATGGCTGATATGTAAAATTAAATTAAATTATAAAATCAAATAAAAAAGATATAAGAACTAGATAATAAAAAAACCTGCCATGGCCATACAGTTTATAAGTAATATAAGTCTCTGTAGGTGTTTACTTGGCTGTGGGACTGGTGGGTGAGAGAGATTTGTCCTGACCATGGGCCAGGTGGGACCAGGAAAACTTCAGCTACAAATGGCGCCCAATGTGCGGCAAGAATTTCCACCTAAAACCCGAAAAAGCATAAAAAAAATTCTAAAACAGAGCTAAAACAGTTTTCTAGTTGTCTCTCTCAAGTTAGCAGTGCCTGCATGCTTGAGCTACTATGTGGCAGGTTCCTCGTGTGCACGCTTGACCTGCAGTATGGCGGGAATGAGGCATCTCCAAGCTGCACATTACACTGCTGCTGCATGGTGGATTTAGCCTTTGTTAATACAGACAAAAAAAAAAGAGGTTTCTGAGCCACACGCTGTTGGATGGAAGAATAGATCCACTGCTTCCTAGAGTCTGTGGAAGCATGGCGGTAAAGTTACCACCACCAAGTTGGGAAGCTGAGTGGGTGGAGCATGCTGCAGTTTAAAGCAATAGATTCACAGTAAGACAGATTCAGATGGGATAAACTTCTAAACAGTTTACAATACCCCCAAAGCCAGTTGTTCTCTGTATTTTGACCAGTTGTGGTTTTCCGTGATGGTATCTATCTGCTGCAAGAAGAAGCTTCATTGATGAGGGGTGAGAGCTGCACTTATTTGTAGAGATGATAATAGGTATTTAGAGTACAGCTGGGAATTATACTGGTTTAGGAAAGTGGTAGTAATAAGTTCTAGAATCCATGAACTTACCGGCCATAGATACTTGGCTAGGTTTAAAGTACCAGGCATGAATTTCTTCCTATTTAGTAAGCCCTTCTAATTTGATGACTGTTGGTTACTAACAAGATAGAAGTGTCACCATGGCACTCTTGATTGTATCTCACCATGCTGGCCATTGCTGTGGTTTGTAGGACGGTTGATTTCGTTTCTCCCTTGACAGTTTGTGTAGCACCTCTAGATGCTATGAGAGCTAATCCACAGGGGGAAACTCACAGGTCAGTTCCAGCTGGATTCTTCCAAGTTTTGTGTCTGAAGCATTCGGTGTTTTTAGTAGTAAGGCCTTACCTTCAAGTTCTGGAAGGCAACCAAGGGCAATGGCAGTTGTCTATAGTTATAGGAGTCCCTTGGGTGCTCAAGCCTAACCACTCAAAGGAGGATTTGCCATGTTCGGCACCGGGGCTTTTGTTAGATAGTTTATAGTTCATGGGGAGAACATTCTCACCCTAAGTGACATAACTTCATTTAAATTACACACACACACACACACACACACACACACACACACACACACACACACACACGCTTATATATATTATATGTATGCTTAAGTAAACACAAAACAATAGGTTTCCTATGATTTTCTCAATCATCCTTAGTGTTCTTTATCATCTCTCCTCCCTCCCTCCTTCTCTCAGTAGTGCCTTCCCTCTGCCTCCCATTTTTCTCATCCTCCTTCACAGTACTTGTGTCCTATTATACCCTCTTTCTAGACCTCTCTCAAGCTCCTTCTCATCTCTGCATCTATGTTCCCTTCTTATGTTCCTGCTTTCTGTGGTTACTCCAGGTTATATACTCAGATCTAAAGAGTCAGAGCTAGGATCCACAAACAAGAGGCACTCGCCTTGCTGAGTGTGAGTTACTTCACTCATGTAATATTTTCTAGTTTCACCCATTTTTCTACAAATTTCATGATTTATTTTTTGTTACAGCTGGATAGAATTCCGTCATGTATATGCACCACATCTTCATTTCCCTTTTATCTGTTGAAGGACATTTAGATTGTGAACAGAGAACAAATAAACATGGCTGAGCAAGTAAATCCAACATGCCTTCACGATCAAGCCTTAGAGAAAATAGGACTGGATGGAATGCACTTAAACACACAGAAAAGGCTCTAGATAATAAGCCTATGTCCGCCATCATCCTAAATGGAGAAAAACATTAATTTACAAGTACTGAAGTACTGGCCTTGATGGTACAGGCCTATAATCCAAATTAATTGAAGACTGAGGCAGGAGGATTACAAGTTCCAGGTTTGCTTTGGTTACAGAGCTAGTGGAAGACTGGGGTGGGTGACATAGGAAGATGGAGAAAGTAAAGAGAGGGCAGAGAAAGGGAAACTCGATCCCATGAGATGTCTTAATGAATAAAGGTGCTTGCCATCAAGCCCGACAACCTGATATTGATCCCTGAGACCAACGAGGTAGAAAGAGAGAACTGACTCCCTTCTACAAGTTGTCCCTGTGCCTCTGCACATGCACTGTTGCATGCACGTGTACCCACCCCGCAATAAATAAAATGTAAAATGAATAAAAAAGATAAGGAAACTGAAGAGATTGTGACATTTTTGTTTCTAACTTTCTATAGTATACCCAGATCTGAATAAATTCATGTGACAGTCATTTTTGGAACTCCAAAGGGAAACTTAAGTTTCTAGTAATAAATTTAGTATTCTTTCCATGGTTTTGTGTGGAGTCACAGTATTCACTTCCCCACTGTCTTGCAGTGGTTCTTCCCTGAGTCACTTACTGTTCTGTTGACATCTCTGGAGCTGGGGGCAGATGGTTGAGTGACGCAGCACTTTTTGTCACCTGAATACACTGTGGTTGGCTGTGCAGTTACTCACCTGCCCCTTTAAACACGGGAAGCTGTAGTTAAAATGCCTGGGACCTTGTGAACCGTGAAGGTGCAATAAAACACACTAGCCCACGGAGTAAGGACCACGGGCAATATGCAGATGTGGTAGTCACAGTGAGAGGAGAAGCTTGGTTTCATCAGAGGGATAAGATGCTCTGTCAAACCAAGACAAAACATGTGTATTGAAAAGTGATTCTGGTATAGGGTGAGGATCAGTTTCAATGTTTCCTGTCCATCAACAACACAAGACTTGATTTTTTTGTTTTGTTTTGTTTTTTTTGAGACAGGGTTTCTCTGCATAGCTTTGCGCCTTTCCTGGAGCTCACTTGGTAGCCCAGGCTGGCCTCGAACTCACAGAGATCCGCCTGGCTCTGCCTCCCGAGTGCTGGGATTAAAGGCATGCGTCACCACCGCCCGGCTAAGACTTGATTTTTTTTAAGTATAAAAGTTACAGTTCAAACTTTGTACCTGTGTATGTTTTGTTGAACCCCCAGAACTCCAAATCTGAGGGTTGAGTCTACATTCTTTCAGTGTTTTAAAATGACAGAAAGGTGACACCAAACAAGTAAGTTAAACTGCCCTTTGTTCTATTTTCTTACTTTTCACAAACTTCAGCCCCTTTGGAATCTGTACTGCAAGGTACAATAAGGCATCTTTGAAAAATATGCACATTACCTTTTAGTTTCGATTTATTGGCTCCCAACACCATGATGATTTCATACTGTGAAGAAACAAATCCCCAAATAAAAGACAAAATTTTATACCCCAATAGCAAAGTAAACAATACAAATGAACAATGAGTCACACATAATAACCACTTAGACTCATCACAAAGATTTTCCATGTAGAAGGTATATGTGATATAGGAGGTCAATTATGGACATCCTACTAGGAAAAATTTATAGCTAAATTGTCTCTTAAGAACATATTTTTCATACTTCTCATGCTACAATATAATTGATTATACCATGACTATTAAGCTTATATACTAATTCAAGTGATTTTGAGCATATCTGTAGAATACATAGAGACATAATTTAAAGAGCAAAGGTTTTAAAACAAGTTGTCTGTGCTATGGCTGCTAAATTTCTTTAATGAGGAAAGATCATGAGTTGCCTAGTATAGTAAAAATGTTATAGTGTTTGTATGATGAAGCTAGCTTCTTTCTCCTTCTCTGTTAATTCCTCTCTGTAAGTATGCTATAAATTGTGCTGTAGTATTTGCGAGCTCATTATGTTTGGAATGCATTTCATTTGGGAACTAGAAATCAATTTATGGCTTGGATTCTGTTTCATTTCTCCTTTCATTCTTGTTTTGTATATTTTTCTAAATTTAAGTTAACACTTGCAATGTGCCATCTTCCGCTTGAACTTCTGGGTAGCACTCAAGAACTTTTGGGTTGAACAGTTTTTAGAAGTCTTTGGTACATTTCAGACTTCAAAAATCTGGGATAAGAATCCATTTCCATATGCATATACACAATCTTTTGAGCCTCTTCAAAGCATGTTTGAGTGGGTTCTTGAATGCTTTTGATGATAGCTTCTCTTGTTGTACTGTCGATGTTAATCTGAAAAATGAAATGATAGGTTAAGCACAATCAAATGTGTATGCCTGCAATGGAATGCTTTAATTACTACCCTTCTTTTCAAAATAACAGCATAGTTTTGGGTGAAGTTTTCATAGGTATCTAAAAGGACTTTTAGGAAGTTAAGCCTCTGCTCTTTTTAAAAGTAAAAAATCTGCCTTTAGCATTCCAGAGCAATAAAGAAAGCATGGAATCCACAGCCAGGAAACTGTAGAAACCACTGCTTATCTGGGAGATGCCGGTGGTTTGGTAGTGGTTGTCTGCCAACATGGAAGTTTATGAACTGGAGGGCTCTTTTTAAAGTAAAAAGGAAGTTGGTGGCTGCTTTCAACTTTACCTTCCTTAATAGTCACAAATGCTGTGTTGGCCAAACAAGTCCTGAAATGGGAAGCAAGTGAGGAGAAGTGAAGAAGAACTAGAGGGAGGAAGTGGTTATCTCAGAAGACTAGAAATTTCCATAAGGGTTTGTGGGAATAGTTGAATAATATAGGGTTATGCTAAGTGACAGAAATCTCCTATGGTATCCTCTACCCTTGCATTTAACATGAATTGTAATTTTTGGCTGTCTCTCTGTCAGGAGTCTCAATGTCAGACAGCGTAAGTGACGGCAGTAACGGCAACATGGATGTCAGCTGAGTTTGTGGGTTTACACTAAAGTGGGGTGGCACACAGGACCAACACTACTGAGGAAGTGCTCCTGCCCATTCATGGCATTTCAAGTTTATGCTGCCAGAGAATTATTCCAATGACCCCTTGGTTCTTTTTAACTCTGCTGGGAATTAAGATAAGCTAATGGGCAGAGGACTTTGAATCAAACAGCTCACCTTTGAATCCTAATGGTACTACATAATGACTGTACCACACAGGGGGAATTCATTAAGTTCATTAAATTATCTAACTCCTAGGTTTTGTGACTGAAAAATAAGATTAGTAACTCTTTTTCCAGACAGGATTTCTCTATATAGCGCTGACTGTCCTGGAACTCACTAGGTAGACCAGGCTGGCCTCGAACTCACACAGATCCGTCTACCTTTGCTTCCTCAGTGCTGGGATTAAAGGTGTGCACCATCACCACCTGGCAGATTAGTAATTCTTAGTTTATACAATTTTTAGGAGATGTTGGAATAGAATATGTCTGGCATGTAATGATGCTCAGGTTATTAGTATTTTCTAAGGGATATCCCCCCCCCACTGCCATGTCCCACCATTGTTACCTCTCTAGGGGACTGTGGCTGGATGTAGATATTGTAAAGCTTCTTTGCTCTAGAAATTCTGCCCCTCCGTGAGGCAATTTTCTTGTAGGTTTCACATGCCATCCAGAATTTAATGTTCTCGTCACTGTGCTCCAATTTTAAATATGCTGTGTATACTCTTGGGCCGTCTAAAATTAGAAAAATGTGATTGTTTCCATGGGTTAACAGCTATTAAACATTTAAGTAATAATTCATACAGTTTAATACAGAAGCCTGAAGAAGAGCTCCAAAGATACAGAACAAGTAAGTAGATATCTTCTAACAGAGACTTTATTAGCCTCACACTGAGGTCTCTATACATATGAAGCATGTTTAACGATGCTGCCAGTTGGTGAAGTTACCCTCTTTGTTCTGAGTCACTCAGTGGAAAATGTTTGCCCGTTCAGATGTGCCTATGACAGAAAGGCCGGGAGATGTCATAAGAACCCACACAAATGGCTTAAGCTACCTAGGCAGGCAGAACTCTCCCCATAAAGTTATATAATATATTGAGGACCTCACAACCAACTGATAGGTAAGAACTAGGTTAAGAATCTGGCATGTCAGGGTTGGGAGGAAACTATTCAAGCTATGTATGAGTGATACTTTGATGAGACAGAGTTGTCTGGAGTGTTTCTCAGTGCCCAATCAGCAGGAGAAGAGGAAGATGAAGAACTGAACATCATATTCGTAGTTTATTGTTCAAACCAGAAATAAGGACCAAGTAAGGAATGGAATCTAGAGGGACGTCAGACGTCTTCTGACACCCTAACCCAGGGCAATGTGTTGTGCAGAGCATCACCATCAGATGACACCCGATGCTAAGATGGTCATCTTTGGCTCTGGTCTTGAACAGCCTCTAGGGAGCATAGATGAGCAGGGTGGAAGGCCTTTTATTCAGACCCCATTTTTTCAGGCGCTTGTGCTTCATAGATTAGACACGCTCTCACGAGTGTAACTTGTTACTCATCATCCCTGGGAGTGTCAAGCAGTCTCAAGGTTTGAGACGAATACTTGAAGATTGGCACTAAACTTTTGGTGACTGTGAAATCTTTTGTCATATCTGAGACATTTGATTGCCAAATGATAAAATGACAAAGTAGCTTTCCACTGATGTTCACAGAATTGTGCTTAGTCAGACTGAATACAAGACCACTCATAGCTGACAGTGTGAATTTTTTTTTTCCTTTTACAAGTGAATCATTTAATGTTTGCAAGTTGATGAGTTTTAAGGTCACTATCTGTCCATGAACCTGTTACCACAAGTTGTTCCACCAGTGCCCATTAACTCCTAAAGCACAGGGTTTAGCTAACAAAATTGGTATCATTAACTGTCATGAGAAGTAGTGATAATCAAATGGAATAGAAGTGATGAGTAAAGTCATATTTTCCTGCATCTTCATAGAAGACGTTATTTGATCAATTTCCTAAGCACTAGAAAGTCAGGCTATGTGCTCCCTTGATTTTCACTGATTATATTAGCAGTGATATAGCAAGAAAGATAACATTCTATATTAAAGGAAAATGACATAGACAAAGGTAGCTACCATTTATAAAAACACCAGGATTGGGGAAGACTGGTAATCTTCAAGAAATATGGCATGCGGAGGATACACAGGCCTAGAGCATGGCTCACTGTGATGTGGGCAGGTGCAGCCTACAGTTCAATGTATGGGAGAGGTTGGAAGAAAACTTCACCTTGGCTGAGAATACAGATCAGATGAGGGCACAGAATATCTAAACATGAAGCCTAGGAAGTGACATAGGTTACATATTACTATCCAGTGGAAAATACATTATAACTTATATTTCAAACAAGAAGTTTGTTTTCCTGTTGATATGACTTTGTGATAGTCCTTGTCTTGCTATAAGCATTGAAAATTAGGAGCAGAGAACACAGTTGTGGTTATTAGTGTTTATGCCAGAGAAGCTTTGTGCAAAGTTAAAAACAAAACAAAAAGCCATTACTGCATTGATAAGATAAATTGAAATCCCCAAATTTCCAGTACACACAGAAATAAAGTCTTGTGAAAAATGAAGGAATTTATATAGTCGGTACTTAGAGGAATTTTGACTTAAAGAATTAAAGGAATTAAAGACTTAAAGTAGGAATAGAAAACAAGGGCTTTAAAATGAGGAAATAAACTATAAATCAGAAAATAGATACCAGTGAAGTCCACAGGTCACTGTATGAGATGATTCCTGGCCAGTTGGATGGTTAGGTGGATTGGTGGGTGGGATGGGGTAGGAATAGAGTCTGGAAACCGATATTAGGTTGTATATTATGTCTGAATTTGTACTTATCATATTAATTCTTACTCCAGAACCCACCTGTACCTACCCCTGCCTTCTCTAGCCTCTCAATGTGAGAGATGAATAAATATCTTTTTCTTTTTGGCTGGAACAATGGCTTCACAACTCCTAATGTAGCCACATCTTTTGCTACTGAAACTTGTGATTTTTTTTTTGCATTTCCTAAATTACAGTATACTATATGTGATAGACAGAACATCAGTGTAGGTATTTGCTGCAATAGTACCTACTATTCTTCCCAATTATTTCCTGGTCCTCTAATGAGAGTCACATCTCCATGTCCCATGCCTCTGCACTGACCACTGGATTTGTGCTGGCCAGTGAGAGTCATGCACAAGTGTGTTTTAAGGAGGAAGCAGAAGGCTCTTCCCCTCATGTGACTCCTTTTTCCCCTTATCATGAGGGGAATCAATCTAGAAGAAATCTGCTCCGTTAGCCTAATGCCAGAACTAAGGCATGGAACAGACCATCTTATTAAATAAGAAACACAGAACCAATGCAAAGAAGAAAGCCAAGAGATCAGAGCTAAGAGCCTTACCGCCTGCTGCACCTAGCCTCTTCAGCCAAGAGACCTCTCCGAAAGAGAGCTACTTCCTGTGTGTTTGTCTTTATATAGTCTTTCTCTTCTGCCTTCTCATTGGTTGTAAACCCAAACACATGACTGCCTCGTCACTGCCTGTCTGTAGAGACTTCCAGGTCTTCTATGGTTGGTATTGAGATTAAAGGTGTGTGTCTCCAATGCTGGCTGTATCCTTGAACACACAGAGATCTACCTAGCTCTGCCTACCAAGTGCTGGGATTAATGGCGTGCACCATGAACACCCAGCTCTGCTATGGCTTGCTATTAGCTCTGACCCCCAGGCAACTTTATTTATTAACATACAAATAAAATCACATTTCAGTACAAATAAAATATCACCATAGAGTTGAAACTGACCTCAGTTGTCATATATCATGTCTGAAAAGAGAGCCTTCTTTATTCTAATCAACGGGGATTTTTATGGTACTTATTATTGCATTGTAATTTTGCAAAAGCTGACCCAGACTACTGGAACCTACACATTACTCTAGTGTGCAGAGTGACTAGGCTTACAAAATCAGTTTATTTTGCAGACATTTGTATACATCAGTTGAGTTTTGGTCTGAGAACACTAACTAGCTGCTTAAGCAAGCAGCCGGAAGAATATCTGTGTGAAAATATTTCTGGAATCTTAGTAAACGTTAAATAGAAAATTGCATCACTGAGTTTATAGTTGTATTGACTCATATTACAAGTGAATTACAAGGTGGAATGTTTTTCCTAAATTAGGTGGTGGAGCCCCACATAGCCCATTTTCAAGTTTTAAATGATGCTCAGGAGACTTAATGCTGCTTAGTGAATGTAAGATAAAGACAGGACTGCTCAGTGGGGAGAATGAGAAAATAAGTTTGTATCATATGTTGTGTGTGAATTTTCCTTTAAAATTGTGCATGGTCCCTTTAATAATCTCCATATTGCTCTTTGAAAAGTAGTCAGTGAGATGAACATGTCTCTTGCACAAAAGTGACATGTGACAGTTATCTTGATGGGGAAGGAACATGTGGGATATCTTTTAACTGAGTCAGAATAGTGCCCTATCTTTCATGGAATCGAACTTACTGCACAAGGCAAAACTTAGCCATTCATTAAATCTTGCAGGTGAGCAGTGGTCATTAGTATATATTGAAATATGTGTGAACTAATTTTAAATTCAGGCACTTGCAATCTGCACCACAGGGAATATAGAAGTTTATAATTCTACTAGAATTTCTGTAAGCTTTTATAGTACATCTTCTGTTTTATTAAAATTTTTGTTTTGTAGTTAATTTTCCTGATTTTCTATTGTCTTTATATGTTAATAATATTGTTATATTGTTGCATTATCTTCTGTTATTGGCATATTATTTTGAGGTACATTTGTAGCCATCTTATATGAGAAAGCTTCAGTCAGCCTACTGAATACTTCTTTCAGTACTGTTAGGAATTTCATTAGGGGAAAAAGTCCTTTAAAAGGTCTGACCATTATTATACCCTACCAACACTTTCCCATGACTCAAATGAATAAGGCCACAGCTTTTAACTGTAATTGCTAGACTCACTGGACATACTACTCTACCCTCATACCCATCTTTATTCACTCGTAAACGTAATACCTGAGCCATGTTCAGACACACTTCTCTAAACACACTTTGTGGCGATGTGGTGTGTCATTCATTTACATAGTTTATTTCCTGTGTTGTGTTTTATACCTTGACCCGAGACTTGGCTTTATAGATCACAATGTCTGGAAAATGTTCTCTGAACTCCCCTGGTTACCTAAATATGCACTGTTAGTTGTCAAACAGACCTAGGATAGAGAGAACATATAATTCCAATAAATACATCGTGTTCTATTGTATTTGTTAATTTGCTCCCATTGTCAGCCCATTCCGCTGAGAAGCTGGAAGGATCAGGACTGCAGGCTGTATAGTTCCTATATACTGGCAAATGGCAGGGACTGGTGGATACATGTTTTATAACCTTGGCTTCTGTACCCTTCATGTCTCTGCATTTTAAAGGACTCTCTTATAAGCCTTAAAAAGTGGGGTAGGCTCTAATCATTCCACCCGCGGGAGGTACTGAAGATTGGAGGGTTCTAACTGTACACGATGGCTTTTCATTTTCTCACAGTGGAGGGAAAAGTGCTAGCTGAACAGCAATGTCTAAAAAAGGCCATTTCTTCTTCTTCTTTTTTCCCCCCCCACCCTGCTGGGTTAAAACCGTGCATGAGAAATTGGAGAAGACAAGAAGTGCTAAAAGGAAAGAAGAGCCGAGGCAGAGTTGCACCGTAATGACTGACACGTGTGATGGAGGTAACCATGGCAACAGCAGTGGTTAGCGCAGATTAGGCTAAATGACAAGTGTAGAAGCTGCCAATCCCCCGTGGGTGGCAGGGAATCTCCCACAGATGAGGAGAGCTGAGACTGTGCACAGGGACGAGCAGCAAGATCCATCAGTAACTCCCCCTGTCAGCTCTGTACTTCTGCATCAGTAAAGATGCTCCACCAGCCCGAAGCTTTATCAGTCCGGAGAGGTTTCATTGCCTCGAGCAGCTCCCCAATCCTACCCTGTTAAAGCCAGTATTTTTAAGATTGTCCAACTGTAATTATGATAATTTACAAGGGGGAGTATAAAGTATGTTTAAGTATAATTTTGACCCAAAGTAAAGGATGGATGCCAGCTCTTATTGTGAACCTCTGCCTATCCAGAGAATATTGGTGCCGGACAAGCTGGACAGGTCGCAGGAAAGCCCACAGCTGTGCTTTCTGAGTTAAAATGATCATTGCAAATTTTAAATGATCCCTCAGCAAACCGCCGTTTCCCTGATATCCTAGCCCTAGAGTTTTCCAGAAGAGTTATGTTGACTCCTTTTGTACCGGCTAAATTTTTTTCTGGGCTCTCTTATATTTTTGCTTTCTTCAGTGCTTTACATTTCCCTGTTGCTCTTACCATGTTCTTCCCCTCTCCTCTCTGCCATGGCGTCCTCACTGTTAGCTGTCCTCACCAGATGAGCATGTTGCCATGTTTCCCAAACGCAACTAAAACAATTCTTGACCTCACACTCCTTCTTGCTACTGACCACGTCTCCTTCCCATCTCTGTTATTCATTCTCTCTCTCTCTCTCTCTCTCTCTCTCTCTCTCTCTCTCTCTCTCTCTCTCTCTCTCTCTCTCTCTCTCTCCATGTGTGTCTTTCAATGGTCTGGAACTGGCTAAACAGGTGGTGGCCCACAGGCTATAGCAGTTTACCTGTATCTGCCTTTCCTGTACTGGGATTGTAAGTATGCACAACTATGCCAAGGTGTTTTTCTTTTTAAAAATGTGCGTGGGATCTGACTAGTCCCTTTGCATACAGGAGAGAGTTGTGTAGCTTGGTCTGTTTGAGGAGCCCCTGGCACTGGGATCAGGATCTATCCCTGGTGTATGAGCCGGCTTTTTGGAGCACATTACCTGCGGTGGGACACCTTGCTCAGCCCTGATGCAGAGGAGAGGGGCTTGTTCCTGCCTCAACTGAGTGTACCTGGCTTTGCTGACTCCCCATGGGAGGCCTTACCCTTTTGTAAGAGGGGATGGGAAGTGAGGCAGGGGAAGGCTGAGGTGAGTGGGAGGAGGGATGAGAGAGGGATCTGTGTTTGGTATGTAAAGTGAATTTAAAAAATTTCTTAAATAAAAAAAATATAGGCTCTTGGGACTGAACTCAGGTCCTCATACTTGAAAAATGAGCATTTTACTGACTGAGTTATTTTTATAAAGTCTCCTTTCTGTTTTTCTTTAAAGTCTATTTTTATTTTTAACTGACACATAGGATAGTACTTAGTATGTTGTACACATGTGATATTCAGCCTATGTGTACTGTGTATAACAATTAAATTAGAGTAAACATATTTATCACTTCAGACATGTATTACTTGGGAGTATTCAAAATGTTTTCTTCAACCTATTTTAAAATACTCAGTTACTGGTCTTCAAACATAGTTATCATAATGTGTTACATTAGAAGTGTTTTATAGACCTTGAAAGAACAATACTCACATTAATATGGAAAACAAACAAACAAAAAACAGGATAGCTGAGACAATCCTGTAGCATAAAAGAACTTCTGGAGATCTATGATAACAGCCCATGTGGTTTGATTTGCATTTTTTTGAGACTCAGTGACAGTGAGCCTTTTTTCATACTGTTACCAACCATTTGTACATTCTCTTTTGGAAAATGTCCTCACAAGTCATTTATCCATTTTAAATTGGATTGTTGTTATTATTATTTTTACTGTTGAATTGTTTTCTTATATATGCTGGAAATCAACCCCTCTTTTAATGAATAGTTTGTGTTTAATCCATCCTTTACGGTGTATTCTTACTTCCTTGACTGTTCCCTTGGCTGTATTGAAGCCTTTCAGTTTGGTATAATCTGGTTTGTCAGTTTTTGCTTTTATTATCTGTGTGTGTGTGTGTGTGTGTGTGTGTGTGTGTGTGTGGCATAAATACATAAACTTGTGACTATACATAAATTTTGAAGTATTTCTCTTATGTTTTCTTCTAGTAGTTTTATGTAGTTACATTCAGGTCTTTTGAGTTGTTATTTGCATATGATGAGAGAGAGAGAGAGGCCAAGTTTCCTCCGCGTTTATATATCTGTTTTTATTCTCCTCAGAAGCACCAGTTAAAGATCATTTTCTTTCTCTAATGCATGTTCTTGTTGCCTTTCTTAGGAAAAATCAGTTGGCTGGAAAGTGTTGATTTATTTCTGAAATGTTCCATTCTATTCTGTAAGATTCCAGACCTGTTTCCATACCAGCACCTTGCTGTTCAGGCGCTATCCCTCCCTCTCAAGTGTGTTTTGAAGTCTGGTGTTATAATGCCTCTGCTTTTGGTTTATTTGTTTTCTGTTCCTGGTTGGTTTGACAATTTGGGTCTTTTATGGTTCCTTGGAAATTCTAGAAGTGTTTTTATTTAATTATGTGAAATATAATAGATAATTAGATAAGGAACTTTAAATAGAGAAGTATTTTTACAATTTCCAAATTTCCAAACATTATGGATGCCTAGTTTTATTCCACCATGATCAGAGAAGATAATACAATGATTTCAAGTTTTTCAACTTTGTTGAGAATTGGCTATGCAGCCCAACATGTGAAATATTGTGGAGCATGCCCTATGTGATAGTGAGAAATGTGTATTTTGTAGATTTTTGATGCAATGACCTATAAACGTCTGTTCATCAGTCTGTATTATAGTCTAGTTCCAATGCTTGTTTGTCAATTTTTGTCCATTGTTAAAAGTAGAGCACAGTGGAGTCTATTTCCCCAAGGAAAACTTCATATATTCAATTGTTCCAGCTTTGCGTACACATACTATTTACATATTTTCTTTTTGCTATCTTTATCGTTATATAGTAATCATTTTGTTTCTTTCCATTGCTTTGTATTTAAAGTATGTTCTTTCTCTCACATGTGTAACTATTCTTGCTTGGTTCTGGTTTCCATGCTCATGGTTTATCTTTTCCTTCATTCACTTTTAATCTTTGTAACATCTCTTTACTGCTAAAGTAACTTTCTTAAAGGAAATATACTGTTGTAGCGTTTGTGTTATTTTTTATAAAAACTATACTATTCTATTCTATTCGCCTATATACTTTAGTTGGGGTATTTAATCTGTTTATACTTGGTATTATTAATGATGAATAAAGACAATTTTGTCATTTTTTCTGGTTTTATGTATCTTTTTTTTGTTTCTTCCTCTCTTGTTCACTTTTGTGAACTTGGTGGTGTCTTTGTCCTGATAGAGTTAGAGTCTTCTTTCACCTGTACATTTTCACTCCATTTTGTGGAGTTTTTGTAGTTTTGTACATTTTTATAGTGGTAGCCACACTTCTACTACTAAAAACTACTCCTTTGAACATCTCTTGTAGAACTGAGAAAATGCTGACAACTTTCTTGGGTTTTTGTTTTATCTAGGAAAGTTTTTACTTCTCTTTCATCTTTGAAGGATTGCTTTGCTGGGTATAGTATTTTTGGTTGAAATTTTTCTTTCACAGCTTATAGTTTATTTTGCCATCTTCTCCTATTGATAAATCTGCTGTTAGTTGGGTGGGAATTCCTTTCTATGTGACTTGCTGCTTTTAGGAAAGAGCTGTTTATTTATTTACTTGCTTATACACAATAAAATACTTAACACATATACATACATGCACACACATATGTATGTACACACATGCACACACACACAAATAATGATGGGAACTAAATGCACAGCCTTTCATATGATACACCAGATCCCTACCACTGATTTTTGGAGATAGCATCTTCTAATTTATGGAATTCTATTTTCCTTCTAATTTTGACAGTTTGACTACAACATATTTTGTTACAGAGGAAAACACAAAGACTTGTAGCCAGCCACCGTTCAATCTCTATTCTTTTATCTTCTCATTTTCACATCAAAATTTATATAAATTACATTATATATCCTACCTTGCTCCCATCATGCACTGTAAATGCTTCTGTTGAGGTGTCAAGGGCTTCTGTGTTATCATACCTGATGGACCCTGCTCTGACCCGATTTCTCTCCAGTCTGCACAGTTCATGGCCCTTTTCCTGAAAGAACTGTCGCCTTTGGCTTCTGTGGTAATACACTCTTTTTATTCATCATTAATTCACTAGATGTTCCTTTTGCTGCCCCTGGCTCTTGTTCCTGAACTCTGGAATATCACCGTGTACCCAAGCACCACCTCTCCGGATTTCTTCTTTATCTTAACTCTTCCAACAATCTTTTGGACTCATAGCTTTTATGAGCATCTAGATGCTAATTATTTTCAAGTGTATCTGCTCTCCCGAGTTCTGGTCCTAGCTGGTTTATTGAAATATCCTTCTAACTAGTTTCCCTTTGTTTTTCTTCCGAAAAGAGCTGGCAAGATCTTTTAAAATATATTGTTTTTTTTTTTTTTTTTTTTTTTTTTTTTTTTTTTTTTTTTTTTTGGTTAGTGTTCAGGGTAAGGTCATTCACATGGCCTCATGAGGCCTTATGAAGCTGACATATTATACTTTCTTTTAGTTATGTGCAGACACCAGTCTCACATCTTCGGACCTTTCAGATGTGTTTTCCTGCTACTTGGCTTCATATCCAAAGACCTCAGCACAGATGTCTGCTTCTTATGACTCATCTCTTTGTTCCAATCTTATCCCTTCTGACAGTTTTATTCTCTGTCAGAGATTTTGGCCATTCTACTCCTGAAAGTTTTGTTCTCTGTCCATAATTCTAAATTGAATTATTGTAGTTTTGCAGCTTCTTTCCATATCACTTGATTTTACTTTTTTGAAAGCACTTTCCACTTTATGGAATTATCTGCCCATTGGTCTGCTTGTTCTTTGTCTCCTCTGTTTAAGTGGAGTACATGGGCTGAGTGCATATATACCCCTTTCATCTCATTTCCATCCCCATGTCATCCCCTGGATACATGGTAGGATTGTTTGAATCATCCAAGTGATCTTTTTATTTGAATAAAACAAAATATATCAGTGAATAACTCCCATTGTTATCTTTTGAAAATGAGTTTTCTTCCAGGGGTAGGAGGTAGGTCTCTATTACTGAAGACACCATGTACTATAAACACAGGACCTCCTTGAGGACTGGCTTCATGGTACAAGAAGGCACCATGCCAGTGTCCAAAGGAAGGAAGCAACCAACAGTCCTACCCAGCTACAACACCTATGAACCATAACAGTGATCAGTGCAGCATGATAATTCTAAGGGTTCAGTAGTGCAACACATAACCTTGGCAATAACCAACAGCTTTCTAATTGGACTTAGGACCCACACAAGAAGAGGGACATCTTGCCTGGTACTAGAAACCTAGCTAATAACCCAGGGCTAATGAAGTCATGGATCCTGGAGGAGAAACTACAACTGCTAATTTATTACACCAGCGTAATTTCTATCTACATTCTAAATATTTGTGCCTATACCTACAGATAAATGTAGTCCTCAGCCCTCATTAAGGAAACTTTTTTTTTTCCAGCAGACAGAGACCACTGCAGAAAATCACAACCATTCAAAATGCTGAGTTCCGGAGCCCAGTCCCAGCAGATACATGTACTGTACACTTCCCCCGCCTAAGTGTCAGATATCACTTCGGGAGAGGTGGCAGAAAGATGGTAATAGCTAGAGGAACAGTGAGTTTGCAGTGGTTTTGTGTCCCCTAGGAATTTCAGAAGCTACATCCATAAAGTCTCACCAGCATGCCTGCTTATACATGAGCTGAGCAAGGACAGCATCAACAGATGTGCTGAACTGAATGGAGGGAAAGCCCAGTGAGGCCTCAACTCTAGGCAAAGAACTACAGACAACAAAGAATGCTGAAAGCTGGACAAATAGCCTTCCTAGGGAATAGCAAAGTAACAGATTGGTTACCCAATACCAAATGGTCAGCCCTGGAAACACACACACAGGCAGCATTGTACAAATTGAACAGCTTGCATTTATGCATTTAGGAATACATATGCATGTGTGTATATAGCAATAGTTAATGAAAAAGACACTATGAACTTGAAAGAAATACAGGGGGAGGGTATATGGCTTTGAGGAAGTAAAGGGAAAGGGGAAATGATGTAACTATATTATAATATAAAAAATAAAAGAAATAATAAAAAGGAATCCATTACTAAAAAGATAAAAAGAAAATTGGTTAATGTATTTATGTGTCTTCTGTATTTTCTGGCATTATAGATTCTTATCATTTAAAAAAATTGGACCTTTCTAGTTTGAAGAGTTCTGGTATTTTAAGTGATTTTGGTCTTCTAAAATTTCAAATGTTCCTTTCTGTATCTTTCTTTGCATTTATTCATCACATTTAGTGTTTAGTAACCAGAAACACCCACACAACTACACTTTTCCCTTTTCATGTGAGTGAAGCCTGATGCCTTGATAGCAGTTTTGGATTCAGTGGCAAAGTCTGGGTTCCTATCATTTGAAGGAAAACCTTAGATAAGTCTTACATATTTTCTTGGATAGATGAAAAATTTTTCCTTACATCTTTATATTCTTGTTACTTCTGGAAAAATATTTTCTAAAAACTTAGGTGTTTGAAAGATGAAAAACTTTCAGTCATCTGTAGATTTTTAACATCTGTAGAGTATTTCCTGCTTCATTCATTGTGGATGGTTTTTAAATGACACTGACTTTCACATCAAACATCAAGGAGTCAACACACAGTATTGCTTCATTTGAAAGACATCCATTTATCTATACTAGGCTTACTCTTAAATAATTTCCTGTATTCAAACTACTGCCAGTCAGCCCTTTATGTGGCCTTGAGAATTTTTTTTTAAAAGATATTATTTTTAAAAAGTATTTTTGTTGCCTTTGGAATCCCATTCATGGTGCTTGTAAAAGTTGGTTTGATAACTACTTTCTATCTTTCCAAAGTTTATCATAAATGGTGATCCTTTTCATTCTTTTTTAAAGGACTTTCAGATTTTGCAAAACATTTTTTTCTGTGCAGTTTTATTTGTATGATAGGATTTTCCCCAAGCATGCTACCTGATAACTAAAACAGGATTAGTATGTACTCGGTAAGTGAATACATGCACACTAGTTTTAAAAAGTATCTATGTTTTGAAAACTTGTTTGCCAGCAGCTTATCACTGAATAACATCTAGAATGTATTTAGGTTACAAACATTCCTAATTTTGAATCACCATCTGTGTAGTTCTCTTTTCAACTTGGTCCTTTTTCTCTTTTCTTCTTCTTCCTCTTCTTCCTCCTCCTTCTCTTCCTTCCCCTTTTTTCTTTTTTTTCTTTTCCTCCTCTTCCTCCTCCTCTTTTTTCTTTTTCTTCTCCTCCTCTTCTTCTTTCTCCTTTTTCTTTTTCCCTTACTCCTCTTCCTCCTCCTTCTTGTTCTTCTCTTTTCAAAAATAAGTTTTTTAACTGCAATAGAACTGTATCACTTTCCACCCTTCCTTTCCATTTAGTCTCTCCCAGCTCAGCTAAACTTCCTTGAATCCTTTCCATATTCTGCTTTTTCTCTGAATCATTATTGCATTCACATATATGTGTACATGCATATATACTACACATACACACATACACTGCTGAGTCCATATTTGTTGCTTGTGTGTAAATGATTTCAAGGCTGATCGTTCTGCATTGGACAAACCAATAAGGGGCTCATCCCTGGTAGAGACTATTTCTCCTTCTTCCATCAGTTATTAGTGGTCTATGGTTCTTTGTCTATGGATGGGACCCACAACATTTTCCTCCTTCCATGTTAACATGTCCATTGATACTGAAATTGTTCTGATTTTGGCAAGAAATGCATTAAAGCACAGTAAGGGGCACTTACATGTTGGTGGCAGCCAAAAGCACTCTTGCAGGACCTAAGTCCCGCTCAACAGGAGGGAAATTATGCCTGGTCCTGGAAACCTAGCCTGTGTCCTAGGATAAGGAGTCCATGGACCTTAAGAAAACCCATTGCCACTATTTTTTTAGGCCAGCATAATTATTTGCTACATTCTAAATATTATCCTTGTACACACAGATAAGTGTCGCTATCACCCCTCATCAAAGCAACATCTTTTTACAGCAAATGATAGAGACCCAACTAGACACAACACAGATATTAATAGTTTTTAATAGTTGAGGTCAGCACAGCCTCAACAGATACATTTACATCACAGCTCCTGCACCTACAGCTCGGGGAACATTGCAGAAGAGGAAGAAGGAAGATTGTAAGAGCCAGAATACAGGGAAGTCTGCTATGAAGCAATCTCTCCTAGAAATGACTGCACAAACTTGGTCTTTTCCAATTCCCACTTTTTATAAAGCTCTTGAATTTAATGGCATTGTGTTGAATATAACTATCACTTAATGATTTTCAAACAAATATTTCCTATGTTACTTTCTCATCATATCCTTATCCCCATGTGAGTTTAATAATCTATATATTCTTTTTTTCCCACTGGGTTTTCTTTTTTCTTTTTTTGTTTTTTTGAGACAGGTTTCTCTGTGTAGCTTTGCTCCTTTCCTGGAACTCACTCTGTAGCCCAGGCAAAGACAGATCCACCTGGCTCTGCCTCCCAAGTACTGGGATTAAAGGTGTGCACCACCACTGCCTGGATTCCCCTGTTTTTTCAAGACAAAGTTTCTCTATGTAACAGCCTTGGCTGTCCTGGAACTCACTATGTAGACCAGGCTGGCCTTGAACTCACAGAGATCTGCCTGCCTCTGCCTCCTTGGTGCTGGGATTAAAGGTCTATGCTACTACTGCCTGGCCTGAGGCTGTGCTTCAAGCTCTGTAACAATAGCAGTTTACATCTTTTAGTTCACCAGACATATTTTACTGGTGTCATTTGTTAGTGTATACACACTTACTCTCTAAAACATGTAGTGTTTGCTTTCTTAGTTTTTCTAGTTGACTGGTCCTATGTATAGAATGATTTATCACTTTTTAATTATTTGATTGTAGAATTTTTAAATGAACTTCATGCTGATTTGATTTCATGCTTCCGTTGGCCTTTTTAGGATCCATGTGATGCCGTCTCACCCTCCTCTTTTCTGTACACTTTGCTTATCTTTTTTTTTGTTTTTTGTTTTTTTGTTTTTGTTTTTTTTTCAAGACAGGGTTTCTCTGTGTAGCTTTGCGCCTTTCCTGGATCTCACCCTGTAGATCAGGCTGGCCTCGAACTCACAGAGATCCGCCTGCCTCTGCCTCCCAAGTGCTGGGATTAAAGGCATGTGCCACCACCACCTGGCTACACTTTGTTTATCTTTAGGACACGATCTCTAAATTGCTGAGTCTAGCTAAGCCAGTGCCCACTTGATATTCATGTCAAACAATTTACTCTACTCATTTTGTCAAGTCCTTAGCACTGGCACATACATTTATATAATATATCTTGTTGTGTTGATAGTTTCTTATTAATATTTGTCTTTCGTTGAACTGTAATACATGCCTATTAGGTAGAAATGACACTTTGTGCCTCCCAGTGGGGTGTGAAATGAATAAGCAATATCCATTCTTCAAAGGCTTTTACAGTTTATTGAGCAAGCTACTTTGGAAATAACCTCATTACCCAAACTGGTGGTAATTAAAGGTAGAATAAATAATGTACTAACAAAATAGAAGAGGAAAAATATTTCTAAATCATTTCATAGGAAAGATGGAACTTGAATTTTAAGTGTGTGCAGGATTGGGTGAGAGAAAAACCGACACCGAGTAGAAGCCTATAACAGGAGAGTCACTGACGCATGGGGGACGGAGCACACCGGTGGAGGGTCTCTTACAGAAAGGACACAGCTAGGTGTGCATTTTAGAAAACGCGCTGGGTTAGGGCATCATGGATCCTGAATACTTAGAGTCTGATCTTTTGGTAGGATGGAGAGAAAAAAAAAGATTGTGCTCAGAGATGTGTGCTTTATTACTAATAAGAATAAATGGCAACCATTTTCTGCTCAGGCTGTATAGTGCACTGAACCGAGTCTTTTGTGTTCAACCAGTACAATAGTGTTGAATAGTGAGATGGTATTCCCACTTTATGGAAGAGATGTCTGTAACTCTGAAAGTGAGATTAACCGGGCAATGTTGCAAGCATGGGTTAGGGCTGATATTAAAACTCTTTGGAGAAGACTCAATATTGCTGACTTAACAGGCAAGTTTCTCTTCTCCTTCAATTTAAGTGCCCTAAAATTTAGTCCAAAGATATAAAATTTAATTCATGATCATGCTGGCAAGTTACACCAGAGAACTATGAGTGATACTTGATATGTAAAAGGCATAGTTCAAACCTTCTTGCAAATAAATGAAAGAAAGAAAGAAACTATGATGTGTACATTTTCAGTGGGATGGCTTACAACTAAAAATGAATGCTTAGATGGTGCCCAGGTCTGGAGATGTATAACACCAAGGAAGGAGTCTCAGAGTCAGAACTAGAAGGACTAAGGAATTCTGATAGAAAAAGCCAAGAGTCAAGGGTTCATGCCTCCCACCATTGCTGTGAGTCAGAAATAACAGATGCAGTACTAAAGAATGTTCTTGAGGCAGCGAGAGCAGGTAGAGTCCTAGGAACACAGAGATCCTCATGAATGATGGGATGTACTCAGTCAATAATAACCCTACACACCCACTAATTAAAACATCGTAGGAGCGTGGTTAACTCCTGTTCCTAATCGGGACATCTGAAAAAACCATTCTTCACAGAGAATCTCACACAAGGAAGTCCCTAATAAAGGGATAAGCCCACAGATAAAAATTAGCCAACATTTGATGGTAATAACCCTGTCAGAAAGGAACTAAGCTCAGTAGAATTTTCTTTAAGTAACCTCTACTTTTTTTTTTTTTTGTGTGTGTGTGTGTTTTAAACTTGTCTTCTGGTTAACATTTTCTATCACCTACCATTTTCTGTTCCCAACACAATAGACAATTCCCCTGAGTGCCCATTATCCTTCATATTAACTGTATTGAGCTTCTAAACATATTTTCATCTGTCTACATCACTATGATCTTTCATTTGTTTCATTTGAATTCTCATGCTTGTGCCATTGCACATGGGACCCCCGGAATCAGAGACTGAAGAACTCCAAGGAGTTTTAGAACATCAAGGCTCAGATTGATTCTTGCTTTTGAAAGCACTTAGAACAGCAACTTTTTAAATAGTTTCCAAGCACTAACTATAGCAAGCTATGGGAAGGCAGTGTATTTCAGTATGTGTTACTATTTCAGCATATTCCCCATGGGTTTTACACATATACTTGTGAAGAATAAATACCCTCAGTGACTAATCTTGTTTTAATTAACACCAAGGAAAATAACGATGGTTGGCATGACAAACTATTTTCAGGTTTTCCTTTTTTAACTATGTCAGTTGCCACTTAGGAGGCGGCAAGCAGAGCCGCTTACACTTGTCATCTGGCACATCCCCCCCACCCCCGCCTGCTCCCCCCATACGAATGAAACAGGCATCTTCTTCAAAGATGGCATATACATCATACTCACATTTTGTAGCCATTAGACTTTCCAAAGATTGGGCCCATCCTAAAACCTCTTCTAAAGTAAGGCTTTGGAAAGAAAAAAAAAAAAAGCAGTGATTAGGCTCAATTACTATCAATGTTTTGCTGAACTAAATAGATATATACAATCTTGAGAATAATAGCAAAATATAATTACACTGCTTATTGTCCTTTATGTTCTAGTCTTCACTGAATTTTTAAACTCTAAAAAATATAAGAGGTATATACTAGAAAATATAAAATAAATATTGAAGATAACAACAATAGTTGTATAATCTCATTTCCAGTTTTCTATTAGAAGTGTGGTAGATTTAGCCCTTGTTATGTATGTTTGTGTTTTTAACTAAGAAATTATATTTTGCATACATAGTTTCCATGTGTATGCTCTCCTTATACACATTTTATATGTGATTACTGTGGAGTTACTCCTTAACTTATAAATTAATCATCTGTAGATCATCTATATAGTATAATATTCTACAAGCGGCCTTCTGGAGCTTTCATAGTCTAAAAAATTTTGAGTATTTTTCTATTTCACCATTAAAACTACATGCAGTCAAGCTTGCCCGCCCATGTAGCTGTGGTAATTTTGTAGATTAGTAGAAACAAACTGAAAACAGATGAAAGGCACACACTTTGAAAGTTCCACGCACAGACTCGCACATTGCCTCTACAGGACTGTCTCGTGTTTTTCTGCCACTGTGACACATGCACCCACTTACTAATCAATGCCAGTTTACCTTCAAAGCTTATGCTCACATTCTTATGTAATGTCTTGTCTATTACGTTTACACTTTCTTATTTAATAGGTGTGTATTTATATATTGAACTTTGAAGGCTTTCACACCAATGGAGGTAGAATATGTCAAGTTGCATTTGCCTTAAACATAATTAACAAAGGCACATTTGGTAGATGTCCGTGAAAGGTGCTGGCTTAAAGGTTCCATTTCTGTTTCTCTTGATGAGCTTCATGAGGTGACTGATAAGTGATCCTACTTTCTCATGACAAAGAACTTTATGTCTCTGTATCAAAGTCACCAATGTGTCCATTGCTACTCAGCTTCTGCCTTGCATGCTTCTTCCTGCCTTTAGCACCGGTATAATCTAAGAAAGCTGAAGAAGAAAGCGAGACCTGCTCCTTGTTGTTTCTGTGGAATCAGCCTGAGTGTTAATTCTTCAGGAGTGACCATCATCAGTAACTGGTTATGAATGTAATGAAAGATTTAAAAAGTGAAATAGTGCACAACGTAGAGCAATATTAGTCCTGTAACAGCTCTGATGGTCCTGTCAGCTCCATGTAGACTTTCCCAGCAGCTTTGAGGTGCATTGTGTTCAGTGCACTCAAAAACGTTTCCATGAAATCTATTTCTGACTCACTGTCCTTTTCCCTCACTGGAACTTCAGAAAGAATAAGCTGAAATAATGTTTTCAGTCTATTGAAGTAGGACGTGTAAGGCAGGTTTCTTGCATACTTTTCTATCTCACTGATTCCCATTGTAGAGGAAAGACTGAAATCTCCAGTGAGGGGAGACAATGTCACTGTGTTGGGAAATTGTTACCAAGAGAATGCCTTTGCCTGCAAGATTTATGAGACTGACAGATACAGACCATGGTTGGAGATATTGGGTTATTTGAACTTCATTTCTGCTTTTGCTTATATTCTCTCTCAGAGTATTCATGTTGGCCCATGACTATGAAGATGGTATACTCAGAGTTATGTGAAGATTATTTTTAAGCACCTTTTCCCCTAGATCAGCCTGAGTTTCCTGGCCTGCATTCTTCTTTTTGGCGTCACTTTCTTTTTTTTCTGGACAGGTAGGTGGCAAAAAGCAATTAGACATGAAGACATTTTGAAGCCCATGGCATTGATGCTTAGAGTCTGAGGGTTGGGGGATCCAATCCCAATGTTGGACTTAATACATCTCCACACCTTAGTTTCGTTATTATCTCTCTATGTGACAAAGTTAAAATGAATGCAAAGCTCCTATCAAATGACCTCAAACAGCCTTCAATGAATATGAATTCTCTTTTCCCGAGTTCCTCCTTTCTATGGAGGATATACAAGACAGACAACAGAAAATCCAAGTTCTGATTGTGATAGGTCATAGGGATCATCAGTAAAAGAAAGCTGGTCCCAGTCAGTCTATTATATCTTTGTCCATGGGTGCACCTCCATAGTTCACAAAGTTGAACTAGTCACTAGAATACTGAGCGTTGGGTTTTGCCACCCATAACTACAGCTAACTTTCTTCACCAAGCAGTAGCTTGTGACCTTTTGAGACCTTCTCTATTTCAGTGGGAGGTCAGGCTGGTCAAGAGCTCTGACCTCAAAGGATGTGTTCTGAATTGAGGTCTCTACTTGACCTGGGTTAGGCATGTATGTTTAATCTAACAGGGGTCTTCAATCTGTAAATTCTTTGTGATAAATCTAATTGTTTTGTTATTCTTTCAGACATACTTTCTATTTTAAACTATTTGCAGATCTCAGAAAAAGGCTGGATCTTTATAATATAACTTATCCCAGTGCTTGGGAGGCTTAGGCAGTATGATCACAAGTTTGGGGGTGGCCTGGCCTGCATAGCCAGACCCTGTAAAAAGCAAGGAAGCAGCACATTTCCCTGCATTTAGAAAAAAAAAACCTGGAAGCTTGGTAGGCTTCCATTCTTATAAACCCCATGAAGAAATGAAGGTGTCTGGCATCTCTTAAGAAGGTGTTAGTTGTGAAATATATTGGATTAAAAATTCCTTTAATATAAACAGCACTAAACTGTTCTTAAAAAGAATGTTTGTAATAGTCTCTAAAACATCAAAGTTGCTGAATTCTTAAGTGTACACCATGAATAATGGAAATGAATTTTAGTGTGATACATGACTGCTCCTCTGCTGGAGTTTCTCATGTGTAAATATAAATTTTTACTTTCTCAGCAAAATATATTTAGAACACAGTTAAATATGTATGTACCTATTTATCATGTGACTAAAAATGCTTTAAAATGGTTATGATATTCAAAAGCTACTTACTTTGAGGGGAGCCTCTTAGATTCAGCTCTGCATAGCTTACAAATCCAACAGATGTGCCTGCTCATTTTTCTAAAAACAAAAGCGTATAGGTATATAATTTAGTCATGTAAAATGACTGCGTGGTGAGTCAATTTTCAAAGAACATATAAAATTATAAATTTCCAAAAAAGGATGAATTCTTAAAGTTAACAGAAGTCACTGTGGGTCACGAAGGAAGAAGGAATACAATGACTCACCTCATACATATTTCATAAGAATATAGGTGATTAGATTTCTCTGTGACTTTGGAATTCCTCTTACCCACCAATTCATTAATAATAGGGTTTTTTTTTTTTAAAAGAAAGCTCTCTGAAAGATGTATTTTAATTAGAACCCAATGACAACGATTTCCTCAATTTCTAAGGATTCCTTTTTGGGACAATTCTTATTTTTAGAATGCTCCCTAAATATATGAAGGAAAAATTTGCCTCTTTGTAATTAGTCAAATAAAATAGCATAAACAGCCAAATAAAAACTCCTTAAGAATGAATTCTGAGAAGAGTAGTTTTTACATAAACTTAGGCATTTTGGACATTGTAACTTTGAAATTCTGGCAGAGTTGACTCAGTCTAGGCTGAGTGTATACATAGCAACACATGTCACGGTTGGTTTTTAACTCGGGACTTTGAGAAAAAAAACACTAAAAAACATGCTAGGGATAATTGAATACATGTTTTATACAGAATCTTGAAATCGTTTGGTAGCTATACATAGGTAGTTATGTGAAGTGAATCGCTGAGGATCAGTAGTGAGCTTTTATGACTTTATCAACTCATTCCAAGTGTCATCCAAGCTCCTGTCCTCTGCCAAGCTCAGTGCCTGTGAGTGATCTCCAGAGACCCCATTTTTCTCTTCCTATCTTTACGGGCAAGTCATGATAAAACATACTGTGGGATTTTTGTTAGAGGGGCTATGTATATCTGCAGGAGGAGAACTGAGTCAGACTTGAGAATGGTCAGTGAAGCCATACCAGTAATGTGCCCTCTGAGCGACAATCAATGGGATATGCTGAGAAGTGTTGAATGGAGGAGGAATTGCTTAGGCAAAGGTTAGGAAGTAATGGTTAGTTGAAGAAAAGAACTGGGTTGTCTAGGATGGAAAAGAGAGAGATCTTGGAAGAAAAGGTTAGAGAGTTAAGATTGGCCCCCAAATTATCTTTGAATGTAGCTTTAGAGAGAAAGAATGGAAACAATTTTACCTGAGAAATTTGCCTTGAAAATAAAGTTGGGTATTTTCATAAAGACGTAGGAAAAGTATAAAAATATAATGAGATGTCTTGGGACAGAGTCTGAACTGAAAAGACAGCCTAAGATGACGGTCACATGCATACACATCTCAGTGAGACTGTGAAAAGGGAGCCCACTAGACAAAAATCAGAATGATACTGCATCATAAGCACCCAAGAACATGCTTATTATTGATGAACTCATAATTCGTGGTTGAGTTTCAGAAAAAGATATCCATTGTATACTAACATTTGGAGATCATTTAAAAGCCAAAACATTGTATTGTAAAAAGACAGTTTTAAACAATCAAGATTTGGAAGTGTAAAAAAAATTTTTTTTAAAAATGAATGAGTAATCATTTAGGTGTTAAAGCCAGAGAGAGAGTAAGAGAGCAAAGGATTTAAAGATGCTGTTATGCTTGTTAACAGGAGTGCTATTAATGAACAGAGCAGGCAGCAAAAATGTGGAGGAGGTAACAGAATAGAGTGTTTGTCCCCGCACCCCATGTATTGTGGAAGCTGCTGAAGATTGACCCAGTAGAGATACAGAGGAAGGGCTCTGCTACTTGGCCATTCTAGCTTGCATATTTGTAGTGTGTGCCAGTGAACTCTTCAGTATGACTGTGAATCATGTAAAAGATGTCCATGGGTAGAGGTAGAAGACTTGGGAGAAGCGGAAGCTAAATAGATGTACACGAGGGAGCAAATGGGAGGGAGGGAAGTTAACCGGTTAGCTAAGCCTCTTTGGATTGTAGATACAGCAACGTAAGTAGAAAGGAACATTTATTATGGGGCTATGTGTGTATGTGGCTAGATTCTAGATGACCTCAAATTCAGGAGTGAACCATTGCATTCTAAATTGTTGGTAATAGTCCTGAAGTTTTAAAATCTCAAAGTGGTGAAAAAAGAAGTTTTTTTTTTTTTTGAAAGATGAACCTGACTAAAGATGATTAATAATGAAATATTTGAGGCTATGGAAAGTGTGGCATCGGCTGGTTTATTTATAATTATCCTGTGTATAATTGGGCCCTGAACTCTATTGGTGAAGCCAAATTTCGGTACTCAACGGCTCTTGCTTATTCTTGAACATCCTCACTGTCAATGTAACTGTCATCCTTGTCTCCTACAAGGACTCACTATTTCTTCCTGAACTACCTTTTGTTTCATTGTCTGTCCACTTCATCTACTAGAGCCGTGCGTATCCATTTTCAAAATTTTATCATCTCTGTAACTCTGTGTCTTTTATAGATTCTATAGCTATGATATATAGCTTAGTAGCTATAATGGGATCAGACAAAACCACACCGGTCAGGCTGCAACCCTCACTGAGGTCACATGCACACTAAAGGCACTTTGTGCTAGTGCTCAGGGGTTTCCCAGAGCTCCCGGGAGCAGTCAGAGTATATTCAGATAGCTCAGGGTTCTGAAACTAGAATAGCACACACTTTAGTTGAGGCTTTTATTAGCTGTGTGACCTTGGGTGTGATAATTTACCTCTCAGATGATCTATTTCCTTTTTCTCTGAAACGGAACAATGAAGATTAGAAAAATAGATGCATGCAAAGCATGTTTCTGTTCCAATTTGTCTGACCTTCAGCTTCTTGTACTCTGACACTCAGGAAGTATTTCTCAAGCCCCTTTGTAGGAAGAAGTACACATCCTACCAGAGTATATTCCTTCTTTTTTTTTTTTTTAAATTTCAACTCAGATGACCACCTTTCCTTATTAATGTTGCTCATTCTTTTACATGTAAATATACTCTCTGTAAATTTTGTTTCTTTTCATTTTTTTTAGCATTGCTATCTCATTTCTGGTTATTTGTTTTTAGCAATTAGGTTAAAGATTGAGTTAGCTGAGTAGCCACAGTTATTTGGAATCCTCCAGGGAAATATGTCATACCGAAGGTCAGAAGCCATAAGATAGGATTTGCATGGTCAGAAGTTTGAGTGCTGGAGTGGAAAGGTGAGAGAGGCTCTTGGAGATGATTGTGTGGGTTGTCTAAAGGGAAACAGGAGGCTGAGATCCATGTGGGTGCCCTTGCCAAGCTACAGGACCCCAAGATGCCATGTGTCCCATGTGTGGTCCTGATTTTTCTAATACCAGCAAAGCTCTGTCTAGTCCAACAATATCCTTGTGCTCAGTTAGATGGTTGATACAGTACAACGTTCTCTGGTACAAGCTATTCATTAGTTAGCAACATCTGAAGGGTCTGAAATGTAGCTATAAATATACATACACTAAGTACATATACATGTTGTTTAAAGTTCTAACTTACCTACTCGATGTTGTTTCAAATGTTACTCGATAAACATGTGTAAGCCATTGTTTTTATGTTGTTACAGATTCCAAATCATACTCAATTTGTTAGATTACAGAATACAAGTAGAATGCAATGTCTTAAATTACCAATGATTAAATTGCAGAAAATATTTAGTGAAATAATTATGCCAAAGATGTATTACACAGAGAACAGATAGAACATAGAAGGAATTGTTTGTGTTTTATGATGTCTTCTGGCTTTCAGTCCACAAACAGCTGGGACCTGATGGATGCAGTCTTAGTGTTGTAGGTCTGCTCCTGAGTCTGCCAAAGACCTTCAGCTCTTTCTTGTCCATTAAGATTTTCCCCTGGCAGTAGGATCAAGATCTATCCCTGGTGCACGAGCTGGCTTGCTGGAGCCCACTACCATGGTGGAACACTTGACACAGCCTTGATACAGGGGAGGGGCTTGAACCTGCCTCAACTGAATGTACCAGTCTTTGCTGACTCCACATTGGAGGCCTTACCTTTTTGGAGGAGCGAATGAGGGTGGATTGGGCGGGGGGGAGAGGCTGAGGGGGTGAGGGAGGAAGGAAGAGAGAGGGTATCTATGGTTCGTATGTAAAATGAATAAAAAATTTCTTAATAAAGAAAAAAAAGATTTCCAGAATGGAATGTCCACCCACATGTCCATGTGCCTCCATACTGATTTCTATTAGATTCATTATCACCATGCACCACACCTTTGCTGGGATGAAGGACAACACTTTTATATCTCATAAAGTTCTCTAGATTGAAGCAAAGAGGTAAGTCACAAATATTTAATTATGAAAAAAAATGGTCAGATTGACCAATTGAGTTTATTCTCTCTTCCAACCAAAACTCTTGTAAAAGAAGAGGCAAAGAACACACAAGACTTAAATGTGAAGGAAAAAAAGAAGATTAAAGAAGAAAGGAAAAGTAGCAAAATATTTCAAAGTAGTCTTGGAAGATGGGAAGCAGATGGAGAGCAAAGTTAAAATTCGCAAACCTCTAAAATGAGAAGAACAAACGCAGATTTTGGAATTCCATTTGACCAAATGAAGAGCATATAATTCGCAGTCTGAGAACAAAGAATTTCTAAAATAAGTATTTCCTAAATACTTCTAATTTAAAAATAAAAAGAAATAGCTGCAATTCTACATCCTACAATGTTTTGTCATTAAAATCATACATTTTCATCTTTAGTCTCCAACAAAATACGAAACGGCAGGGTCAAACGCTCTCAAATTTACAACTGAGGAACTTTAAATAAATGTAGTTAATATTAAAAGAATGGTGAATTCTAATTTTAAAAGGAAGTGTAATAAGCATTTAATTAATGTGCTCAGTAAACTTGAATTTGTTTTATTGAATAAATGCAGCCAAGCATATCATTAGTTACAATGCACTTTCCAAACTAGAGCACAAGGAAAGAAATAAAATAAAATAAAAATTAGACTCAAATGCTCCCTAGAACTTCAATTCTATTTTGGTAAAAAAGAGAGTTCCTAGTTTAGCACGATCTACACTGACATGATGTAGGACTGATTTGTATTGTGGATAAACTCACCAAGCTTCAAGTCAGTGGTAATCCTGTTTTTTCATGCTGGTGTAATAATGTAGAAACAGTCCATTAACCTAAGAATAAAGAATGATAAAAAACAAGATGCAAAAAGATTAGTGTGAAAATACGTATTTCACAAGGATTTATGTAATTACTCAGCCATTGTTTTTATCCAATAACTTCTGTTTCATGGGCCCTCGCAGTCTCCATTTGTTCATCTCTAGAATTTTGTTAATTTCATAGATTAATATAAAATACATAAAATGCACTTAATCTGTGTTTCCCTCGACTTTCATTTAATCATCTTATGATTATTTCAATTATGTCTTACTTTGCTTATCTTTTTTCTGTACTCTGCTGGTAAAATTAATGTATATTTTTTAACATGTCTTTAAGCATAGTATATTTCTTCTGATAATTAAAAAAAAAGTACGTCTCATCCACAGACTAATCATAAATATATTGGTAATAGTATGAGTGGTGTACATACTATGGCATGAATAGATTCACATACCCTCCTGCCTTTAAGTCTTAGAGTAAAATCAAAATTAATAAACTTAAAAATTGATCCCTTTTTACATATTTAAATTTTGGTAGTGCTGACAGGTAACCAAGAAAGTCTTTCTGCTCATATGCAAACAAATAAACAAACAAAAAACCCACCCCATTCTCTTTTATTTTAGTAGGTTGAATATAGTTTTGAAAAACCTGGACCACTTTACATTTTGACCAGCTCTTTTTTGCAATGGTACAAAAAAAAATTCCTGCCCTTTAAGAAAAATTAATTTTATGAAGTTGTCCTTAGGTGCAGCATGAGGAATAAAGACATTCCATACAACAAGAATTAACAGTCCTTCAGACAGACCTTACAACAAACTGGCACGGGAATAAACAGAGCTAATAACCTGATAGAAATAGTAACTTAGTGATCAATTTTTTTTAACTCTAAATTTTCTGATTATTGTATCTATCATTCCACATCCAGATAAAGACCACATAAAAAGATCATACTCTAAAACTGCAATAGATCTTGTTTCCCTATTTAATTTTTATAGAAAGCCATTCTTAATGTTAGTTACAGAAACCTAAGCCAAGAAAGAAATATGTGTTTACATTTTTGTTTATTTCTTGGAAAAAACACCTTACATGCACTCCTACAGCCCTGCTACTGAAGTCAGTATCCGCTAGGCATTTATATCAAGACAACATTCTTCTTTACCAACTTTTTAAATGAATCTCATACTTACAAATATTTCCCGTGGAGCAGTCTACCAAGCTACATTTTATTTTCTCCTTGTTATGATCCTTTTGAAATCAGGTTCTGAAATTGCACGAGGCACCAAGTGCTTTATTTTTCCTGGCATAAAAAGACTCTACTGTCTGTATAATTACCTTCTATGGCACTCCAGTCTCTGTGCTATGAAATTCTAGTTTTACAGACACATATCTATGCAAAGAGGGGTTTTTTTGAATATGGAAATAGTGCTGTGGGATGGCAATGCCTTTCTGATAAAAGAGGTTTTATCTAAACTTATCAGAACATCTGATATGTCCAGATGGCTGGAAGCACAGCCCCTTAGAATTTTCAACTGTTGTAGTCAAAACTTCTCTTCTGAAAAATTGTTTTTTCAAGCTTTTGACAATGTGCAGCCTACAGGAAAATCCCTTTTGGGGGCGGGGAGAAGAGACCTGAGTGTGAATAAGCAGACTACCATTGTAAACACCTAGTATCAAGTGATGGGAACTATTGACAGCAACCTGATCACAATAGTCAACTGACCAAGGACCGGTAACAAGCTAAGGGCTCTCTTTTCTGGCTAACCCTTGGAAAACTTACTGCTGGTCCTTTAAAGCTATATTTTGACTGTCAATCATTTTTCAGTCTGTTAAAATGCCTACCAAACTTTGGACTGAACACAGTGCTTCAGATGAGCTGTTCTACTGAATGCAGACTATGGGGAGATGTTTAGTGCCTTTGTCTTCTGTCTAATATGGAGTGTGTATGTGTGTGTGTGTGTGTGTGTGTGTGTGTGTGTGTGTGTGTGTAAATGAATGAATGAACTCAACACTGTCTCATAGAAGTTCTGGAATAAAATAGTGAGGAGGAGCAGAATATCATTGAGTGAACACTTCTTAAAATATTTAGGAACCTGCTTCCCACCACCCCCCTGTCTAGAGCTCCTTCCCACTATTTCCATTATCTCTTTCTGCTTTTCCAAGCTCTGTGGTTATTCCAAGTTTTATACTTGAATCTAAAGATTTGGAGTGAGGTCCACAAATAATAGGAGAGGGCACGAAGTGTTTGTCTTTCTGGATTTGGGTTACCCCACACAGCATATTTCCCAGTTTTGTCCATTTACCTGCAAATCTCATTTCATTTTTCTTTACAGCTGAACAAGATTGTATTGTATATATATTCACATTTTATTATCCATCAATTCAAGGGCATTTATATTATTTCCATTTCATAGCTATTGTTAACAGAGTGACTACTTAAGAACTACAGGCAATCTATGGTTGACCAGAGAGGAAGAATCATTTTTCTCTAAGGACATATTCCGTATTAGGTTTTCTAATCCCAAGTGATTAGCCCTTTAATTTTCTTTCAGTCAAGTCAAAAGTAATACAAATTAAGATATGCACAATAGATATTGTTTAATATTTTTCTGTAGGCTATTTGATAATTTTATAGAGTTAGGATCTAAAATGAATTTTACAAGAACAGAATAATGACCTTTGAGAAACTGAAAATACCAAGCTTTGCCATTTTTAACAACTCCCTGAAAATGAGATTTGTGACTACTTCATTATCAGTGGGCTATTGGGAAATAAACCTGTTTCAATGCACTGTGTGATAGTGTATAGGTTTTGCCTGGCACCCACAGAAAACACAGTTATTAGCTGATATCAGGGCATCTCTAAAGGTATTCCAGTTTCTTTTGTGCTTGGACAGTTGAGAAGAGACACACAGTTGCCATAGAAGCCGACAGTTTTTTTTAAAGGGATAGTACACTTCCAGGCTTGAGCAGAATAGGCTCAGGCACATAACAAGCTGAGCCGTTCAGCCGACCTATGTCACTTTTATATCACATAGCTCGGGCTTTTTGCTCATTTGCATAGTGTGGGCTGTTCCATGAATGCTGTTCCATGTAGGTCTACATACAACTTTATGCCTTGCATATCTTATTAGTATCTTACATCTTTCCCCAGGGCTGAGTGTTTTAGTATTATATGGAGCCATGGGTCCCTCGAGACGCTTAAGAGTGCTCTGTGACTGTGTCGATAGCTGAATTTATTCAACCTTGGCAGAGGGGCTTTCCAGCCTTCCTCTCTGCCAACTTGTTTTTTAATATGCTAATTTCGTCAGGCTCTGTGGAAGGCCTTCTGACCTCACTCTTGGTCCCATTCTCCTGCCTTAGGACTTTTCAACTTAACTCTGTACGCAGGATAAGCTCTTAGATACTAGGGAAGTCTTAGTGAAATATACCCAGCAGGCAGCTGCTGCTGACGTTTGGTGGAGATTAGCATCTGCTACTTTCCTGAACTCTGGGCCCTTGCCTTTTAGCCTTCTGTTAGTCTTGGCTCTCTGTGCTGAATTTCTTCCCAGTGTCTTATCTCTCAGAACAACTATGGCTTGTCTACGTACACACATTGCCTAGATGTCCAGGATGTGGCCCAACCAATTGCTGTCCAAAGTCTCGACCCAAGAGAGCAGAGGCTAGTGCCTAGTCTTTCCCCCTCTGGCTTATTGATGAATAGACACAGTGTAACTTACTTTGGCTTCTGGCATGTAGAAACACCAAGCATAGTGGCAACAATAGTTAGATTGTTGGATCTATCCAACTCTGCTAACTGTACAAAATTCATATAAACAGCCATGCAAGCTAGCAGCCAGTTTTATCTGTATTGACTCCCATGACCTGTATTAAAGGTGCCCTTAATTAGAACCATTATCACACCGTTCCATGGAGATCAGTCACTAACTCCAGTCATTCTTAATTTCTCCTGAAGTTGCTATAAATCTGTTCTTTTGACTCTCCCCTAGAGTCAGCACAGCCTTTGGATCTGCAGCCCACAGTTAGATCAGAGACCTTTCTAACCAGATTCCAACTGATTAGTTAGGATTTCACTGTTGCCTCAGTGTGGTAAAGGCAAGCACTTCCTTTGGGAGGTAGAGTACTCTGGGGACTGGCCTGAGGATGCCCCTCTGAGGATGGCTTGCACTGGCTCTGCTAGGTGGCACAGGCTTACCATGGCAGGATTGCATTGCTACTTCTTATTTTCACTTTTGCCATAGAGTTCCTGGACTATGTAGGAAGGAGGGTAGGTCTGAACGATAAATTCAGAAGATCACAGAGCTACTTCTTTGTTATCAATTTTGGCAGGTTTCTTTTCTTTTTCTTCCTTGTGTTTGTTTCTTTCACTAAATGCTTAGCAGTTTAAGGACTTTTTAAAAAAATTAAAAAAGAAAAGAAATTCTCTCCCTCCCTCTCTGTCTCTGTTGCTTTCTGTGTCTTGGTGATATGGGCATGTGAGTGCGGGTGCCCATGGAGACCAGAAGAAGACATCAGATCCCCTGGAGCTTTAATTTCAGTGGTTGTGGGTCACCAGATGTGAGTTCTGGGAACTGAACTCAGGTTCTCTGGTGGAGCAATGTGATCCTAAACCCTGAGCTATCTTTCCAGCCTAGTTTAAGAATGTTAAGGTCAGCTTACATCAGACATAGATCACATCTTATAGCTTGAAAGGAATTCTTATTAATGTATTTTGAAATGATATCTTACTATGCTGGCTTTGAATACCCTGGCTCAGCCTCTAAAGTAGAGGGACCATAGGCTTATGGCACTGTGCCTATGTGTGTGTCACAAGAATGTGTATGTGTGTGCATGTGGAGGTCGGAGGTTGACCCCGTTTGTTTTCTTTCATTACTCTTCATCTTGCACACTAGGCAGAGTATCTCACTTGAACCTAGAACTCACTGATTCAGCTCCTTTAGGCAGCCAGCTTGCTCTGGGGATCCTCTGTCTTTGCCTCTTGCATGCTAGGATTACAGGTAGGTTGCCATGCCCCCAGGCATTTACACGAGGACCCAAACTCAGGTCCTCAAACTTGCTGAGCAAGTGTTTTATCTACTAAGTCATCATCTCACAGCCCCTACTTCTTCCCCCTAGCATTTATAGGTGCTCAGGTGTTCAGTAGACAGATTTTTATTTTATTATTTTTTATTTATTTATTTTTTCAGAGACAGGTTTTCTCTATGTAGTTTTGTGCCTTTCCTGGAACTCACATTGTAGACCAGGCTGGCCTCGAACTCCCAGAGATCCTCCTGCCTCTGCCTCCCAAGTGCTGGGATTAAAGGCGTGTACCACTACCACTGCCCAGCTAGACAGATGTTTAAAGATATGTCATGCCTTATTCTAAATTTCACTTTATGTGAACTAATGTTAAATATTCACTTTTAACCAAATGCAGTGACGTATGAAGGAGAGTAGAACTTCAGCGCTTCTATATTGTCACAGATGGAAAGTCGCATTCTTCGCTTCTTCAGCTGAGGAATGTCTTGAGTATATAGGGCTCAAGGATGTGTAGTTACAAAGCTTAGGCCTGCCTGCTTTGAAATTACCTAATCATTTCACTGTCATTATTCTGTACATATGCCTAGTTCTTTTTCATTGGCAATGTAGAACAAAGTAGCACAAACTTGTGCTACATTTCCTGTTTTTTTTTTCTATAACAGAGATTAAAATGCCTTTTTTTTGTGGGGGGGGATGGGGAGGTAGGTTACTATTTAAAATCCCACTGACTCAAACTTGAAACAAATCTATCCCCAGTGCAGCAATAAGTGGTGATAGTACCCCACCCATTCTGGGAAATCCCAAATGGTGTCCAGTCACTCAGGGAGATAGACAGCAAATGTAATTCTTTGGGGAATGCCATTGGAGAAGGAATCTCCCACTTCTGATGCATGCCTCCCTTGCACATGTGGAACTGATATTGAGACTGGTATAGTCAATTCCCAATGAACATCTGAATAACAATGAAGTGAAGTTCTCTCTCCCAGGATTCATCTGAGATAAACAATGAAAGCACCCTTCATGTTCTTTGGAAGAACATGAAGGCCTAAAGAAATATACAAAGTATAGTGTTTGTTAAATTATCAGATGTGACTAGTGTTCTGAAGTGCTAGAATCACTTTAAAAAGTCTGAGTGGTATTTATGTAACATTGAATTTAAATGTACTTTGCTTTATATATTATTATTATTATTATTATTATTATTATTATTATTATTATTATTTATCCTGGCATGATCAGACACCTGACAGCTTGAGAATTGAACCCGGGTCCTCTAGAACATCAGTCAAATGCTCTTAACCTGAGTCATCTCTCTTCGCCTTATATCATATTACTGAAATACTGGTCATAAACGGAATCATAACTCTAAGCTAGGATTCATTAAGGAACTTTGATGGGAATATTTCCTAAAATAAATATTTTTGTTTATAGTAATCATTCCTGAAGCCCTAATTTTTCTCTCAGGTAATTTACTATATTTCTGATATTAGGCAACATGTATCATGTTCCTTTTAAGAATAATGCTCTAATCTTATCAGCTGAGTCAGACAAGTTAGATTTAACTCAACAGCATCAAGCTAACAGCACACAAGTTAAGAGACCATTGTCCCAGTGTAGAATAAAATTAACTACAATGCATTCGATTCAGTAAAAGTGGGCAGAGTTCATATATACCTAGCATTGGAGTCATGTCTTTCTGGTAAGGAAGGAAGAACACGTGTGAACACAGGCACAGACAGAGAAGGAAAGATGCATGTATTTGTTTGATTTTTTTTCAACCAAACATAAAACAAGCAAAATGAAAAACCTTATATAAAGAAGTTAGCAGAGCACCTCGGGGTTGGGGGGTCTAACGTCAGCTTCGCTTCCACCACAGATGCTGCGCGCAGCAGGGTGACACACGTGGCCTGGTTTCTTTATTCAATTACCACGGAAGCTTTGAAGTTGCTTATCCAAACTTCCTTCAGATTCTAAATTTTAGGGATGGAAATTCAACTTTCAAATGCAATTGGGAAAGCTGTTTCTAAAAACATGTCCTGCTGTTTCCTATACACAGAACCTACATTTAAGTATAAAAAAATGCTCCCATTATCGTAATGGTCACCCACACACATACACACCAACCAGCCCCACAAAGGCGGAATGAGAGCAAATGACTGTTATAAATTTTCCTTTCTGTTTGCCTTCTGCCTACTCACCTGAAAAAAGCAGTAAACTGGGGTAACTCTCTACCTGCTTGGGAATAAAAGCTGGTTTTCCTAAACTTCCAAAGATGGAGTTTTTCAATAAAATTAAACCAATGTTACATATGGTTATAAATTATTTTCTGTAGCATTTTTAAATGTATTTAGGAAAAATAGATGCTTTTACTCTTCAGATGAAAGTCGTCCTTTGCGTGTGTCTTGGTCCCCCTCTCTGTATCTTCGTTTTGCTCTTTTCTCAGCTTTCTCTGTAACACTCACTCTTGTATTCCCCCCCACCCCCACCCCCCAGGCTGTGCTGTGCATGCGGACTGTCTTAGGTGGCCCCCACAGCATCCAGGATCATGCCTCCTCTCACGGCACTCATTCTTCATTTTTCCTTTGGAAATAATTTTATCTGGGCAAAAATGGTCTTTCTTTCACATAAAAATGTTATAAGACTACATTTCCTTCAACCTAGAAAAGAAAAAACCATTTACTTGATGGTTAGCTTTAGTTTTAGAGCTGCTAAGGCAAATCCCCAACTATTCAAACTGGAGGGGAAAGCATGTACTTTTTTAGTGAAGGAGTAATCCAAGTAACTTTCTGAAGCCTCAAGGATTACAATGTTTTTTTGTTTCTTGCCTTTCCTTAGTACTGAAATTGTTTACCCAATCTTCTTTGCATATCATGTCTCTCCAGAGGTTCCAAGACAGAATTTCAGTCTGTTATTTTCAGATCCTAAGGACAAACACTGGCTTTGTGTTTCATTGTGTTTCCTTATTTGATAGTCGAAAGGACTCAGTTGTTAGAATTTGCATGCTTTATGGAAATATGTATTTGTGTAAATTATACTTACAAAGTTTAGTATTTCCAAATGTGGATCATAAAGACCACACTAATTACAAGACATGAAAGATTAGAGCAGAAAAGCAGGACTGTCCTTTAGGAGGGGAGGAGATAGAGACAAACATAATCATTCTCAGATCTCACCCCAAAGGGTCAAAAAGCGTTACAAAACAGCAGTAATTAAGGAATATTCCACTTGGGTCTGTTTTAAGTCAAGCACTTTCCCAAAAGGATCATGTGGTGGCTTTATTTTTAGGCTCATTTATTGATTCAGGCTGTAGCCTCTGTGAGCTGGCAGGGCAAGTCCTAGCCTACAGACATACTGTTGGCTCTAGATATCAAGCATTTGAAAGTTTTGTCTGCTATGAAATCAATCACTTAGCTAAAGAATCTTTGTCCAGGGTCAAGCCTTATTCCTAGGAGGTCTACCTGCAAGATTACTTAACAGATAACTGAGATTTACACTGCTCACATGCACAGAAGCTGGCTGGCTAACTAGTGATGGGTTCGTCAGTAAAAAGGTAGCAAAATTTTAGAAACCATACTTGAATGGGAATGGAAGGCTTAGATGTCCCAGGTCTCTTTAGACTCATTTGGTCCCGTGAATTACCTCACTCACAGCTTTGTCCCTGAGCATTTGACACAGGAAACTAGCAAATAACCAGTAGACTACAATATGAAACTATGAAGCAAAACTATTGGTGAAGACATTATTGTCATTTGTTTTGGGAGAGAGGAAGTGCTTTACGGTTGAGGGAGACAGCAGAGCTTACATTGTAGAGGTGCCATAGGAGCAAGACACTGACTAGACTCCATGAACAGTCAGCCCTTCTTAGAGTGCCACATGGCCCAGCGGATCAATGCCCTGTTGTCAGTTTCTTAAAATTCTTGATAACCTTTAAACAAAGTCCTCTTAATTTTCATTTTCATTTGCATTGGACTCCACACAGTATCTAACTGATATTTCTGGAAGAAGATAATAAAAGATCAGGAAGTAGGCTCTGGAGGGCAAAACCATAGTGTTTACTTAAATTTGGGGGGTGGAAAATTCTTTATTATAGGCTTTAAAGACAAACCATTTAAGTAACACACCTAATGATTTAGTTGTGAAAAGTGTCGAGAGGGCATTTGTGTGCTGCGGTGTGTGGAAGGGAAAACACGGACAAAACGGGTGTGGAATTTCTCAGGGTAGAATGAGGAGCTAGTGGAGGAGGCAGAGGCAAAACTGGGGCCTCAGAGTAAATGGCATCAGCCACCAGATAGAAGATCCAGAACAGCAGTCATCAACTTGGACAAGTGACAATTGTCTTCATTAGGAGGCTTGAGGAATAAATAGGAAATAGACACCTAATTTGACCCGAATCACTGGTACTGAAGATAAAGTCACTTGACTGCTCATGTTTCAGATTACTCATCAGACTTTTTGTACAAGCTGCCCCCAAAGACCAACAGTTACGCTGTGATAGCATCTGTGAAGTGCTGCTGGCCCCTAAGAGATAAGTTCTTCACCTCCTTGCACAGTGGCCTGCTCCTCACAACAGAAATGAATGAACTTGAAGTTGAGTAGAGCTGCCTAAGAGGATGTGGTCTGAAGGTTAGTTCAAGTGTTCTTGCTGGCAGTTCCCTAGGGAGACATCATGTGCTGTGACCACCATCGCCTATAAAAATCTGTCTATGATCTAGTTATTTCCTTTCAAAGTTAAGTACTGGGTCACACACACAAGACAGTAGATGTCTTGGATGGTGTTGGAGAGTCATGATTAATCTAGAGGATCCATAAAATTGATTTGATGTGAGCTCTTGGTACATTATAATGCATTAGGGTTGACTCCTTAAAACTGTAAATGAGAAAGCCAGAAGAGAGCCACGGAGAGTAAGTGGAGCAGAGCCTAGGGTCCACTGTCAGAACAAGCCTGGTGGTGAGGCTCTGCACTGGTGCATTCCCACTTTACATTTTCTAGTAGTCCAATTCAGTAGGTGTGTGTTTGACGACCTCTGCTGCAGAATGTGCTTACAGATTCCTCATGGGTATTATAGTCTGTTTCTTAATCCTAATGCTCTGTAGGAACTGAGATGTATGTACACAGTGAGCCAGGAACTTGACCTGGTCCTTTCAACAACATTAAGAAGTAGATCTTACCAGCTTTACTTGTGGCAGAAGATGAACTTCAGAGAGTCACATGGATTTTTTCAGCCTTACAGAAGGTTTTGAGAGCTATTCTAATCTGAAAAGACCCCAGAGCATTTAGGATTATTGTCTATTTCATTCCCAGTGAGCAAAACCTAGAACACAATAATATTTATTTTATAGTATTTAGTCCTAATATTCAGCATGAACCCAGTCATAGCTTGTCTCATGTTGATACCACAGAAAAATCCACAATTCTATATATTTGTGGCAAAGTTGTGGATAAACAAAGCAAAACAAAGTGAAGGAAGTTTATTTAAATTTATCAATGATACTTTATATTAATTTTACTTTCTGTTGATGATTTGGAAGACTTCTTTCATAATAATCACACTTCTCAGTTGGAAAGTGTCCTTTGTGTGTGTGTGTACATGTGTATATGTGTGTGTGTGTATTAACATATGTCCATGTGTGTGTGGAGTCCAGATGTTAATATCAGTGTTTTCCCTTATCTCACTCCACAGGGTCTCTTACTGGACCTGGAGCTTACTGATTCAGTTAGGCTGTCTGGCTTGCCAGCCCGAGGAATTCTCTTGTCTCTCTCTTCCTAGTGATGGGAATATAAGCATATACTATTATCCCTGACTTTTTCCATGGTGGAGGGGATCAAAACTCAGGTTCTTAGGCTTTCCCAGCAAACAGCTTACTGACTGAGCCATCTAACCAGTCAAGAAGGTACTCTTTTACAAAGATGTCACATGTGAGTCAATACATGGAAGACTTTTTTTTTTTTTTTTTTTTTGAGACAGGGTTTCTCTGTGTAGTTTTGGTGCTTGTCCTGGATCTCGCTCTGTAGCCAGGCTGGCCTCGAACTCACAGAGATCCACCTGGCTCTGCCTCCCGAGTGCTGGGATTAAAGGCATGTGCCACCACCGCCCAACATGGATGGTACTTTTATGTAAACACAGTTGCAGCCTACAAATATGACAGGTGGAGGATACACACATGGTATTTTTATTATAACACAGAACAATATTTTAAGTTAACTTGTGCAGAGCTGATCGGAAATGGGAAGAATCCTAAGGAAATAAAAAAACCATTTCTAAGTTGCTCTTACCAAAGGCATGCCCAGTTCACACTAAAGGCAAGCAAAGGTCAACCTGTGCAAAACTACCCCTCTTGGTGCAAAGAAGAGCCAGGGGTGGGGTAGGCGGGGGTTAAGAAGAAGGCGAAGGGCAGGCTGACCAGGGGGCAGTCGGCTTGGCTTTCTCACCTCTGCAGCTCCTTGCCAACCCTGTGCAGCGGCAGAGAGCATGGCACCTCCCAGTGAATTCCAGGTCTTCCACTGATGTCATTCATGTTCATCGTGAAGCCATCAGACTCCATTTACCTAAAATCGTGTTTTTAGTTCCCCATGGCATTCTGGGTCTCCTAAGGTTACTGTACCCCGGCTCCTCTTTTAAAAAGCAGAGTATCAGTTTCGCCTCACTCCCCAAAGGCTGTTCTAGGGAGAAATTGCCTTGTTAGCTGGGAAACTTTTCCACTTGCCACCCCAAATGTCTTTCATTATTTTGCTTTTTAAAATTAGCATGCTGTCTCAGAAAACGAAGAAAACAGGCTTTAGAAGCACAAGGAGGGCATCTGCTTTGCTGAAAGAGCTAATCAGTCCCCGTCTCTTCACATTGAGTTTTGTTATTACCCAAAATAGGAAAATATGCAAATACATGACACATGTATTGATTATATTTTTATCCCGAGGCTCTTCTACATATCTAAGGGTTGGATATTTGTATGTATATTTGATTCCTAGTTCTCTACAAGGCTGTGCTGGCGGACTCCAGAATGCAATGTGATCCAGAAGGCATATCTCAATCTGTAATGTGGCCATGTAGCACCCTGGTGCCTTGCATTTTTCAGCACTAGGATAGCAAATGGACTCGACTGCTAATAATGACTGTAGGGTGTTGGTACTAAGTTTTATGTCTCAGCCCTGGGACAGCAAATGGACTTGATTGCTAGTAATGACTGCAGTATGTTGGTACTAAGTTGCGTGTCTTATCCCCGGGACAGCAAATGGACTTGATTGCTAGTCATAGCTGTAGTTTGTAGATGCTAAGTTTTGTCTTTTAGGGTATAATTGAAAGATGTTGGAAAATTGAGTCTTCTGATCTCTTAGATGTCATCATCCATGCCCTAGAAGTGTACTGTGATGAACAGTACTGAGCTTATCATAAGGCACTATGTCTGCTTGTTGAATTGTTTGTGTCTTTCGACGAGGCTCCATGCTCTCTGTCTGTTTTGTCCATTTCACAACCTCAAAGTGGTTCGTAATACCTAGTTGATAATTTTTTTTTAAAAATTGAATTGGTGCCTTTAATTCCATTTTACATATCTTTAATTTCCAGGTATGGTAAAAACACCTTAAACAGGGGCTGGAGAGATGGCTCAGAGGTTAAGAGCACCGACTGCTCTTCCAGAGGTACTGAGTTCAATTCCCAGCACCCACATGGTGGCTCACAACCACCTGTAATGAGATCTGGTGCCCTCTTCCGTATACATAATAAATAAATAAATAAATATTAAAAAAAAAACACCTTAAACATACTTTTCCATTCCAGTCCTCCCAATAACTGTTTTGATCTTTGTACGAGTGATAAGGACTCTAAAGCTCAGGCAAAGACATCAGCGTGCTTACGTCTGCCTGCCGAGCTACGTAATTGGCAAAGAGGTTGTTGTGACTGCAATTTAGGCAAATATCATCTGCTATGTCATACTGTCTTGTACGGCAGAAGGTGGAGTGTTGTAATGATCATGCAGATTTGAGTGGACACTTAGAAAATGAGATCCTAGGACATGTGTAGACCCAAGAAACATTGGTAAAGGGGTACAGCTCCTATAAAACCGTCACAACAATCCTTGTTATTGGCTAGAGATACTTCCCACTGCTGACACAAATGAGACAGATAAAGTCTGCCTGGTCATTGTTTTCACCATGGGAACTGATACTATACTAGAAAGTTGTAACTACAGGTAAGGATGGCACAGCTACTCCTATTTCATTTAAATGATGCTACTGAGCATGTTGTAATCCCAAGAATGGTGTTGGGTGGGGATAAGGGTGGGAGCAGAATAGGGGGTAAAAGACACTATGATATTCTTGTTACTGACAAACTGACAGTAGAAGGAGGAATGAAGCCCATGAGAGGGTATTGTATAACAGACAATGTAATACATGCAGCTAAAGTGATACAATCACTAGAAGGTTGAAACGGAGTAAGAAATGATATTTGGCTTGTCATATATCAGAAATATAGTGTGGAAGGGTGGCCCTCTTACATTCTCAAAAACTGGACAGAATTTAACAGCTTCATGTGTAGAACATTCGTAGATGGTCTCTTGCCCTCAGCTAAGACTCACTGGTAGGAAGGAATTTTGAGTATTGACAGGTTAAGGAACAATGAATTAGAGAAAGTAAGAAATAATTCTGTGGGATAATACGGGAATGTAGCATGGAGCCTTTCCAGGGGAGCATTGAAGACTTTATACAGAGGTGACCCACATGCTATGAGCCTGGGAGTTTGGATCACATTATTTGCCCCTTAAAAGTTTGTTTCAAGAAAGAATGCAAACAGCTTTCAGAGAATCCTAGGAAACTGGCTTAGTCAATGTAAGCGCTGGTGGGTGATTCAGTTTTGGTGGAGAGTCAGTCAGAATGCTTGAGTATGGAGTCCAAAGAGGTCTGGAAAGGGAAAGGGTTCTTTCCCAAGTGGTGGAGAGGGCTATTGTTATGCTCACTAGGATTGGCAAAGAAGAATTCTGAAGCATTTGTGTTGAATTATGTAGAAATCACGTCAGAGATGGTGAATAATTAAAACCACTCTAAAGGAAGTTTGTTTTTCCTTCTTGCGATGCACATATGATGAGGACACGGAAAATCTTTTCCTAGTTAAATTTGCTTCATTTCCCATATGAGATTTGTCATAGAAAATAACCCTTTCTCAGATGACAATATCCTATATGTCAAACACAGTGAGTACTGTCTGAACATTAGGCAGCTGGTCTCATTGGAGGGTCACTCACTCAGTTTTTCCTTTGATGAAGATCACAAAACACAGTAAAATAACACTCATGAGCAAACACTGTGAATGTTTAGATGGTATGATGGCTAAAGATATATTTATTAATATAAAGAAATGGATGTTAAAGATGCTAATTAGTTACTATGGCATTGACTCTTCTCACAATGGCAAGTTTCTCTATTTACCTTTATTACAGCTCATGTTGCTATCAAATGACAAGAAAATGTAAGTGCATATTTTTAATAACAATGGTAAATGCTATTTCCAACTGCTTTCTTAATTTATTTACATGCAGTAAAAATCACTCATTTTGATTGTAAAATTCAGTGATTTTAATAAATATATGGAATTGCATAACAGCCACCAGAATCTGACTTCAGAAAACAACTCCAGCCCCAAAGATTCCACATGCTCAGTTGCAATCATCAACCCTGGCACCCACAGACTACTTTCTGACTTCATCAATTTGCCTTCAACAGATATATGGTACAAGCTCAACCTATAATATCTAATCATAATATAAATACATGATATGATCTGTAAGACTTTTAAATGTTAATGTCATATATCAAATCTATAAGGGAGACACTTCCTCTCATTGTTTTATATGTAAAAAGACATTGAGGCGCAGGAAGGTGACAGAGCTTGCAAAACACTGCTGCGGATCATGTGCATCACAGCTTGAGTTATCGGTCTCCAGAGCCATGCTTGTGCATCCCAGAGTTCTCAGGGTTCCCTCTTGAACAGTCACAACCCTTCGGAAATGATGATTAGGAAGCGAAGAGCTCCAACACTGCTCTTTTAGCATATTTATGTGAAAAGAATTGCAGCCTTTCCCTACAGAGAACCAGAGACTCAGAATGATCCTTGATTTCTATTAAACACAGATGACGCTGAGTTAGATGAACTGGCTCATGTGTATATGCACTTATAGTAAGTTGAATATAAGTGGTTTTATTTGTTTGTATAAGCCCTGAAATGGTAGTGTATTACATATGGTTCAAGCTAGCATACTTATTTGTGTTTAATGACAATCTTTGTTGGCTTCGAAGACTTGTTTCTTTGTAGGTCAACTAAGTAAACTGGCTAATATCTATGGAAATTTTGTTCGCCTAGTTCATGCCACACTGTCTTCCTCGTCATTAGACCACCAAGTCTGAAGTATTCACTGCTTTAGGGGAAAATAACACAACACACAGAGAATGAAACCAGCAGGAACAGAATACAAGTATTGGCTTTTGAAGTTGAAATGCTTAGTTCAGGACATAGAAGAATTCTAAGAGGAAGCAGACTTGATCTCTCTTCCCAGATTAAAGATTCCCAGTACAACAGAAGAAAAGGGAACTAGCAGAAATCTTCTTCTGGAGGATTTATAGGCCATTGCAGAGTAAGGCAGGACCTTCCTATCCTAGACCAACCCTGGAAAGGATGGAGGGAGAAGGAAAACAGAAACAGTGTCTGTGTTTTGGTTTCTCTCTCTCTCTCTCTCTCTCTCTCTCTCTCTCTCTCTCTCTCTCTCTCTCTCTCTCTCTCACACACACACACACACACATACACACACACACATATGGACACACACACAGACATACACACAAACATACACACACACACACACACACACACACACACACACACACACACACACACACAAAATATCAACAAACCTGACAACCCTCCTCCCTAGCAAGAAGCCTTAGTCTTCCTGGTGTCATATGGTTTGAATTATGTCATAGTGATAAATCCCGTTGTTTTTTTCTTATCCAGATTAAATTTATGGTTGGCTAGAAAATATGTTCACGTTAGAAAAAAGTTCTTTTGTGCCCCTGAGTTTGTTACTGACATTTGTTATTGTTACATAAGAGAATTAGAAATTTGAAGTTTTCAGTATCAAACTCAGATGATCTCTTTGTTTTTTTTATACTGAATGAATGTTCCAGTTATTTTTTAGAGAGACGGTTGCTAAGAACTGAGTTCTGGGTTTGTCTAAGAAAAAATATATTTACGTTTTATTGCTAAATTGTCAGGTACTTATGAAGTACTTAAAGAAAGATTTAAGATACCAGAGAAACAAAACATGTTTCAGATCATTTTGGATTTTGTAAATCAAGTGTATGTGAGACAGGGTTATATATGTAAATCAGACAGTCAACTTGGGTTGTGTTTATATAGTTATTTAAACTTCAATTTCTATTTGTGGTGACTTGGGCATGTTTACAGGTAAAATAAGCTCCTGATTTGTAAGATGATGGGATTAATGTACCAAGTCAGAGGAAAGTAACATGAGTCTTACTTGGGCAAGCTGAGGCTGAAGAATTCACAGAAGTGATACAATTTTGAGGTGACAGATATGATTTCACCATCATATGAGCTGGAGTCCTGAACTGAGTCAAAAGGAGAATACAAGCTGAGCAATGGCACTCATTCTAAACATTAAACAATATTGTTTTGTATATATAAAATATGAGGGGAGATCTCGTGATTGCTTATTCTTCCCACAATAATGCTAAAATAGTTCTATCTTTAAAAGAGACCCTAAAACTTCTTCATATATTTAGAAACTAAAATAAAATAACTCAAGGGCATTTAAAAGGTAAATAAAGTTATTACACTTCCATGAATAAAAATTACAGGGTAGAGTTATAGTGACTTGTTTTAGTGAGGGTCTGACATGTTCACACTGGCCTTAAACTCACTCTGTATAGCCTTGTGTCTTTTCTCAAACTTATCACCTTCCAGCCTTAGTTTTCAAAGGCTTGAAATACAAATATGTACAAAGTCTGGCACTTAGAGTGATTTTACAGAAATTTTGTAACACTAAATACTTACATTTAAAAAAACAGTGAAAAGTGTAAAATGATGAGCTACGTGACCAACACAAGTTACAAAATGGCATGCAAGACCCCATAGAATGAAACAGTAAAACCGAATGCTGAGGTGGCGGGGGGGGGGGGGGATGCGGGGGGAGGGCGGGGTAGACTGGGATGTAGCTGAGTCTGCAGTCTGCTGGCTTGGCATACCACACAGCCCCGGGTTTGATCATGGCACCAAATAAACAAAGACCCTTGGTCCAATCGGAGCTGGCAGAGTCTGTGTCTCAGGGAGCAGTTGCAGTCTCTCTCGGAGGATGGGTGGGTTTGGGGGGCTGGAGTGGGGCTTGCTGTGTACAGGGTCCCATGGAGGGGGGGTGGTCAGGCCTGCCTGCAGGAGTCCTGCCTGCTGGCCTGCACCTGGGGCTGCAGTGGATGGGGTATGGGGGCACTGGTTGTGCCCCTGGGCCTAAAGCCCAGAGGCTGGGGTGATTGGCTAGGAGAACAAAGACTCACCCCTTGGTCCAATCAGAGCTGGCAGAGTCTGTGGAGGTGTTTTTTTTTTTCTTGAATGTATGTCTGTTCACCACATGTGTGCAGTGCCTACAGAGGTCAGTAGAGGGCACCAGATCTCCTGAATCCGGAGTTATCTATGGCTGTTAGCTGCCACAGGGCGGGTACTGGGAATCGAACTGGGTTTTCTGGAAGAGCCACCAGTGCTGTTAACCATGGAGCTATTGCTCCAGCCCTTCCACTAATACAATAATAATGTTTTTTTTTTATTAACTCTTTGAGATCCACTAAAATAACAGTAATGCTTTTATTAACTCTTCGAGAATTCAATCAATGTATCTTGACCATATTCATCCCGTCCCCACCTCCCTGCCCAATCAACTTCATGTTCTTTCTTTCTTCCTCCCCACCAAGTCCAATTTACATTGCCCAAATAATCTTTGGCGTGGGGCCTGCCCTGGAGTATGACTGACCTGCCAGTGGTCACAGCACTGAAGAAATCTGGTTTTCCTTCTCCTAGCAGCTATTAAACGCCTAGGGGACTTCATACTCACCTATTTGCCTTCATGTTGGGATTTTCTGTGGCTTGAATTTGCACAGTTTTTGTGCCTATGATCAGAGCTGCTGTGAGGTCAAATGGGTAACTAACCTGTTGTGTCCAGGAAACACTGTTTCCTTGACGTTGTTTACCACCTCTGGGATTTACAACCTTTCCACACCTTTTTCCCGTGAATATCCCTGAGTCTTGGGGAAATGATTGAACACTAGGAGTCTCTTATTCTCCTCGTAGTGATTGGTTTATGAGTCTCTGTGTTAATTGCCATCTACTGAAAGCAGAAGCTGCTTTGATGAGAGCTGAAAGGTGTCCTGATACATGGGTGTAGAAATAGGTTGTCAGGGGTCGTTTTAATACTATGTCTCCTTTAGTAGAATAATAAATAGTAGTAGGTTCTCTTCTAGGGTCTGTGCCTAGCCATAGTTTTCTTGGCTCTGTTAATGGTACCAGTTATGGGCTCCATCTCCTGGAGTGGGCCTTAAATCCAATTAGAAAGAAGTGGATATCCTATTTGAAGTGTTTCTTGAATGTTTGGTAGACTTCATGCCACTATTCCTTAGTGGGTATGTCTTGCCAGAAGAGTGATTATCGTAGCTGGCTGGGCTCACAGCTGGCTGAGACTGATGATTACTCTTTCCCTCCCATAGCATTCCTATCACCTTCCAGTACCATGAAAGCCAGCCAGGAGGGATGAAGCTTTCTGATTAGCAGCCACTTACATTTTTTCATGTTTGTGATTTAAGTATGTGGTGTCTGCAGCAATGGGGTCTCCTCCCCAGTTTCTGGGAGGTAACTGAGAGCAATGGCAATAACCTATAGTGTTTATGGGTCTATGGGGCCCCATTGGCCAAAAACTCAAAAGGATATATAACCCATCCCCATACTAGGCTTGTTATTTGCTAGCATGTGGTGTCTAGTTGGGGGAATTTTGTCCTGTTATAAGGCAACTCCATTTAACTCTCATTATATAAACATTTATGAAATATTTTAGGAAGCTTACACATTAGTAGTTTAACCATGGCTTTTTCAAAATGTCTTTAGTGTTAGTTATTCCTCCTCATATTTGCCCCTCTACCCTGTTCTCCTACTCCCCGCCCTATTTAATTCTTTCTGTCTCACAATTCTCCTTTCCCCTTTATGATGCTATATTTTAATCTCTTCTTCCTTGAAAGATATCCTCCACCTCCATGGCCCTCTAATAGTTTCCTAACCTATATGCATATTAATAATGAAACACAAATATCTAAACATTTAAAGCTAACATCCACATGTGACAGAAAATGTGATGTTTGTCTTTCTGGGTCTGGGTTTCCAGTTCTATCCAAGGACAGTTTTGAACTTGTGGCAATTCTCCTGCCTCAGCCTCTCAAGTGCTGTTGTAATTGCTAGTGTCAGCTACCAGCCCAACTCCTATCTCCCTGTAGTGAAGCAAATATGAAGACTGTTTACAGCTAATGCAACCATTTTACACAACACTTAATGAAATTATGACACATTTAAGATTAAGATTACAAGTGAATTAATGATTAGGGACAAATAAATTTATGATCTGAAAGTCTGGTGTGGTCCCTTAGTTGTGACCTCAAGGTTGAGCATCTCTGTGTCCAGAGACTGGTACAGAAATCTGTCATCTTTTGTGACCAGTCTTTCAAAGATCATCTAAATCTAAACCTTACATTACAAGATAAAAAACAAAGTCACAGAGAGGTCATATAATTTGATTAAGGTCACACATATAATTTGATTAAGTAGCACAGTTGAGACCACAAATCTGTGACTTTTACTGTAGTAAATTTGGTAAATGATTCTCTTTCATATTCTTATGCTCTTGGAGGGCTGGTGTGTTTCAGTGTATACATTTATTTTGAATTTGTAAACTTTCTGCCCCTTAAAAAAAATTGACAGTGTTTCATGTACTCCCAGGCTGGACTCATTATTGCAGTGCACCAGAGGATAGCCTTGAACTTCTGATCCTGAAGACTCTACCTCCCCAGTATTTGAATTACAGGCATGCTGCACTGTAGTCAGACTTTCTTTGGACTGTGAGCTCCCAAATAATGACACAGAGACTTCTTATTAATATGAAAGCTTGGCCTTAGCTTAGGCTTCTTCCCAACTAGCTCTTAATACTTAAATTAACTCATCTATATTAATCCATGTTCTGCCACGTGGCTCACCAGCTGTCCTCAGTACCGTGTCTGGCTGGTGAATCCCACCTCTCTTCTTCCCAGAGTTCCTATCTCTGCCCCGAAGTCCTGACTATCCTCTCCTCCCTAGCTATTGGACGTTCAGCTCTTTAGTAAGCCAATCAGAAGGTGCTTTGGCAGAGACACATCTTCACAGTGTACAAAAAGATTATCCCACAACACGCCACCACCTTGGGTATGCGATGCTGCATATGGAATCCAGGGTTCCGTGCATTTTAGGTAATCACTCTACCAACTGAGCTGCATTTCCACTCCTATGTCTTTTTTTTTTAAAAATTGTGATTACTAGCTAATTTATCATTTGAAGATTTGTTTTCATAAAAGTCTTCAAAGGTAACTTTTCTTGGGTAATATTCTTCTGAGAATTTATATTTTATAATAGAAAGAAAAATTGTATGCATTTTGTTTCCATTCAAAATCTTCCAGAATTCATAAACTGGAAACACTGTGAATATTTATAGGGGAAGGGGAGGGCTGAAGATTGCTTATCTCCATCAACTTGAGAGTTCAGGATATACCTGTGATCCACTAGGTGTCACTGTGTGCCATTGTAATTGATGGGCATTGTAATCGAAGGTCAGGGTTTCATCCTTGACCTTCCAGAGCTATGCTATGGAAAAGTAGCTAGGAATTCACACTGCATAGCTATTGTCATATTTCATGAAGTAGGGACTATAATCCTGTGCTGTGACTCTAGCGAGTGAAACAGCGGAGCTGGTCAACATTAAATAACGATGACGCTCGTCGTATCTGCAGATTTCACTGGCCATGCTGCTTATTCACAGAGGGAAGGTAGTGGAGACCCAAGATCTACATGGATGGGTGCAGTTTGAGAGTGGAGGAAGTGACAGCATGGCAGACGCTGCGATTGTGGTGCTTGGAAGAGGTGTTAACTGGCCCTGTTCCTCCTTTCTTTCCCCATATGTCTTTTGCGGCACTATGCCCGAACTTACACGGAGGGGTGTTTCAGTTAAGTAAATTAATTTATCATTTACTGTGAATGTTTAAAAGTTTTCAGAATGATCTTCAGAATTGACTTCAACACTTACCTGGTTTAGAACAGAGGGGAAAAAGACAGGCAAAGACATTTTTGAGTTCTCACAACATGTAAGTTAAAAATCAAGTATGTTCCAGACTCCTTTTCCCCCCTAATACATGGACAAATGCATAGGACCTGCCAATCATTTGTCAGTCAGAAGTTAGTTACACGAAAAAGAGGGACTTCGCATTTCTTCCAGTGGGAGGTGCCAGGGTGGCAGTTGTGCCTGTTTCCCGGGAAACATCTGGTTCTGTGGCATCTAGTGACAGCAGGTGGTAGCCAGGGGCTTAGGTGTGAACATTATAACTGTGGTCCTTGTACCAAGGCTAGTGGTGGTAGCAACTGTGTGGATGCTTTTGTAACAAGGTTTGGGATGGAGTTTCTAACTCTCTAGATTTACCAGAGGGGATGAAGACTAACCATCAGCTTCTAATGCATAAGCTATGGTCATTTAGATTTTTGTTTTGTGTTATCATTACTGTAATATTCAAGTATTCTCACTTACATGCTTCTAGTTTTCAATGCAGAAAAACAATGACCCTTATCTGTGATAAAACATGACTTATATCTTGTTCTCACTTCTAAGATTATCACAGATTTTCTCTTTGTTTCCAGTAAGGATGTAGAGAAATAGTGTTAGGTGCTTCAGCAGTTGTTGTTTTTGTTGTTGTTGTTGTTGTTGTTGTTGTTGTGGTGGTGGTGGTGGTGGTGTGTGTGTGTATCTATGTGTGTGTGCATCTATAAGTGAATGTGTGCATGCACTTGTGCATGAACATATGTGTGTGTATCCATGTGTGCATGTTCACATGTGTATACTCATGTGTGTGCATGAACTTTTATGTATGCTTGGGTGTACACGTGTGTGTTGTATCATATGGTCATGTATCATTTCTGACCTCTTCCAGAGAGCACACACAGGTCAACAATACTTGCAGCATAAGGAGTGCACAGGCATGGAGAACTGGGTACTGGGCCTTCAGCGGTAGTTAAGCTTCTGCCAGCAATAGATCTGTTGGTAAAGCATCTAAGTCTGAAGTCTGAATTTAAAATCTTATTTCCCAGTTTACTTTGGTTTATTTACACATTGTGTTATTGTTTGAAACTGAGATGTTCCCCATGGCATTTTGGTTAAGAGCATAGGGTTTGGCAGACCTGGGATAAAGACCCACTGCTGCCATTGTTTATCATGTGACCTCTAGTATAGTTACTTAAATACATAGAAAGATGAACTTTTTCTACATGAGTGATGTTCAAATTGTCCTCCTTGTGGAAAGTAAGCAATATGGGGGATGAAGCTCAGCAAGCCCATCGACACCTTTTCAGCACCTGGATTCCCCTAAGCCATTGCTTTTCTAATATTCACCTTGTGCTACCAGTTCATGGTTTTTGCTTGCTCCTCATTCTACATGAAGCATCGTTATCATAAGCACACAAAGTTCGCCTCTTCACTTTCTTCAGGTTCTAGTTAACTAGACTTAGAAAAAAAATCCCAAGTAGCTTTCTTATTTTGATGTATTTTTTATATTTAATTATTTGTATGTGTATGTATACATGCATACAAGCCTACCGAGGACTGTGTGATGAGGCCAGAGGGCATCTTGAGGGAGTTGGTTCTCTCTTGAATTCAAGTCATCAGGCTTAGCAGCAAAGGTCTTTGCCCATTGTGTCATCTCTCAGTCCTATTTTGAAGGATTTAAAATTGAAAAATAATTCACACTGAATTCACATATTTGCTGTGTAACTGCTTAGTTTCTAACAATGACTTATATGCATTTCTTTTATATTTGGAAAAGGATAAGACACTGCTTTATGTAGTATAGACCGTAGGTCAGAGATTCTCAATCTGTGACCACTTTGGGGTCTAACATCCCTTTCACAGGGTTCACCTAAGATGCTCTGAAAACCCAGATAATTGCATTATGATTCAGAACAGCAGCAAAATTTACAGTTATGAAGTAGCAATGAAAATAATTTTATAGTTGGGGGTCACCACAACATGAGGAACTGTATTAAAGGGTCCCAGCATTAGAAAGGTTGAGAACCACTGTCATAGATACTATAATGTTCCTTATGCCATCAGAGTCTTTTTCTCATCACTCTTTGTAAACCTCTCTGCCTCCACACTCTATGCCTTTAACCTTGGCTGCTTTTCAATTTCTTACTTATTGTTAATTGATGACCCTGCTATCCTTCCCTTCCTCATTTTCTCTCTAGTCTTATTAAAGCCCATCTGTCCCAGTAATACAAATAATCAAGATGTTTAGGGTCATAGGGCTTTGAAATTGTATGCTTGGGATTTGAACTTAGATCTGTCTTACTCCAGGTTGGGAACATTATATGACATTCAGAAGATCTTTTAGCCACTCTAGCTGAACCCATGTTCATCTGACTTTGAGCATGTTTTCTCCATCGGTTTTGTAAGCTGCTGAGTGGCAGAGAGCACACATCCACTGTGCGTTGTTATCAGACACACAGCTTAGGTTAGGAATCTAGAGGGCTATTGAAACTACTGTTCAGTATTAATGCTTTCATTCAATTAGAGTTAAAAAAATGTTAGTTCATTGTCATTGAAGAAGCTCTCTTTGGAAACATTCCATGTTTATTAGTTAAATAAGGTATATCAAGACAGCTGACTACCTCATTTTAATTTTTGTAGATTTAAGGAGTGAGAAGTCTATGCCCATTTCACTCTTCTGTATTTTCAAAGTCGCCATAGTTGAAATGTGTTTTGGAATCATCAACAGAAGAACATCTGAACAAAAAGGATATGACAATTAAGAGTGTCATGCATCTCTACATCACCACAAGGACAGTGACTCTGATGTGTGGAGTTGGATGTCACTGAAAAGCACAATTACTGATTAAAAATAGTTGCTGTGGTCAGACATGTGAGACCACAAAGCGGAAGAAGTCTAATCTTGAGCCACATGTGTTTTTTAAGAAACGTCCTAGTGCCCATTTGTTTACAGCAACAGGCTTAGGCATTCATTAGTAACCAAGGCCAGAGGAAGTCATTTGATATTAGTGACAGAATGGTCATCTCAAGTTGAGTCAAGTAGTCTTGAATGACTTCATTCTTAGGTGGTTATAGCTATTCATAAAATAATGGCTTAATTTTATAAACAATTTTATTATTTCTAAGATTTGTTACTTAATACATTTTCACAATATATTTTAAAAGTTTATTATTATTATTATTATTATTATAAATTATACATGATGAAATAAACTCAGAAAGGTTAAATAATTGATCCTAGGTGACATAGCTGTTGGTGGAATTCAGGGTCAATTTAGTATTTTAATCAAAGGCTTAAAATAGTGTTTTGGAATACAGATGAAAACCACTAGAAAATATTATCTAGGTCTATTTCTTTGTATGTAGTCTGTACTTTGTAGAAATAAAATACATCTCAAAATTCATTGTCTGAAGTTCACAGAACTGTACTATCATAAAGTTGTATATCATGGAAATCCAACTTGACCATTTTATTTTCTTCTGCATTTTGATGATAGTTATTTTCTATTAATTTGTTAAAATAAAAATATGTCATTTTACATTTTAAATAAAAACATCAGCTAACATAATTTGTAGAAGTTTGATCACATTGAAGCCATGTTGTTTATAATGTATAAGAAAACCATAACAACATATATTCAGCATTATAACCTCTTGAGGAAGACGATAACTAGAAATCACCCCAAATCTGTTAACATTATACAGTATACACCCGATTCTTCATAATTTATCTTCAGTCTATTTAATGCCCACTTTCTAAAATATGCCAAAAACAGAATAGAATTTCTATTGAAAAATAGAAGTTGGAGACCAGGCTTTTTCTGCATTTTTTTGGCATCAAGCAAATGCATTTGACCCTCCCTGTCTTTTTTCTACCTCTCCAGTTATCTATAGCTATTCAGGTTATATTTATGGTCTAAAATTTTATAATTTGTCTTATGAAAATATGGCAAAGTTTCCTCTTTTGATATTAAAATGTTAATTCATGCTGAAGTCATATTTGCCGTATAAGAAGAGTTGTCATGTCCTTGGGGGAATAGAGAGGGGTAAGACATAATGATGTGATATATTGATGTAGCTGCTGTCACGCAGAGATGAAACACTGCTGAACACTAGGCTGTTCTTGGTGAACTAGAACTTAAACTGAAATTTGAAGTCTAGACTTGGCTTCAAATAAGAGAGGTGGTGTAGCGACTAAAAGGGAGGAACAGGAAGAGTCACAGGAAGAGAATGGAATGGATATCATGGAACCTACAACAAGAGGCTGGGATTCTGACAGCTGACTGCTGCAGGCTACAGACTTCAAGGGGTTAAGATCAGTAGGCTTGAGTCTCTGTAACTTTTAGAACATGGAATTATGGTCAGCTGAGAACTGGACATGGTCAGTGTGTCAAACCAGGATGTTTGACTGTTGGGAGCCAAGTGTGTCCGAGAAGTGTGAGTGAAATTGGAGAGAAGCTACCAAGAGAATTGCACACAGTGGACAATAAACAAATGCAGCAAGATAAGAAATCAGTGAGGTCATTTACAGAGAGCTAGTATTAAGTATGGTAAATGGGGCTAATAAAATGTAAACTGAAATCAGTACACGGTGCTAGTGATTGTGAAAACAGTTAATCAGTTTTAAGAAAAGCATTCATTAGCAGACTTCAACATCTTGTGAGTAAATAGCCGATAAAGGGGTGCATCTCCCCTCATAATCTGATTTAGGTATCATGCTGCACAGAACTTGGAGGCAGAGTTGAATCTGTGAATGTGGATCCTGGAGCACTAAGGGTGTCAGGGAAACCAAACCTGCCGTTCCTCATGTCTGAACTTGAGAGCGGACATGAGAGGAAAGGAATGCTGGACGTGATCACTTAGGAACAGGTAGACACATTCAGTCTCTGTGTGACTGGTGTTGGTGCTTGAGCAGAGAGACAGCCATGTCAGGGCAGGTGTGTGTGTGTGTGTGTGTGTGTGTGTGTGTGTGTGGAGAGAGAGAGAGAGAGAGAGAGAGAGAGAGAGAGAGAGAGAGAGAGAGAGAGAGAGAGAGAGAGAGAGACCAGGCCCAGGTGGAACCGGTAATATTTTGAAGCAGTCATTCAGTGTGAAGTCACAGGCACCCTGACTTTACTTGTGAGGCAGTTTCCAAAAGGCTGTGGGGGCAGAAGTTCAGTGTCACAGGCAGTTACTATAAGAATGACACTAACTGAATTAGAAGGTAGGGCACCATTTTTAGGAGAATGCCTGGATGGAAAGGAAGATGCATCATCAGAGAGAAACTCAGGGTGTCATTGACATTGAATAGGAGAGCCACTTGACCATTTTTATTTCCACACAAAAGCTCATGGGAAACATTTCTGTGCTTTTAGGGCCAAGCAGAGTAGTCCTTCTGAGCAATTCTGTCTTTTGTAGGTTAGGGACACATTTTATTGAGAGATCCACAAGGGTTTGTTTCCTTTCTGTTGCTGTGATTGAAAACACGCTGACCAAAATCAACTAAGAGGGGGCACATTCGGCTTATGCTTCCACTTCCACGTCACAGTCTGTCATTGAGGGAAATCAGGGCAGGCTCTCAGGACCTTGAAACAGAAACCACTGAGTCACACTGCTTGCTGATTCATCCTCAGCCGTCTTTCTTATGGAGTCCTAGGTTCCCCTGCCTAGGGATCCTACTACCCCAGTGGGCTGGGCTGCCCTACATCAGTGCACAATTAAGACAACCCTCCACAGACGTACCCAGAGGCCAAGCTAATGGGCATTTACTCAGTCAAGACTTACTTCTCAGATAACTCTAGGTTATGTCAAGTAGACCATTGAAGCTAACCAGGACAATGGGTCATCCTCATCTCCACTTTGTCTTACTGAACAAAATTAAAGTTAGCTTTGACCAAAACATAGGGAATTTATGGCTTCTTATGGGATACATTTCTAAGTTTCTTTCTTGGTTCTGCCTTACAGCCTTTGTCTTGTTTCCATGCCTTATTACCACCCCCTCCACTTTTCTCTTTCCTTTTCTTCCCTTGCATAAGGTTATATTTCATTTATAATGCTTTCTAGAATGAGATATGGATAAAAATACACTAAATTTAGTACCTATGCTAAGTGCATTGCCTGTTGTAGGGCAAAATACCACCTGCTCAGTGGATGAACTAGATTAAGCTTAGATTACACACAGAGAGAAGCTTACCCTGTATAGGGTGATATGATATGGATTAGCAAAGTCAGTAAGGACAGGAAATAGGAGAAGGTAGGTATTCGTTCTAACCAGTATCTGGTAGACAGAACTGAAACAAAAGTTAGAACCGGAAATAGAGCAGCTTTGTGGGAAAACAGATTTTCTAATTGCCCATCATCCTCCTTGGGTCTGTTAATCTTGATTTGGTGTAGAAGGGGCTGTGTTTTGGAGGAGAAGGGTAAAGATTCATTCATTTATACCAACAGTATTTCCTTGGAGATGCCTCTGTGGAGGATAGTGCTCACATCCACACTGGACAGAGCCAGAGGCCACTTTCTCTAAAAATACATGTTCAATTTTCAGTTCTGTTTTTCAGCATGACCACTTCCTTCAAGTCTAGTCTTTTTTTAGGTATGTATCAGTACTGACATTGTGGATAGTGCATGGGTGGGCAGGGGCATCTTGGGTGAAATGAGAGTCAAGAGTAAGAGGTGGAAACTTTCTCCGAGCTTTTTGAAATATGCAGTGCATTGTTATTATCTGTAGCCACCCTATAGGTAGATATGCTTCTGTTGATTCAAATCTATTTAAATTGCAAAATATGTGCATGTATCAAAACATAACATGATACCTCATAAATGAATACAATTATGCTATATATCAGCTAAAACTTTAATTTAAGTGAAAACAAAAAAACAGGCAATGATATTATTAACCTGGGATATAAACTCAAGAACACTAGGCAGTACTAAATTTAAATCTTGTATTCAGATTCAAACAATGGAGACGTATGTTTCTTCAAGAAGTGGTATGAAAATAAGCAAGACTTTTATAACATAGTCTGAAGACATGTGACTAAATGAGAAAGGACTATCCACAAACAACATGGTCAGAAGAGAAGGGAGCCCGAGTGAAAAGAATGTCTTGTATTTTGCTAGATTCTTCTGCTCGCCATCTTTGTCACACTCTTATTGGGATCTGACTAACGAGACACTTTCTAGAGACAGTGACATCAGTGGAACAGACTTTGAGACCAGGGTGGCCACAAGGTTTGGGGTTGTGACTTCAGTGAAGAGCAGATCCATGCACATCTGCAGTACTGTGTGGAAGAGTAATTTTATGTATCTTGGAAACCTCTGGGGAATATACCAGAATCAGTAGGCATTGAACAAAGAAGTGGTTATGGGGAATCAGTTGCAGTGGAATCGCAGGGGCCAGTGAAAGGGGCTGAACAAAGACAAGCACAATTTCTGCACTGAACAAGTGAGGTTGAGACATTAAAATGAAAGGCATTTCCATAGGGGGCTCACCTATGATGGAAAGGATGCATGTAACAGAGCAACCAACCAGTAGACGTTACAGGGGTGGGCATAGAATTTTCAACCATTATTATTGTACACATTTAAAGTGCACTTTCCAATCTCTAGTTTCTATTCTGAGGAAAGGACGCCTTGTCTTTAATATCTGTACTGGTGGCTAGAAGAGGTCACAGTCAGAGTATGAGAAGCTCTTAGAATTTCCTACAAGTTTAGAAGTGTATGCATGTTACTAATACTGTCTGTTGTTGATTTATGATCTATTGGGATTACATAAAGGTTTTGAAATTAATGTTTTAACACATGAAATAGGCAACCACTAGCCTTAGGTGCTTCCTTTTAGACAGTGACTAAATAGTCTTATTTATAAAATGTGCCCTGTGGGTGGAAGCAAAAAAAGAATCTGAGAAGGAAAGAGGTGTGGTTAACACCCCTGAAAAGATCATCGCCTTCCTTTGGTTTGTAATGAACTCAAGGGGAAAAGATGTCTCATGTGGGGTCCTTTGTTCTCCCCAGAAGTTTCTCAATGGCTGGTGCTCTCTCACCTTTTGAATAACCACAGAAAAAAAGGAAAGAGTCATGCTGTTTATGGTTACATCCTTGAGCAATGAGAGCAATGGTGGTCACTCGGGGTAGTTCCTTATGACCTCATGTCTCTCATCTGCCTGATGTCTCAGGAAGCTGTCTGGCCACTGAATACATTCAACCAAGAAAACTTCTTCTAGATTATGTGACAAGAAAGACATTTGACTAATTAAGCTACAGAAAAAGTCAAACAACATTTGTAAACAAACGAAAAAGAGGTAAAGCTCCACCCCACCTCCCCAGGCAAAAAACCTGTATTGTAGTCCTTGCTTGTTCAGAGTGTGGTGGGTAAATCAGAGTGGGTCCCTCAGCCCACCTCTCAGAGCCTTTTTTTCTGGGGTACATAGTAACAGGCTTTGGACTGGACCCTCTCCCAAAGTCCCTCTTTGTCTTGTATGTGTCTTGTTCCAGGTTATAACAATGTCCTCCAGTGGTTACTGTCAATATCAGTAAATAATTAGGAACTGTTCGCAAAAAGTCTGTCTTCAAATACTTCTGTTTCTAGTAAAAATATCAGATTTTTAAAATAGAATTGTATGTTTTTCTTATCTGTATCCAAAATCTTCTCCTTTTTTGTCAGCATTAATAGAAAAAAAGTACACGAAAGTAAGTAAAGCCTCTTGCATCATATAAATTGTACTGAAGCTTATTCACAGCCTGTAGCAAGCATAAGGTTATATGGTTAATATGAGTTAGAACCAAGTTTTCTATTTCAACTTCTCAACACTTTCTGGAATGAATACTTGTGGGAAATTATTAATTATTAGTGCAATTATGCTATCTATTCCTAAGACCACTACTCCCCTTCTCTGTGTTTCTTGTCGCTCACAACAGTATCCTCCTGTGTACTCTTAATGGAGAAAAGATGGCCTCATCATACCCTTTATGCGTCTTCTCTTTGAATTTAACATACCTGCTTGGCAAAGAGAAATAAATGACAGTGGTGGCCTTTTACAGGCAGCTGGGTAATGCCATTTCCTTAGTGATGTGAGAATCCATTGGAGAGGTTGCTTACTATCTCTAATACTCATGCCTCCTCAAAATGAAATAAGAAAAATACCTCACTGACAGGATGTAGTTAAAAGGGAGGTTTATATTGTGGGGTAACTTATAAGTGAAGGGATAGGTTACAGGGTCTGGGAAAGGTATAGTGCAGTCCCTCGGTGTTCTCTGGAGAACTCTGCTCAGTCTACCTCCAGCATCCAGGGTCCAGAAACCAAGGGAGCCAACCCATCCGGATCTCTCTCGGGTCTTCAGGGTCCTCTCTCAGCCCCACCATGTAGGCATGACAGTTACTGAAGCCTCAATGGGGGTTGGAACTTCTAGATCAAAACTGGAATGGCTACCCACAACACACTTGGACGATGGTTTAAAAGAAAGTCTGGACCTAAAGTGTTTCGAGTGAAGGGAGAAACCATGGGCAAAGCTTTCAAAGTGGTGCCTGGAACATGGCGGGTAGCAGAGAGACAGGACGCCCGCTTACAGCTCCCAGTCTCCTATGTCGTAACCTTGGCGTGTGAAAATCAACTACAGGGAGCAAAATACAGTGCATCTGAACTGCAGGGTGGGCTCACTGTGCCGTCCGCTTTGTGCTCTGGCGGATGTCGCTTCGCTTTTGTAACATACACGAAATGAGCTCTGAGTGAGTGATCTCCAGAGCTTCTTCCAAGTCGACATGGCTGTAGCGCTTGGACTCTATAAGGAACCCATAATTAGCATCTCTGTTTACATTATCTTTCTTGTGACTTTCTCTTTACAGTGTGTGGGATTTCCCCTTGGATAAGGAAAGTCTGAGCACATTTTAAAAGTCACAAAGCCGGGAAGCTCCTTTGGGCTGGTTATTTCGCTAAAGGCGTTTGTCACCCCAGTAACCGTGTGGAGTTTTGCAATACAAAGTCTGTAAAACCAGTTTGCGGTTTACTTTCTACAGGCTGGGCACTAAGCAACTAGCTTCCTTTGCTATCGTTTATTTGATACACACATCCTTGCCAGTTAGGAATTCTTCTATTTCATTGTTGGGAAGCCTCGGGGGCAGAGATGTTAAGCAATATGCCCAATGTCTTATACTTGGCTGTAATGCCAGGACACAGGCTAGTTCTGACACCAACGGGCCTTCTATTCAAGCTGTCCCCACAGAAATGATAAGTATACCTTGCTTAGGAAAGCAAACTTAACACTGTAGCAAATAAACAGCCAACTTACTGAGTCTGACTTAACAGGATAATCTTCTCCCCAGTGTATCTCTTGGTAGCATCAGCAGGCATTTAGTCTTGTTCAGGTAAACTGTACCCACTTCCACAAGGGAATTTTTATGTATATTTATGGCCATGTACCCAAAACTTAGTACAGGGCTGGAATATAAATGACATGCAGTCAACATGCGTTGAATTACTAACATTCTAGATGCAAATTTAGTCATTTTTTTATTTAGAAGCCATTTATTATATACGTATGACAAGCAGAAGGTGCTAAGACATTGCTGTCGCTTTCCAGGCTTTCATAATCTCAGGGGAAGGGTATGGATATGCATTTTAATGCCATATGAAGGAGTCTATTCTTCTTCAAGATGATTACTGTTCATTCTGTTCTGGTCTAAAACGTGGGCTGAGTAATAATCAGATTGTCCTTGGCATGTCTTCAGTTCCTGACTCCTTTCTTAAATTATACAATTTCCTAGATGACAAACAAATTCTTAGGTCTGTTATCAAAAAAGAACCCAGTAATTAAGTCCCTTTGCTTCTTTATCATGCTTGTATTTGTCAGGGTGAGGCAAACTTGTGACCCATAATATAGAACAATCTGTTTCTACTGTTTCAGTTGCCTATAAAAGTTTAACTAGTAAAATACAGATCCATGAGCAATCACACACACACACACACACACACACACACACACACACACACACACGTTTTATATCTATATCTATATATGTATAAAACAAATATATTTCTAGGGTTCATCCACTGTTGGTTTGTATGGCTGGTAAGTTCAAAGCCTTGGGACAGGCTGGCAAGTTGGAGAGTCTCCAGGGGGAAGCTGATGCAGTAGTCTTGAGGGAAATTTCTTTATCAGTGTAAATTGATTTTGCTCTTAAGGCCTTTCAGCTGATTGGGTGAAGGCCATCTGCATTACTGAGGATAATCTCCTTTATTTAAACTTCAAGTAGTAATTATAGCTACAAACACATTTTCATACCAGCATCTTGATTAGTGTTTAACTTAATAACTGTGTACTCTAGCGTAGCCAACTCAACAAATATCAAAGTTACATCTTTTGAACATTGCCAAAATTGAAGAGTAAAGTACTTCCTTCTTCACCTTCTCTTCCTTCCTTTCCCCCCATCCTCCCCCCAACCCCATCCCTCCCCCCATAAAAGCTCCTTTCATGGGTTGTTAGGTTGAGCATTCAGGCTAAATTCAAAGGGTCTGACATCTCTATAAGGTACCAGGAGATAAACTAATGCTTTCAAGTTATACAAGGAAGTTTAAAAGAAGTACCGTTTCAGAGAGTATCATAGCAAACACTTCTAGAATGTCTCTACTTCATAAAACACAACTGGGAAAACAATTTCCATTGAGATTTTATCCCCACTCCTTCCTGCCTCCTTACAATTACTCAGAGAAGGAACTCTGAAAGCAAATGGGACTCAAGTTCAGCTGCTGCCCCTTATCACCTGCAAAGGGCTTCTCTAGACCAAACAAAGGCATTTTTAACTCCTCAAGTTCCTTTTCTGATGGCCTTTCAATATGAGGATGGACAGTCTTGATACCAAAACTCCAAGCTAGTTCCATGTCCATTCTAGTAAAATTTCTATGTATTCATCTATGTGTCTCTGAAAGCATGTTTTGATAATTTTATTTCAGTTCACAGCACTCTTTCTGAGAGTCCGTTGGTAACTGATGCTTCTCTGGAAGCTGTGCCTTCCCCTAAGTTTTAGGCAAAAACATCTCTGAGATTTGTTTTATGTCCTGTGTGTTCCAGAAGCCATCCCCACTTCCTGTGGATTCTGAGGATAAAGTGTAGTCGGAAGTGTTCTATGGTACCGCTAGGCCCCCACAGTCCCATGGCCTGCCTATAGAATAATCACTCAGAGGCTTAATATTATTCATAACTGCTTGTCCATTAGCTCGGGCTTATTACTGACTAGCATTTGCACTTAAATTAATCCATAATTCTTATCTATGTTTGGCCATGTGGCTTGGTACCTTTTCTCAGTTCTGCCTTGTCATTTTGCTTCCTCTATGTCTGCCTGGCAACTCCTGACTCAGCCCTTCCTCTTCCCAGAATTCTCCTCGTCTGCTCACCCTGCCTATCCTCCCTGCCTGACTATTGGGCAATCAGCATTTTATTTATCAAGCAATCAGTGCCACACATATTCACAGCATACAGAATGACATCCCACAGCAATAAGGTTGGGTTGGAATGTTTCCACTCTGCTTGAGTTCCTGCTTCCTAAGTGTTAGATGCTTTTCTTTATCCCCTGCACCTCAATGCATACAATCTTACATTACTCATCTATTCAACAACAACAGAAAATTGTCTTCATTTGCACGAAGTATTCAGTAGGTACATAGATGTTACCAGGGAAATAGAAATCTGTATATGTACCCGGGAGAGCTAATGAACTGAAGGGTTTTACATCACAGCAAACCAAGCTGCCTCAAATGAAACAGCCAAATTGTGTCCCCATTGCCCCATGGTTTTCTCTCTGCTCCTCTTTCTTCTGTTCCTTCTTTTTCTTTTCTTCTGTGTGTAAAGCTTTCCCCAGAGTAGCTTGCTCATTTCCTACGTGGAGCCTCTTATCACTTCACCCTTCATTCATCTGACACCTATGACCTTAGGTTCTAATCTAATCTGAAGAACACACTGACCTTCCATCAGATACCCAGCAAAGACAAGTAAACCCTAGCTTGCTGGACACAATGGGCGCCACATTAAAGATGCTGATTGTCACCACGATACAAACACTATAACCAAATCACAACTTTTATTTAGGAAAATGTGCTTATAAAAAATTCAGTATCTAGGTAGCGTGAACTACTTCCTGAACTGTGAACAACTGCTGTTGAGCATGGGGAGAAAGCTGTTCTCTTTTCCCACTGTTCAGTTGAGGACAGGGAGAAAGCTGTTCTCCTTTTCCAGATGTTTAGCTTCCCGAGGGATTGGACAGTTCCATTGTTCCTAACTTAACATTCCCTGCCAAGAGTATTACAGAAAACACTGTGTTTGAGCTTTGATGGACTGAACAATGTTTTCCTTTGCTTATTTATTTTTAATAGACATGCCCATATTATATGTGATGCAAAACAAACAAGTCACTTTGCCTTCGGATATTATAGTGTAGTTCTTACCCTTTGGTAAACTACACAAGTGTACAATAGTGTTATGATAAGCCCAGGTTTTGATGGCGATGAGACATTAAGGAGGGCCCAGAGCTTTTCACTAACTATGTAGGTATGAAATAATACAAGCTATTTAGGAGACCAACCCAAAAGACTGTTTGATGCCACTTAAGTGTTCTCAGTGACTTAGGGTTAGTTGTGTGGATAAGGATGGGCTGACAGAAAGGAGAAGAATGACAGAAATCACTAAAGATCAAGGAAAAGTGAAAGAGTAGGGAAATTTATCTCAATTTTCTTAATCTACTGCAGCATATTCAAATTACTGGAAGCAATTTTCTCCGAAATATTGAGTGGAGTTTTTCTCATTTCTAGCGTGGGCATAATAGCTCAGCAAATTGGGCAGAAAAAGAATGAGATAATGGGGCAGACAAGTGGCTAATGGGAAAATTGGTAACTAGTAGTTGTTCTGCAGAGTAAGGATAAGGCAATTTACCTAATACTGGTGTGCCGAAGAGTCTCTGGCTGCACACACAATGGAGGTTTGTTTAACAAAACATGCATACAGGGTGATCTGTCTTTTCTCTTTCAACCTGAGAATCTATGAACAGTAACTTGCCTCTGATGTGTAATTTTGTATACATTAACTGCCCAATTCCAATGCATTTAGTGAAAACAGAACAGTCTGCAGCATTGTATCACTAAGGCATTGCATTAGCGAAGCATCATTGAATTATCTCCAACTTGTAATTTAGATTTAGTCAGGAGGACAGCATGGAACAATCTAAAACTCCTGAACTTCTATGTACTCATGGATTCACAGTATAGTGAACTTTACTACTAACATGAGTCTTCTGGATAAAGCCACTTAACCTTTTTGCATTGTGGGTTTTCCATCTCCCATTAGAAGTTTAGACCACCTCTTAACTCCCCTCTGGACCTGACAAATCTCTGTTTCAGGCAACAGGATACATTACAGCAGGGTTGTTTCCTTACCACAGAGTGGATTGGAGATGACTTACACAGTAAGCAACATATCTTTTTTCATTGCATTCCTAGGTCATGATTTCCTCCCACATGCTAAGAGAATGGTGCACTAGGTATTTAATAGATCCCTGTGGACTGAATAATGTTCCTTCTGTGTGGTCAGGAGTCCTCAGAAGCTTTTGTAACTATCCTCCAGATTTAGACACTAGGGCATTAAAAGAGATGTCCATTTTGTCAGGGACACAGCTAAAAGGATGGCTTTAACTTTGGGGTAAGGTGAAGAAAATGGTTATAATCAGACCTTTTCCTGGAATGAATTTACGATGCCCTAAATAGAACTTTTTCTGTCATGATTATGTTCTAGAGGCTAAGGCATATGATCATTTTTGATAAATGGAAAAGTTATGTAATCTAGGTAAGGGGGATTCATCTTTGGAAGGGAACTTAATGGAAAGACGTTATTACCCCACCTCATAAGCTAGATGAATATGTCCTCAGATGAGAGAAATAGAAACCACAGGTGGTAGAAAAAAGGCTCTGAACCATAAGAAGTGGGAAGAATGTGAAATGAAGGGGCTGCATTCTGACCACAAGAAGAGTCATCAAAATCTCCCTTTGCACTGTTTCCATGGAGCTTTCCTGGGGAAATGGATGGCAGAGGGCTTTTGGCTTCTAATTTTAGCCCAAAGGAAAGACTGTTTTGTTATATATGGCCCATGAAAAAAGAAAACCAGAGAAAGGATGAGGAAGGTATTCAAAGGGGAGTAATAACCTTTACTGACTATTTAGATGCTTTTAAAGTATACACGAAGATACATGGCAGTCACTGAGGATGCTGGCTGATGGAGAAATATGAAGTGCCAAAGCAACATAATCATTTTACCCAAGAAACCTGAGAATCTTAAGGCTATCTTTACAAAGGTCCAAGTCTGCAACCTCCTATCTTCTTTGCATCAAACATCAAGGTCACACAAAAATTAAATTTGTCAAAGTCCCGGTGATAAATACTGTCAAAGAGACAAACCAGCCTGCATCCCATCCCCAAGCCCTACCCCATCCCAGCCAGCCAGTCTCTGAAATGGAACGTCTTTGTTTATTTGTAACTTAAAAAATAACCGAGAACCTATAAAACACTGGATATTCTTGAATAGTGTTCCATGGAGAAAGAAGCCAGAATTTGTTGGCAGATGAAGCATTATCATTTTTAATGTCACTCCAAAATCTCATGAAGTAGTGCTCTAGGCTTATGAAACTATAGTGCTCTTGATTTTAAAACTTCCCCATATCAGTGACACCCCGGTCATCTTGTATACTTTGTGGGCTATACCTCCCACCCATTACAGTTGTGTCTATCAAAGAATTAGTAATAGAGTTAATTTCAGCCTCTCTGGGATCAGAGTGTTAATTCATAAAAAATGTTTATGAATACAATGACCTGAATATGTATTTTACTATAAAATTGCTTCTCCTATATATATTGCATTTTATACAGAAGCAAATGAGACTTGGTTTTTGAGAATTCTTTTTTTTTTTTTTTTTTTTGGTTTTTCAAGACAGGGTTTCTCTGTGTAGCTTTGCGCCTTTCCTGGAGCTCACTTGGTAGCCCAGGCTGGCCTCGAACTCACAGAGATCCGCCTGCCTCCGCCTCCCGAGTGCTGGGATTAAAGGCGTGCGCCACCAACGCCCGGCGGTTTTTGAGAATTCTTAACCCTGGGAAAAATTTCAGTTCATCTTCTCTAAGACTCATTTTCATTGTTTGTACACTGCAGATAAATCCTATTGTATGAGGTTCTTGTCAACAAAGCCATTAAAACTGTAGTGGTGCAGAGACAGAGAATCCAAGAATCCCGTGGAAATTAATTTCTGGAACTATTTCTTACTTTTCATTTAGATTAAAGGGTTTGGAGTAAAACTCCTAAAATCTCTCAAAAGCTTCTGTTCCTGTCTAGGCCTCAAGAAAACACAATTAATTCTGAATAAATGAACCAGTCTTACAAGTTTGTTTATTCTATGCTTTGACTTTCATCGTTTTGCATTTTCCTGTAGCAGCAGCAGTAGAAATTGCATCAGCTTGTGTTAAAAACTTGTTGTTTTACTTAGGCTTTCTATTGCTGTGAAGAGACACCATGGCCATGGCAACTCTTATAAAGGAAAACATTTAATTGGCGTAGCTCTCTTACAGTTCAGAGGTTCAGTCCATTATCATCATTGTGGGACATGGTAGTATGCAGGCAGATATAGTGCTGGAGAAGTAGCTCAGAGTCCTACATCTTGCAGGCAACAGGAAGTGTCTAAGACAATGGGCGTGGATTGAGCATACTTGAGACTTCAAAGACTTCCTCCCAGTGACATACCTCCTCCACCAAGGACACACCCACTCCAACAAGAACACATGTACTCCAACAAGGCCACACCAACTCCAACAATGCCACAACTCTTAACAGTGTCACTCCCTTTGTGGGGCATTTTGTTTCAAACCATCATATCCTACTCCCTGGCTCCAAAGACCTGTAGCTGTATCATAATGCAAAAAATGTACACAGTCCAACTTCAAAAGTCCCCATAGTCTATTATTAGTATAAATCATAGTCTCACACTTGCTGAAAAGTCTGAAGCTCAAGTCTCTTTTGAGATTCCTAAAAATATCCTGTAAAATTCATGAAATCCCCTGTAAAATCAAAATAAAAATGTAGATCACATGCTTCCAACATATAGCAGTACAGAATATATATTACTGTTCCAAAACATAGGGAAGGGAGCACAGTGAGGAAATATTGACCAAGGCAAGACTGAAAACCATCTGAGCAAACTCCAAACTCTGCATCTCTGTTTGATGTCAAAATGCTCTACAGATCTCCAACTCCTTTCAGTTTTGTTGACTGCAACAAACTTTTTCTCTTGGACTGGTTCCACTCCTTGTTAGAGCTTTCCTTGGCAGGTGTCCCACAGCTCTGGCATCTCCAACATCTTGGGATCTCCAAGGCAATCTAGGCTTCACCTTTACAGCTTCATGTAATGACCTCTCTAGGCCTCATTCAGGGACACTCTTGACCCATGCCTGGCCTCAGCAGCTTTTCTTAGTCACAGAAGAAGATTCCATAACCTCTTTCTTCCATCCTTGACTCTAAATCCAGGACCACATGGCAGAAGCTACCAAGTTCTGCTGCTTGCTGGAGCTAGAACATGGCACCCTTGTTCAATTACATGATCATCAGCTTTCTGTTCTTGTTTCTTTCACTGCCTAAGCTTTGCTGTCCTGAAACTGAATCTGACAACGAGGCTGGCCTCAAACTCAGAGATCTGCCTGCCTCTGCCTCTGCTTCTGGGGTGTTGGAATTAAAGGTATGTACCACCACAGTTGGCTCTAGGCTTTTCTTTAATTTCTTTTTACAAGTTGGAAACTTAGCTTGATGAGGTCTTACCCTAAGGTCACCACTCCCTTTATTCCATTTCTTAATCCATTTATCTCTTTGAACATAGCTTTATTCAACTTCCTGGTATTCCTTTCCTCCTCAAATTATACATTTTGTGTTTTTCCTTTCTCACTTGGTTCTTTTCATTATAAAATTTCATTAGATTTGCCAGTAATAATCACACAACAGAGTCTATTATACTAGGCTGTTTGGAGAGTTCCTCTGTGAATGGAATTAGTCTAAAACTCTTCACTTTCGTCTCAGACTTTTGGGACAAGGACAAAAGGCATCCACTTTCTTCACCAAACTATCATAAGAAAGATCTCTAGGCAATATACTAAAAATCTTCTCATGTGGAACCTTTCGATCCAGGTACCCACAGTTCAAATCATACTCACCACCATCGTCCTCCATGCTCCTACTAGTATGGCCTATTAAACAGTGCTTAAAGCCTTCCATTGCTTTCCTAACCCAAAGTACCAAAGTCCAAATTGCTTCTAACAAAAACATGTCCAGGCTTATGATAGTAACACTCCAGTCCTTGGTACCAAATTTTGTCTTAGTTAGGGTTTCTATTGCTGTGAAGAGACACCATAACAATGGCAACTCTTATAAAGGAAAACATTTAATTGTGGTAGCTCTCTTTCAGTTTTCAGTCCATTATCATCATGGTGGGACATTGCAGTGTGCAGGAAGACATGATACTGGAGAATTAGCTCAGAGTCCTATATCTTGCAGGCAACAGGAAGTGGTCTAGGACACTGAGTGTGGCTTGAGCATATATGAGACCTCAAAGCCCACCTCTATAGTGACACATTTCCTCCAACAAGGCCACACCTCCTAGTAGGGCCACTTCCTTTGGGGGGCATTTTGTTTTAAACCACCATACTTGTAGTGTCTCTAACGTTGAAGTCTCTTCAGGCTTTATGACGAGAGCTTCTACAGTGTTTACACTCTATATTATCCTGATGTTTGATGAATATGACTGAATTTATCATAATATTTTCCAAAATTAATGTAGTCTTGATTTTCAGACAGGGTTTCTCTGTGTAACCTTGGCTGTCCTGGAACTTACTCTGTAGACCAGGCCAGGCTGGCCTCAAATTCACAGAGATTTGCCGGCCTCTGCCTCCCAAGTGCTGGGACTAAAGGCATGCACTACCACTGATGACTCAATGTAGTTTTCCAATACCTTTGTTACTACCCAATTCAATTCCCAGTTATCTAGGTTAAAATTTTACATTCACCCATTTTTTTTTTGTTTTACTTACCTTTCTTTATATCCATTCTCATATCCATCAGCTCATTCTATTTTTTTTTATGCTATTGTGGAAGACCACTAGGTGGTTTCCTTATCTCCTTGAACACTAATTTTCTTTTGTATTAAGTCCTTCCTTGTAAGAGCAATATTACTCAACTGACCAATTTACTATGCTAATTCTTCACTTTACTTTTTTTCAGTATCAATTCCAGTCTTCTTTTGATACTTGTGGACTTCTGTGCTTTGACTGTTTTCCATCCAGCTTATTATGTCTCTGTGACTACTTCAATAAACAGTGATTTCCCTATTATGGAAGTTGTTTTGCCTCTTAATATCTTTCTTATTTGTTTTGGGGGATAAATCAAGGCTGGATTCTAACTGAAATGCTTCCACTATTCTGCTGCTAAATTTTAGCTACAAATTGTCACATGGCTGAGATGACACTTTCCTACATACCCCATCCCATTAAAGCACAGGAGATATTATACAAAAACTAGTTATAAATAGATTCATTGTGTGTGTGTGTGTGTGTGTGTGTGTGTGTGTGTGTGTGTGTGTTGAACCTAGGGTCTTAGACATGTTAGGAAGCTCTGTATCTATCTACATCCCCAGCTCTTTGCTACAAGAGCTTTCTTCAAGCTTGTAGTCTATGGACTTATGGAAAGAACATAGTGTGGTGATAATCTAATTGTACTGAATTATTATTTTGATTGTATGTTAATAAATAAAGTTGTCTGGGAGTCAGAGCTATTAGAGCCATAGCAAGAGCCGGGCGGTGGTGGCACACGCCTTTAATCCCATAAGATCTCTGTGTGTTCAGGGATATAGTCAGCATTGGAGACATATGCCTTTAAGACCTAGGGGGCTGTACATTCAGACAGTGACGAGGCAGTCATGTGTTTGGGTTTACAACCAATGAGAAGGCAGAACAACATACTTTAAAAAAACGAACCGACAGGAGGTAGGTCTCTTTTCGCGAAGCTGGGACAGCAGGAGGAAGGGTGAGATTTTAGCTCTGAGCTCTGACTTCTCGGCTTTCTCTTTTACATTGTTTCTGTCTTTCTTATTTAATAAGACGGTTGGTTACATCTACATCTGGCGCCCAACGTGACAAGAATCCATTAAAAACTGCTTGGCTTGGCGGCAGGTCCGCTTTCCCGCAAGGGCGGCAGGCGGCCCGCGGCGGCGGCGGCGGCGGCAGCGGCGGCACACGGCGGCCGGTGGCGATCGGCTTCTTAGTCTGAGCTGCTGGCGTCCTAGTCCGGGTAGCAACTTCTAGCCCGGGCCTAGGTCTGTGAGCAGCTTGCCTAAAGCCGGTGCTACAAACAACTCAGACCTGCCCTGCCGAACAGGGCCCTGCCTGTAAAGCCAACGCACGTGGTCGGAGCTTAAGGAAGCCAGACCCAAGCCTTGACTCGGCACAAGAGGGAACACGTGGCTGCATTTAAGCTTTAGCCGGCTACGCTTTCTTGTGCGTTCTCTCTTTCCTCTCTCTCTCTCTCTCTCTCTCTCTCTCTCTCTCTCTCTCTCTCTCTCTGGATTTACACCTGGGACACTAGGTGGCTGCTTTGAAAATCCCCTCGGATTTCTACTGTTCTACGCAGATTTGGTAAGTCATAATATATCAGATATTTTAAAGGAAACTATCTAAAAGAGAATTTTTTTCCACATTAAAAAACAAATGGGTTTTATGTGTACATTGGAAGAAAATTGGTTTTTGTTCGAAATTTTAGGCAGTCTGGCAATGGAACAACTATATAATATTAGTATTGGTGGAATTATGCACCTCATCACTATAATAATCCACATTTTAATATTTAAAAAGATAGTCAATTTAAGTGCCAGGATAACAGCGTTAGAAGAACTTGTTAAACCTGTAAAAATTCAGACAGAAGAAATTAACAGTGAAGTTGTTTCAAGTCGGGATCATAAGGTTGCAGAAAGAAAGCCTGTTTTCACACAGTCACCCTTAATTTATCCTGTAACAGTACAGCAGATGCCTGATCAAATGGCTACACAAAATACTTGGGCTCCAATTGAAATGTTGGATTTAAAAAGGTTTAAGGAGGCAATAGTATCTTATGGCATGCATTCCCCATATGTAAAGCAAATGTTAAACACTTGGTCAACATATAATAGGATAGTACCACAGGACTGGCGGGACCTCGCACAAGGTGTTCTGGAACCCAGCCAGAGACTTCAATTTCTGACTTGGTTTAAGGAGGAGGCTAAAAACATAGAAAAACAATGGAGGGATAAAGGAGTACAAGTTTGCCAGGATCAGCTTATGGGCGAAGGCCAATATGCTTCAGCACAAGCACAATGTTTATATGATGTCCAAACCCTAATTTTATGTCGAACGGCAGCCTTGAATGCATGGGACAAAGTTGAGGAACCAGGAAAAAAATCTGAGTCATTTACAAAGGTGAAGCAAGGCCCAAAAGAGTCTTTTACAGATTTTTTACAAAGACTGGCTTCAGCAGTAAAGAGAACGGTCTCGGATTCAGAAGCTGGTAAGGCAATAATTGAATCTTTGGCCTTTGAGAATGCGAATGCAGCATGCAAAAGAATAATCAGGCCATTAAGGGCAAGATCTGCACCTATGGAAGATTGGATTAGAGAAACAATTAATGTTGAAGCTGATGAGCATGATGATACATGGGTAGGAGAAGTAATTTCAAAAGGTTTGAGGAGTGTTAGATGTTTTGGATGTGGAAAGCAAGGACATTTGAAAAGGGACTGTAGACAGATCATTTCCAGAAACAATGTTTCTTCAAGGAACAATGGCAACAGAATGCCCCTTCCTTCTGGAGTATGCAGAAGGTGTGGTAAGGGAAAACACTGGACCAACGAATGTAGATCAACAAAGGACAGACAGGGTAATCCTTTGCCTCAGTCTTCGGGAAACTCCCAGAGGGGCCTCAGGCAGGCCCCCAGTGCAAATCCAGTTCAAACCTTTCCGGCAGCCATAGAGGAAATGCCTGCTCTGGAGAGCGATTAAATAACCAAATGCCTATTGGAATAAATCATGCTGGTCAGAATGATGAAACAGAGAGAATAGAAAATTCAGGAGAAAACATAAAGAAAATTTTTTGGCAAACTTCTATTAATGAACAAAGACCAAAATTAACGATAAAAATAAATGGTGTTTTGTTGTCTGGTCTGGTAGACACAGGTGCGGACGTTACCATAATTGCACCAGAATTTTGGCATCCAACTTGGCCTCTTCAGGAGGTAAACGTTCAACTGTTAGGAATTGGGACATTATCTCAGGTGAAACAGAGTGCAAGATGGCTCGAATGTATAGGTCCAGAAGGACAGAGAGGAAAATTAAAACCATATGTGGCTAACATAACTATGAACCTGTGGGGTCGAGACTTGTTGCAACAATGGAATACTCAGATTAACATCCCTCCAATCTCAGAAACAAATCATAAACTAGCACATGTTACTGAGAGAAATATTAGAAGATATTGTTCTAATGAGTGGTCACCAGCCATCCATATTATACAAGAACAGGGCACAATAACTGATGATCTTCCAAAGACACCAACAGCTCTACCTTTAAAATGGTTAACAGACAAGCCTGTATGGGTCCAGCAATGGCCTTTAACAACAGAGAAACTCCAGGCTTTAGAAGAGCTGGTAGAAGAACAGTTAAATGCTCAGCATATTGAAGAATCAACCAGCCCTTGGAATTCTCCTGTATTTGTTATTAAAAAGAAATCTGGTAAATGGAGAATGGTAACAGACCTTAGGGCAATTAACAAAGTAATTCAGCCAATGGGTTCTCTACAATCTGGGATGCCTTTGCCTACTCTGTTACCAAAAGGATGGCCTCTCATAGTTATTGATTTAAAAGACTGTTTCTTTTCAATACCCTTACAAGAAAAAGACAGAGAAAGATTTGCTTTTACAGTGCCTACTTATAATAATTCTCAACCGGTTAAAAGATTTCAATGGAGGGTCCTCCCACAGGGAATGTTGAATAGCCCAACTCTGTGCCAATATTTTGTACAACAGCCATTGGAAGTGATACGTAAAAAATTTCCTAAATCTATAATTTATCATTATATGGACGATATTTTACTAGCTGACTCAAATGCAGATACTTTAGAAATAATGTTTGAAGAAGTAAAGAAAATTTTGCCTCGCTGGGGATTACAAATTGCTCCTGAAAAGATACAAAGAGGAGATTCTATTAATTATTTAGGATACAAAATAGAGCTACAAAAAATTAGACCCCAAAAGGTGCAAATTCGGAGAGATAGACTACAGACTCTTAATGACTTTCAAAGATTATTTGGAGATATTTCTCATCTACGAACTATTGTTGGGGTAAAAAATGATGAACTGACTAATTTGTTCAAAACCTTAGAAGGTGACAAGGACTTAAATAGTCCAAGAGAATTATCACCTGAAGCTGAGAAAGAATTAGCCTTGGTAGAAAAGAAAGTGCATGAAGGACACGTGAATCGTATTGATCCAAAGCTGGATTGCATTTTGGTTATCTTACCTTCTAGGCGTTCTCCTACTGGAATATTAATGCAGAGGGAAGATATTATATTGGAATGGATATTTTTACCAAATAAACCAAATAAAAAATTAAAAACTTATGTGGAACAAATCTCTGACTTGATTTACAAAGGAAAATTGAGACTTCGTCAATTAGCAGGCATAGACCCAGCAGAAATTGTCGTACCATTAACTAAGGAGGACATTGAAAAATTATGGACAGAAAGTGAACCTTGGCAAAGAGCTTGCAGTAATTTTTTGGGAGAAATTAACAGCAAATATCCCAAAAGCAATAGAATTGATCTTATAAAGAGAGCTGAATGGATCTTGCCTCGAATTGTACGGCAAAAACCCATATCTGGAGTTCGTACATTTTATACAGATGCCAACAAAGAAGGAAAGGCAGGTTACAAATCAGAAAATTTAAGTAAAGTGGTTCAAAGTCCGTATAATTCAGTGCAAAAATCAGAATTGTATGCTATTCTGTTGGTATTAATGGATTTTTCAGAACCTCTCAACATAGTAACTGACTCTCAGTATGCTGAAAGAGTGGTGTTACATATTGAGACTGCAGAATTTATCCCTGATGCTTCAGAATTAACTTCACTATTTATTCAATTACAAGATACAATCAGGAAAAGGAATCATCCTTTATATATAACTCACATTCGATCCCATACTGGTCTGCCAGGCCCTCTAGCACAAGGCAATGAAGAGATTGATAAATTATTGATAGGAAATGTGCTGGAGGCCTCAGAATTTCATAAAAAACATCACGTTAATAGTAAAGGTTTAAAAAAGGATTTTTCCATAACCTGGCAACAAGCCAAAGAAATAGTAAAGAAATGTCCTACTTGTTCCTTCTACAATCAGACGCCATTACCAGCAGGATGTAACCCAAAGGGTACTCAGAGAAATGAAATCTGGCAGATGGACGTGTTTCACTTTGCAGAATTTGGAAAATTGAAATATGTACACCACACTATCGATACTTATTCAGGATTTCAATGGGCAACTGCTTTGAGTTCTGAAAAAGCTGATTCTGTAATCACTCATTTGCTAGAAGTTATGGCCATCATGGGTATACCTGCACAAATCAAAACTGACAATGCTCCATCATATGTCTCTGTTAAAATGAAACAGTTTTTTGCTTATTACAATATAAAGCATATTACAGGCATACCACATAATCCTACAGGTCAAGCAGTTATAGAAAGATCAAACAGAACTCTAAAGGATATGCTAAATAAACAGAAATGGGTAACAAAAACCCCCAGAAATAGACTGCATAATGCTCTTCTAACTTTGAATTTTCTGAATGCCAATGAGAAAGGAACAACAGCTGCAGAGAGACATTGGATAATAGAAAAAACTACAGAATTAAATCAGCCTATATACTTTAAGGATGTGCTGACCTCAGAATGGAAACCAGGGTATGTATTACATTGGGGACGTGGTTTTGCTTTTGTTTCTACAGGAGAAGATAAGCTGTGGGTACCATCAAAATTGATAAAGGTTCGATTTGAACAAGAGATACCTCTTAATTAGAGGAGGTGATAGTTCATCAACCAGCATGAACATCCAATTTAAACTAACTTGTATCAATAACACATGCCTTTTCATTTAATCAGATAATAACTTGTCAAAAGGAAACATCCCCAAAATTAGTCTTGGGGAAAGGTTTTTGTTTTTGTCTTTTAGGAGAATGAAGGTTAAGGAATCTGAAGAACACTGGACAAATGAGACAACTGAAGAAAAGGGACAAATCATCTATCCCAAGAAACAGAGTGAAACGGTGTATGGGTATATATTATCTAAAAAAATTTTATGTCTTCCTAAATGTTTGTTTCTGCTTTTCTCTAAAGATTTAACACTATTCGTCTTCTAACAGTCCCAGTTCAATTAAAATTTAAAGCTGACTTTGGAGTTGGAGAATGGTTCTCTCCTTCTTTAAAATCAAGCATGTTGTTAAAAGGAAAATGCAAACTCCCTGTATCATGCCAGAATAAGAGCCATCTTCTGCTATGGTACAGGACAAAAGTAAAATTAATTAAGGGACTATTCTATTACTAATCTCAACTCTTTGATTCTATTCTGATTCTTTAAACTTTTCTCAAAGTATAAATTTTATATCAAAATTTACAAGATTAATATATATATATACATTTTAAACTTTATTAAGATATGAATGGTCACATAGAGTACTAACTAATTCTAGAAAAAAGGCTAGCTGCATATATATGTTTTTGTGTTCGAGTCTCTTATCAGTTTTCTGCAGGAAATCACGGCCAGGCCTAACATCAACTGAAGTCTCCAGAAAGAAGATGGGGCCCCACAACAACAACAATTCCACGTGGACAATAATAATATCATTAAGCTGACAAACATCATCCACAGATCAGCTTTGAACTACAAGGTGCTCAGAGCAAATTTGAGATGACTAGCTGAGATGATCCAGTCTCAAAGACTACTTGAATAAGGACTTGAGATAAACCCTCAACTTTGGCATTATACACAGACTGGATAATGAAGGATATAGTTACCTCTCCTAGAATTTGACAATTAACCTAAAATTTTTCTTTCAGGATAAAGAAAACTTCGCCCATACCCAGCAGGAAGCAATTTTAAGAATACGACGCCCACATTCCCAAAGAGGTGGTGTGGGGCGGGTGGTTTTTTGGTCTTTTTAATGGGTTTTGGGTCTGGGATAATTTTCAGTGTTTAGGGGGGTTGGTTACAAGTTATTGTCAAGGGTTAGGAAAAAGGCTAAGCAAAGGAGATTAGATTTAAAGTTCTTGTTTAAAAAAAAAAAAAGAGAAAGAAAGAAAAGAAAAAGACAATTACTAGTTTTAAATACTTTACATTGGATTGAATTGTTTTATATTGTACACAAATTTGAAACTGATATTGTTAGAAAATGCTATATGTATATTTCTAATTGTATTTATTCCATCCATTTAACAATGTAATGCAAATTTCTGATCCTTGAATGTTATTATTATCAACTATTAGGATATAAAGAAATGAAAGCTAGTAGTTAGACATTATCATAGAACTTGTAGTCATATTAGATATGTTTTAAAAATTGAGCAGAGATGTTTTAGACAGGTCATCTTCAAACCCTTCAGAGATCTACAGAATATGGCATTTAAAATGTTTTAATAACTTAGAAAATTTTTCTTTTTTGAGACATGTCGGCTCCTGGCAGTACCAATCTACTTTAGAGAAAATATGGGCATTGAAGAAACTGCATATGGAGTCAACTTTCATTCTGGCAAAAGTTAGCCACTGGACAACAAAGTATCCTCGAATCAACAGGACAAAATGGACAGACAGATCACGAAACAAGGGACTACTGATTCTTGCCAAAACAAGTGTGGTTATGGCTTTATCAAAAGGCATCTTCTGAGGCCAGGACAATATGGCCCCATCCCTGAAGTGGCCTTCGCATCCGGAAAAGGTACGGTGCCCTTTTCTTCGAAGGCAGCTTAACAGGCAGAGGGCCGATGGATTCTGTTGTACAATGGAACAGCAGCTGAAAGCTCATGCCTCTCAAAAGTAGACTGGCATTTAATAGAGGGATGTGGAGAAGAAGGGGATGCTGAGATGAAGCCATATATACACAGCCAAGAAGAATGGACAGCTGAATTAAAAAACTGTCAACAATTTCCAGAATTTAAAATCCTGAATCATGACAGGACACTAGTGGAATTCAGGTGTTTCTGGTACGTGGACTGCTCTCACCCAATGTGAGGTTGAACTGTTGACCTTGTGTACATCCTACTTCACAAATGAGTCTGTCAGATACACTAAGCCTATAGGCTGAAGATGATGCCCCAACACTGCGGAGAAACCTCAGGTGACTGCCCAGGCAGCTGGCTGTTTCTGTCAACTCACAAAATTTTTTGGAAGTTGCTTGCATGCACTTCCTGTTTTTATTTTTGTTAGCTAATATTATTCCCTTCTTGGGTCTCTGAGGGAGTTGAAGATTAGTTAGTTATGGTTGAAGATTAGTTAGTTATAGTTGAACATTAATTAGGATAGAAAGTACATTAGATACATCTTGGAATTACCAAAATAGGATAGATAATGGAATTATTTTCTCTGATTTGTCAAATACCTGTTTAGGTATTTATTACTTATATATATGGTATATAGTTATTGTACTTTTGTATATAGTTTTTCTTTTGTTAGTTATAACCTTTTGCTTTCTTTTTCTTTTTATTAAAATAGAAAAGGGGAAATGTGGTGATAATCTAATTGTACTGAATTATTATTTTGATTGTATGTTAATAAATAAAGTTGTCTGGGAGTCAGAGCTATTAGAGCCATAGCAAGAGCCGGGCGGTGGTGGCACACGCCTTTAATCCCATAAGATCTCTGTGTGTTCAGGGATATAGTCAGCATTGGAGACATATGCCTTTAAGACCTAGGGGGCTGTACATTCAGACAGTGACGAGGCAGTCATGTGTTTGGGTTTACAACCAATGAGAAGGCAGAACAACATACTTTAAAAAAACGAACCGACAGGAGGTAGGTCTCTTTTCGCGAAGCTGGGACAGCAGGAGGAAGGGTGAGATTTTAGCTCTGAGCTCTGACTTCTCGGCTTTCTCTTTTACATTGTTTCTGTCTTTCTTATTTAATAAGACGGTTGGTTACATCTACAACATAGGGCATCTGCATGCATTGACTGAAGAAAAAGTTTTTACAAGTTTTCAGTTGGAATTTAGTATTTCCATTAGCTTTGAAAGTAACAATCACAGTAGCATTAAAAAAATAGGCCCTCTGCATGTGGGTGACAGTTTTGTAGCCTGGTCTGAACCCTGGCAGTGGGACAAGGATCTATCCCTGGTGCATGAGGTAGCTTTTTTGAAGCCTATTCCACATGGTGGGGATGCCTTGCTCAGCCTTGATGTGGGTTGGGGGGTGGGGGGCTTGGTCCTGCCTGAACTGAATGTGCTAGACTTTGTTGACTCCCCAAAACAAAGGGAAGCCTTACTTTTTCTGAAGAGTGGATGGGGGTGGACTGGGAGAGGTAGGGGAGAAGTGGGAGGAAGGGAGGGGGGGTTGGTATGTAAAATGAATAAAAAAATAAATTAAAAGTACTTTGCTATAATAATCTAAGATTTTTTTATTTCACCTTATATTTGATGCAGCATTTATAAATCCTCACTTTTTATCCCTATTTTAATATTTTAATTCATGAATTTGCTAGTTGATCTAATTATTTAATGCATTAAAATATAATGCTGATTATATTTAAAAAGTAGTCTGTTAATTGAATTTAAAAATAATTGGTTCTTTTTTCCCATTTCTTTAGTTTTACACATTTAAAAACATTATTTCAAAGTATTTCATAGATTTTTTTCTGCCATATTGCTGATGGTTCATGGCATTAAAAAGCTTACAGAATTTTATAGAATTTTATGTTGAAATAATAGGAGAATGAGTAAGCCCTGCTGGTCCAGGGACTGTGATTCTCAACTTTCCTAATGTGGTGTGACCCTTTGGTATAGTTGCTCATGTTGTGGTGACCCCCCCCCCACCATAAGATTATTTCGTTGCTCCTTCACAGCTGTAATTTTGCTACTGTTATAAATCGTAATGTAAATATCTGACATGCTGGATATCCAATATGTGACCCCTGTGGGGGTCCCAACCCACAGGTTGAGAACCACTGTGATAATGCTGCTTCATGGACATTCAGAGGCACATGGGAAGTTGCTTCAGTACTGATCTCTTGTTTGAGCAGCATTTGAGCATAACCTATCACAGTGTATGTCTACAACTGCTGCTTTCCTCTGTCTTTACTACAATCTTTCAAATTCTGGCAACTTTCCAACTGGTTTTGCTGATGAACACTTGAAAATTTAAGCAAGCCTAATTCAGTCCATGTCAGGTGATTCAAGATAATATTAGAAACAAGGAACTGGAGAGATGTCTCAGTAAGTAAGTCCTTGTTGTGTAAACATACGGACCTAAGTTTGAGTCCAGTACCCATTTTAAAAAGCACTGTCATCAGACTGCTGGGGAAGTAGAGAAAGGAGCATCCCCAGGCCTTGCTGGCTGGCTAGTCTAGCTGAACTGATGGGAGATGCTGTATGGAAAAATAAGTGGTGAGTGACTGAGGAGGACACCCAGTATTGACTTCTGACCTCCATAAACATGTATGTAACATGTGCATGGACACCTGTATATACCTGCACACAACAACACAGAGAGATTTTGTTAGGAGCCAATGCATTACTTATAAAATACTGAGCTTATATATAGTATATTATAAACATGTATACAAATGTACATAAATTTTGCTTGGCTATTACAGCAGGCACAGTATGTTGATTCAATAAGACGCAGACAAACATGAAATGAAGTCCTAACTTCAGTGGAATCAAGTTATTTTTGCTATCTAAATTGGTCTGACTGTGAAGGTGTACACACCAGAATATTGACTACCATCACACAATCAGTTTGGTTGTGCACTTTGTTAGTATTGGCTTCTCTAAAATACTAATGCATTGTTAAAAATTCCAGTGTTTAATCGAGTACATTATCTATTTTGTAAGATTTTAGTTTGTGTCTTAGTCTATTTTTGATGCCATAGCACATGAATGGGAAATTATATTTTACTGTTATGGAAGCTATAAAGTCCAAGATTAATGTGCTGATGTTTAGCAAGGACCATCTTATGATGTGCTTCCATGGAAGAAACACTCACCCAGTTAATAACATGTAACAAAGTAATCATCATTACCATTATTATTTGGAAATTTAGGTCCTTATCTTGAGTGTATCAGTGAAGTTTCCATTTACTATCTGTTGTGTATTTTAAGGAGATGGTAACTGGTTTGGGGAATATTCTGTGTAATTAGTTCTTGGAGTAAAGGATGCTGTATGCAGATCAGATTCAACAATAATAACAAATACATGACTAAATGCATTAGATTAAGAATTGCAATGAAGAGCTGCAAAGTCAATAATGAAACATGCAAGTAATGCAGTCATAGACATCCTCCACTTTCCAAAGCCCTCCAGTGTCCCAGACATTGATAGCAGCCACATGCTGAGTACTGGGTGGCTCCAGGTTAACCTCTAACCAGGAGGAAGAGGAATGTGGAGGAGGCCTGTACTCTCATAGCTGCAACTACGAAGTTCATCACTCCAACCCATGGCCCATTTTGGAGAAATAAGGATGGCCACACTTGACTTCCATGAAAGGCATAAAATAGATCCTGCTGAGTGTCAAATATTTGTCACCATGGTTGCTATTTCTTCTTTCCCTTTTTAAAGCAGCTCATAATTGGCAAAAACACGTCTATGCTTCTTATAAAAAAATTACCTAACAAAATTGAGTATATTAATTAGACAACTTAAATTTCTCACAAATATTTTGAAGTGAAACTTATCTGTAAGCACTTACTATTCTTTTTTATGCTACATACTTGGGAATAAACATACAACATTTTCAAGCCTTCCTTGTAAGAGCTTTCCTTAGGAGATGAATGTTCAGGGAAAAAAAAACTAGCTTAAAATAAAAATAGTAGGCGAGAAATAAGCTCCCATATAACTAATTATCAGGAAAAGAGGAAAATAGAAAGCGTATAAGAATTTATGAGAAGATAAATCTGCAGCAAATAGGCTTTTATGGTAAAAATAATGAGAGTAGGGTTTGGAAATAATGGAAAGACACAGAAGACATCTATAGAGAGTGAAGTTACTCAGTGTTAGGGAAAAGAGCTACCACAATCGCCTAAAATGGTATTTGAGACGACCATGGAATCTGGCACCTTAGCAACGTTTATTTAATAAACAGAAGCGGAGTAAGAACTGTGAGGCTGGCTAATGACACAGTCATCTTCTAGGGCTGCAATGAACGGCTCAGATAGCTAGAAAATGACTAGTAGATAGACCACAGGGACATATTGCTGCAAACAATAGCATAGAAATATCATTTGATTCTATACAGAAAGGCCTTTTGAATGCTTTGACGATGGCAGGGATCCTATAATGAAATTATTTATGCATCACTTGAATCTCCATGACTTTAAAAATCTTGGTGTACACTGTCGCTTCTGTAGGGTAAATTGACTTCAAGAAGGGAGTGTTGAACCAGATGCTCCATTTTGCAGACTTTCCTGAGTATTTCTGAGACCTTGGAACTTGTTTCGTTCAATAGGATTTAGAATACAATTTCCATATAGATTATAGACCCTGCTCATTGAAACCCCTTCCAATCAATCTCTTATTCTATCTCCATTTACCAGTAGGTGTGGATGGTCAAGCTGGTGTGTCAGCAATGTTGAGAGTGACAGACAGGTTCTAGATGCCTGGTTAAGAACAGAGGGCCCCTATTTCTTCTTTCTTCCAAGCAGAAATAAAAATTGAATTCATGCACCCGTGAAGTGAACATTTACTGTTAACCCAACGGGATTTTTATCTTCTCTCCTTTAACTACAGGCAGCATTTCCTTAACTAACAGACTATGTAACACCAGAAACTGCTATTCCATTATTATGCTTTACTATGCTCGGGAAGTAGTATTGATTGTGACATGGGTATCGTGAAATCTTGCAACCCATTTTAAATCAGATAATTGATTCATCAAGAGGGAATGTCAAGAATCCATTCTGAACTTTAGTTTAAATTTTAAAAACATATGTAATAAAGTGCAAATACATTGAGCTTGTTAATAAATGAAAACAAGAAACAAGCTAATTCTAATATACAAAAGACCCCTCTGATTTGGTTTTGTTGGTGGTTTGTCTCCACATTCATGCAGAGGAGTTGGCTGGGCTTTCTATTTTTCAGGTGTTTTTGGGTCTCTGTTTCCCTTTCTTAACTTCCTGGTTCAGTTCTTTTTATTTTTAAAATGATTTCTTTTTAACTTTTTCCCTTTTCTTTTGCAAATTATTAGTTCTCTGAAAATTTTATACAGTGCATTTTTTCATATTAATCTCCCCTTCCAAAATTCCTCTCAGATCCACCCCTTTTCCATACCCACCTAATTTCATGTCCTCTTTTTTTTTCTTTTCTTTTTCCCCCTTCAAGTACAATTTGTGCTACCATGGTTCTTAGATGTGTGGTCTTCCACTCAAGTGTGGTGGACCTACCAGGGTCCACATGCTTCAGAAAAATGGACTTCTCCCTCTCCCAGTGGCTATCAGTTGCCCAATAGCTCCTCAACTGGGGTGGGGCTTCCTATCCACCTCCCCTGTTCATGTTGGGATTTTGCTCGGCCTTGAGCTTGCACAGGTCTTATGTATGATGTCACAAGTGCATCAAGTTCAAATGTGCAACTGTCCCACTGCTGTGTTCAGAAAACACCGTTTCCTTGCAGTCATTTATCACATCTGGCTCCTACAATTTTTCCTACCCTTCTCTCCAATGATCTCTGAGCCTTGGGAGGGATGTATGCTAGGGATGTTGCTTTTAGAGCAGAACATTCTTCATTTTCTTGTTTTCTGCATCTTGACCAATTATGGTTCTTTGAGATAATCACCATCAACTGAAAAAAAAAAAAGAAAGCTTATCTGATGAGCGTTAAGAGATGTATTATGGGGATAATAATAAATCACTGGGGGTTGGTTTAACACTGTTCATTTAGTAGAACATTCAAGACTTTGTTTCTGATTATTGTGCCAGATATGAGTTTCATCTTGGGGACTGGGCATAAGCCCAGTCAGAAAGTGATTGGTTACTCCCATGACATTCATACTTATTTTGCATCAATAGGTGCCACACCATTTTTCATGGCAGGCCAGTCACCACTGTAGCTCACCCAGTTGTGAACTCTGACTCAGTTCATGTCCTTGGTGTCTTTTCTTAGCTTGGAACCCAGAAGGCTCCATACTGGCTTTGAGGTAAGGTGGTTTAAAACAGATACTGAAAACTCTTTCTTCACCTGTCAGGTAGCTTCCTGGTGTCAGCTTTGCCTTTCCCAGGTTCAACACATTTTCCTTTTTGGTGTTTCCAGCATACTATCCAGCTGTCTAGTTGACACCAATAGCTTTAACATCCTCTCCCTGCCTTTTGGCCTCTTGGGGGTGACTTTCCTTTAATCAATCTAGCCTGTTTTCTGAGCAAATATTTTCAAGACTCAAGAAAAGCAGGCCCAGTAATACTGTCAGCAGTGAGTACCAAGCCAACTACTATCCGTAGTGATTCTCTCCTTCTTGTAGTGGCCATCAGCTCAATTTCTACTTTGCTCACCTTCAGAATAAACAGTTCTGCTGTTTCTTCTTTCCATTTCATTTTGTTATTATTATACACTTTTTCCTTTTCTTGAGAAATCAAACAATGTCTCCACTTCGTAATTCATCCTCAAATGCTGGGTTCTTTGTCAAAGGCTTAGAATCTCATAGTTTGGACATGGAATTCAATGTTCTCTAATTTTACAGTTGATTACTATCAAACACACATCCTTTAGTGGATCAGCAATTTCATAATAGTGGAAATATGTGGATAATGAGTCAGCAGGGAACTAAGAAATTCTAATATATAAAGCTCAACAGATTCATCTAGCAGATGCTAGCCAGCAAAAACCAGGACCTTTACATACTTTTTTAAGATCTTAAAAGGTAAGTATGAAGCCTAAGCAAGATAAAACACATTTTCAGAATCGTTAACCATCATGAAAACAGGCATCCCTGAGAGGCCTTTTGAAGATGACTTAGAAAATGTCTCACCTATTTGGATATATCATCCAGATAAACAATATTTGTCATGAGGAAGTATAATAACACATTTACAGTAAAACATACTTCTGGAGCCAGGTTGGGTGATGCATGATTGTAATCGCAGTACATGGGGAGTTTAGACAGGAGGATTGCTAAGTTTGAGGACAGCCTGGACTATAGCAAGATACTATCTTAATAAACACACAATATACAAAAGAGCCCAATAGCAACAACAATCACTGGGTAAATTGGTTTGTTTTGCTCAACCTTCAAATGTTACAAGCTGGATCTGTGAAGGTTCTGTAGACCTCATACCATTCCTCTTAGCCACACATGTGCCTCTTCCAAATCAAACTAAAACCACACAGCCACAGATCAGGTATCTAGCTGGTCATGGGACCTAACTTAGTACCTCTCTACAGAATAGCCTTAATAAATATTTGTTGTAAATTAATAAATGTTCCTTTTAAAGATGTTTATTTTATTTCATTTGAATCCCATTATATGTCATTGCAACCTATTTTACCTAAAGGTCTCAGATGATTCTATCTGAGGATTTGGAGCTAAAATACTCCTTTACATTTGACCCTGTAGAGACAGAGGTGAGATATTTGGACCCTTCAGTGACCAGCTATTGCATGTAGGTGGCTTCCTCAAAAGGGATGTCACACTTAGTGAAGCATCTTTCTTAGGACTGGGAGTAGTTGCAGTGGAACACATCAGTGATCAATCTGTCTGCAGCCAAACTTCACTACTCAGAGGATGAGCTCCTCAGTTCTGAAGGGGGACTGTGTACCACAGTATCTACTGCTACCCCTTGCATCACCCAATGTCATTACTTCAGAGTGAGTTCAGTTTCCTCTGGAAACAGTTATAGTAGACGATGCAAAGATCCCTGCTTCTGGGGGATACAGAAGAAGCTCCATAGATGAAGAACTCTACCAACATCGCAGTGTATTTGGTTTTGAGATCTGATCGGTACTTATCATCTTACTCTTCTTATCACCCATTTGAGATTCTTATCATCCTCAGCAGACACCTTTGCCTCCTCCCTAGTAGGAAGGAACTTGTCCATAGTATATAAGCTCAGGTTGTTTCCTCCAAGCATGGAGAGGACCTGGCACCCATCCAGTATTCCTGTAATTAGATGGCAAATTGACCTAATTCTGTGTTAAATTAGCAAGTTCTTCTGACTTCCATCCCTACCTGGATGTGTCTACCTACCTGGATCAGTAATATTTTGGCTTCCACCATAATCTTTTTATTTTGTTTCTTAAATAATTAAAACCTGGGTAGAAAGGACATTATTCTGTGGAAGCAGTTAAGATGCTGTGTATGTCATCAGTACTGGTGATAAGTATTGGAAGAAAACACATCTCTTCCAGTTCTTGTTTTCTAGGGGTAGAGTGGTTTGCTTTTCAGCTCCATGTGCTCTGTCTGGCCAGTGCTTTAATTCTAACTCCAACTCAGGAAAGTTCTCTACTATTGCATGAGCATGACCCTGTTCTTCCGTTCTCCAAAGTTTACAGAATGTTCAGGGCATTTGTCCTTGGTATTTATCACTCTGCTGGTGCTCTCTTCTCCCGCAGACGTTCCCTCAGATTCTGGCCCCATGTCAAGGACAACATGAATATCAGGCAGCTGATGTACTTAAAGCTCATGTTCTCCTGCTTGGTTAAGCTGTGTTTGGGCCATACTTGTACATCACAAGATATTTTCCCCATAGGACAAATGATTTCATAAGTAGTTAATGACCTTTCAGGGAAACTGGCCCTGGTGATTTCACATGCAGAGTTTTCCTTGTGTTCACTCAATTGCCAGGTTAGTCAGGGTACACTTTCCAGACATCCATGGCATTGACTTGGAATTCTGACTTCATCTTTATGATTGGCCACTTTTAACCCCAAACTATTTATATCAGTATGGGATGTGTGACTGAACTAAGGGTGTGTGTGGAAAATGCATGTTTTATGGTTAACTTGCCTCAATGTAAGTTTTACTATCAGTTGCAATTTTTTTCATCACTTATCTTTTTCCTGCTCTCTTGTCCTCACCTCCATTTTAATGTTGTTTTTGTCCTTTTCTGTCATAAGTTGTAGCTGAAACAAACTGTTCTGATATTGTTCTCATTGATAGCTTACATCCTCCCTTCCAGTCAGCTCTATCTCAAAGAACATCACAAGGTTAGAGAGATAACCCTTGCCTAACATGGGAACAAAATAGTACTATTTTCTGATGGAGAAGTTGCTGTGTTTATTTCCAGAATGTCTCCATATGTTTTTAAAGATAAAATAAGGATTTTTTAAAAAGGAATTGTTATTTTTTTATTGCTGTCTTTATATTTACCAGGATAAAATTCCCTAGTTATCTTAACTATTCCCAGATCTCTGCAGCTTTTATTTGTCACTCCCCAAAATGCCAGTTTGGATTGCATGTATATTCTGGAGACAGGAATTGCTTCATGTGGCTTTGTATTGTCAGGTTTCTTTTGGTAGTGTTCCTTTTAGAATGATGAGTATAGGAGAGAGACAAATGAGAATTGCCATAGTGTGAAGATGGTTTGACCCCCTACTGCACTTCAGGTAGAACTCATTTTCTCCATGTGTGTCTTGAGGAGTTCAGGGATCTCTGTGACGTAATTAGGTCAAGGGTCTCCATTCTCATGAAAAGGGATAAAAGTTCCCTGAGAGTGGAGCGACAATGGGTTATTATAAAGTGAAACTGGCATCTTTCCCACACTCTCCTGTGAAATTATTTCTTTTCTAGACCCACATGATTTTTTTTCTGCTTTCATATTCTGCCATATTATGATCAAGAGATCCTCATAGAGGAGCCTCAAGTTTCTCTGCCTTTAGACCATACACTAAGTAAACATTTTTTTCCTTTATCCATTACCCTGTCTCAAGCACCACAAATAATAACAGTGGGAGACAAGATGGCAGGTTAGCAGAAAGTAGTACTTTGTGGTTCCAGGTGGTTTGGAATCAACACAACCAGAGAAGACTCACCTAGTCCAGTGAACAGTTCAGTAGGGGACAGACAACGTCAATGCAGAGTGACCTGAAAGGGAATAGAAAATGGTTTGTTCTTCAGGCATTAGTGACCATGGCCTGCATGTGTGGACTCAGGTGGCCCTGGATAGAAGGCTCTACCATCAAAGAGGTTACATACAGATAAACTTCTATAGCCTCTTCTATAGGTTAATAGTTATAAAAACAAAGGAAGTCGTAATTCAAGGCATTTCCCACATATAATGGTGAAGACCACAAAGAGGCAGATTACAGCAAAAGAGGGAATCCATGCTATGGGTTCCCTATACTGTCTATGATAATCTTAGTTTAGGGCTGGTGGAAGCTTGCAGTTCATTAAGAATATGCTTTGAAGGTCTTACTTGATAATTAAAAGAGTATTAGACAGACAGTGGGATGGGAAATGGAGGTCATACTAGGAACCAAAAAATAGCTCAGAGTTTTCCAAGTCTTCACAATCCTGAAACAGTCTAGCAGAATCTTTAGCACAGATGTGCCTTTTTGCCCCTGGAAACTTAAACTCAGACAGAAATTCCTAAGTTACCCTTTTCCTTGAACTCATAGCCAACATCATTGCTCTGTCCCGGCCACTCACTGTCTTTCTTTTGGCCCAAGAACACTGAAGCAAAATCATTGAAACATGTAGGCAGTGGGATTTGTGACCGAGTGTAATTTTTCTTTAAGATTGGTAGTTCCAGTGACCGGCTAGAGGTGGGGACACTGAGTTGGTCCTAAGGGCTGCATGTAGGGACCAGACAGAAGGCCTCACAAAACCACTGTGGTGGGTAGTGGAAAGTTCAATCCACCCTGTACCACTACTGTTGGTACACTACCCTACACTCCTACTTGACTTCGGAGAGCACCTGGCACAAACAGGAGCAGTGCCATCAGTACCAGCCATCTCCTGTATGTGGGTTCTGGAGATTAAGCCCAGGTTTGTAGGAAAGTGCCTTTACCTGTTGAGCCAGCTAGTTAGCCATGGATTCTTTTTTTCTCTTTCTTAAAAATATAGCTTTCACTGTTCACCTTCTTTCTGCTTTCTCCTTTTTCATTCTTGAATATTATAATTTCTTTTACCTTCCATTTTCAACTTTCTTCTTTTAATTATTTTTTTCAAAAGCATAAAAGCTGTCTCTATGGCTTATGTTATTTCTGTCTGTATCATGTCTGTTGTTATCGTTTTTACTTTATTTCTGTATCTAGGTTCTTGCTATTTCTTGCTGTTTTTGTATTTTTCCTTTTTTGCACAATGCTGAGAGTAAGCATGTGAAGTGTGAACCTAATTAATCTTATCAATAAAAATCAGGATTCAAATATCAGGGCAATAACCTGAAGGATCAGAGAAGCAGAGGAACAGCCACCAATGATTTCTTACCTCTCCAGATCTTCACACCTAAAGGGGCCAAGATCCTGTCTCTGTCCTACCTTATCACTTCCTCTCTTAGGCTCCTGAGTGCCGAGATTAAAGGTGTGAGCCTCCCAAGTGCTGGGATTAAAGACATGAGCCACCACCTCCTGGTCTCTATGGTTAACTAGTGGCTAGCTCTACCCTCTGATCTCCAGGCAAGCTTTTTTTTGTCAGAACACAAACAAAATATCACATAGCAAGCATAAGACTTTGAGTATGCTATGCAGATGTTCTGCAGCTAAGTTACACTCATTTAAGAGTTAAGGTATCTTTGTATACACATAGCCCTCTTCCACTTGAAATTCAATGGATACTTTATAGATTAGAGGAGATTAAAAATCCACAATGGTCAAGATCCCAGTAGGCATGTCTAGGAGAACTGGAAGACACAGTCTGTACATTCTATCTACACTAACAGCAGAGTCTGTGGACCCTGGCCACTGTGAGAGGTGGCAGCATAGATCACTCACATAATCTTCTGGGTCACACATTGTTTATAAGACTAGAAGAGAAATGACAGAGGAATTACCCTTTATGCTCTGTCATCTACAGCATCCAGCAGATATTCACTAGCAGTTTTCTACTTTTGTGGTAATGAAGCAGATACACTAATAACCATCAAAAGAGGTAACAGGAAAACTAGAATTAAACTGGAAATTCATTCAACACTTCACAACAATTCAGTATCACAGAAGCACAATCAGGAGAAGGCTGATTCTTAAAAAGGCTCTCATGAGGAAGTGGAAGAGATACCCAGCCCAAGATATGTACAAATCCCGGTCTAGACACACACAGGAGACCTGAAAATAAGGCAACATAACTCTAAAAGATTGCAGTTCTCTAGCAGTTGACTTCAAAAATATTGAAATGGATAAGTAATTCAGAAGAACTATTTAAAAAAATCAATAAATTCTCCCCAAACCCAAATATAGAAAATCTATTGAGTAAGGTAAAGAGGATGGATGTGAAGTTCAAAAGAGTCTGTGCGTTAGTTTTCTCACTGGTCAAAAACAAAATAAACAAAAACCAGCACACCTGACAAAAGAAACTTAAGGAAAGATGGCATATTTTATTTTTATTTTTCAATTAATTAGTTAACTAATTAATATTATTATATTTAGCTATGGTTTCAAGGGATACAGTCCACCATGGCCAGGAAGTCCCGGTGGCAGAAACAGGAGATAGCCGGTCAAACTAGCACCTGAGGCAGCAAGCAGAGCCGGGTGACTGCAGTGCTCAGCTTTCTTTCTCATTTTTCATTCAGCCCAGGACCCCAACCTTCCCCTTTGGTGCACCTTCTCAACTCAATTAACCTAGTTTAGGCAAGCTCTCCCAGACATGTCCAGAGACCTGTTTCCATGGTGACTCTAAATACCACTAAGCTGCCAGTCAAGATTAACCATCCCAGGTAGAGGCTGAGATAAAGAACCAAATGGGAATCATGGAAACAAGAGATTTCCTGAGTCAACTAAAGAAAAGAAGGAATAAATACACTGCGAGACAGATGAGCAACTTATAATGTAAAAGTAATAGAACAGGAAAATCAATAACATGTCAGGAAAAAGCCATATGTTTCAATCATAACACAGCACAGAAATGGTCTCAATTCTCGTGTGTGTGTGTGTGTGTGTGTGTGTGTGTGTGTGTGTGTGTGTGTGTGCCCTGAACCATAGTGTTTTGGAGTGGAGATAGGCAGATCTCAAAAGCTCACTGGCCATGCTGCTGAGTGCTTTGGTTCTGTAGCTTCACATCCTCACCCTGAGATGAGGTATCGGTTGCACCCATGGCTGCCTTTTAAAATGGGAGTCCGGCCGGGCGGTGGTGGCGCACACCTTTAATCCCAGCACTCAGGAGGCAGAGGCAGGCGGATCTCTGTGAGTTCGAGGCCATCCTGGGCTACCAAGTGAGTTCCAGGAAAGGTGCAAAGCTACACAGAGAAGCCCTGTCTCGAAAAAAACAAAATAAATAAATAAATAAATAAATAAATATTAAAAAAATAAAATGGGAGTCTGTAGAAGAACATTCAGCACCAAGCTGAAGCTGTGAAAAGAGGGGATTAGAGAAAGAGCAGGAGACAAACTTGAAAAGACTGGGTGTCCAAGAAGGTTGAACAGGGTGCTGATGTGAAGGTTGGGTTGCCGTCTCTCCTGTTAGAGGGAGAGACAGCCGTTTGTTCCGTGTGGCTTCTTTTTTTTGAGGTACGTGGAGAGATAACTTTGAAGAACTTCTATCAGATGATCTTAATTGTTCTTTGAATATTTCTTATAATGCTTAGTCTTTTTTATTGCAACTTATTGTTCCTTCTATTTTTAGAACACAGTGAACCTTTCAAAAGTTGTGGGATGTATCTCTTTCACCTCAGTGCATCTATTTGGAGGCATGGTTCATCCGCACAGAGGGAATCACTATTGGTGAATATATTAATTCATCTAACAATGAGTTCTTTTCTAGACACTGCTGGAAAATGATCTGGACCTTTTTTTTTTTTTTTTTTTTTTTTACAAATAACCATGGAAACTAATGTTCTTAAACAGAAATTAGTAAATCTCTGAGCAAGGAACATTTGTGGATCTTCACTGTAACCTTAGTTTTTCTTACTACATCCAAGGACACTATCATTATTCTAGTAACTCTGTCAGATGTACATTGTAGGCAGTATCTTGTTCAATTCTTAATGTGGGAAACGTGCTTTACCTGTTATATGTTTACAGCGAGTGCTTTGTAAAGCTTAAATGAGTAGATGGATTTAAGAAAAATACTAGCCTAGGAAAGCAGTCATTTTATGGATAATTGGAGTGTTTCAGAACTGGAGTGGAAGGTGGCGGCAGTACAGAATGTGATGATGTCATATTGATCTAAACTTAGATCACAGGCTTTTCACTTTCTGACTTCCACCAGAATGACAACAGATCATTTTGGAATAAAGAAAAAAAATATGTAATGCTTAAGAAATTGTGATTCTCTTGCTTTATCCATAAAGAATAAATTTCAGTTCTTCCTCACTAAGGAGTTAAAGTAAGGATAATTGGACTAAGTGATATTCCAACAAAGAAACTTACTGCATAAATACTTCATTTTTTAAAAATCTCATTAGTTGTGACTATTAGAATATTCTACCACCTGCTGAGGAATAGCATAGGCTCACTCTCAGGCTGAGGGTCGAGCCCACTGTAGAAGTAACTTCTGCCACAATGTCACATTCACTAGGATGCCCCCTGCCCACCCCTGATACCGCTGTGATTGGTCTTTGGTAGCTTTTTTTGCCTGTCTGTAGTATGTACTCTAGATTTCAGTTTTATTTCATATTTTTGATTGGTTCTTCTGAACTTAGCACCATACCTACTGCAAATCTCTTTCGTCTTTTGACTCTGAGTTTTTGTTTTGAGCCTAGATAATTGCATACAAGCCTTTGCTGTTTCCATGATAAAGGTGAGATTTGAAAGAAAACATGTGAAAGAGTCGCATGTAGGCTTATTGGGAAGAGACTGTTATGTACTGAAAAAAATGACTTTATTTTACACTTGGAGACTCTTCAAAGCACATGCCTTAATTATATATCATTATTCACATCTTTCCATTCCAATCACTTTAATGCACGTCTTAAGTGAAAGGATCTTAAAGAAAATATGAAGTAGCCAAGGGCCTTGCTGTAGTTTTGGGTACCCAGGATAGATACCTCAGAATTTCCTTTTGTTTCTCTCCATTAGCTATTCTGTCAAATCACCAGGTATGTCTGTTCACCTCTGTCTCATTGCCTTGACTGCGGTGTGTGTGTGTGTGTGTGTGTGTGTGTGTGTGTGTGTGTGTGTGTGTGACATTACTGGTCTCAACTCCAGCCAATAGCCTTTGGGCTTCCCCTGTCATACTTTCTCCTCCAACATCCATTCCAGGGACTGTTTCTGCACACAATATTTTTAAATATTTTCCTTATCATTTTCTGTGATGAGCAACATCAGGACCAGCCAGCGAATGCCACATAAGTAAAATACTGATTAAAACAAAGGACAGAAGGGTGTTTGTTTTTCTTACATGTGGAAATCTAATATCTATTGTTTTATTATTTGGGTGTTTTTTAAATATTAGAGTTAAATAACTTTTTAAGATTTCCATTGTTTTCCTTTGAGAAGTAGGGAAGTTATCCACTTCCCCATGGGTCCCATAAGGAAGTGTCCATTTTGAAAAGCCCTGAAATACATGAAGTTGTCATATTCTGCAGGGTGGATCCTAGACACCTGTTACTACCTGTGTTTTCACGGAGAAAGAGAAGTAGATGTGTACATACATTCTGAAGTACATTATAGCCAATGTATTTCTTCTAAATTAAATAAATGGAACAGGGCAAACAAAAATAGAATAGAGCATAGCATATAACATGCTTATTTAAGTGAATCAACCCCCCACTCTTTCAAGCCTAACTTCTTTCTCAGTCATCTGGGTTGCAACATAGGTCTTTCCTAAGGAGTAAGAATCCAGATTAAGACATGGTCTCCTTAAGTTTATAAGCTTGTGTGTTGTGGACTTAGATTCAAATTCCTATCTAAATCCACCTCCAATAATAGAAATTTAAAAGTAAATATATATAAACAACCGTAAAGTATAGTAAAATCCCTTTTGGTTTAATAATTCAACTTGAAAAGGTGAAATCTATTCAAGCCATCAAAGGAGATATATAGTCATATAAACACAAGATCCTTAGCAAATTCTTCCTTTTATTCTTCCCTCCTTCAAAATACTTTTAATTATTTCAATCTATTTTGATTATATCTAGCCTTCTCCCTCAACTCCTCTCAGATCCATTTCCTTTTTTTTCTTCTCCATCCACCCAAATTTGTGTCTCCTTTAAAAAACAAAACAAAGCATAAAACAAAAAACTATCATTTCCAACTTGTGCTGCCAATATACTTTTGGGTATGTGGCTGTGCACTGGAGCATGGCTGGTATGGTCCACTGGCCACACCCTTAAAGGAAACCGACTTTCCATCTTCCAGCAGTTATCATTTGTCAATAGCTCCTCACTAAGAAGTGGGACTTCTTGTCTACCTCCCCTCTTCATGCTGGGATTTTTGTCTGGCCTGAGCTTGCTGTGGTCTTGCGCATGTTGTTATAACTGCTGTGTCTGGAAAACACCGTCTTCTACTCCACCTCCACCTCTGGCTCTTACATCCTTTCTGCCCCCTCTTCCACAATGATCCTTGAGTCTTTGGGTGAGGGTGTATGATACAGATGTTCCGTCCAGGGCTGAGCATCCTCTTTCCAGTCTCTTAGTCTCTGGACCATGACCACTTGTGGAGTATTGGTATTAATCATCATTTTCTGAATAAAAGAAGCTTCTATGATGAGAGTTGAGTCATTAGAGGTTGGTTTAACACTGGTTATCCTACAGAAAAACAGTAGTAGGTTCTTACTCAAAGCCCTAAAGCCTATGACTTATCTAGCCACAGTTTTTTTTTTTTTTTACACCCCAGTCAAGGTGCTTTCTTGTAAAGTGGGCCTTAAATCCAACCAGAAATTGGTTGTTACACCTATAACATTCATGCTTCTATAATACCAGTGGGCATATCTTGCCAAGCTGGTTGTAATAGCTGGCAGGGTTTACAGCTCAGTACATTCATGATTACTTTTCTACTCTGGTAGCATGTACAACCCACATTCTGATACTGTAAACGCTAGTCAGCAGGGATAAAGCTGCAGGTCAGTAGCAGTTTGATTTATCTATGTTCCATAACTCTAGTATATGGTGTTTTTAGAAATAGGATCTTACTTTCAAGTTCTGAAGGGTAAATAAGAACAATAGCCTATAATATTTAGAGGTTTATGGTACAGCAATGGCCAACAACTCCAAAAGATGTAACCCATTCCTGGCACTGGTCTTAAAAAAAAAAGTTTCTTTGGATGCTTTGCCTGTATGTATGTCTGTATACCAAATGCATGCTTGGTGTCTGAAGAGGCTAGAAGAGGGGTTTGCATCCCTAGAATTGCAGTTACAGATGGCTGTGGGTTGCCATGTAGGTACTGGAAATTGATTTCAGGTCCTCTGAAAGAGCAGCCAGTGCTTTAAACTGCAGAACTGTCTCTCTAGCCCCAGCACTTGGCTTATTGTTTGTTAGGCTTTGATGTCTAGTAGGCATGGTATTGCTTTGTTATGAGATAACTCCATTTAAATTCATGATTTAGGAAGCTTTTGCAATGGTAACTTTCCATGTGACATTTCTAAAAGGGTTTATTGTTATTTATCACTCCCCATATTTCGTCTTCTGCCCTCCCCTCCCTTTCCCCACCCTATTTTCTTTCATGTTCCATTATTCTCTCTTTCCTCTTTATACTGTTGAATCTATGCCCACTTTCTTGAAACTGCCCTCTTACGTCCCTTGTTAGTTTCCTCACATCTATTGGTATTCCAAATGAGACTTACATATCTAAAGATTCAAATCTAACATTCAAAAATGAGAAAATAGGTGATGTTTTTCCTTCTGGGTCTGGGTTACCTTACTCCAAATAATTATTTCTAGCTCCATCCATTTTCCTGTGAATTTCATAATTTATTATTTCTTAGCAGTTGAACAATGTGCAAATATTCCACATTTTCATTATTTATTAATCATTTGATGAACATTTAAGATGTTTCCATTTATTGCCTATTGCAAAGGGAGCAGCATTGAGCAGAGATGAACAAAAATCTCTGTATATGAACATAGAGTCCTTTGAGTATAAAACCAAGAGCAGATCTATTTTTAGGTTTTCGAGGAACCTGAACAAATATTTTCATAGTGGCTGTACCAATTTACAGTTCCTCCAGCAGTGAATAGGCGTTCCCCTTTCCTTATATCCACACCAACATTTGGTGTGATTTATTATCCCAACCTTCTAACGGGGGTAAGAGGAAACGGCAAAGTAGTTTTAATTTGCATTTCCTTATTTTTAAGGATGTTAAATATTAAAAACCAAACCAAACCCCCCTCAAAACAAAACAAAACAAAACAAAACAAAACAAAACAAAAACCTCTCATCCATTTGTATTTCATTCTTTGAGAATTCTTCATTTCCACACCTCAGTTTTCAATTGTTTTGTTGATGTTCAGTTCTTCTTGAGTCCTTTGTATATACTAGGTACTAACTAACCCTCTGTCAGATGTACAGTTAGTAAGGATTACTTTCCTTCCCATTCTGTAGGTTGCCTCTTCACTCAGATGATGGTGTTGTTTGCTGTATTTAAGCTTTTTACTTTTATGACATGTCTTTACCAATTGTTGCTTACCAAAGTCCTGTTCAGAAAGTCATTTTCTGTACCTATAAATTCAAGCATATTCCCCGCTCTCTTTTCTACAAGATTCAGTACACAAAGTCTTATGTTAAGATCCTTTATCCAGTGGAGTTGAGTTTTGTGCAGGGTAAGAGATAAGGATTCAGTTTCATTCTTTTACACATAGCTATGCAGTTTAACAAGCACTACTTATTAAAGATGACAACTTTTCTACAACATTTATTACTGACCTTTTTGAAATTAACATCAGATATCTTTAGTAGTATGGACTTATATATGAGTGCTCAATTTTATTCCATTGATTAATGTGTATGTTTTTATGCCAGTGCCATGTTGTTTTTATTACTGTAGCTCTGCAGTAAAACTGAAATGGTGTTAGCTCTAGCAGTTTTTTTTTTAATTTTCAAGACTTTTTGGCTATCTTGAGTATTTTGTGTTTCCATATTAATTATTTTTTCAAATTCCGTGAAGAATTGTATTGGAATTTTGTTGGAAAATGTGTTGAATCTGTAGATTATTTTTGGTGGAATGGCCATTTTTACAATGATACTCCTACAAATCTATGACCTCTTTCACCCCAAGTATCTTAGTTTCCATTGTATTTCCATTCCTTGACTAGACTTCTTCCACTCCCTTTTTGAGGCTACCATAAACAGGATTGTTTCCTGAGTTCTTTCTTGGTATGTTTGCCATTCTTATATAGGAAGGGAACTGATTTTTGTGTTGATTTTGTATCCTACTACTTTATTCAATGTGTTAAATCATCTTTAAGAGTTTCCCAGTGGAATCATCAGGATCTTTTATGTATAGAATCATGTCATCTACAAATAAGAATACTTTGACTTCTTTTTCTTCACATTTGTATCCCCTTTATTTTTTTCAATTGTCTTATGGCATTAGTTAAAACCCCAAGCTCTATATTGAATAAGAAAGTAGGGGGAATTGGATATCCTTGCCCTGCTCCTGACTTTAGTGGTAATGCTTTGAGTTGTTCTTCATTTAGCATGATGTTGTCTGTGAGCTTGCTCGATATTGGCTTTATTTTGATTAGATATGTTCTCCGTATACCTAAGATTCTCTAGGGCTTTTAAAGATGATTTATTTTTATTTTATATGCATTGTGATGTTTTACCTGCATACATGTCTGTGTGAAGGTTGGATTCATTAGAACTGGAACTACAGAGAGTTGGGAGCTGCCATGTGGGTGCTGGGAATTGAACCCAAGTCCTCGGAAGAGTGCTCCTAACAGCTGAGCCATCTCTCCAGCTTCCTCTCCAGGACTTTTATCATAATAAGATATTGGATTTTGTTAAACACCTTTTTTTTTTTGCATCTAAGATAATCATGTAGTTTCTTTCCTTGAATCTATACATAAGATGAATTATGTTTATTGATTTATGTTCATTGTACATCTCTGGGTGAAACTGACTTGATCAAATCACTTGACCAACCTACTTCTGAGGCTTTCATTTGAAATTTTTCATTTTGAGGCTTTTTCTGCTTATTATATTATATTTTAGTATCTTGAATTGTTTTCACTGTTTGATTTAACTGTTTATATTCTTGTGATCTTCATTTCAGCATTTATTCATATCCCCTTTGAGTTCCTTGAACATATTCATTATTGCTATTTTAAAATCATTATTTTGTACATTGTTTGATTTGACATTCTAACTTTTGGAGGAGATATAATATCTTGATTATTCATGTTGTTTTTGTTTTTATGATAGGACCAAGACATCTGGAGTTAGGTCATTGGTACTGTTTCTTGATACTAATATCTGGTCTCCCCTTTTTGAGTAGGTATTTACATCTCTCTTTCCTATTACTGTGACTTGGCAGATTATTAACTAGTTGACTGTGGATTGAGGTTCATTCTTGAGGCAACTCAGTGTTGATGTTCAAATGGGGTGTCAGAATGGTCCTGGCTCAGCAAGCATAACTTCTGTAGAGTTAGGCAAACCTGCCTCATGTGGGGGATGTGTATAGAACTTATCTTTGGGCACCATAATGGTGACATGAGTCTGGGCTCTCCACCTAAAGTGCTATTCTTCTCTTTTCTTCCCCCTTTCTATCCCTCATCATCATCTTCTTTCCTATTTCTCATTTCTTGCTCTTTCTTTTTCTTTTGATTTTATTCATAATTTCAAGTTAAGGAGCTACTATGAAATAGCCAGTCAAATATTGAGTGTACAGAAACATTCTTCAGAGAAAGTTCTGTGTCACTTCCTTAATTTGTAAGTCAGTTTCATTAAGGTTGTGTATGGAAAATAATACATCTTTCCATTTGTATAATACATTTCCAGACTTGAAGGTGTACAACCAAAAGGACTGGATTATTTCTGTAGTTGATTAATAATTCTAATTCCATAGATACAGTTTAATCTGATTTGAAGAAATGTTACAATTTTATATAGTAATTTATAGTTCTGGCATTTAAAATGTTTAACTCGATTTTATAATTTTGTTTTCAACAATATACAATTAAAGATTTCTATTTGAATAATATGGCCCACATTTGCCCTATAAGAAGAAAGAAAAGTTGAATATTAATTTATACCATGTTATCCTAATGGTTAAATATGTTCTTTTAAATTAGATGTTCTTGGGCATATGGCTACCCAACACACTTACCTTCATAAATCTCTAGCTTTGGAGGATAAACATACAGGAAGCATAATAAAACCAATCTAAGAAAAATGAATTTTACCGATATATTTTGTTCAGTGTTTCTAATTTAATATCATAATATGGTACAGCCTTAGACTGAGCTCACTCCAGACTGAGAAGCTATAACATATTTTTTTAAAATCATAGATGAAGCAGACAGTACTTGAATCGTGCACATTCCTGCAGTGATTTTATGAAAAAAAACACACTATAATAAGATGTCAATGCAAAACAAGAGTAATGGTAGGTATAGATTAATCATCTTTAAAGTGCAATGATTTTGGGTTTCCACTGGAATGAATCCAAGTTAGCTCTACCCCACACTTTATCTCATGCTTTAGTAGATCATATCTTGCATACCATATTACCTGGAATCCATGCAACCAGGACGATATTTTTCTCTATAATGACGAGGTGTGTTTGATGCTTGTTTTCACGTCTTTCCAAATTTGGGTAGTTCTTTAACTTGACAACCTATTTAGACAAAGAACAGCAGCATTCATTTTATGACCTGTGTGTTTGTTGGATTGGTGTACTGCTCCATCTTAAGGGTCTGGATTTTATTTAACATGACAGTAGCACTTAAAATAGGAGCAGAGTACCCAGAGTTTATGTGGCCCGCAGTTCATCTTCATCAGCTTTGAAGATAACTGTCTCATAGTGTATAGCATTATAAAAAGGTTTTATGGAAAAGTTATTCAGTCTGGACCCTGAAGAATTGATTAGGCTGTGCAGAGAGCAGGGAAAGTTATTTTAGATAAGGGGAGAGGTTAGCTGAAACTTAGAGATAGCGAAATGAGTTTTTAGCCATGCACATTCCAAGACTTGTACAAAATGAAGTAGACAATCCAGTGTGATATGAAGGTAGGAAGGATACAAGGAGGTATAACAGAAGTTGTCCAGTGAAGGTCACCATGAGAGGGCTTTAAATTCCAGGAGATCTTTGTGCTTCAGCTGATGCCATAGAAAATAATATATGTACATCTATACTTTAGAAGGTGATGTGTGTGTCTGTTTATCTGTTTAGAGGATAAGAAACAATAGATTGTAAATAGTAAGAATTGTGTGAATTGGATGCAATAGGAGCCTATGGTAAGAGGTACATAAAATACCATGGATTTGAAAAGGAGTGGACACAGAAGGAATTGGAGGGAGTAGTAGGGGAAATGTGTAAATACAGTGCTCATATGTGAAATCTTCAAAAGTAAATAAAAAAGAAAAATTTTAAATTTTAACATGGGATGAGCTATGTCAACTACAGACAGTAGAATGAAGCAGCTCATGATGGTATGAAGATGGTATGAAGCAGTTCATGATGGTATGAAGATGATTAGCTGTTGAAAATGACACAGAGCCCAGGTGCATGGGGAGGTTCTGGGAATAGCTGACTTTTTTCTTTCTTTCTTTTTTTTCCTGGCCTTTGTAGGTGCCTTCTTTCCAGAAGGGTCTGAGTTTCCTACTTGGGGGACTCTTTCACCATGGTAGACGTCAGGGGTTTAGGGAACGCCTCTGGTCAGTAGGTGGCAGTGTTGGACAGTAGGAGGTACACAGGCTCTGTGGTCAGAACAGAGTCAACAATCCCTAGTGCAGTGCCTACTTCTTTATCCCAAGGCTTCCAGCCCCTGGCCATCAAGTCATCTTCAGAATGACTTGATGTTTCCTTCGAAATACAGGTCTCCATGCTACAGCAGTTAGAGATTCTGATTTGGTCAGTCTGGGAGGGGGCAGATATAAGGGTGTGTTTTAACACACAAGGTGACTTTTGAGAGTTAACTAATTGTGGAATTTAATCTTTTTGAAGTTTCATTTTCATAGCATTGCTCTGAACATTCCATGAGGAAAATGCATCTGAGTCTAAAATAACTTTTTTCTTCCCCTCTCAAATGTGTCATCATTTCCCATCAATTTGAAACTTGAATTAAACAGATTGTATAGCGGAAAGAAAACTGGTGAATTTTGTCCAACATAATAGAGAAAATACAATATTAATTTATTAATACTGAATAGATAGTAGAAAGTACAAATCTTTTGCTTGAATTTTTAAAATTTCTATTATTTTTGAGATTATAATATAAATAAATATTTCCACCTTCCCTTCTCCCAAGCCCTTCCATATACTATCCTTGTTTATTTTAAATTAATGGCCTCTTTTTAAATTAATTGTTACACACATATTTGTCTATAAATTTAGGAATATCTATATACATATATACAATATATATACATATATATGTATATATATATATATACAACTTTTCTAATTTTACATAAATACTATATGCTTGGCCTGTATGATGCTGCTTGTATGTATATTTCATGGTGCTGGATAAGTAATTGCCATGCTCTCCCCCGGGGAAGACTGTTTCTCCTACTCTTAGCATTCCTTAGTTGCCTGTAGTTCTTTGTGTCGGCCTCATGGACTTTCCCTTGTCCACTGTAGCTTGTATGTTGTTGTTCTCATTCAATTTTTTTAAAATCAGAGTAAAAAAAAAAAAGAGTCGAAATTGATAAAGTAGAAGACATGTCTCTCTCTATTTTAATATAAAGCTCACATTTATTTTTGACACTGTGATAATTTAATTTACAAATGTGTTATGACTTCTTAGTTTAAAAAAATAGCTTAGGTTAAATACACAATTCTCTTCCTCAACTCCAAGTCAAATACAATTAAATAAACAAATAACAAAATTCTTCATGTCAATGATAGCAACTGTTATTTACAGCACCTGCTTTGGCCTGACCATCCACAGGAAGGAGGTTGCAAGAGTTCAACACAATCTACATAACATGGAGCATACATGTCTGCTGCCCCTGAAGCTTATAGCTCATGGTAATCCGTCTCGTACAAATAGTTCATAATTTCTGTCTTGCCAGTCAGCTGACCTTGCAGTTCTCAGGGTGTTCTAATAGAGTCCCAATGTATTTCATGACAGTACCACAGTGTCTCTGCCCCTTTGTCTCTCCATGCTCTCCTTGCTGATGCTTTCTGGAGTCTCTACCTGGATAACTTCCATGTTAATCCCTTCTGAGTCACTTGTCCTTCCACTGGGCCTGCTGAGTCACCCAAGCAGGCCAAGGTGATCACGCAGGCCATGCCACTGGCATTTCCCTTCTGTCCTTGATACTATCTTTTAATTCCTGTCAGCCAGGAACCACTCACTTTAAGCTATTAGCCTGGAGGTCATTTAGAAGATTCAAGTAAATATTTGATTTCAGGAACCTGGGATAAGAATCCTTTTCCATAAGTGTGTATATGACTTTTTGTGCTTCATCAAAAGATGTGGGGGTTGGTGCTTTAATCTTCTTGGCTGTAGATTCTCGAGTACGGAAGTCAATATTGATCTGAAAAGAAATATTTGTTGATTAATATGCACTGGCTGTTTATGATACATTTTATTATGCTGTTGGTGTTTCAGATGCACTTTAATAAAATGGTTCTATATCCTTATTTAAATCACTTCAAGTATGTCTTGAATTGCTATTCTAAGCCAGCCCTATACTAGGTGTAGGAGAGCTACAAAAAGATACAGCAAAGAGAGGTTTTTACTTTCTGCTTTAGTTTATGGTGCAGTTGGCAGAACCAAAATTAATAGATATGAAAAATTTAAATAACAATATAAAGTAGTCCATATACTAAAACAGAGTGTCATGGACATTTTAGGTTTACTGAATGGGAGCATTTTCCTGGAAGATTGACACTGCTAAGTAGGTGCACATGTGTCTGCTGCTTTGATTGTGTGTATTGTAGTAGTCTGCATTTTATTCTTACGTGAGTTGCAATAGTTCACTAAGGGTCCCTTAGCATACTGGTTTGGCCTGGCTTACCTCATTCCATTCCTCCACCCCATCAAATAGGACAGTTTTGAAAAATCAGTATTTTTTATCTCTATACTGTTATTTTTTCAAATACAGGGAATAGTCTCACTGCACTGAATGCACAAATGTACATAACTAATACCATGAGACCAAGGACTTCAACTTAATCTGTGTACTGAATGCAATTTCTCTATGTAGGTAAATTTTACACACACCTATGCTAATGACAATGACCTTAATACTCACTTGTTTTGCAGCATCTGAATGCACAAATGCTTTGTATATATTCTCTGCTTTGCTACTCAAAAGCTCAGATTCCGTTTTCTTATAGTCTTCACAAGCCAACCAGAACTCAATATTCTCTTCACTGAATTCAGACTTTAAAAAATTTCCAAAGACACTTTGACCAGCTAAAAAGAGAGGGGTAGAGTAAATTAATTGAGTCAGTAAATGAATATATCGTAGAAGAAAGTTATAAACAAGTTCTACCATTCCTATATGTACAATGGTATGAGAGGGCTACTGCTAAAATAGCTGTGCCATAATTTGTAAGCAGCCTTAGGGATTTTGTTATGTGTGGAAGAGGAATCTGGTACCAGAGGATCTTGTCCACAGTCACACACTGCTTTGTGTGTTCATGTAAATGTGCTTTGCTTCCTGCAGTATTTAGATTAAAACTGAACGCTGCTGATTAGAGAACAACGTCATTACTTACAAAAACCAACATCTGAGCAAGTGTGTAGAGTGATTTTTTTCAAGGAAATGTTAATGACTGAGGGCTTAACATCATGTTGATAATTAAAAATGCAATTTCCTCATTCAAATGAGAGTAGTCAGCTAATGTTAGGTCTGCAATTCACCTGTATGCTTCGTACACTGAATTATATTTGTTAGTGAGGTTGAGCTTTTTATGCGTTTACTCAGTTAGCTAAACTGTAAACTAAGTCTTGTAATCACATGACCAAACTATGCTGAATTTCTTAGACCCTCCACCCCCACAAGTAATTTTCCTTAGTGTCTTTCTGTGGAGAAGAGGGTGAACTTACTCTTGAGACCAAGTCTGCACTTCTGAATAAAGTTCTAATCCTAATAGTGTTGAAATCCTATCATGGAGGAGAGGAACTGGTTTCATTCTTTTTTTTTTCCTTTCATCAAAACTCTCACAAGCCTCTCATGAGCTTACTTATATTAAAATATGTATAATGGTGCATACTTGCAGAATGTACTAGGTATATCCCAAACATCTTTAAGGCAGTGGTAAACTGTGTCTTTGCATTCGAATCCTTGGTGCCTTTAAAATACCTTCCACATAAGGTGGATGCATGAAAGTTAATAGATATGTGGATGATAGAATACTAATTAAGTAAATGATTACTACTCTTTATATCCAACTTAAAGTACATTTTAAGTACCTTTCAAAATAGTGGTTGATATGACATGATATTTGCCTGTCTTTTAAAACTTTGAAACTGTAGCATAATTTTATTTATCTTTATTTTGTTTTTTCAAGGCTATTTTCTTTATGGGTATATGTGTGTTTCCGCTTTCTGTTTCCATGTAGGAGCATCTGTGTGCAGTGCCCTCAGAGGCCAGAAGAGGGCATCAGATCCTCCAGCTCTGGAGTTAGACAAGTGCCAGAGTATGGGGAAACAAAGTCATGAAGAGCAGCAAGCACTCTTAACCAATCAGCCATCTCTCCAGCAACCCAGCATAATTTTAGTTTTGTTCTTGAATCCATGAAACCATGTAGTTGTCTTGGCAGATTTGTCTAAAAGGCCATGGTAAAAATCTAGTGCTGTATTACAAAGTCATATTGTGATGAAATTACCAATGACGATAGAAAAACTAAAGTACTTTTTGCCTACTCTCCTTCCTTCCTTTGATAATATGCATTAATCATATACCCAATCTGCTAAGTTATTGAGCTGTCCCCAAACAATGGATAGTTAATGGATACTTACTCTGATTGGCAAGAAGTTTTTCCAGAGATTGTGACCACTGCATTACTTCCTCAGCAGAAAGTCTACAATTAATAAAATGACACAAATTAATAAACTAGTTTGTATAACCCCAAATGAAATAATAGTGGCTGCCACCCTTTGATGACTAAGATTTTCATTCTAATGTATATTATATTATATTAATTATATTCTATGTTATATATAACATATATATTAAATGCATGTATATATTATAATGCTTTATATTTATTAATTCTCATTTTATGTATAAAATTCCTTTTAATTACCATAGTTATGAAAAAAAGTCTGCCAAGACAGCTAAAAAAATCCAAGTAAATAAAATAGAACAAAACAAACATGAGTAGAAAATTGTTGGGACATATTTGTAATCAATGCCCATTGGCTCTAATGTGGCCTAATCTTGTTTGTCATGCTACGTAAAGTAGATGAAGTCTATTGCATACAGTAATTTTTGTATGCTTTTTTTTTTTTAAAGAACAAGGCTTTACTCTAGCACAGACTGTCTTCAAACAAGTGACAATCCCTCTACCTCAGCCTCCCATGTGATTACATGGCTGAGACACAATGCCCAGAAGCAAGCGGTGTCAGTATGTTACAAAGATGACAGTCGATTTCTAAGTTGCTTATATAGTTAGAACATTTCAGTATACTCTGTACATACATGTCTTTGGACTTGGACAGTTTCATTCCAGATTCCAGATGTGGGATCATAGATCTCAGGTATGCTTTCACGTCCATCCCACTACAAAAGACAACAAAGATGAATAATTCTCTAGGAAAGCTCACGTCTTTTATAAAAGGAAAAGAACACAAAGCAAAGGTGTCTGAGAAAGAAGGTAATAATAAAAAAATAGCTGATACAATATTATGCTGTTTTAAAATAGAGCTCATTTTTATGAGTCAAAGTCCAGAAAGATTCCCACCCACTGTCCTGTAACATGATTTATTTTGGAATAAAACTGAATCTCACTTAGAAGTCACAACAGATAATTGCTCTGATCTACATAAACTAAATGCCAGCATTCACTTCCATTCATTCATACTCCCTTGGTCGTAAAAGATTATCTAAGCGAGACACTGAAGGAACTTACAAAGTCTTTGGCTTCTTTTTTTGCGTTTTGTCATCTAGAAGTGAAGGGTTAGGTTCTTTCAAATCCTTGGGGCTAGCAGAGAAGAACATTCCTGGAATTTTGTCCAGCCTTGGCATGGAGATGGCTGCAGCTCTCATGGTCTTCTCTCAATGAGTGTCTGTTAGTCCACGTCTGCTGCTTTATATAGTGTAGGCGGACAGGCACTTGCTGTTCAGGGAGTCTGTTTATCAAGTGATGTTACCACAGACACTGCAAGTTCCTCCTTTCTTGGTGTGTGGTGACGTGTATCTTGAAGAAAAAAAAAGTGCACAGTGATGTCTTGTGGTTGAAACTCAGCCAGATGAGAGCAGGTCATTTGACTAGGAAGGCACGAAGAAAATTACACACATACACACAGAGGAGGGCACATGTCTGGAGCAGCAGCGTCAGCCTTTGGTTTGAGGGATTGCTTGTTTCTTCCTGAAAACCGTTATGTTCTGATCAATGTCACATTTGCTATACTTACTGTGTCATGTGGAAATTCAACGTTACAGTTGTATTCCCCCCTCTATGCCATGAGTAGTTTTTAACTATAAAATCATCTGATCAAAATATTTTCCCTCTTTTTTTAAAAATTGAAAATAGATTTTTTTCATACAGTGCACTCTGATTATGGTTTCCCTTCCCCCAAGTCCTCCCAGATCCCCCTACTTCCCCACCCACCTGAATCCACACGCTTTCTTTCTCCCTATCAGTAGAATACAAACAGGTATCTAAAAAAAAAGCATAAAATAAAATTAAACAAACCAGAATAGGTCAAAACAAAGAAAAAGAGCCAAAGAAAAAGCACAACAAACAGACACAGAGACACACACAGAAATCCCATAAAAGCACAAAACCTGAAACCATAATATAGATGCAAAGCACCTAACCCATCAACAGAGAAGCATCCTCCTGCAGCAGGTGGGAACAGATACAAAGACCCACAGCTGAACGATGAACAGAGAGTGAGAGACTTTGGAACACTCCATCCTAAATGGGATTTTCCTATCAAATCCCTTCCTTCAGGAAACCTTGCAGAGGAGGAAAGATTGTAAGAGCCAGAGGAGATAGAGAACACCAAGGAAACCAGTCCTTCTAAACACTGCATGACTCATGCACATATGAACGCATAGAGACTGTGGCAGCATGCACAGGGCTTGTATAAGTCTGGGCCAGATGGGGTCCCAATGTCAAGAGGGGAAGTGAACACACACCCCATCCCTAACCCAGAAGTGATCTGAAAATGATAACTTTTCACAAAGGAAAAATTAGTTTTCTCCAATGGAGTCTCACTGACAATGCAAAACACTCTTAAGGGTAGGCCTCATGGCCAGCAGCAGATGACCAGTGGAAAACAAACTGAATGGTATTTTTGGAGATTCTTTGGGTCTTATGATGCTTTCTCAAGTTTTTTCTTCCTTCCTTCTTTCTTTTTCCTCCCTCCCTCCTTCCCTCCCTCCCTCCTCCCCTTCCCTCCCTCCTTTCCTCTCTTTCTTTCTTTCTTTCTTTCTTTCTTTCTTTCTTTCTTTCTTTCTTTCTTTCTTTCTTTCTTTCTTTCTTTCTCTCTCTCTCTCTCTCTCTCTCTCTCTCTCTCTCTCTCTCTTTCTCTCTCTCTCTCTCTCTCTCCCTCTCTCTCTCTCTCTCTCATTCTTTTTCTTTCCCTTACTGATCACAATATTTTAAGAGATCATCACCACTACCCGCAGGAAGCAGCATAAGATTGACATTTTTTTACCTGATTATTCTGCATCTATATGGTAAGAAGGATGCCTATGGGAGGCTGTCTTCACCATGTGCTGTTTGGACTCTTCACTCATCATTTCCATGACAAGGAAGATTCTTGTTAGAATTTTTCAAGGTATGTACAAGATACTTTACCAGTGACACATAAGTTGATCTTAAGGAGCACACTGCTTTTAAAGTTATTTTAATAATTAGAGTATATAAGTAATGTGTCAAATTGTGATTGTATGCTAGTAATTAAGAAGAGGGCATAGTAAAATTAAGGCAAAACCTACAAATAAAAGTGTAATTCTCACACAGCCATTACATAATACATAAAAATACCAATCTTTAAAACACAGTCTCTGAAGAAAAATTCAAGGGAAAGCCGGTTTGTTTGGATAGCTCAATCATTTGTACTAGTTAGGAGATAATAATTGAACTTCTGGCAACGTCTCTGGAGAGGTATAGTCTAGTTTCAATTGAGATGATTACATTAAAAATCATTACTATTGACAAATCATTTATCAGAGTAGAGTTATTGATGAAATATAAGATCTTACAGAGTTTATATGGGATGTATGGCATTTTGTACCATGGCCAATTTAACTCCGAGGGGCTTGAATTTACTTCTGAAAAGATGATAGCTTTTATTAGAGAGGTTTCTGGTGGAATTAGGTAAAGCTGACTGAAAAATAGGAGGGGAATATTAACTTTTCTTATCCTGGTTTTAATTATTATGATACATAATGCCTACAGTAAAAATTATAAGATTCACTATGGTTATGAATGACTATTTTGTGCACTGGTATCATCTGATGTTGAAAGATAACATGACTCATTTAAGAATGAGAAGTAGTGAGATGAGCTGGCCACTTTGAAAGTGACCCAAACAAAACCAATAGGGCTGTGATGGATGACGTAAAGACGTGCTTGTTTACTTCCTGTGGTCCAGCTCAGACTTACTTTCCTGTTAAAATCTTCACCATTTCTCTCGTTTGTTTATTCATAACCTCTCGCTCCTGTAGATAACTGTGGGCAAGTTATGCTTGAGAAACGTAAAGGTTATTTTAATGAACTGTGATTACTGTTATCCAAATATAGTGGCAATTTCCAAAGAATGATTTTGCAAGAACTGTTCCTTTGGATGTTATGAGCATTAGAAGAAACATTAATAGCAGCAGAGGTTATGGCAGCAGATTTGCTTGGCATTTGTTAGATTTTTGTTTTTATTGTTTTAAGGAACCATACCCTTTCTGGATAAGAAAAATGTGTTTTTCTTTGGTTAATTTTACTAGAATAATATGAAAGGTAATGGGTTTCATTATGTCATTTCCATACATTGTTCCCATTGCCTCTCCTTTCTCCCATTCTTCCTCCTTCCTTTCTCTCCATGCTGTCTCCTACTTTTCCCTTTTCTCTCCCAACAGCTCCTCTTCTACTTTTATGTCAAGTACATGCTATTATCTTGTTTTTTCTCCCCCCACCCCCTCCACATTGAGATCTCATTTTTCTTTAGGCTTTCTTTTCTAGCTTCCTGATTCTGTGTGCTCATGGGTGTGCATACACACACACACACACACCAGACATATACACACAGACGCAGACACGCACAACACAGACACAGACACACAGATACACATGCATGCACACACACAAACACAGACACAGAAAAACACACAGAGAGACACACATATCAGACACACACACAGACACACACATACACACAGACACAACAGACATATATACACAGACACAGACATACACACACACAGATACACATGCATACACACACAAACACAGATACAGAGAAACACACAGAGAGACACACATATCAGACACACACACAACACACACACAGTATACACACAGACACAACAGACATATACACACAGACATACACAACACAGACACACACACAGATACACATGCATTCACACACACAAACACAGACACAGAAAAACACACAGAGAGACACACATACCAGACACACACACACAGGCACACACAAACAGACACAACAGACATATACACAGACATAGACATACACACACACATACACATGCATACACACACAAACACAGACACAGACACACACAGATACACATGCATACACACACACAAACACAGACACAGAAAAACACACAGAGAGACACACATACCAGACACACACACAGGCACATACAACACACACACACAGGCACAACAGACATATACACACAGCCGCAGACAGACACACACACACAGATACACATGCATGCACACACACAAACACAGACACAGAAAAACACACAGAGAGACACACATACCAGACACACACACACACACACACACAACACAGACACATAAAACACACACACACACACACACACACACACACACACACACACTTAGTGTGTGAGAGAAAACATCCATTCTTTGCCTTTCTGAGTCCGTGCATTTTGTAAGTTCCAGCTCTGGCCATTTTCCTCACAGGTCATGGTTTTATTCTGCTCTTTGGCTGACTGAAGTTCCACTGTGCACATGTGCAATGTCTTCTTGATCAGTTCACCTGTTGTTGTCCATCTAGGATGTTTCCATTTTTTAAGCTATTTTGAGTAGTGCATCAATAAATGGATGTGTAAGTATCTGTGTGACTTAGAATCCTTTGGGTATATGGCCAGAAGTTGGACAGCTGTGTCTTATAGTAGTTCTATTTTATTTTTTTAACTTCCATATTGACTTCCATAATGAGTGTACCATTTTATGTCCCACCAAAAATGAGGAGAAGTCCTCTTTCCCCCACATTTTCTCAGTATTTCCTGTCATATATTTTCTTGATAATAGACAAGCTAAATATGGTAAGATAGAATCACAAAGTAATTTTAATTTACAGATGTAAATGTAATGATGGCATGGGATGTTGTACAAAATAGTTGTTATAAAAAGTGCCCTTTTGACATCACATTAAGAAACTGTACTTTAGCCGGGCGGTGGTGGCGCACACCTTTAATTCCAGCACTTGGGAGGCAGAGGCAGGCGGATCTCTGTGAGTTCGAGGCCAGCCTGGGCTACCAAGTGAACTCCAGGAAAGGCGCAAAGCTACACAGAGAAACCCTGTCTGGAAAAAACCAAAAAAAACAAAAAAAACTGTACTTTAAAAAAAAAAGTGTATTTACTTCTTATGTATGAAGGAACTGCATTAATACTTTCAATATATTTCTACCACAGCACAGTTCTTTAAGCTCGACCATTGGCAAGGAGGTATAATGACATTCCTAAGCTCAAATACAAAAATAAGTTCTTGAAAGAGGGCGTCCTTCTGAAATTCCTAACTAAAAACTGAAAATTGAAACCACTCCTTTAAAAAAGGCCTCTTGTCAGCCCATACAAGGCCCATACATGTCCAGGTCAGGCAGATTTGGCCCAGGTGTATCAGAAATGACCGAGGAATACAGACAAGGTGCTGGAAGGTCTCTATCAATCTTATATACTGCCACTGTCAGGTCTTTCTTTATAAAATTCATCAAAAATAGAAAAACTGCCAAGCAGTTTCACTGAATTAAGTGTGTTTGATAGAGAGATTCACAAAATCCAGTAGAAAGAAAAAAAGAGCCATAGCTTTCAGAAGCTTTTTCATGCTCACCTTTTCTCTGTGGAATTGTCCTTAAATAACAAGGTCTGAGTCTTAAGAAAAGTAATACTCATCGTAGTCTTAGTGATTTCTATTTGTTAAGCAATAGGCTTATTTTTAAAGCAGTGTTAGACTCACAGTAAAACTGAATAAAAGGGGAAAGAGTTCTTACCCCCTACCCTGTCCCAAATTCTACCGTGATCACCACTTGTAGCTAAAGTTTCTCTAGTCCTGCCTGGCCCAGGATCAGGACAAATCTCTCTCACCTGCCAGTCCTGCAGCCGCTCTGACCCAACTGAGTAAATACACAGAGACTTATATTGTTTACAAACTGTATGGCCATGGCAGGCTTCTTGTTATCTAGTTCTTCTGTCTTAAATTAACCCATTTATATTAATCTATACTTTGCCTCAGTGCTCATGGCTTACCGGTACTTTACATCCTCCACCTCATTGTGGCGGCTGGCAGGCATCTCCTCCCCAGCCTTCCTGTTCCCATCATTCTCCTCTCTCTTTGTCCTGCCTATACTTCCTGCCTGGCTACTGGCCAATCAGCACTTTATTTATTAACCAATCAGAGCAACACATTCACAGCATAGAGAACATCCCACAGCAACCACTCATTAGTGTCATCTATTTCTTACAACCAATAGACCTGTGTTGACATATTGTTGTTCAAAGTACAGAGTTGACACTAGTGCTCGTTTTGGATAGAGCATATTCTTTGAGCTTTCACGTGTGAATGGTGATGCACATTTACTCTCATGACATCATATAGAATGGCTTCTTTTCTCCCCAAATACCAGTTTATCTGCCTATCTATTTAGAGACAGGGTCTCATGTAGACAAGTTGGCTTTGAGCTAACTGTGTCTCTGAGGATGACTTTGAACTTCTAGTACTCCTGCCTCTATCTCCTGGGTGGTGGGATTCCAGGCTTAAGCCATCATGCTCAGTTTTATGTAGTGCTGAGAGATTCAGTGAACATGGGGTTTTGTGTGAGCAAGGCACAAACACTCAACAAATGCAAATGAGCTACACCTCCAGCCTACTATCATAGTCTTAAGAAGGGTCATAATTTTTAATGAGAAAATTTGGAAAATTTTATTCTTTCTTTAAATGATTTTATGCTTTTATTCAAATAATTCCAACTAACTTTATTACTATAAAAGGGTGAATTTTGCTGAATGATATTTACAATTTGATATTGAATATCCTAGTGTTAAATCTTTGTAATATTGTACAAACCTTGTAGGAATTAAGAATTATGGGGCAAAGGACAATTTGAGCATGAAACTGTCTTAAAAATAAAAATGTACCTATACTAGAAGAGTATAGGCAGAAATTTTGATCCTTTAAAACAACAAATGTAACTGCATTCTTGCAATGGAAGTCTTGTAAGGTACTGCAAATCGAAAGCAGGGTGAATCTCTGTCCCTGGGTACTTAAAGTAGGCATAGTAGGGTAGACTGATATTTAAGCAAGTGATGGCATGAGAGGCAGCATCAGAAAGGAGTGCAAGGAAGGAACACAGATAGAGAGACTGGCGTTGAAAGCATGGGAAATGAAGCAACACACTATTGGACTGGCTGCAAAACCCACATTTGCTCTTCGCCTCTTCTGTTGTGTTTAGCACTCATTAGAAAGCAGAGACGACAGCATTACAGAGAGAGGGTCTTCAGTGAGTAGATACCTGTTGCACATTTCAGGCTTGTGAAAGAATGGATCCTACGGGTAGGCTTTCAGAGCTTTGAAAGGGCTTTGGTAGATACTTTTTGGTTACTATAACACTTCAGTTAAACTGCTAGTCTTTTATGATTCCTTATGACCTGACTCACTATTTCCGCTTATTATCGGGCTCCTGGGCATCAGAAGACTCCTCCAGGGTCTTTAGTGTTGATACTGCTACGAACAGTGTTTCTAAGAGTTTATTTGCAAAAGTGTTAACAAATTTGAATTGAAATGAGTTACTGTGTGCATGCTAGCAGGGATATTCCTGTCTATTTCTTATCATTTTTGACTTAGAAGACTAAACATTTAGACTTGCTTATTTTTTTAATCTTCTAAATCTTTTTAATCTGCTGATAGATTTTTTTTCAAAAACAGATGTCTGCAAGATGGTGAAATTTTTAGAGCTCAGAAAATTGCAACTGAGCAAGATAAGAATCTAGTTTCTTTTTCTTGCCCTGCTCTGATTAACTTCTAGTCAACACTGAATTTCTTGTTTCTATAATCTGACCCTTTATAAGAAATAGGACATGAGATGTTTAGATTCTCAGACACATATGATTTTATGAAATCTTTTTCATCTTACCTGGACTCTTTTTACAAATTAGCTTTTTAATAATACCATTTTCTAAGTCACTCTTTAAAGAACCAAATAAATCTTTAGCCAATGTCTTTTCTGATATGCTTTTCTCACACTGGATTAGTTTTCATTTAGTATCACCCTATTTTTTTGTAAGCTTTTCAACATGGGAGAGCAATGTCTGAATCAATCTTAATGTGTTTGGCAAATAAAATTAAGGATAATCATGAAGCAAGCACAGTCTCACCATGACCAAACAAATAGAGAACTTTGCTAGAAAAACATTAGCAGTTATTTGAGGTTTTGATGGAATATCCTGTTTCACAGCCCATAACCTGAATAGAAAATATAGGAGCTCAAAGATCAGCATATAGAGGTAATTTGAAAGATTATATTTTAAATAGCAGGGAGTAAGTGACCGTGTAAACCTTTCAAGAGTCTAATAGCAGGAGTCCGGGGATTTGCTGCTACTATACCTGGAAGCAGTGACATCAATGACTTATTGCTCTGTTTCCCTTTTTTCATTATAGGATGTGATCTTCTTAGAAAAATCTACTAAGATACATGATTGCTCTAGTCTTCCCACAGCCATCTTACTTGGTGCTTGCAGACAGAGTAACTGCTTTTCCTTTATATCCTTCGTATTATTTTGCTCTGTGTCTGTTAACATATCAACTTTATGCTACAGGTATAGAGCTGGTGGCTACCTAGAGCCTTCACCTTTACAGACTAGTGTTCATGGTACTGGAAGGTATTCTGCATGCTAACACAGGAGAAAGGTAAACACTAATCCAGCTTCAAACTCTTCAATCTATAGTGATGAACTGCCTGCAAGAGTCACTGTGTGATAATGGTATAAGCTTGTGAGAGTAGCCAACCACTATCTGATCAGGTTTAAGGCCCACTGCATGAGATGGAGCTCATGCTTGACACTGCGCTGGTGGCTGAGAACCTGACACCAATAGGTCAGGGACCTAGGGAAACCAAATATAACTGTTCTGTCGAAGGAACATAGCCATAAAATGACTCCCAATGACATTTTGCTATACTCATAGGTCAGTGACTTGCTCAACCATCATTAGAGAAGCTTCCTGCTGCAGTAAATGGAAACAAATACAGAGACCCACTGCCAGACAGTTGGCAAAGGGTGAGAAACTTTGGAACACCCAATCCTAAATGGGATGTCTTCATTAAATTCATCTCTCAAGGCTCAGGGAAACGTACAGAAGAGGAGGCAGAAAGACTCCAAGAGCCATAGGGAGTAGGACACCAAGGAAACAAGGCCTTCTAAGCACAACATGACCCATGTCCATATGGACTCATGGAGACTAAGGCAGCATGCTGTGATCCTGCACAGGTCTGTGCTGGATGGGTCCCATCACTGAGAGAAGTGGACACGTGCTCCCATCCCTAACACAGAAGCTGTCTCTAATTGATAACCACTCACAAATGAAAAATTAGTCCTGTTCAACAGAGTCCCACTGGGGATAGAAATGACTCATTATAAGGGCAGGCCCCATGCCCAGCAGTAATTTGTCAACACTAAACCAGCTCAGTGGTGTCTTTGGAGGTTCTTTGTCTCATTGACTCATTTTCTTCTGTTTGTTTTGTCATATTCTGGTTTGTTTGGTTTTTTGTTTTATCTTATTTTATTGTATTTTATTATCATTCTTTAGATGCCTGTTTTGTAGTGAAAGACAGAACGGATGTGGATTCAGATGGGAAGGGAGATGGGGAGGATAAGACGAGATCATGGAGGAGGAGGAAACTGTAATCAGAATACATTATATGAAAAAAATATATTTTCAGTAAAAGAAAAATAGAGGCAAGGAAATGAATAGTAACATGAGCCTCGCAGCAACCAACGTGTGTGTGCTGGGAGCTCACTGCCACAGAAACGGGAATGCCATTGAGCTTCGCAATGGCTGTAGTAGTGTGCAGGCATACAGAGTTTCTAGACAGACTTAACGTACAAGGATGGCCATGAGAGAAAGCCATGCTGTGGTGGTATTGTGTTCCCCAAAACATTGTGCACCCTAATAAACTTATCTGGGGTCAGAGACAGAACAGCCACTAGATACAAAGGCTAGAAAATGGTGGCACTCACACCTTTAATCCTAGCATTCTAGAGGCAGAAAGCCATAGGTTCAAGGATTCAGCCAAGCATGGTGACTCACGCCTTTAATCCCAGGGAGTGATAGCAGATAGCAGAAAGGTATATAAGGCGTGAAGACCAGGAACTAGAAGCATTTGGCTGGTTAAGCTTTCAGGCTTCTAGCAGCAGTTCAGCTGAGATTCATTCTGGATGAGGACTCAGAGGCATCCAATCTGAGGGAACAGGATCAGCTGAAGAATTGGCAAGGTGAGGAAGCTGTGGCTTATTCTGCTTCTCTGACCTTCCAGCATTCACCCCAATAACTGGCCTCAGGTTTGATTTTATTAATAAGAACTTTTAAGATTCATGCTACACCATGTTGCAAAGACAGAGATAAATAACTATGTATTCAGTATATAGACACTGATGTATAACTACAAGGGTCAAGAGCAATCAGGTCCTTCAACCAGTAGTAAAGGATGGTAGTTACCAGGCCTGGGTGCTTGGGAAGGGGTTTTAAAAGCTTCCTAGAACATGCAGAGATAGAGAGTAAATAATTGGTTTCCAAGAAGGAAGGCAGAGAGTGGAAGGAGAGGCATGAACACGTGGATTGATGTAACTCTGAGCCATCTCAAACAATGTGTGTGTTGTACACTGATCTCTTAATCTCTTAATGACGTCTTTAAAATAAAAACCGTCAGTTACTTCAGTTCAATTAGGAGTAGTGAAAAGTTTCTGTTGCTGAGTCCTGTTGAGTTGCCTATAGTTTTACATAGGACTTTCGTGGTCATAGCACTAGTGACCCCACAGTAGGTAACAATACCTGAAGCCTCTTGAAGCATTTCAAAGAGTCAGCGAAACGCTGAACAAAGTGATCCCTTAAAGTCAGTTTAGCCAGAGCTTAAGAGTCCTCAGAACCCCTGTAAATTATGAATGTGTTGAGTCCAGGACCTGCTACAAACTGGGAAAGCATCTCAACAAGTCATCAGGTTTATATTTCCCGTCTCCCAAGGCAGGGACTGCTCATGTATAAAAAGCAGCTTTTTATCCCTCTTTTCCTCTCTAGTGGGTTTTGTCTTATCATTGCTGAGTGTTAGAGTACACTTAGTGAAAATTCAGAGTGAAGCAAGGAAAAAAAATCTCACCTCGTTTCATTCTGTTTCTCAGTTGATATGAAAGATCAAGAGACGTAAAATTGTAAGCTGTTGGGAATAGCTTTTTACTTTTGGAAAAATCTGGTAACGTTCATTTGAGAATTTTTCCATCTTATGTTTGTTAGTTTGTTTCCTGTTTGTTTTTGGTATCTTGCTTGTGAGTTCGTGACTGTTCTCCTTGTTGGTTCTGCTTTGACCAGCGGCTTAGCTGAAGCAGTGACAGGACTATCCAAAGAAGAAGGGCACGTGTGGGAGTTTGTTCCATTCCCTTACCCTCTGCCTTCTTGCCTCACACTCTGTTCAGCAAGACCAAGGCACCCTCTTTTCCTTATTGCCCACCCTTCCAGGAGACTGTGCCTGTCTTTAAAACAGCTGGACTGCACGGCTACATAAAAGGAGTCTACTGAAATAGATCTTGGTGATCAAATAGAAAATTGTTAGTGAACCAGAGGTAGGATCAGTTAAAGTCTGGGGTAGCTATGTTTTATTTTAGTTAGTAATTACAGATATGCCTAATGTTATGTGATATACAGGACTTTATCCACAACTGGCAATTTTTAACTAGAAACATCACTCAGTTTCTTTCCTTTACCTTTTCAAATGTCTTTTCTGCTAAAAGCCTTACTGGGTTGTACCTCCTTTCTTTTCTACCTTTCCTCTTCCTGCTTTGCCAACTTCACTGACCTCTTCATGCACTGAGCATGGCTTCTTGATTTAATTGTGAAAACTTGTTACTAATAGCTGTTCTTTGTGAAACGAGAGGAGAAAACAAAACATATCAGTTAGTAATTTGGAAGTTTGGGGCTTCTGAATGCTCCATTTTTCCATTTTCCAATAAATGGAAAGGTCTTTAGGCATAGTCTACAAGCAAAGCGAATTTCCTCTAAATCAACATCTTATGCGATTTTAGCAGATAAAAGCGAGGTTTGGCTTCTGTTGAGTCGTGTATAAAGGGCAATTGAATTTAGTTTCTATCTGGTAAAAAGTAGGGTATAGTGGAAAAACAAAAACATTTCCAAAAATGAAAAAAAAAAAAAGGTGTGATTTTGAGTGGCAAGTATATTTGAAAATAAATTCCACACTCTGAGCAAGAGAGGCATCTCCAATCCAGTCCCAGGCATGAATGTCATTGTCATTTCATTAAGCTAGTAGACAATGAAAATGTGCTTACTTTGGATGGCCTTTCCATCTCACCAAACGCACAAACCACAATGCCTAAATGGTGCGTGGAGCCTGGCATGACATGACTTACTCTTGATTTTTTTTTTTTTTTTTGACAACATCTCTAATTCTCATGGTCCCACACTCACCTCCAGCCACACTGGCCTCCTGGCTGATTCCGAACTTGACAGGCCCATTTTCACGTTGGGACTTTTAACACTGGCTGTTTCTTCTGCCTGGAATAGCCCCAGATACCCATTTTATTAGCTTCAAGTTGTTAGTAAAAACGTCAGCTTTTTACAGCAAGGCCTCTGACAACCACCGCAGTTCCATAGCTGTTGGTTCCTCTCCATCTTGGCTACCAGTTATCTTTGATTTGTGTTTTCATTTTCGTTCTACTTAATAGCTTCCAATGCACTGAACTCCACCTCATATATTTGTGTTTCTATTGGAGAGAATGAAGAATCCGCAAGGTCAGGGGTATTGATTAGCCTGTTTAACCCTGATATCCTGAAGAGTACCTGGAACATACGGGGGGGGGGGGGGGGATCCACAAAGCATTGAACCTTATGGGCCAATCTTCATAGCAGTTTTATTTATCTAATCTGAAAACATTCATTAACTGCCTATTGTATTTTAGTCATTCTACTGTGTTTGAGGAAATAAAAGGTGAATCTCTATGGAGAGAGATAAATAAATGGAATCCTTCAACACATGTCTTAAGTACGCTATGTAAGGCTAAGCACAGAGTGTTCTTGGAAGAGCTGTACTGGTCACTAATCCATAATAGAAAAGGTTACCAAGGATTCATTCATTTTATTTATTCAACAAATAAAACCTACCATACACCAAGAACTTCCAAAAAGGTATCAACCAGTATATATCTTTTCCATTTGTTCGTTTATCATCTGCCTGAGCAGCTGTCTTTCTAACTCATGGTTTCAAAAGGATGAAAGCCAGAGGCCAAGGATGAAGCAGAAGGATGTTCCGAAGGACCTGGGTCCCTGATGAGATCGTGATGTCACAGGTACACCTGGGTGGGAGGCATTCATAGTTCTTACACAGAATAAAAATGAAAGGATCTCACCTAATTTGTTTGCCATTTTTTTTTTTGCCTTAATTTCTATTTTTTAAAATATATCGTATGTTCTATTGCTGTTTGAATTTGTAGTTTTGTGATTAACTTGGGTGTGTGGATTTTGAGGTAGTCTTTATTACTCTAACTTTGCATTTCACACTTGCTCATGTATATGTGATAGTAATATTCTATACTGACTATGAGATATAATGTAATGTTTGTGCCCTATTTCCTCTACCTCTTTCCCTTTTTACTATAATACAATTTTGTTATCTTTTTCCTTGTCTTGTGAAAGATTTGAGTCATTTATCAGTGTGCCTTGACGTACCATCTTTAAGAGAGGTTGTTTCACAGTCAACGGTGAAAGAGAAGGAAATCAGCAACCTGCCATCACGTCTAACCTCTTTCTCAGTCTAGTTTATTAGTTTGGAGTGTGAGTCGCAGGTTTATTGCATCAAAGTCTAGATGAATGATACCGATTCAAGCCTTTCTGGGAAGAGTTTATACCCCAGATAGAGAAGAGGCTATGCAAAGCCTCATCCAGGTATGTTATGAATGCTTTCTCCAGTTTTGTGTTATGAACTCCTTTCTGCTATGAGGCTATGAGGCTCCTTTCTAGTGGAGCAGACTAGTGGAAATTCACCCAGCTTTTAAAGGTGTGACCTCTTATATCTTATGTAACAAAATCACAAAACATGTTCAGCATGGAGAGCTCACTGTGTACTTGAGCTCCTCCAGCTTCTAATCCATCCTCTCAGCTCTTATGGTCACCTAGAGTTCTAGGAATACTGTATCTTTTCTCCCCTCTGGAGTTTCAAAATCTCCTGTGCTGATTTTAAAATCCCACCTTATACTTGTATTTAATTTGAGCAAGTTTGAGAGTTCCTGAGAATTACCTAATTAACAACAACAATAACAACAAAAAACAAACAAACAAACAAACAAACAAACAAACAAAAAAGTCATGAGGCTTGGCTAACTATAAAGGAGAGAACATTGATTTTAACTTTCCTTTCACTCAAATTAGGAGAAATAACAAAGGTAGAATTTTTTGCATGGTATGTAGAGGAAGAATATTTTATGAAAATAGTTATGTAAATTGTTAGACATGTTCAAACATATGGTAACTGGTAAAGTGTGTGTGTGTGTGTGTGTGTGTGTGTGTGTGTGTGTGTGTGTGTGTACACGTTTCAGCTTCTTTTAAAAAAATAAGGAACTCTTCATATTACAAGGTAGAAATGGTTAAGTTTGGATTTCCCAGGAAAACCCCCTGAGACAGTTGTTTGTAGGCAGCAAGTTTATCTGCTTCCAATTTGGGATTCTGTGTCTATGGGTCCCAGGGAAGCAGCATAGAGCCAAGGAAGGGGTTTGGATCAGTTTCCTTTATAACTCAGGCCTCAGGCAGTCCCATGATTGCTACAGGTGCCAGACCATGCCCACCTTAACGCACTGAGCTATTTCTTGAAGCTTTTCACTGATTGTTCTGATCTATAGTCTGTCTCTAAGAAAGGGAAGTGTGGGACTGGAGAGATGGCTCAGTGGTTAAGAACACTGAGTGCTCTTCCAGAGGACCTAGGTTCAATTCCCAGCACCCACATGGCAGCTAATAACTATTTGTGACTCTAAGATCTGACACCCTCATGTGGACATACACACAGGCAAAACACCACCAGTGCACATAAAATAAAAATAAATTCCAAGAAAAGAAAGGAATGTGAGACAGGCCTCTTTGTAAGCCGGTAGAATGAATTAATCAGTTCGGATATGCAAAGAATGGGTACCATACCACAGTGGTCACTATGACAAAGACATTTATCATCAGTGAGGACTGCATTCTTCACTAGGTGAATATTTGTATTAGTAGGCTACATATGAAATCACCAATTTCACTGATCAAAAATTGTTAGGTCTTGACAATTTCATATGGTATATAACTTAATAAATTATGTGGTTGTGATAAATGTGATCTATGTGACACTATCCAGCAGTAGAAACATCAGTAATTCATGGAACTGTTGATCTTGCCAATTGTTGATCTTGCCAATTTCTATTGAATGGCACTATAAAGTGGCCAACGGTTTGGGTTGTTTGTTTATTTTTGGATTGTAACTTAATTACAACACCTTCTGAACTCTCCCATATACCCCTCCCAAATCTCATTCAAATTGATATCCTCTTTTGTCACTGTTATTGCACACATATGTGTATTTTAATATATATATATATATATATATATATATATATATATATATATATTTCTACATATTACCTGTTGAGTCCATATAATGCTACTTGTATGCATGTTTTCAGGGCTGACATTTGGCACTGGACAACCAATTGGTGTTCTCTTCCCTGGGGAGGGACACCTCTCCTGCTCCAAGATTTACTCAGTTGCTTATAGTTCCTGTGTAGGTTTGAGGCCACATGGCTAGCTCTCATGCAGTCTGACATGTTCAATTAACTCATGTTTGGGTAGTCATGTTGGAGAGTCTTTTGTTTTGTTTTTGTTTTTATTTTTTTCAACACAGGGTTTCTATGTGTAGCTTTGGTGCCTGTCCTGGATCTCAATCTGTAGACCAGGCTGGCCTCGAACTCACAGAGATCTGCCTGGCTCTGCCTTCCGAGTGCCGGGATTAAAGGCGTGTGCCACCACTGCCTGGCCCTGTTGGTGAGTCTTTATGGGCATCACTTCTAATGTAGGATCCTTTGGCTTTTTGAGTCTTTTTGCCCCCTATTCCACAATGTTCCCTGAGCCTTTGGTACTGGAGTACTTGGTAGATATATTCACTGGGACTGGATTCCAAAATTCTGCATGAACTAGAACGGATCTGAATGTCCCCTCTCTTCCACAGACTAGCTTTCATGGGACCTGAAGGCACTGTGCATGCTTCCAACGGACTGTGTTTATTTCTAATGATGCCAATATCTTTAGCAATCACACCGTCTTTCTTTCCATACCATTCTTGTGGAGAACTTTTCAACGTTCCATAATTGTTTCCTTGCCAAACTTTACATTTTTTTTATCTTTCTGTCCTCTCTTTCTATAACTCTGATATGAGCAATGAGCAGTAACCATGTACAGTCTAAATCCTATCCTATCTTGCAATTCACCCTGTCGAGTGAATTACTTCATTACTTTTGAATTCAACCTCAGGTAAGATTTTAGGACAGAGGCAGAATGCAGTGAGACTCTGTGCCAAACTATAGTTTTGTGGAAAATAGCCCAATAACCAATAGGTTTTTATTCCCCTCCATAACCAAATTAACTAGGCTTCCCTGTTCAAATCTGTCTCAACATTCTGGTCTTCCCTAATCTCACTAGACTGACCCCTCAAACTCTGCTTACAGCATTGCAAGGCTTCTTTGTGATTTTTATTTTCATTGGCTGTGTATACATGCAGGTATGTTTATGTGAGCATGTGTGAATGCAGATCGATGCATGCCATGGCATGCTTAGATAAAGGTCAGAGCATAACCTCAGGTGTGGGTCCTTGTCACCCTCCTTGTTGAAGACAAATTCTCTTTGTTTTCCTGCTGTTTGTGTGAGGTTGGATGGCTTGAGAGGTTTTAGGGATTCTACCCATTCTACCCTCTTCCCCATAGGAGCTGTAGGGCCACGGAGGCTCATGGCTTTAACTTGACTTAAGCTCTGAACTCAGATTGTCATGCTTGCACGGCAAATGGTTTTACCCACTGAGTCATCTCCCCAGGCCAGTCGAGGTCTTCTTTAGCTCAAGATTGCAAACGCTTTCGCTGTCCTCCAATCAATAAACCAGGTCCAAATGTACATGTACCAGACACTAGGCTTACCACAGTGGCAGCTCCATTTCTCATCGCCAGGTTTCTGTGTGCTACTTTTTCTTGTGGCTGTAGCGAAATGCCTGACAAAGGCAATTTAGGAGTTTGTTCTGGATTACAGGTTAAAGGCTGGACCATCATGGCCAGGAAGCCATGGAGGCAGGAACATGAGGCAACTGGCCACATAGCATGGCCAGTCAGGAAGCAGAGTGGAGTGAATGCTGGTGTTCAGCTGGCTCTCCCTATTTGGTCCAGGCTGCCCATTGGCAGTGTAGGTTTCTCATCTCAACCACACACTGCACAGGTTTGTTCAATAGACTGTTTCCTAGATAAATATCTGCTCTGTCAAGCTGACAAACAATATTAACAACCACACTATCCCACCTGACATCTTGCAGATTGAGGATTTTCACTGTGGCCCCTAGGGACTAATCTCACATCTCTGTGATGTCTCAATGTTACGCTCTCTAATCCTTTCAAGTTGTTCTTGGTTCCTGACAAGTTTGCCCCAAGCAAGTGCTTATCACAGATACTCAGCTAATACTGAAAGAGTGAGCCTCTGTGAATTTTACTCTTCTCTCTGTAGGATGTGTTCTTCTGTTGCTTTTCCTGCTCAGTATTTCTGCTGTGCTCTCTTTGAAGTCCCAGATTTATCTCTTTAACTCTGCCTGGGGTTCGTTTACACTCACCAGAGCCTGGATGTCTTCTCTGGGCAGGAAGCTGTCCACTCCTGAGGCTCTCTTCCTTCAGTTCCCACTTCTCAGCAAGCATTGTTCTTTATTGCTTGTTGTATTTTGAGCCCCAGAATAATGAATTTTCTTGAGTATTTGTTTCTTTGACAATTTTACACAACTATTCAATGAAATACGATTATCTACTCCCCCTCCAACATCCCCCACTTTTCCTAATACCATTCTATCCTAACTTTATGTCTTTTTTTCTTTTTTTGTATGTGTGATAACCCACAACATTAAATTAGTGCTGCCCATAAGTGCATGAGGGTGGGATCATCCATTAGAGCATGAGACACCTACCAGAGCCACACCCTCAAAGAAGAATGATTCTTGCTCTTTCAGGGACTATCAACTGCTTATAGCCTCTTAAGGCTTAGAGATCACCTCCCTCATCTAAGTGAGAGTTTTGTTGGCTTGATCTTGTATGGGTGTTGTGAAGGTAACCATAGCTGGTAAGATTTCATGATTTCAATGGCCTTGTCATGTCCAGAAGACAGCATTTCACAACACTCACTCCTTCATTCTCTAGCTCTTACAGTCTTCCAGCCTCCTCTTGTATGATGTTTCTTGAGACATAACAGAGTGGATAGGGCCATGGGAGTTGATAAAGATGTCACATTCAGTCTCTTCTCAGAATGTTGACCAACATGTCTCTTCATTGACTGATGTCCACTTCAAAAAAAAGCTTCTCTGACCAAGTTGAGGGCAACTCTGGTCCTGGGTCAGATTCAGTACCTGTGCAGGGCCTTCAGCTTCTGCTGAAGCTGATATGAGTTGTGGCATTCCCTACACACCTGTGGGTCCTACCCATACTCAGAACCAGTCTACAACCCTGGGTTGAGACCACACCTCTTCTGCTCCAATAGTAAATTTTTGAATAGTTAAATTTATGTTTAGTGACCCCATAATTTCAGAGACAATAGTTTTATGCCCCTTTTGGACTGGTTTAATCATTCCTTACCTCTAATTTATTTTTTGCCATAACACTACACACTATAAAAAAAACCTATCCATATATGCATATTCATATTTTGTTTTCTATTCGTATTTATTTGATAATGATTTTGCTATAAAATTACCACTATTTGGAACTTTCTTGACTTTTTGATGAATTTGTTATAATGAGCTAGATTTGGAGTTTTTAAACTGGCAATATTAAATTTTGTGTCTTAAGTGATCGCATTTTGTATTTAAAAGAAATAACAAACGAACAGATTGGCTTATGGTGAGCCAACTGACTAATTTGAAGTGAGCTGATGAATTGCTCTTAGAGATGAGACAGCTCTCAGGAGCTTGGTTTCCAACCATTTGTCCTGCCCTCTAGGTCACACTTTCCACTCATCAAAGCTGTTACTGTGGCTAAGTAAGTACTGATTGCTGGACTTGTGTCATGTGCTAACTTTTAAATTTGATGTGTTACTAGGAGATGTAGAAATTCATCAACATAATATACATGCATCAGTGTCCTTTTTTTTTCTAGCTATCATAAATAACATATTGTATTTGCAATGGCTTCATCAATTAATTGTAATACAAACATTTAAACGTGAGAATCCCTTTGAGGAGACAGGAACGCTTCAGGACTGGGATCTGGAGGTGGATAAAGTCATGCAAGTGAAATAACCTGGAACAGGGTGACTATCAGACTTAGTGTCATGTTCAAACTTGCAGTTACTCTGCCAGGTTTTCATGAGTTACCCTTACCAGGAACAAGAAGGGACTATCACCCTAGGAAGCACCAAGGTTTCTACAGAGTTAGCATGGGAGCGATTACCCTCAGAGGCAATGACAATTCTGGCAATGACTATGCTGAGGCAACAGATAAAAAAACTCTACAGTATTTTAGATGGCTGGATCTAACGTTATCTTTCAGATGTCATTACCCCTATTTGACATAGCTGACAACTGAGTTTGAAAAAGGTAAACTCTTCCAACTTAATGAGTCAAAACTCAGAACCGCACTAAAGCCTAGTGTAAAGTTCATACTAGGTTTCACTGTTCTTTGCTGCTTCTCAAAATTGCTGCCTCGGGTGACCCCAAACTGTGTCTTCCTTGAGGGACCATTTTCTAGAAATGCATTGGAGACTTTCTCAGTTAGTCAGTCTTCCCAGCCACATGGAGGCTTTCCCCATACATGATTTTATAGAGACTTCCTTCTTTGTCTCTGCCCCAAGTTCAAACCTGGCTGGGGTTTCTCTCACGTGGAACCCAAAGCTCATAATCAAAGCCCTTTAGAGGCAGTTAATCTCTGCTTGTCTTCCTGGCAGCTTATTATACAAAGTTGGAAGTACTTTAGTTAGTTAGTGTTTCTCCTCCTATCTTTTAATCAATACTGCTTTCTTTTGCTCGATAGTTTTTAAAAGTTCATTTTATTTACTCTGTGTGTGTGTGTGTGTGTGTGTGTGTGTGTGTTAGCATCACATCTAGGGCTTTGTACTCTACACGATGGCTAAACCACAAAGCTATAAGGGGCCCTCATAGGTTTTTGTTTTTTATTGTAGGAAGACAGTAGTTTTCAACCGTATAAGCATCTCTTTGTTTGATTTTTAGGTATGAATCAGGAATTTGAGCTCTTCTGGTTCAATTACAATGAGCATGTGCTAGTCTATGAGAGTCATAGGTTGGAAACTTCATTGCACACTTCTGATTAAATCCACTCTAACTCTGGGATTTCAATTAATCTCATATGGCTGTAAGCATCATTTGTAAGTCCTAACTACATCTGGATTCTTTATAGCATTGTCTTTTAATGTTAATATTTCAGGGTCATTTAGCAAAACAGTATTTGGTGCCAGTGTGATGGGAGCAAGCTGAGAGAGAAGCTTGCAGCCAACTTTATCACAGGATTCCAGGGCGTTTATGAGAATCCTAAGCACTATGGGGCTTTCCATGAGAAAGAGAGTTAACTGAAGTTCCGTGAAAACTAGGGGCTTTCTGCTGTTCACCTTACACATGTGAACTGAAAAATTAACTATTCTTTCATGAGCATCCTGTGTCAGTTTCTTTGCAGTGCAGGAAGTCACTTCAAAAAAAAAAAAGATGTAAGAAGGATACACAAAACAGCCTAGCAGTTCACATCAGTGTAACCATTTCCAGGAATCAATGGTTGATCATTTTTTCATGTGATACATTTAAGACACATTGAAGGAAGGATACCTGTATTCATTAAATTTCTCAAGCATTCATGTTGATATTATTATACATTGGTATCTGTTATTTTTTTTTTTTTTTTGGTTTTTTCGAGACAGGGTTTCTCTGTGTAGCTTTGCGCCTTTCCTGGAGCTCACTTGGTAGCCCAGGCTGGCCTCGAACTCACAAAGATCCGCCTGGCTCTGCCTCCCGAGTGCTGGGATTAAAGGCGTGCGCCACCACGCCCGGCTTGGTATCTGTTATTAATGCTGACATTTTGATGAATGCAGTTGAATATGACATATAATTTATCCTTTTCTGTATAGATATCATTCATAAATGCTTTAAAATAGTTCCCTTCATTTGTATTTCATCCTAGACATATGCATTACTAAAAGACTCTGAAAAGAAGAGGGATGGATGTAGAACTGTTAGAATGCTTGCTGAACATGTGCAAGGGCCCGATTTAAACCCCAGTGGAAAGAGAAAGAGAGAGAGAGAGAGAGAGAGAGAGAGAGAGAGAGAGAGAGAGAGAGAGAGAGAGAGAGAGAGAACCTCAGAAATCTTTACAGGAAAATACAGAAATTAATATTTTTAAAACTTATGCTATATATATTCTAGGTTTTAAAAGCATTAACATTTTTATATGTATCAGTTCATCATGGCATGTCTAAACTCAGAGATTTCTTTAAAAATTGCTTATGGTCACATATCTAATAATTCAGGAAAAGTTCATTGGTTTAAATATTTATTATTTATTTGTTAAATATTGATTCATTGATTCCTTATATATAGAGTCTTAGAGCTTTCAACTCCATTATTTCATGGAACATGAATGGGATCTTCAGACAGATTTTGTAAGTACTGGAATATAATAGCTATAAAATCTTCAGCAAGTGAGTAAAGACAGAAATAATTCCTAGAACTACATTTTTTACAGGATTTATTTTCTTGTAAGAATACAAAACAAAACATAATTACTACTAACATCAATGCATATTCTTGGGACAAGCATCGGAAGACGTTTTGGTAGTTGAACAAAAACTATCTGGAGTGATCTCTTATCAATTAAAGAGGTGGCTATGTTACTATCATGGGCCTATGTGACTATCCTGTGACTATGTTAATATCATGACAGTATTAAATATAATTAAAACAAATTACCCCGAATATGCCCATATCTATTCAAAACTTATACCACATATGCTTGGCAAGGTGTTGAGTTGAGAATACACTTCTGGAAAAGTGGCGGTTTGACTCTGGTATACTGTCCTTGACCTCCTGTCCTGTGAACCAAGGCTGGATTTCACTGTGTTGGACTCAATGTCTGGCACACATGAGAACTTCCCTAGTGAAATATGATAAACAGAAAGTTTCTATTTTGAGATGATGGCAATTAAGGGCATCTAATATTGCTAATGAAATAAACAGCTGTAAAAATTTGAAAATGCTGGTGAGAAGGCTAGCGACCACAATTAGTCATATCCTGAAGCCATGCAGACAGATCCTTGCTCTTTCACCGACATTTGCACATTCTTTACTCAGAGGACACCTTGTACCATTAGGCAGTTGACTTCGAGTCAGGGCACAGAGTTCCTGACAACAAAGTTGTGTTACAGACAAAAGCATGAATTGATGCTTTTTGAGTGGGAAGGAAATGCTATCAAAAACTTTAGTTTTGAAAATTCAGACTGAAATAACCCAACATGTCATAGAAGTAATTGTGAACTGGATGAAAATTGATGTATAAACTTCTACTGTATTTCCCAATTTCCCTATTCCAACACCCTCTGTAACATTTTAATCAGTGCCTCTGCCAAAGTTACAACATTAAAATGCTTCTCGGAATATTTTAACAAATTACTGTGTAAAGGGGAGATACTCTAGTGCAGGATTTTTATCCCTAGCTGTGTTATCCGACTACAATACTTAATTTTAACCCGTACTGAGTTTTGAACCTTTGAAGTTCAAAGTCCATCTTAAAAGTAGATTAAAATTTATATTTATTATATTTATTATTAATTTAGATTTCCTTTTTCTTTACTGAAAATAGATTTTTTTTTCATACAATATATTCTGGTTACTGTTTCCCCTCCCATGTCCTCCTCCCCTCCTCTCCCATATCCTCCGCACCTCCCCTCCCATCTGGATCCACACCTTTTCTGTCTCTTGTTAGAAAACAAAAATACATCTAAGGAATAATAATAAAATAAGATAAAACAAAAGCAAGCAAGTTGGAATAGGACAAAACAACCAACCAACCAACCAACCAAACAAACAAACAAGAAAACGCTGAGGAAAAAGCAGCAGAAACACATATAAACACAGAGACCCACTCATTCACACATACAAGAATCTCATAAAAACACAAAACTAGAAGACATGATATATCTGCAAAGGACCTGAAAGGTTTTACAAAAAAACAGAAGGAAGGAAGAAATCAAGAAATAAGCAAAGAAAGGAAGGAAGGAAGACAGAGAAAGAAAGAAAAAGAAAGAAAGAAAGAAAGAAAGAAAGAAAGAAAGAAAGAAAGAAAGAAAGAAAGAGAAAAAAGAAAAAGAAACAAAATGTCCTGACACAACATTATGAGACAATGAACCCCAAAGATATCACTGAGTTTATTTTGTGTTGGTCATCTACTGCTGGGCATGCCACCTGCCTTTAAGAGTGGTTTCTTTTCCCAGTGAGACTCCGGTGGAGAAATTTTCATTTGCTAGTGGTTACCAGTTGGTGAGAGCTTGTGTGTTAGAGATAGAGACATGTGTCCACTTCTGTCAGCAATAGGATTCCATCGGGTACAGACCTGTGCAGGGCCTGCACATGCTGCTTCAATCTCTGTGACGTCATAGGCATATCAGTCATGCTGTGTTTAGAAGGCCTTGTGTCCTTGGTGTCCTCCACATAGCTTTTGGCTCTTAACCCTCTTTCTATCCCCTCATCCAGAGTTTGCTGAGCCCTCAGTGGAGGCATTTGATGGAGACACATCCCATATATGGCTGAGTGTTCCGAGGTCTCTCACTCTCCGAATGTGAGTGTTTTGCCTGCATGCATGCATACATACCAGGTATGTACCTAGTACCCGTGGAGATCAGAAGAGGGCATTGGATACCCTGGAAATGGAGTTATGGATGGCTGTGCATCACCTTGTGGGTTTTAAAAATCTGATGAAATCATCAATCAAGCACCTGAGTTTGCTGTCTATTATTAAAATGAATTCAAATTGTTAAGTGGCAGTCAAATTATGAATAACAGAAAATCTCTGTTAAAAACTGAGCAGAGGATGAATAAAGAACCAGGGAGGGGAAATTGCTCTACAGACAGTCTGAAATCTGCCAGGGCATAGACCCTGGTGTTCAGGCCTACAGTTGAAAAAAAAAAAAAAAAACAACAAAAACCACAGCTTCCTCACAAGGGCCTAGCTGTCCTGTCTTCACACCAGCCAGCTATTGGCAAGTCAAAGCAGCTCAGATTCCAAGTAACTATAAGTAGGGCATCCAGGGGACCAGGGGATGAGAGTTTTGCTTAATTTCATTTTTTTCTGTTTAGTGAAAACCTTTAGTTATTAAGAAGTAATTTGGAAGACTTCTGAGGAATAATGTGGTGAAAAGACAAAATGTTACAGCAAAAAAAATAAGTTTAAATGAAAATTATGCTATTTTAACTTCTAAAGTAAATTCTTAAGTGTTAGAATATTACTGTCATTGACTTAAATAAAGATATTTCATTGGCGCCTGTTACGCACTACTAAAAGAAACACAGTTTAAAACATTTACCCAGTGGAAAAATGGGTGTTAATTGCAGCATTGTGTTTAGCATGTAATACTGCAGTTTGTTTCCATGTTAAGTGTTTCCAAAGGCGAGTGTGGTAATGGTTGGCCCCGAGTATGGTGGTATTTAGAGGTGGTAGAATCTGTAAGAGATAGGCTCAGTCACAGGTCTTTGAGCATTATTCTGAAGAGGTCAGTGAGAATGAAATCTGCTACATCCTGGCTAGCAGCCAGTGGTCTGCTCGGCACAGGTTGGCACCAGGGTATGCTGCCTTACCAGAGGCCCATTCAAAACTGTCAGCCAATCTAAACCTTTTCTCTTTGGAAAGAGGTTTCATTATTTAGAGGCCAAGGAGATTGCTCAGTTAATGAACTGCTTTCCTTGTATGTACAAGGACCCAAATTTGATATTTGGAATCCATATAAAAATTGTCAGTCATGATCGGGAACAAATAAAATCTTAATGCTCGAGACAGAGACATCCCTGGCGCTTGCCAACCTAGCTTATTCTGAGTTCCAGAATCAGTGAGAGGCCCTATTTCAATAAACAAGGAGGACTTCTCTTTCTTCCAAGGAGCAATGGCCAAGGATGTACTCCAGATGCCACACACACATGCTTAAATGTGTATGTGAACTGGCACCCATATGTGCGTGCATTTGCACACACACACACACACACACACACAGGCATGCACAAAACTCGAAGTTTATTGGTATGCATAGCAGAACAAAATCAGACTTAATAAAGAAATTTGGAAAAGTGAAAACTCCCCTGAAAGATGAATTCCACTGTAACAGTGTTCAGTTTAGTCCCTACAGCTTGCTAACACCCTTCTCTGAGCTTGCTTACATTATCGACTGAGACAGAAGCGGCTCTGCTCAGTCCTTGAATAGAGAGAGATGGAATTAACTGAGAAAAGTACTAATCAACATTCTCACTATTCCAAATTCAGTAAAAATACTTTAAACCAGCAACCAAAATCTATGTTCAGAACGCCCTGACAAATGGTCTGGATAGTGATTTGTAGAAGTGAAATTTATTAGTCAGGGTTTTTTTTTTTTTTTAAGCTTTCTATTTGAATTTAATTTTAGGTTTATAGAAGGTCTACTATTCTAATAAAGCCCAGATATAATTTAAATCACTTCTCTTAATTTTTATCATCTTTATAACCATGTTCACAATTAGAAAAACTGGTGTATTATCCTTGCCTTAAGACTATGAACTTGGCTGATGTCTCAGCAGGTCTTGGCCATGTGAGCTTGATCTCTAGAGACCATATAGTGGAATGAGAGAACCAATTCTTACAAATTCTCTGACATTTACATAGGTGTTGTGACATACAGAACAGCTCAAATAATAAATAAAAATTTATAATTAAAAAGGCTTATTATTTCAGCTATAGACTTTAATGAGATTTCCCCAGGTTTTCTACCAATATCCTTCTCATTGATGTTAAGTCTGGCAAAAAAAAAAAATTGAAAATATTTAATGATACCAAATATAGATAGGGGTATGTAATTGGAGCCTATAGTAGCCCCGATGTGTAGACAAGGGATTTTCCTTAAATCCATGTTCTCCTGATATAAAGTTGTATCAAGAACTTGAAGTGTTGAATGCAGTACTATTCTTAGTAAGTAACAATATAATACTAGTATTATAGATATACATATTAATCTCTATTGATTACTTGTAATTTGTAACATTTTTAAAAAATGTTTGTGTTATTCCTATGAGGTCAGAAGTAGAAGAAAGTTAGCATTTTCTTTGAAACTCGGAAAAAGGTTTCAGGTTTCCCCTGGCACTAATGAGGTGAGATGAAGTGAGCCACCTTGCCAAACTATAGCTCTAAACTCCATGATACTCACACTTTTTTGTGTGGTCCTCATTAGAAGTGACAAGGAGAAATGCCATGAATTTTGATAAGGTCATTACTTCTGGAAATTTTCAAGGTATCCATGGAGGTGTTTCTTTTTATGGGAGAACACATTGTGAGTCACAGTTCCTTGTGAGATCCTTTTAAAGGAATTATTAGGGAATGTCCCAAGAGTCCTTCTCTGTTATGATACTGAATTGACACTCAACAGGGGGATTTCTTAAACATTTTGAAAGCTCAGCCACAGCCACGCCTGTCAGCAGTTCTTTCCAAGGCAGAGAAGCGTTTATAAGTACATTACACTTGACATGTGAAAAATATCTTCTTTTTCTTTTTGTCTCTTTTGTTTTGGGAGGGGAGCTTTTTTCGACAAAGTCTCATGCAGCTCCAGGCTGGCCTTACATTCCCTAAGCAGTAGAGCCTGGCAGTGAATGCCTGATATCTGTCTTCTGAGTTTTGTGATTACTGGAATGCCACAGTGCCAGGCCTACAGATTTCCCTTAAATAACTATTTTTATTCTCTGGGAGAACTGAATTTACATACCGGGACTCTGCATGTTTGATTAATTACTCCTTTCTCACAAACGTAAAGACCAAAATTTTCATGAATCAAGGATAGTGATGATCTTATAAATGCTATGAATGCATTTTGGAAGACACAGTGCTTCTGTTTAATTGTAACCAAAGACATGCTTCTTTCACAGTCTAGCTCTACTCAAAGTAATCACTTTTTTACAACACCAGTGTGAATTTCTTTTTTCTTCCCACAAGAAGAATAGTAAAATATTTAATAGCCAGATGGAATAGTTCAAACAAAAGAAGGGACAGGTGGATGTGTTGCTGGAGACTGGGATTAGAGTGAGTTCCTGGGCCTTGTATGGGTTTTGAAGTTTCCCTCTTCTGTCAAAAGAACCCAAGCCCAGATTTTCTAATGGCTTTGTCTAGGTTCGAGTGGGTGGAAAGAAGAGACAAACGATAAGGTGGGCTTGTGAACAGTCAAACAACAAAAAAATATGAAGCCTGATTTTATATTCTAGAGTATGTGTCATAATTATATTCACATGATGAAGAATGTCACCCAACATAAATGTGTAAGGATAGAGTTGAGAAAATAAACTTAGAGCACCATACAGTGAACTATCATGAGGCCAGTATCATTGTTAGATAGGGAATTTAAGTTATACAAAACAACTGAGTGATTATACCATCTATATATGTGCATACAAATAGACTGTATATACATGCATGTGTAATTGCAGGGAATACACCATTTTATTTCTTTTTCTGAGAATAAAGATGTAGCACATTTTTAATAGGGAAATTTGTTTTCTTGACTCTTTGTTTTAGAGTTCTTTATATATTCTAAATATTAGTCCTTTCTCAGAGGATTCTCTCCCATTCTATGGGTCTCTTTTTTATTCAACTGATTGTTTCCTTTACTGTGCAGAAGCTTTTCAGTTTTATGAGGTGCCATTTGGCAATTATTGACCTTTATTCCTGATGAAGTAGAGCCCTACTCAAAAAGTTTTTCTTACATCTGTACCTTATAGGACATAGCCTGTTTTGTTTATAGGTATGTCAACATTTTAAGTTTCATAGTGAGGTTTTCGATCCATTTGTTGTTGATTTTTTTTATGTAGGTTGATAGATATGAGTCTAGCATGTCAGTGTCCTCACCACCACTCATTACTCCAGGTCCAGGTATTCAACTTCTGCATGTAGACACCCTGTTTTCCTAGCACCATTTGTTGACAATAATGTGTTGGCTCCCGTGTGTATTCTTGGCATCTTTGTCACATATCAGATGTCTGTAGTTACTTGTGTTCATGTTTGGGTCTTTTATTTGGTTCTGTTGACTACATGTCTGCTTTTGTGCCAGCATCAAGCTGTGTTCCTTTAGATGGCTCTACAGCACAGCTGGGAACCAGGGATGGTAATCCCCTAGCATTGCTTCTGTAGGTCAGGGTTGCTTTGCCTATCTGGGGTCTTTTGTGGTTCCCTATGCATTTTAGGATTTTTGTGTTCTGTATGTCTGTGGACAATGTTGTGAAGGTTTTTTTATTGGGTTTGCATTGAATCTTTAAGATGCTTTTAGTAGGATAGTCATTTCCATAACATTAATTCCACCAACTCATGAGTTTGCAGTGGGGAGATCTTTTCATCTTTCAGTGTCTTTTTCAATCTCCTTTAAAAAAAAGATTTAAAGTGTTTATTATAGAGGTCTTTCACAACCTTGGGAGATATTAGTAGATATTTTATTTCTTTTTGATGATATTGTGAATGGTAGTGTTTCTGTGATAACTTTCTCAGTTTTCTTGCTGTTGGTATATGGAGAAGCTATTGATTTTTCTAAGTTGATTTTGCTGAAGTTGTCGATCATTTCTAGAAAATTTCTCATGGATTGGGATGTATTATGTATAATATTATGTCACTTAGAAATAGAGATAATTTAACTTCTTTCTTTTCTATTTATATTACTTCTTTTGTTTTATTACTCTGGTCAGTACTCCAAATACTCCATTGAAAAAGAATGGGGATAGTGGAACCCTATTTTTATATTTTAAAATATAAAGTTACTGATTTTTAATAGGATTGCTTTGAGTTTTTCTCCAATTAAGATAATGTTGGCTATATACAGCCTTGTTTATGTTGAGGAATGTTTTTATATAGTCTTCCTTTCTAGGATGTTTATCATGGAGTCATGTTGGATTTTGCAAAAAAAAACAAAAAACAAAAAAAACAACAACAACAAAAAACTGTTTCTGCATCTATAGAAACAAAAACAAAAGGGAAATTACAAAGAACCAACAAATCTAAGAGCTGGTTCTTTGAGAAAATCCACAAGATTGACAAATCTGAATGTTCTTCAACTAATGAATGACTAATGTGAACTCTCTCAGCTGGCAAAGTGACTCCTCTTTTAATGGTTTTTTTTTTTTTTATCGTGGTTACTTTATAGCTGATTGTGTGAAGTCATGCACTTGAATTGCAATCACCTCTATTACTTTCCCCCTTCTACATTCTTGATCATCTCCCTTTTACTTTCATGCCTCTATCCTTATCCCATGTATGAAAGAAAACACAAAATACTTGTCGTTATGACAAGCTGTCTTTCACTTAACATGATGATCTTGTTTCATTACCCCTGTCTCATTCATTCCCAGAACCTCAAATTTTTTTATTTAAATTTGATTTATGGGAGCTGGAGAAATGTCTCAGTTATTCAAAGAGGTGTTGCTCTTGTAGAGGACCTGGGTCTGCTCCCAGCACGCATGTCACGTGTCTCCCAACCATCTGTAACTCCAGTTCCCGGAGATCTGACTTCTTCTGGGCTTGCATTCATGTCTTTATTTATGCACACACACACACACACACACACAGACACACACACACACAGACACACACACACACACACACACACGTATGCACATGTACATGTGCATGCACACATTAGAAATAAAATGTTTAAATTTAGCTTGTCACATATTGTATAGTTCTCATAAAAAACCATAATTGTGCAGATACATTTTTAGATATACAGTGTTCATAAATGTTTACTCTGAAACTAAATAGACTAGAATTTCTCACACTTATGGGTTTGGGTCATATAATTGAGTAGTCCTTGAGATATTTACTGACTTAGCCTGTCAAACTTCAGATAATCCCACGTATAATATTCTGGAGGGCAGGAAACAGCTCTAACTTTAGAAAATGTAGTTTAATAAATATAAATAACAAATCACTATGATGCTTAAATGATACTAACAAACCAAAATAAGGTTTTTATAAAAACTAAATTACCTTCCTATGGTTTGCTTGGACATCAGTGGAACTAGAAGGAGTAGATGAGAAATAACAGAAGGCCAGCTCTCCATCTTACCCAAGATAAACAAACCAGACACCAGTGCAGTGAAAACAGATTTTATTTCAGTAAGCAGCGAACAACATGTGAGACTTGCCTGTGAGTGACTGGGCCTTTTAAAGGGAGATCGAGGGCCCATGTGATCGCTGAGATAGTCAGGGAAGCCAAGGAGCAGAGTGCTGGCCTTGTCTGCTGGTTTGCGATGATCAGTTAGGGTTCCACCTTCCCAGAAGCTGGGGAAGAGGGCCAGCCCTTTCTAATAGTTGTATCTCAAAAGAACAACACTCAGTCCGTCAGAAAGGTAGTCCTGAGTTGCTAGAGACACATGCTTTCAAAGGCACAAGGGAGGATTCACAACATACATCCTTTTCAACGAGTGAGCTATGAAGGGAGATGTTCCAGGTATAAACTGGAACAAGCAGCAGATGGTTTGGAGAACCCTGACCCTTGGAGACTTAGCTCAGAAGTGATGAGTCATTGCTGGGATATTGTCTTGGCTCTTGAGAAGCCACAGCGGGGCTAGTGAAGTCTTATTGCAGGGACTGGGTTGGGTCCTCATGTGCCGAGAATTTTTTTTTTTTTTTTTTTTTTGCAATTTTCTTTGCTTCTTTTTCTCCCCTCCCCCTCCCCGCTCTGTTTCCTCTTACTGTATCTGTCAGGATGCACAATAGGAAATAGAAACTACCTCTTTTGATATTGTAAGTAGGGAACCTTTTACTGCAGAACATTGTGTACGTAAGTAAACACTTACTGAAAGTGATGACAGACAGGGCTGCAGGCTGTTTCCAGGACTGAACTCCTGCTGATCCTACTGGGAAAGCTATCATCCCAGGCCTTCCTTAGAGCTGCAGGCTTAGGGTCCACTCTGGAAGTTGCTATGACAGGGTGCTCACACCAGCTTTATGAAGCTGGCCCCTCTACCCCTGCAAGCTCCCTTCCACACTGAGGCCACTTGGAAGTGAATCGCCGGAGGTACAAGCTAGACATGGGCTCAAGCTTGGCACAGACCTACGAAGTTGCTAATGATACTCTGGATGTTCTATGCAGGGACTCCTCTGTTTCTCTGACTTTGTGTGCAATCAGAAATAAGAAGAGCGCTTTGACCTTGCTATGTGCTTCCAAGTCTTCTTATCAACAACCAATATTCATAGCAAATGCTACTAAGGTGTCTCAGGGTCTTTACATTTTCCGCTTCCTTTTTTTTTCTCTCATCTTTTGACTATATGAGTATATACTTGTTCTATGAAAAGTATAAAGCACTGCTGAACTTTAACAATTGAACTGCAATGAGGAGAGGGAGGGGTGGAAATGGTATAAGCACGGTACTAATGTGTGAAGTTATTATAATTTCAAAAAATGGAAATTATAATAAAACTTATATTAAAGTTATAATAGAATTAGAAAAATACAATAGAATTATAATAAAAATTTAAAAAAATTAAATATTGTGCATGAACTTGATGACTCCCAGAATAAGTGAATCACTACTGAGTAGGAAGATGAATAGCTACTATACTTTACAGTATATGAATAAAATGAAATGTTACACACAGGGTAGCATAAAAGAAGTTGAAGAATTAAAGAAATGGCTGGAGCTGTGATCCTAAGGGTCCTCTTGGGGAAGACATGAGTTAGGTTGCCTAGTGGGGAGCGGGTAGGGATGCTCTCTGATGAAGAGCGAAAGGCCATGTCGGGGTGGGGACTTGAGAGAGGCAGACAAACAGGAGGAAGAAGAGAAGCAGGAAAGAAAAGAAGAGGCATAGAGGAGACAGAGGCAAGAGAGATAAAGAGACAAAGAGAGCAAGCTGTGCCTGGCGGGGCACTTTCAAAGGGCTCACATGTCGCATAGCTGAGGGCGGGAAGACACCTGGCGACAGGTGATGATGTAACTGAAAAGCATCTGGCGACAGGTGATGATGTAACTGCTTGGGTGGCAGAGGCAGGCTGCTGCTGGGGCAGGCAGCAGAAACTAACACTGCCCCTTGCTGATAGGGCAGCAGGAGAGCCGGCCCTGCCTCTCTGGGGAGAGCTGGCCCCCTGCACTAGGAAGAGATGGCCTCACCCCTCACCACAGGTGAGCCCCTCATCTGGGAATCACACCAGAGGGCCCTGAGGGCCTGAGAGCAGGACAGTCGACCCTGCCCCCACTTTGCATGTGGTGGCATGGGTAAGGGAAAGATGCTCTCCTTTCCCCATCTTGCCACCTGCGGCAGGCAGGCAAGAGATGGCCCTGGGGGCAGGAGAGTGGGAGGACTAGCCTGCCCCTCACCAGCTGCAGCACACAGGAGAGCAGACCCTGCACCCTGCCAGGGCAGTGCACTAGAGCTAATCCTATTGTTGGGATGCAGGGGAGCCAGCCCAGAGAGCTGGAGAGCTGACTGCAGACACGCCCCCCGCCCCCCATGTCCCCAACAGCAATTGAAAGAGAGTGGGCTTTGCACCTGGCCTGAGCAAAACTGTAGAGCTGGCCCTGGTGGTGTAAGTGTGGGTGATCCAGACTGGAGAGCCAGAGAGCTGGAGAACTGGCCCTGCTCCCTGATGTCTGCTACATTGGGTCAGCTAGCTGGGGCAATGCTGGAGAGCTCGCCCCCAGGTTGTGGTGATGAGAGAAAGCTGGTGAACTGTAGAACCAAGCTACCACCGAGGCCCAGAACCGGGGCTATGAGTTAGTCCACCCCAACATCCACCCATTATCTATGAACTGTTGGAGCATATGAAGGGGAGGAACCTACAGATCCAGAACTTCAGGAACTCTGCGCATGACACAGGACAATAACGGGATATCCATGAGGAGCCCCTGTGAGAGCCCATTATTGATAGTGTAGCAGAAATCTGAGGCTTCAAACCAGACCAATGACTCATAGCAACGAATACTTATAAGTAAAGATATGTGGACTAGAGGGTAAACTGTGTGACTCACTGGGCCACCCTACAGCATACGCAACAAATTTCTTCTCCTTTTTTTTGTTTGGTTTGGTTTTGGGGTTTTCTTTTAATTTTTTTTGGGGGGGGATTGTAAAGGCAGAGGGCAGATTCGAGATAAGTGAGATCAGGATGTATGATGTGAAATCTACAAATAATCAATAAAAGTTAAAAAAAAAACCCACAAATGCTCTTCATTATTAGGGGAGCATTGCACATACAATTTTCTGATTCATTTAGCAAATATTAACTGCTCTTTACGTACTGGCCATATTCCTTCCAATAAGAAGAAAAGTAAACCATTGCGACTGTGAAGAAAGCTCTTTAATAAGCAAACCGATAGGCATATACCAGTGTAATCACGTAGTTGATCTGAAAGAGGGATGTCCAGAATGCTGTGGGAGCTCAGCAGAAATCTCACCTATGCCCTGTGAGACAGCAGGGGATTCACGCAGGAAGTAGCATTTTAGCAGAGACATTAAGCTGAGTTGGGATTTTCTAGTTGTCTTAGTATGTGAGGGGGAAGGGACACTTTGGGAAGAGGAAGTAACTGTTCACATCTTCACTTGTTCTCACTGAGGATAAAATTGAATGTTGAGGGAAAAGAACTAAGAGAAGGGCCTGAGACCGACCGGGAGAATCTGCAAGAATGTACCACAGAGACAGGTCAGCCTCAGAAGTCAGAGCTCTTGAGGTTGTGAAATTGTATTTTGGCCACTACAAGTGCTGGGAAGATCTGAAGAAGAAAGGTTAAAGTCCAGAGAAGCCAGCAAGAATTTTGTAATGTCAAGTGGAGGTGACCAGGGCTTTTGTTCTGAAATGGTGAGGGGACATTGATCTGAAAGAGGTGTGTACAGAGCACTATGAGAACTCCGCAGCAATCTTGCCCATGCCCTGTGAGACAGCAGGGGATTCACGCAGGAAGTAGCATTTTAACCGAGACATTAAAGCTGAGTTGGAATTTTCTAGATGGTTTAATATGTGACTGGAGGGGGGGTATTCCCTAAGATAGTGTCAGGTTTGGTGAACTGTGATTACACTCAAAGGTCTTGGACTTAATCTCTGTGACCTTGAGAATGTCGTGTGAACTTTCTGAACCCATTAACTCATTGATGAAGCTAGGGAAGAATCTGTCCTGTGTTATTTTTGACAATTAAAATTGATGACAAGGTAAACTACTTATTTTACAAAATCTGAAAGGGACTTGATTGATTGCTTGTAAGCAAGCTATGGTGCCTAAGGAGAAGGAATCATTTTAAGAGAAGGAAAGCAGGGGCCAGCAAGATGGTTCAATAAGCTTAGGTACTTGGTACCAAGCCTGATGACTTTAGTTCAATCCCCTAGATCCACATGGTGGAAGGAAAGAACGGTAGATATCCTGGCCTTCTGGCTCTTACAGTCTTCCCGCTCCCTCTTCTGTGACATTCCCTGACCTTTAGCCTTAGTGATGGCGTTGCAGATGTATCAGCTGGGGTTGGGCATCCTATGGTCTCTTGTTCTCTGCATTTTAACCAGCTGTGGCTCTCTAGAATGGTCTATATCTGCTTAAAAAGGAAGCTTCTTTGATGAGAGGTGAAGGCTACCCTTACCTGTGGGTGGAAGGATAGTATTTACAACGCAGATGGAAATTATCTTGGTTCAGGGAAGTGGCAGTACTAGGTTCTCCTCCAGGTCCATGGTCTTATCAGCCATGGGTAGTGGACTAGGTTATCATATCAAGCACGAATTCTTTCCCTGTTGAGAGAACTTTAAGACTTAGGCAGTTCTGCTGGTTATCCCCAGATTATAAGTGTCATTACTGTACCTTTCAGGCTATCTTGCCATTCTGATAATTTCTGTGGTTGACAGCCTTAACAGGTGGATGAATCTGTTGACTGCTTTTCTCCCTTGGCAGCTGGCATAGCTCCTTCTGGTATTATGAGAGCTAGTTCTCAGCAAGGAGGCTTCCAGGTAAATTCCAGCTTGATTTCTCCAAGTACTGTGTCTGAAGTGTGCAGCATATTTAGCAATAGGGTCTTATCTTCAATTTCTGGGAGCCATCTAGGGGCAGTGGTGGTAGTCGATGTTGTTCTTTGGAGAAGTCTAAGATTTCCCTGACCGACGTTTTAAAATGAGGTATCCCATACCCAGTATTGGAATTTTTCTGTGCTTTTGGTGGGAGCATTGTACCTCAAGTAGCAGAACTTCTGTTAAACTATCTGTGTGTGTATCTGTACATACATTTATAACAGCAATTTAAATAAACATAAAATAATACTATTCCCTATGATATTTTCAAATGTATTTAGTGTTATTTATGTATCCCTCCCCATTTTCCCCATTTCCCTTTCACAGCACCCGAGTCTTACTATTCCCATCTCTATATCTTGTTCTCCTCCCATCCCATGGTTCCTTTTTACTTTCCTGGTTTCTGGGGTTATTCCAGGTGATGTACTCACACTGGACAGATTTGGAGGTTTTTCTCTTCCACAAAAAAGGAAGGGTATGTGGCATTTGTCTTTCTGAGTCTGGGTCTCCTCATTCAGTATATATATATATGGCTTTTCGAGACAGGGTTTCTCTGTGTAGCTTTGCACCTTTCCTGGAACTGGCTTTGTAGACCAGGCTGGCCTTGAACTCACAGAGATCTGCCTGCCTCTGCCTCCCGAGTGCTGGGATTAAAGGCGTGTGCTGCCGCCGCCACCACCAGCACCGGGCTCGGTATATACATACATTTACCTATTAATTTCATGATTCCATTTTCTTTTCTTTTCATTTTTTCCCCAGATGAATAGAATCCCATTGTGGATGTGCATCATATTTTCATTATTTACTCCTTGGTAGAAGGACATTTAAGTTGTGTCCATTTCCTAGCTATTGTGTGTGGCAACAGACATGACTGAGCAAGTATCTGTGAAGTAGGATGCTGAGTCCTTTGGTTATCAGATCATTCTTGGTTCAGTCTTGTAAAGAAGAGCAGGACGTTAGAATTACCAAAACAGTCTCTGGAGACATCATAGTGACAAATAAATGTCACATATACATATAAATAGTCTTTATAGACATCAGAGTCAGCTCTGCATATGAAATCTCAGACCTGGCTCTGTTCCTGCCCTGGCAGTTACTGCCATAGAGGGATCGTTTCAGGGTGTGTACTGGGGTTTCTCTCCTCGGGAATTTTCCCAGTCCTTGATGCATACTCGGCGGAATGCAGGGTTCTGGAGGCTATATTTTACGGGTTGCTAGGGAACTGTCTAAATATTATGGGCCATGCAGCAGCATATGGCATGCGGTGGAATTAGAGCAGCTAGAAAACATCTTCATACCCCTGAAATGTAAGCTGCTAGTTTAAGACACCGGCACAAGTGTATTTAAATAAATGGATTAGTCTTTATTGTCCTGGTAGACTCAGAATGGAGACATAAATATGAGACTTCCAAATAGCTTTCATCCAAGGGGATGCATGTAGACCCCAACAAGGAAATGCATAGGCAGGCCAGAGAGGACTACTGAAAGGCAAGAGAAATGAAGAACTTGGTAGCTCCATGGATCTAAATAATAACATTGGTGTTACGCAGAGAGCTACTTGAACATCTGCCTGCAAAGGTGAAGTTGGAGATAAATAATGTAATTGACCTCTGAAAGCCACCAGAAGGCAAACAAGTTTCTAGCTTCCGACTCTACTGTGTGTTCTGAAATCCCCAGCTCTTAGCTTCTCAAGGTTTCAGGTTTGACTCTTTCTCAGATTCCAATAACTGTTTATGAACCTTAGTTCCGAGTGTTCAGTCCGAAGTTCCCCACCATAGGACACACTGCACCCCCCTCTCACTCACACTTCAGGTGAGGTGCATTTAAAGAATTGCAGTTCTTTGTACACGTCTCTATGAATAACAGTTCTGTGAATGCTCCTTTCTTTCGCAGACTATGCTGAAGCCCGTTTCCTCCCTAAACGAACACTGCTAATTTGAAAATTCAAAATGCACCCAGCTCAGGGGCCCACGCTAGTCACATGCTGCAGCGTGAACAGGAACTGACTGCAGCTGGGCCTTTGTGGCTTTTCTTGCTTTCAGTCTGTTTTGCTTCTCCTCCGTAGACAGTCGCTACTGAATGGTCTGGTTTTTTTTTTCTTTTCCTTTGTTTCTTTTGACAAAAGAAGGGACAAAATATCTCATACTTCTCTTTGCCTCTATCATGAAATTCAAACTTTAAGGAATAAAAATATAAAATGTATAGAGACCTTCCTTTGCAGAGTGAGGGGCAGTCCACTGGTCTCAGTATGTAGTTAGGTTCCAGGAGCCGTGGAAACAGTCCCTTCGTGTTCTCCAGTTTCTCTTCCACACTGATCAGGAGTTAAGAAGCCTCCCTTCCTCCCTCGATTTTCTTTTTGATTCCTTAAGAAAAAAAAAAACAAAAACGCCCTGAAAGTAGTTTAAGTGCTGTGTTGTTCTGTTGACACTACCTGATTATTCTTACCTGAAAAATACCATCAAGAGTCTCGTAGTTCTCTACAATAAAGTGTAACAAGTAGAGGGGATGGAAAACATCTGTTGTGTGAAAGATTGTGTAAGAATTATTTTCAGATGTGAAACCACCCCCCCTTCCTTTTTGCCTTCTTCAATTTGAAGCCCTTAAAGTATAATGCACGAATGCCAGCAAAACAAGATCCAAGTTCAACTACAATCCAGAGTAAAACTAGCAGGGCCAGGAACCCGTCCATTTTTACAGTAGTATTGAGATAATCTTATATCCTATATTATTGAAAATAAAATGGCTCACTCATCTAATCATGAAGCAGGTTTGGCTGCAGAAACTCTCAGGATGCTGCCCACGAAATGCTTTAAGTTCATGAACTTTGTATAAAGTTAGTTTTTCTTCAAATGTCAAGAAATGGGAATGTAACGCACAGATGTGAAAAAAATGTTTGAATTTATTTATGATCCAGTCAGAAGTTTATAAATACTGCTTTTTCCTCCCCATGGAATACAATTTCAAGTCAATATAAAGTGTTTTAAATGTCTGACATGAAAAATAATCGCCCTAGAGGATATTAGTGTTCGAAATGTGGTCAAAGGGGGACGGTTATCAGCCAACAGATAAGAATCCAGCAGGTCCATCAGAGCAACTCTGTGGTCTTCCTGTGTGTCACTCAGCTCAGCTAGACACAGGTTTTACTGAGTGGACAGAAAATGCCTCAGACTTGTCTCTAGGCTGCTGCACTTCTGGAGAAGGAAGTAGGTTAGTCAACTGTGTCGTCGATGAATGACACACAGCTAACAGACATTTTGTATGTTTCACCAAGTGACAGCATGCATGTGTGCGTGCATACTGTCACTTAATCCTTTGGGGAGCTGTGATCTGTCACATTGTCCTTTTGGCAAAGCTTTGTTATCTTTGGTCATCGAAGATTGTGCAAACAACTGCTCAAGATGAAAGAATACAAACTCACTTATAAGAATGAATTTACATCTCTCTAGCAGTCTGGAAGACAATGATGTTATTAGTGGTTCTCAGCTAGGATGATGTTACTGCTCCAGGGGACACCTTAAAACTTCAGAAGATATTTGGGATTATCACAATGGGAGGTGGTGTAATGGAGAGGGGACAGGATACTGTTCAGTGTGCTGCAGGATGCCTGGGGGCTTCTTACATCCATCATCTGGCCCCATCTTCTGTTTGGCTAAACTGAGAAAAACTGTCCTACATGGATTATAAGAACAAGGAAGTTAGTACCTAATATAGCCATGATTTATTCTTTCATATTTAGAAAGATAACTTTTCATGTTTTTAGTTTTGATATAAAGTAAAAGAATTATGTCTTTTGCAGAAAATTTAGATCCATAGGTTATAATTGTGTTTTTTATAATCACGTCAAAGAGATTTACTTACTATTTTGTTTATATGAAGACTGATTAATCTTTTCTACTCATTTATGAATCCCCAAAGAGAGGCCTTCCTCAAATGTGATAATAAGTTGAGTAAAAATTCATTAAATGAAAATCCTAAACTAGATGTTCTGGTGTGGACCTGTATTTCAAACTACTCATGAGGTTGAGGGTAGGAGAATTGCAAGGTCTAAGATAGCCTGGGTAATTCAGCAAGACTCTGTTTTAAAATAAAATGAAACAATAGGGTGGCTAGCTCATCAATATAATGCTTGCCTAACATGCACAAAGCTCTGTACTCAACCCCTGAACCCCACTGCCTGGGAACAACACAGTTTTATCTTATGCTTAAACCATAAGCAGTGTAGACACTGTTATATCACATTATGCTGAGTTAGTAATAACAAGACCTTTGCTCTCCTTTTTACAGTATGGAGTACATAATGTTACTACCTAGGTGGGAATCTGTCTCCTATTTGGATTTCAACTGTGAACAGTATTTTTGCACCCTTTTCCCTTACTGTGGCAGAAGGTAGGGGAAAAAAAAATCTTCAAAAGCATGGAGAAAGGATCTTTCCATGGATAATGCGATTCAATCAGTTTTAGAAATGAGGTGCTCCTTAGCTACAGCAAACAATCGTATCAGAGGAGACCTAATTTCAAAGAAATCAGCTCTCGATGTTTCAGTTGGCACTAGTTCCCATGCGTTCTACCGAATAGCGGGAGTGTGAAGCCATTACACGTCAGCTGAATAAATTAGAGTGGCTCTGACCATGTAGCACTGGAACTGCTGAACCCATCTCTCACAGCGTTTTCTAATTACCTTTCGACCCACACCCCTCACCCCCCGGCACGCATTCACCACATGGCTCCGCATCCCCTCCTCTGACTTGCAATGCTCCTGGCTCTTTGATGCCTTTCTTCCCTAGAATGTGTCTTCCCTGTTGGTGCCCCCCATTACAGAACCCACTGCCACTGGCCACTGTCTAATGTGCTGAGAGTCCTGAGTCTGGTTCTAAACAGTCAAAGAAACAGTCTTGACTAACTGTATACCTGCCTTTGACCCTAGGTCCTCATGAGGCATTCTAATACCTATAGACGGATGACAGTTCCACTTCACACAAGTAATTCCTACAAAGAAGTCAAGACCCACTCTTTTTTTTTTTTCCAGATGCAAGGAAGAGTTCAGACACAATTCTAATACTTCTTATCCCTTTTAAATATTTTTTTTTTGTCCTCACTGACAAAGAAAAATAACATACAACATCAACTCAGGTCCCTGACTTGTATGCCTAGCCTGGAATATTTACTAGCATACATATTATTTATCTGTATTTAAATTGCTGTTAGCAATGCAGAGGTAGATATAGATCTTTACATTTATGTAACAAACAGGGCAGTCAGGAGATGACAAAGAATAAATAGTCCCTTCCAAAATCAAGTGAAATTATCTTTGCTGGTAGCCAAAGCTAACTATGGTATTTCATGCAGTTTCTACTAACTTTGTCTTAGTCACATTTCAAATTCTTTGCTGTTCAGTTTCAGCCAGGGCATGCTGTTAATTGAGGCAGTGAAATGCTTTTTAAAAAGAGGGCTGGATAAAGAAGTATATATATATATATATATATATATATATATATATATATGTGTGTGTGTGTGTGTGTGTGTGTGTGTGTGTGTGTGTGTGTGTGTGTATATGTGTGTGTATATATATATATATATATGTTTGTTTTATATATTTATTCATAGCCAATAGCAATGTGGTCCCTAAGGAAGAATTTTAGCATGACTTGAACTTTTGAAGACTCTGGGTCAGTTGAGACTTGTACTTTTGGCTGCTAAATACTGAGATTTTCTTAACTACATTCAAATTTGTGCTCTGCAGCTCTGTCACACACTTAATACAGATCCAGCTGCCAACCTTCAGTGAGGTGCTAAGAGGATTCTCCAACTTCCAGGTTGCTATTTCAACTCCTAACCCTACTTAGGCCGACATATCTGCCTTGCCCTTCCCTCAGATTTCCTTGTCTAACTTCGTGGTCATTCATTTCTTAGTTCCTTGGGTTTAGAGTCATTCATTACTCCTATTGGAAGCAGTCTTTTTCTCTTCATGAAACCCATCACCAATCCTGTGAGTCCGAAGGTCTAGGACCTTTCATCACTTCCATCATCATCTCCAATCAGCATCCTTTGTGATAGTCTTCCAGCTAGTCCCCTTTATCCATCTTGGATCCTAGACTAACTTCAGTGCAGACAACCCAGGCCAGGCCAGATTGCTTTACAAACTCCAGTGGGACCCCATTTCACTCACAGTAATATTCTAATTATTCCCCAGGGTGGAGAAGGCCCTTGGAATGTGCTGTCCTTCCCCATGATTGACTAGTGCTGACCATATATCCTATTAAAGACATTTCACAGATGTGTTACCTATGAAGTTTTGTGAAGCTCTGTATTCAGAGGGTCCCCATGCATAGATTAAGGCTCTGGGATTCTTCTTTTAAAAAAATACATCATCTAACTTACTTTTTACTAATTCATGCAAAGCTCTGTAATCAGAGGGTCTCCATGCATAGATTAAGGCTTTAAGATTCTTTTTTAAGAAATGCATCATCTAATTTAATTTTTATTTAATTAATATATAATTATATCATTTTCACCCTCCCTCTCTTTCCTATTTGTCTTACCCAATGCCATCCCCCCTCAAATTTACAGCCTCCTCTTATTTAAGCATTGTTCATACATACATACATACACATGAATCAATAGATAACTGCAACCTGCTTTATCTGTTCAGTGTTGCCTACATGTATATGTTTCTAGGGTTGGCCACTTGGTATTGGATAACCCACCAGGGGACTCATCCCTGAGGAAGACTACTAATTCTACTTCTCTTAGCAGTTGTTTATTGCTTATAGCTCTCCATTCAGGGGTAGGTCCCCATGAAATTTTCCCTTATCTACATAGGGATGTGAGCTAATGTTGGAATTGTTCAGGTCTTGTTTAGGGAGCCATGCTGTTAAGATTTCATGGGTGTAGCTTCCTCTTATAGCTAGAAGTCACAATCTCATAGCAGACTTCCTGGTCCCCTGGTTCTTACACTGTTTCCCAATATTATACCTTATTCTTCAATGTTCCCTAAGCCTTATGTACAGGAATTGTGTCAGGATGTGTGGTTGGAGTGTGCAACTTAGTCAGCTATTCTCTGTATTTTGACTAGCTCTGTCTTATCTATAATGACCTCCTTCTGCTGCAAAAAAGTTTCTTTGATGAGGGGTGAAAGCTGCACTTATCTGTTGGTATGGGAATAATTATTTAGATGCAATTAGAAATTATACTGGTTTAGGACAGTGGTAGTAGCAGGTCTTCCTCTCAGGTCTATGACTTCTCCAGTCATGTGTAGCTGACTAGTGTTACAGTACCAGGCACGATTTCTGTCCTTTTGTGTGGACCTTAACTCCAATTGGACAGCTGGCAGTAACACCTCAAGATTCAAGTGCTACCATTTCCTATTGTGAACATGTAGTCAGTCCTGTCTTTGGTGTAGCTCATAGACTTCCAGTTGAGTAGAACTCCCAAATGTCCCTCTCCCTTGGCATCTTGCAAAGCATCCCCTGATACTGTGAGAACTAATCATCAGGCATCAAGCTTCTACAGGGGTGCCCACCTGTAGAATTCCTCCAAGTCTGTGCCTGGAGTTCATCCTTCCTTTAGCAGTAAGGCCTTACCTTCACATTCTGGGAGGCAACCGAGGTCGACATTTTTTGTATTATATTTAATTTCAGGTAAATATAAAACAATTATTTCTGATGTCATTTTTTAATTCCTAATAATTTTAAGTTGAGCCTAAAAATTGTGGCTGTGCATTATGTAGCCAATCTTCCCTTGGACTTCCCTTTATCCTCAAGCTGGCCTCTTGACACCCTTTAATACTTCAGGCATCCTCGCTGCTCTAAACTTTTGCATTCATGGTGCTTTCTACCTGGCCTTTGATCTCTTGGAGAAAGCTCTCTCTTACATGGCTCATACCCTCGTCATCTTCAAGTCTCTGCCCTGTCAACTTTTCAGGGAGATTTAACCTGAACATACTATTCATATTGCAAATGATTGACCTATTCTCTTTTCTTGGATGTATTTTTGTTCATTGAGCTTAAGGCTTTGCTATATACTGAATTTTTTCTTGTTGACTGCCTTGTGTTCTACAGGTTTTCCCTGAATGTAATAAGCTTTGTAAAACCAACCAGCTTTTTGTTTGTCCACTGTTGCAGTACTTAGTATGTGCTTGATATGTGTTTGTAGAATAAGTAGGAATTGAAACTTGATATCACAATCTGAGATACAGCTTTGATATTCATCTGCTGATAATGCTGATGAATATATATGTAAAGTTTCACTGTAGAATGTGACTCATTTCATTTACAGAAAATCATTTTGTTGAGCTCAAATATTATGTGTTTTAATCTATCACTTGGTTGTCTCTAAAATGTGATCAGGTTACATTTTCTATAAAAATAGTTGACATCAGGATGATGTTGAAATTTGAACTGCCTTGTGGGGAGGAGAAGCATTGCCTTTTCAATATAAATAATCAATTGAATCAGGATTCCTTATTAAAACTAAAAAAGAAAAAGTCTACTCCCTCACACTTCCTCCTTATAAACAAATCAGCTTTTAGCATGAAAAGAGCTTTCTGGTTAGTAAAATGGAAACCTGCTGGGGCCAGGGACCCAAGTGAACTAGAGATGGAAGTAAAGAAGTAGGTCTTAATTTTACTTTCATTTCAGTTATGTGAGACTCCAAGCACATGAGACTGTGACAAATTGTTACACCTCTCCTGGTTCCAAGGATGAATTTTTTTTTGTGCTGGGTCCAGGGCCACTTCCTCTCCTATAAAGGCTAGTTTTTCAGCAGTTCTTCTCTAGCTGCTGGCCCGACGCTCCCCGATGCTCCCTCGTCTCCCACCATCCTAGCACAGTCTCTCCCATCAGCATGTTTCTATACTTTGTCTACTCTTCTTTTTCTAAAACCCCAGAGCTCTGGATCTTATCATCTTCCTTTAGCCATTGCCTGCTTTCTCCTTTTTATTGCTCATCCAAAGCAAACAAAACAACAAAACCCAACTACCCTTGCTATCTCCAGCAGCAAATGAAAGAGTCATTTAATCCCCAATGAGTCCTTTGGTTTGAAAGATTCTATAGAATCTGCTCTTGTGCTGGGTAGATATGATAAAGGTTGAGAACACCTGCTGTTCTCCGAACCCATGTCAGGTCAGGGGAATCAACCATATGTAACTCCAGCTCAAGGAAAGCCAAATGTCCCAGCTCTCATGTGGAAATCCTCACATGCTGGCACGTACACCTATGCTTAATGAAATGTAGTAGGAATAAGTCTATGGAAATGGTAAATTGCTCTTATCTTTAACATTAAAACCAAGTCCCATGTTTGAATCTCTCTTACCTGACTTGTGAATAGAGTAAGATAGAGCTGGTCACTATTTCCTCCTTTAAACATTTGTTTCACTTAGGGTCCAGGCAAGCCTGGTTTTTCCCGTACTACACTGACAATCCCTTTTATTTTCTGTTGTGTGTTACCCTTTGTCACTTGACAGGTTTGGAGTGTCCCAAGGCTTGCTCCTCATGTTTCTCCTGTTTAAGTTCTGACATATCTGTAAATGCTGACTCAAAATTTAAGAATCTCCATTTGACTGTTTAATTCAGTGATTTTTTTTCAACCTGTGGGTCATGACCCCTTTGCAAACCTCTAACTTCAAAAATGTTTACATTACAATTCATAACGCTAGCCAAATTACAGTTACTAAGTAGCAAAGAAAAGCTGTATTAACATGTTGTATTAGGAAGGTTGAGAACCACTGGTTTAATTGGTTTCTCAAAGCTAGGCTCTCTATATTTCCCATTGTGCTTAGCTGCATCTTATCAAATTCTATTTACTCTCCATGGAACTACCGGAACTCCATTTTCCAAGTACTTAGGCCATAATCTATATTGCCAACCTTGATTCCTTTCATCTACAGTCTAAGGTATATTTCTTGTGAACTTTCTCTTCAAAATATATCAAGAATATATTTTGCTTCTCACCATTTTTTCTGCTACTAATGTGGCTTAAGACATTACTGTGTTCTTTTTTTCCCAATGATATTGATGCCATCCTAGTCTTTCTTTTTCCATTTCACATTCTGTCTATATTCTTCAGTCTAGTCTCCATATAACAGGTAGTGAGAACTTAGAATAAAGGGGAGCTGATCATTCCTTCCATGCTCAAAATCTTCTAGTGATCTTCTCTTTTAACCAAGCAAAGCCTAAACCACCAGCTCCGTTTTTGTTTTCTGGATCTGATCAAGGAACTCAGAGTCTCATGCATTTCACGTAGGGATTATACCATTAAGTAAAGACAAAATGTAAACATTCTGACGAAAATTAAAATTTTTCTGGTTTAAATTTTCCTTTTTTGTTCTTAATTTTATTACAAACATTTCTTGACCATGTCAGGTGTCTTTTCTGTACTATAACAGAATGTCCTTGGCTGTGTAGTTTATTTAAAAAGAATGTCATTTAGCCAATGGTACTGGAGGTTCAAGGAAATGCCACCAGCATCCTTTTGACTTCTAGTGGGGGGGTATTCTTGCTGTATTATGATCTGGTGGAGGGTACCAAATGGTAGGTAGCACAAACAAGTCAGAGTGAACATGCTTGGGCAACAAAGCCTCTCCTGTGTAATGCTAACTTCTCCATCCATCTGCTCAGAGGGCCCAGCTATGTTGGAGAAGAGTGATGTTCTTAACACTCTCACTAAGCAAGTGGTATATAAGTCAAGGTAAAATACCCCATGTTACTTTACTTCATAGTCTATGGTATATGGTACATAATTTTAACCCATATCACTCTCATTATACTTTCCAATTCATGGAAATGATAATCAAGTGGGGGTGGGAGGACTATGGATGTAGTTTAATAGTAGAGTGCTCACCTATCATGTGTGAGGACCCATATTTAACCCCTAGTTATGAAAAGCAATAATAACAAGAACAACAAAATAAAACAAAAAAGACTTAGGGGAATACATGGATGATTGATGCATTCCTGGAGTCCTATATAGTACATCTGAGTTAGTATGTGACTGTCTAATATTTATCTTTGTACATGTACCTAGCTTCTAGACTTATTTGAAAATGCTTAAGAGAAAGGGAGCTCCCTGAGAAATCCCCAACATTTTGTCATGGAAGCTGAATCTCTGGTGTCCTCATAACATTCTTGATTCAAGGGCAGAAGTCCATGGTGTAGAGCTCCTGTGAAAGTGACTAATGGTGAAAACTTTTTGGTTCCTGGAATATGTTAAGAGGCTCAGCTTGATATTAACGGGTATCTTCCTTTAAGACACCTACACTTTATTTAAAGTAGGAAAGTTTGGATTCTTTGTGGTATCATTCACTGAGTTTCCCCCAAATTAACCTTTTTAGACCCAGTAATTGAAAGGCAGAACAGGTAGGCTAAGCCACCTTCTGAAAACTCCAGAGGGAAGGTATACACAGCCCGGCTGCTTTCTCTTCACTACAGAAACTCAATGGTATGGTCATGTGAAGGTGAATCAGATACTATGCACTTGATCTTTTCTGTCATGAATTTGTGATCTCAGACTCATTAGTATTCTGTGCTAAGTACTAATTATATCCTTTTTTCTTGTGTGGTTTCTTCATGTGGTTTGGAGTCTTTGTCTGTTTGTATCCCAAAAACACTAGCACATCTGAAGTGATCCATAAGTTTTAGAAATTTATCTTTTACATATCCAGATGCAAGAAGGCATACAATTGAGGAGTTAATACACTTGGCTGACCAGTAAGGGCTGCTATTCATTTCCAATACAGTATCTAATTGTTTTATCCTCTAGAGAGTGGGCACTCTGTGTTCTCACCATGGCAGGTGATAAAAGGTGAATAGGCAAATTAGAACCAAGAGCTCAGGTTGAGAAATGTTGAATTTGTAAGGCTTGTTATATATCTAAGGGCACAGACTAAATAAAGATTTGGATATAGTAGTCTGGATTTTAAAAGAGAATGAGAGATAGAGGCATCAACTCAGAAGAAATCCACAAATACACACGGCTAGGTGAGAGCTCCCACAAGGCAGATGTAGACAGAGAAGAACTTCAGTATTGGGAGATTGAAAAGAGGGCAGGAACCATCAAAGAGTAAAGGGTGGGTCCATGAGGGGAAGTCTAGAGAGTGAGATCCCTGGGAATCAAATGAAGTAAGCAGATATTTCCCTGAGGGCCTTATGTTAAGTGAATTGAGGGAATGATAACTAACCTAGAGAATTTGAAGAATGAAAATCCTCAGAAGATCATGTACCCAAATTGTTATTATGTTCACTTGCTAGTGTCTTATTTATTTATTTAATTCACTTATTTATTTGCCAGTATTGTTTTGACAGAGGGCTTATGCTCTGGGGCCTTGATATTGCTGAAAGACCAATGTCTATGTTTGGGATACGTTTTCATGTAATGGTACTAAAACTATCTTGGGCAAATTTGTGACATAAATAATAACATCTAGGGAAAGTTCACTTCCTTCCTCTTCTTTCTTGGCGTTTCAACCAACCTCATGTCTCTGCAGTCACTGGTTAGTCAGTGGGAAAAAATTAAACATCACAGTTCTTAAATATGGATATGCAAACTTCTGTAGAAAGGGTGAAGGTCAATGAGGTTGTGTTAGGGGAAACTACACAACTTACCAGCACCTTAGAGCCAGCTGACTGGAAAGCTGAGAAGGGATTTGGAAAATGCTATACTAGGTAGTGGTAGAAATTTTAACAGAGGTTCTTGAGTTTATGCTCCATGCCATGCTTCTATCAGTCATTTGGAGAAGCAAAGGCAAAACAAAATTACCCGTTGTTGGTGGCTGGAAATTTTAAGACTTGAGAATTCTTTTCCAGCACAGTATAATATAAGAATAGCTAATGCTGAATGCCAAGTCCTACGGAAGCTCACAGGAGAATGCCTTGGTCATTCTGACTTCATTCACTGATGGGACATTTTGAGCACTTAATCTGTATCCACCACTGTAAGAGCCAGTTCTCACTTTGAAACTTTCTTATTAGTTCTTTCAACAAGCCTCAAGTTAACAGATACCACACTAAGTATGAAAACCAATGAAAAATGTGCGTGTTTAAGTAATTTTATCAAAATCACATAGGAAGTGGACCCCAGCTTTTCTGAATTCATGGTCCATGATCTGCCCACTCTCAATGCTGATAATCGAGGTGATAGTTACTTGATCAGCCAATGAATCTGTAATCTGATGAGCATTGCCATGAGTCAACGACAGGAACAAATAATTATTTGTTGATAAGGCCAAAAGTTGCTGCAGAAATACCTTGTGTCCTGGTCTTTAACAGATAAGGTTGAGACTTAATGAGTTTGTGTGACTCAGATAGACTGTTCTAGATTGAAGACCCAGGGGCTGTTGTCATGCTTGCTTGGTATTTCTGTACCCTCTCCTTTGTATCACTTCCTTCTGTCTTTCTTAGGCCATCTGTAGTTGAGAATGGTGGACAGGACTCTGTGGAACTAGCAATGTAAGGTTACGTCCTCTATAGCATTACATGGACTCTGCATCATGGGGACTCTGTGTTCTGCGTCTTAAAGGCTCTTTCCCGAGTCTTTTGGAGTTCACAGAGTCTGACCTCACTTCCACTTTCAAGTACGTATCATAGGCAAGCACGTGGTGATTGTAGTTCTGCTCTGGTATTTCCTTTGTCTTTCAGCCTCTGTGCTTCCCAGTTATTTACATCAATTTTCACACGAGTCCTAACAATCTCCCATTGGAGTTGTATTTTCAGGCTTAAGTCTTACTTCTTAGACTGTGTTGTGCGTTCCTCATGAGGGAATGTAAAATTAGTTGATACAGTATGTAGCACCTAGCCTGATATTCAATGCTGCATCTTTCACATCTAATGACCACAGGGTAGGTCCAAGGATTATCATTTATTTTCATAAAACCGTTTATCTCTGGGTCTTGTGACTATACTTTGAAAATCAGTTAAGTCATTAGCAAGAGTTTAAAAGCACTTGCTGAGCAATTATTGATGCCCAAGAGACTAAGAACAAAGAAAATTAGAGAATGTGATTTAATTTTGTTTTCTGTAATTACTACTGGGTCTTTTGGTTGTTAGTCTTGTTGACTCTTATGTCTTATGTGTTAAAGTTCAAAATGTTCCTAGGTGTGAAGTTCCACATTCACAAGTTAACCCACCACTATACCCTATTCCTTCTGCTTGATTCATCCTTTCCTAGTCTTCAATTTTCACCTCAAATCACACTTCCTCTGCTTAACTTCTCTGTTACATAGACCCTCCTTCCACTTAGCCCTTGTTTTAACACCCACCACAGTTCTAAAAATGGTAAGTACATGTACACACAAGCACCATTTATTTAATTTTTTATCTCTCCGCTATTCATATGTAGTCAGTCCATTTGTATGTAGGTAGAGACTGATAATGTCCCTAGCATTTGATGTGTTTCAGTAATCATTTAAATAAATAAAACAAAATGAATGGTAAACTGGGAAGTCCATGTGTTCACATGACTAGAATTTGTTAACATGGACTGAGAGAAAATAACACAGTAGCTTTGAAATGTATGCTGTTTTACGGTCCTTGTCTATCTTCAGGTGTCATAAATAGTATGTGTCGGGGTCCACATCTCATCTCATCTCAGACTTTGCATAGTTGGTTGTAGTAGCTATAAATACAAGATTAGCAAATCTGCCATACCAGCAATCTCTGTGTTTCCGCAGAATTAAGGAAAGGGCTTCCTATTTACTGTCTCAGATATTGAACATGCTTGAACTAAGCCTTGGGGAAAACCATTGTACGATTACCTCTCTTAAGCGTATGCTGTGGATTGAGGGTATCGCTGCCAGTCCTTTGAGTAGTGGTTGAAGCACTATCTTTTAGGGGAATACTGCCCCTCTTCTCCTGTATCCTCAGGATCCCTCAGGTAGGGCTTAACCTTTGGATCAAAAGCACAACAATAAGAACAAGATAACTAACATTTCTGATAGCACACAGAACTGAGTGACCAAGTCCTCTGTTTCTATGTTGTGCATAGACGTGACGTCATAGAGAAGTAGCCCAGCTCGGTGCCTGGGTGGCTCACCTCTTACCCTGAGTGTGAGAACTTCACATCGACTGTCCCCTGAGCTTGGTGTTAGGTCTACACTTCACAGTGGTGGTGTAATGACAAAACCACCATTTCATTCCCATAGCTGTCAGTATACTATTCAAACAGAACTGCTGAATGTTTATTACAATAATCTATGCATATTATATATACATATAACTTGTTTTGAAATAAAATAGGTTTATAGATCTCATTTGAAAATCTCTTAGAACTCACTATGTTTCTGATTAAAATAACGTTTTTGGATTTTATGGCCCCAAGAAGAATGTTTTATTAAAACACTTAAGTTCTGAGACAAAACATGTACTTGTCTTTCTGTTTGGTCTGACTTGGTAAATTTTATTGTTTTCAGAAAAATGCTGTTTGGACTTGGATGTTAAGAATCGAGGAAGTATCTTACAGGATCTTTTGATTAATTAATTTGTATTTTTTTCAAAAAGGTTATAAATTGGGGTCAAGAAGATAGCTCAGTTGGTAAAGTAACTGCCATACAAACAAGAAGTCTGGAGTTCTGGATGCCCAGCAGTCTGTAGAAGTCAGGCCCAGCGATGCGCATGTGTGGCTCCATGCTCAGGGATGGGGGGGTGGTTGAAGAAACAAGTCAGATCTCGTGAGATCATTGGCTGGGCAGCCTAGCTGCATTGGTGAGTTTCTAGGCTCAGTCAGAGATCTTGCCTGGAAAAATAAAGATGTGATCCAGGAAAATACTAGATGTTATCATCTGGCATTTACACATGTGTTCACAGGTTTATGGACACCCACAGGCACATGGGCATACTCTTATATGTTGTAAATTGATATTACTAGGCATAGAAATGTGTTATTTGTGGGTTTTATTTTTCTTTGGATGGCTTAGTGTTAAAAAAAATTATGTTGCAGCTGGGTGGTGGTGGCGCACGCCTTTAATCCTAGTGCTTGGGAGGCAGAGGCAGGTCGATCTTTGTGAGTTCGAGGCCAGCCTGGTCTACAGAGTGAGATCCAGGAAAGGCGCAAAGCTACACAGAAAAACCTGTCTCGAAAAACCAAAAAAGAAAAAAAATTATGTTGGTTTAGTGTTAAAAACTAATAAATGCTCTGTGGATTATGAGATAGATAAGACCATGTGACTCAGTATTGGATCCCCCAAAGATGATTCTGGTGAATCTTTACCCATTCAGTTGATAGGAGTAAGATATGAAGAAATAAACTGAGAGAGTTTAGTTCAGGGCTAGGTGGGAATAAGCAGGACAGCATTATGTTGGACATTACCTTCGTGACCCTGTGGACATTGATCAAGCAAAGATGAACCCTCCCTCTGTCATGTCCTGAATATGTGTCAGCCCTCTGAGTGCTTTAAGATCAACCCAGACTAAATTGTTAAAGGCCAAATTTGATGGGCTCTAATCATACTCAGGTTAAGAGGTGAACCTGCTAGCAGCTGTCTGAGCTGTTTATCTTAATATCATCACAGTATCTACACAGTAAGTCCAAATGAGGTAGCAAGTCACTCAATTTTCCAATTGCATAGTTTTGAAAACCTAGCAAGATGGATTTTGACAGTCTATGGACCCAAAGGGGTAACACTCAAGAAACAAAATTGATAGTACACGTCCTGACTGACATTGATCCATCGTAGTTGATTGTGTTATTGTGATAGTGCATGGAAGTTGTGTAGTGCACAAAGACCATGCTGCCAACTCTGTAGCCCACCAGCGGAGAGCCACTCTCAAACAGCGAGTGTGCTGAAGTCCTACACAAGAATGCCACTGTGGTTCTGTGAGACGGCATGGTGGGGAAGGTCCCTGCTGAAAAGCCAGAGGTCCTGAATTTGATCCTTCGGACGCAAGTCCTCTGATCTCCACATGTATACATCACTTCTCTCTCTCTCTCTCTCTCTCTCTCTCTCTCTCTCTCTCTCTCTCTCTCTCTCTCTCCCTCCCTCCCTCCCTCCCTCCCTCCCTCCCTCCCTCCCTCTCTCTCTCTCTCTCTCTCTCTCTCTCTCACACACACACACACACACACACTCACACATAGACACACACACACACCACAGAAACACACACACATTAAATACATAAATAAATACATTATAATTAAATATCATTGGAGACAACACTGTTTATAGGGATGTCCTTTCCCACATATGGTTTCAAGAAATCAAAAAGGGAAACTGCAGGATAACATGGATTCTCAAAAGGGGGAAGGAAATTTCTCACGAGAAAATAAGAAAGTTCCGAAAGAATTAACATATTACAGTCGGTGGTCCTAATAAATTTATTTTAGTGTAAAGTGAAATATAATTTATACAAAGAGTGTGTTCAAATCAAAATAAGTATTGATCAATGTATGTATTGGAAGGAATGCTGGTTTGGGTCTAATGGAGCCCCTTTATCTTTCCCAAGGCTCCTGTCGTAATTCCGACTCCTGGTCCGTCCCCTGCATGGGACCTTCAGGCTTGTGTCACAGTGTGCTGGTGACACCTACTCAGTGACCCACTGCGATCTTTTGGGGGAGGTGTAAGCCCCTTGGTTTTGTGTCAGTGTTGTGTTTTGATTCAACACCAACTGCCACCGGAAGCCCTCTCTCCTCCCCAGGTCACCTTTCTACAGTCAAGTGAGTCCCGTCTGCTTCCTGAAACCCCTAAAGCATCCACTGCACTGTTCCTCTGCTCCTCTGTCTTTCCTCATCATGGAACTCTCACCTTCGTTCATTTTCCAATCTCAATTGAGAGCGGTTTCTCTCTGCATTGCTCAAACTCTTTGGTACTGCTCCCCCACTGCACACAGATCTCTGGTTATCAGCCCTGGTCACCGGGCTAACTTCTAACTTTTTACCAGATTTTCTTTTTCTTTTCTTCTTCTCCTTCTTCTTTTCTTCTTCTTCTTCTTCTTCTTCTTCTTCTTCTTCTTCTTCTTCTTCTTCTTCTTCTTCTTCTTCTTCTTCTTCTTCTTCTTCTTCTTCTTCTTCTTCTTCTTCTTCTCCTTCTCCTTCTCCTTCTCCTTCTCCTTCTCCTTCTCCTTCTCCTTCTCCTCCTCCTCCTCCTCCTCCTCCTCCTCCTCCTCCTCCTCCTCCTCCTCCTCCTTTCTCCTTTCTCCTTTCTCCTCCTTCTCCTTCTCCTTCTCCTTCTCCTTCTCCTCCTCCTCCTCCTCCTCCTCCTCCTCCTCCTCCTCCTCCTCCTCCTTCTTCTTCTTTTATAAGCCTGAAGGTTACTTTGTTAATTGGTTGAAAATTCTCTGAGGATCTGAAGCACATCTTCTCTATCTTTTCATCTAAATATCTAAAACTGCATTATGCAGACAGTAGGTATTTGGCATGTCATTCTGTCTAGAATAATTTTGGGAGTTTAACTTAAACAAAAGCTGCTGAATCACTTTTTTCTCAATCCCATGATTTTGATCTCACATGCTGAGAGATTCCATTCATGTAAGCCAACATCTTTTGACTTTGTTTCTTTTAAATTTCAGCACACAGAATCCCTGACGCAGCCAACAGAAATGCCCTCCTTAATGTGGTTGACCCAAGCTCCTTTGCTGTGTTTTGTACAAGTTTTATATATCGCCTCAAGAAAAGTCAACTACTGCTGAAATGAGCAACATGAAGCTTTGCTGGTTAGTCAGCCTTGTTATTCCGGAAGCAAAGACTTCCACAGAGCCTCATTTACATCCGCAAGCTGCAAAAGGAAGTTTTAGGCGAAGTGTCTCTGCCTCTGTTCAATATGCGGGTCCCACATAACCACATGGCGCTTACAAAAACCACGTACATCCGTTCTCATACATTATGTCTAGAATCTTCATATTCATCATTACTGGCAGTTGCATTTTTTCAAAAGCTTCTGAGTCCTTTTGTGGCGATGTGAGATGTGGTGGTTTGGGAGAAAAGTCAATGCCACTTTAAAGGTAAATACTTCCAATGTAATGTTTACACACCACCAAAAAGAGTTATTTCATGACATGCCTTTGTCCTACTCCACACTTCGAGTTCTTCAAAGGTAGTGACAGAGACTGGGAGGTTGCAGACACTCAGGAAATGTTCACAGACAGTGTTTAAGGAAAGGAAAAGGAAATTGACAAGTATACCTGGAGAGTAGAAAAGTTACCAGCTGTTGTAAAACCAATAAATCAATTGACAAATATTTGCAAAGCACCTGCTCATACTCCAACTTCAGTAACTGAGAAGGACTACATGCTGGCACAGCTCCATTCAGGTTTACTTTTTAACCCAACTTAAAATGCAAGCAAGTAAGATAAAGTAAGAGAAAAAAGAATTGCATATTTTACTCTGTTTCCTTTACTGAGTGTAGGTCTTATAAAGATGCTATTACATTATGGAGGATATATTTTCCTAAGACTGTCTATTGCCAGAGATAGAACCAACTGGTACTGTGGTTAGCTTCTTTGGTGCTTGAAAACTATGCATCTTTCACACCACTCTGCAGATGTCCATCTCTTCTGGCAACATAGCTGGCAAGAAGGGATCAACGTTTCTTTAATTTTTTTTTTTTTAATAGAGTCCCATGTAGCTCAGGCTGGGCTCAAAATCCTGATGTAGTTGAGGGTAACCTTGAACTCTTGACCTTCTTGCCTCCACCACCAAAAATGCTAGGAATATAGCATCCATCCCTATACCAGGCTCGGATCAGCAAAGTCTTAGGATCATAACTACAGCCTTTAAATAGGGCACATGGGCTCCTTTCCAGTCTATCATTATGTACACACACCTGGACCCATATATCATCACCTTGACAGAATGCATGTGTATTGCATTCTGTCAAGGATAAGTGGAGAATGGGAAAGTTTGTGGAGAGTGGGTGATATATTTATTTTATTCTAGGGCACACTACTTAGACAGGTACTATAGAAACCACAAGGAACTTAGGATGGTTTTTGTAAAATGCTTGCCTCTCCCTTGTTGTGTTTCTGGCTTTAAGTACATTGTGTTTGATTATCTTCATTTGTTAAATGACATCACTAGGTAGTCACCAAAGCTGCTTTTAGCTTCACTGGTTAGTTAACCTGTGACCTCAGGGGAAAGAAGGTGATGGCACCTGGGGAAAAAGGGGACTTGGAGGAAGCAAAGAGACACTGAGTTAGTCTCTTCTTGCTGGTTATGTTTATTTCTTATGTTTTTCTTTCACCCATTATCCTCACATCAGGAGGTAGTTTTCTTTTCCTGAGTTACAAGTGAAAAGCAAGGCTTTGTAATTCAAATGTACCTTATAGAGGCAGAATATGTGCTGTGCTTTCCCAGTCCTTGGCATGGGCTGCTTGAACTGCCCTATTGGTTGGGTACCTTTGCTTTCATAGGAAACTTGATTAGTGACAGAGTAGCTCCATCTCCAGTCTGAACCATAGGACTTGACTTGGAATGCTGTGGGACTTTAACAGATATGACAGATATAAAGTGCTTGATTTGAAACTAAGTGTATAATATGCACTTAATAAATAGAAACATTTCTTTTTTTCTGTTTTAAAATCATTATGTTTGTAAGGGATGGAGACATGGCTTAGGAATTAAGAACACTGGCTTTTCTTCCTAGCACGCACATGAGGGTGCATACCAGCTATAAATTTAGTTTCAGAGCATACCATACCCTCTTCTGGCTTCCCTGGATACCAGACACACATGTGGTGCACAGACATACATGCAGACAATACACTCATGCACATAAAGTAAATAAACAAATTAACTAAAATAATTGTATTTATATATTTAACTGGATACATTTATAACCATAGAATTTAGTGATTGAAATAGTTAGTGCCAAGAAGATATAAATTCTTTCCATCACAGATGCAAATATGTATATATATATATGTATATATATATGTATATGTATATACCTCTAATTATAGACATAAGTTTTAAGGCTTATAGAACCATTTATGTATATTCCCACACACCATGTCTGGCCATCTTCTTAATCATTATTTAAATAATTCAAGTAATAGAGGAGATATTTCACAATCACTGATGAGAATCAGCCAGCACATTATGTGAATCAGGAGGAGTCATCGTAGCAAAGAGACACTGACATAAATCTCGGCCGTGGTTACTAAGTGTATTTAGAGGAAGGCTAATACATCTCTTTGGTTTCCAAAGTCCTAACACAGAGTGGAATAATAACCTTTTTTGTTCTTAGAAACCAGGAATGACTTGGGACATTCTGGAGAAGGAGAAAAATTCCTCTGTAAACTGACTGAGACCAAACTGGTGCCTGATACCATCAAATCATCCAGCACAGGACAAACCTTACCACTTCAAATGATTCTTGAATGTAGTTATAAGATTTAAAACGTATGGGCCCATATGTAAGTGTAGTTACCACCTCTCATCAAAATCTTCTCTTTATGGCAAACAGAAACTCATTCAGAAAACCACAGCTGGATACAATGCAGAGATCGCAGAGACCCTAGCCCAGTGGATACATCTACATCACAGCTCCTGTATCTGCTCAGGGGACATCCTTGAAGAAGCAGTGGGAAGAGTGTAAAAGCCAGAGCACCAGGAACTCTGCTGTAAGACTGTCTTTTCTAGAAATGCCTGTTTAAACGAGACCATGACAATGACAATATCAATAGATATGATAATATGGAAGGGGGAAATTCCCTAGACAAAAAATATAGGCTACTGCTGAGGGAGAATTAGCCTTTCCCAGGGATAAGACCCCCTAACAGGCTACCTAACACAAAGTGGTCAGTTCTGAAACCACATACATGTAGAAAACAAAAATGGACTCAAGTACACACATGCACACACACATATACATACACACACATATATATATATATATATACATGCACACACATGTGTATATATATGTACACACATATGTGTGTGTATGTAACAATAGTCAATGAAAAAGAGGCTATCAGGGAAGTATGGGAGGGGTTAGAGGGAGGAAAGATAAAGTGAAAACTTATGTAATTATACTTCAATTAAAATTATGAAAATGATTATTGAGATCATAAATTATGTATTTTGCTTTGTGTTGGTAATGATGTAGACCCAAGGTGAATTAATTATTTTAGTTAAGTATAAAGAAAACTGATCTTGCTATTTAGTGATGGTGAGTGAACTTGAGTTGGTGGTTGCTGTCCAAACTGGACAAGCAGGACACAAAGAAAAGTGACTGCTGAACTTTGCCAACACAGGGTAGGACAGTCCTTCAAAATTCCCTGCTTCACAGAACAGTCTTTCAGATGTTCTAGGCTTGTAGGCTAAAGATGGATGCCCCAACATTACAGAGGAACTTTGGTTGACTGTCCAGGCAGCCAGTTGTCCCTGCCACTAGATAGCATTATACCCTTCTGAGGTCTTTGAGGGCATTAAAGACTGAATAATTAAACTTATAGTTTTCTTTAGTTAAAACAAAAAGTAAATGAGGTATAAAATTTAGACTCCCAAAGATAAGATAGATAATAGAGTATTTTCTTTAATTTTGCCAAATACAAATGGACTGGATATGTAATTGTATTTCTTACTTGATAATTGTTTCTTTTGTTATATATAGTTGTACTATGTTAAAGTTAAGACCTTCTTTTTTTCTCCATTTTTTTATTAAAAATTTTTCTACTCACCCTACATACTACTCACAGATCTCAATTTCTCCCTCCTCCCACCCTCCAGCCCTCCCTCCCAAGCCACCCCCCATCCCCACATCTTCCAAATCAAAGTCTCCCATGGAGAGTCAGCAGAGCTTGGCACACCAAGCTGAGGCAGGTCCAAACCCCTCCCTGCTGCACCAAGACTGTGCAAGGTGCCACACCTCAGGCACTGGGCTCCCAAAAGCCTGCCCATGTATCAGGGATGGATCCCGATCCTCTGGCCTGTCTAAACAACTGCCTCCCATATACAGAGGGCCTAGTCCAGTCCCATGGGGCTCCACAGCCACTAGTCCACAGTTCATAGGTCTCCCCCGGTGTGGCGAAAGACCTTCTTTTTTGATTAGATAAAAAGTGGGAAATGTTGTGGAATAATCTTTTTGTACACTGTGAAGATGTGTCTTTGCCAAGGCACTTCCTGATTGGTTTAATAAAAGAGCTGACTAGCTGGTAGCTAGGCAGAGGGTATAGGCAGGACAGCCAGACAGAAGATGCTAGGAGGAAGAAGGGTAGAGTCTCAGGAGTCATGAAAGTTGCAGAGAGAAGCAAGATAAACATGCTGTGTTGAAAGAAGGTACAGCTACATGGCAGAGGCTAGATAAGAAATATGGGTTAATTTAAAATGTAAGAGTTAGCTAGTAACCAGCCTGAGCTATTGGCCAAGCATTTATAATTAATAATATGTCTCTGAATGATTATTTGGGAGCAGCTGCTGAGACGCAGTGAAACTCTGTCTACAGATGATGGGTTCTGGGATGAAATGAGAGGATAGATTGGATACAGAAGAAAATCACTTATATTGGAATCTGAGCTTTAAACCTACCTATGGTGTGAGACATTATGGTCTGATTAATAGTGACCTGCAGTGTACTTGACCTTATAAATAGCCTTTACAGAGCAAATTTAAATACAGGACAGTTTTTGTTTAAATTTTTTGTTTCTTTTTCTTTTTTTTTTTAAATTTCTCTTTTGGTTCATATAATAGCAACTAGTCTTAGGATTTTGAAAGATAAACATCAAGAAAATTGATTTTTTAAAATAACTTTAAATAGTTAAAAGTTAGTCTTTGGCCGGGCGTTGGTGGTGCACACCTTTAATCCCAGCACTCGGGAGGCAGAGACAGGCAGATCTCTGTGAGTTCGAGGCCAGCCTGGGCTACCAAGTGAGTTCCAGGAAAGGTGCAAAGCTACACAGAGAAACCCTGTCTCAAAAAAAAAAAAAAGTTAGTCTTTGTTAATTCATATGTATGTATACATTAGTGCCTAGGAAGAAAAGAATATGGCTTTATTTTTCAATTTTATTCAATATGAAATAAAAGTTAAGCTAGCTACTACTTGTTTCCATTTTTCTGTTTCTGCCTTTCTCTCTGCCTTTGCTTTCCTTGCCTCCCACTGTCGCATCCCTTCTTTACTTCCTTTCTTTCCCCGTTCCCTCTCATTTCATTGACATCCCATAAGCAGTAGAGACCTACTACTGACAATGGCATGAATCTCCTATTTCAGAAGTCAGGAAAGTCCAGCCATGGGAAGTGGGGTTGCCTTTTACCTGAGGGTGGTTCCGTGGAGGAACAACTGGAAATCCAGGATGACATCCCGAGCTAAGGACTTCCCCAAAGCAGCACCTCCTTAGTGCATCACACCACAGATATAGGTAGAAAGCTAATTTTCACGTTAGTTCTAGGGCTGAGGAAGCAAGTCCAGGACTAATATTTACAGTAATATAGATAAATTAGAGTTAGAAGAATGGACTACAAATCTCTTGAGTACTTCCTTGGTGTTAAACACCATGCTATTATCATAGTGACTTAATTTCAGTTAAAGGAATGGGGTGAACTGAGGTTCATGGAGACTATGAAAAATAATGGAGGGTACATTGCAGATTGTAGTTCTGGGAAACTCCTCGGGCCTGTCTTTCTTCCCTTTTCCCTCAGCAGTAGGATAAAAAGAGCAGAAAAGCAAGTTATTATAATCAATGATTGTTACTTGGTTAAAGCAATCAAGTGTTCGAACTTTATGCTTTTATTGTATAGTCATTTTCTTTGAAAGAGAAGGAACAAGGACTTATCACCCACAATTTCGCTTTTCAGAGATGTTCTTAATTTGTATCTGGAAGTGTTCTGAAACTTCTGGAAGAATATGGCTAATGTAGGTATAGCTTACTATTTAAATCTGGTTGGTTGGTTGACTTGGAGTTGGAAGAATGTCTCAGATGACCTTACTAGCGCATGTGTACACACACCCATGGAGACATATTTGTAGGTGAACTATGTTATTATATTTAATGTATAAATTGTATGTATGTATTGACTATTTTTGTATTCTTAAATATCTGAGTATCTGAATCCAGGAACAAAAAATGGAAACAAGGAGTAACTAGCTTAATTTTTATTTCATATTGAATGAAATTGAAAAATAAAGACATATTCATTTCTCCCTAGGCACTAATGTATACATATGCTGGTATACATTAGTTCTATATACAGAATCTAATTTCTAGTAGTAATTAAACAATTAAATTATTCTAAGGGTAGTTTATAGAGTGCTTCTTTGTAAACTTCAGTTTCTAAGAGTTATGATAACTTATTAAAACTAGATTTATGGCCCCACCTCCCAAGGTTTTGGTTCAGGAGGCTGGAACAGCATCTGAGATAGGCATTCCCCACATGCTCCCTCCTGGGCTATTTGGCTTTAGGAAGTGAACTGGGAATAGGCCTGAGATGTTAAGACAATGGAAATCTACATATTTTCTTTTTGGTATTCAGCCTTCAGCTATAGGTGAGATGATGGACTTCATTCTCTTTCTTTGATGAATTCCTGTCTGAATTTAACTTCTAGAATATTTTGACTATTTTTATTCCAAATAGTATCATGCATGTTGAATGAAACAGATGCTTAATATCTTAAAAGAAGTAGCTGCTAGAGACTTTCACATACTTCAAAAATAGAGTTTTTGGATCAAATAAATATGTAGATGTTCATCATAGTAAAAGAGAAGATAAAGAAAACAAGAGATAATCCGAAAGTGATATTTCTTCATAATGAAAATTTCCAAATAAAGAAGCTGCCTAAATTCATGCAAGTAATTCTGAACATGGCCTAGAATCTTCTGTACACAGCTTAAATTCAAGTTCTTTGTTGGATTTTCGAGAAAAGAAAATAATCTACTGAGAAATATTACTGAGACTGATTTTTTAAAGGATTGAAAAATTCTTTATTATTATTATTGTTGTTGTTGTTATTGTTATTATTTATTCAAGACAGGGGTTCTCTATGTATCCATGGATGTCCTGGAACTGACTCTGTAGATCAGGATGGCCTCCAACTCACAGAGATCTCCCAGCATTTGCCTTTTGAGTGCTAGGATTAAAGGCGTGTACCCCCACCTCACACGAGACTGATTATTTTGCTTTCAATTCTTTTACAGACTCTAATTTTCTCATGCATGAAATAACACCTTTTCCCTCCTCTATGTGCCAGATCTGTGTTGCTTCTGTATCCAGTGACCAAAATAATCCCAAATTGCTTCTTTTTTCTCTCCTATGTTCATCTTAAGTCCCTCTTTAGTATCGAGTCTTTGCTGTTCCTGTTACTATAGCTCAAGATCAGCCCTTTCTTAGCACACACCAAGACATCTAACTTCTCTTGCATGAATTTGCCCATGGAGAATGTCCTCTCTGTCTTGTCGTCATTGGGAGTCAGAGTATAGTACTGGTTTAGAACTTGGGTTCTAATAAAAGTCAGATCATAATGCAATCCAAGCTAATGGTCCTTGAACAACTCAGTCATTCTAGATGGTCTTTGTTGGTTGCCTTCTCTAGGAAATGGGACAATAACAGAAATGATCATGGATTTGTGTTGGGACTGAAACTGGAAAAGGCATGCAAAGTGCTTTGCCTGGTTCCTGGCATGTAGTTAATACAACAGGTGATGGCAATGACTGTCCTACTACTATTAACCAACCACACATCTCCCACCTCTTTGAAAGTGATTTCCCCAAATCTCTCTTTAGTGTATGATTGATTACTACTGATAAGCCCCTTCAGATTTTTCTTTCTTCTTTAAAATATTTAAAAGAATTTTAGGCATTTTATCCTATATATAAAATAAAAGTTTGATGGGAAAGCCAATAATCCAAATACTTCTCATACTGTTCTCAGTTACTAACCTACCACATACCACCGCTACCTCTCACCATCCCCAGCATCCCCAGCTTCCAATCATGCCACCATCACCTCTTGCCTATTGCATTGGTTGCTTCCTCTGTGTCCTCTGCTTCCTCCTTGATGCTGTGCCATGTCTCTGGAATAATTCAGTCATAAACTGAAAATTGTGCTTCTCTGATCTCAATTAGTTGATTTTGATTTTTTTTTTTTTTGAGACAGAGACTGGGTTTCTCTATATAGTTCTGGCTGTCCTGGAACTCTCTGTGTATAGACTAAGCTGGTCTGAAAACTCAGATATTTGCCTGCCTTTGCCTCCCTAGTGCTGGGAATAAAGACATATTCCACCACTGCCCAGCACAATTACTTTATTTTTACCTTACTAAAAGTAAACACAAGGTCATCACAAGGACACAAGCACATGCAATGCCTTATACCCTTTCTTTATTGTAACTTTGTCTCTCTGGTGGCTTCCTGTGGTACACATTGTTTGAACATGGTTTCCCATTCTCTCCAGGGGCCTTGCCCTTCCTAGTTGCTCATCTTGCTCCCTATACCTGGAATTGCTCTTTTCTCATCTCTCAGGTTATGCTCAAAACCATCTATCTTTTCTATCTCCTTTATATTTTTGTCCCTAGGATATTTCAATATGTGGCACACTATATTCTTAACCATGTTTTATTTATTATCTCTCTCTACATGATGTATAACTATGTATACATATTTATTGCTAGAGCAGATGAGGCAGTCAAATTTGATCTGAATGTATAAATACCTTTAACATTTTTATATTATTTTGAAGCAGAAAATAAACACCAACTTTGTTATAACTACAGCAACTAGAGTTTACCATTTCCCAGAAGGAAAATAAGAAGAAAACATCACCATCTAATAAATTGTGGAAGACCAAATGCTCCTATCACATGTATTCTGATGGCTCTGCTACACACCAAAGGCCATCAAGGACAATTGCCATCAGAGTATCACATGAGAAATTTTCTCTGTGGGTGACTTCATAGACAACTCCTCAGACAAGAGGCTGAAGGATCATTGATTCAATGAAGGATCATTCATTGAAGAGTACTTCAGTGTAAAGATCAGGGCCGTGCTCTTGAATGGAAAACAGTAACAACAACATGAACTAACTCATCACATTTTCTCAGATAGTCTGCCAGCTTTGTCTATGAAGACTTACTTCCCTTTGTTGTTGGAGAATTTCTCTCCAGCTCCCAAGTCCCACCAGTCCCGGAACCCACTTATAAAGACATAGACTCTTACAATATTTAAACGGTTTGGCCATTAGCTCAGGCCTATCATTGTCTAGCTCTCATTTTTATATTTAGCCCTTTTTTTTATTAATCTATACTTTGTCATGTGGCTTGGCTTACTGGTACCTTACATCTTGTTTTTAAAAGCCCTCCAACAACACCCATCTCTACTCTTTTGGACAAGAGAAAAAAATTGTTCACAAGGGGCTAGCACAATGGCAGACAGTTCTGTGGTGCTTTTACCCTGGGCTGGCATACCTTTCAGTTGGTAGTAGCAGACATCTTTTCTGGCATCTACAACAGCTTGATTTGAGTTGGGGAAGGTACAGTCAATCATCTCTTCCTGAAGCTATATATTTTTGCTTTTATGTAATAGGTCTGTCATAGAGCTCTCCAAGTTAATAAGCTTTGAACAACATTTCTATCCTTCTCCTGAATAGTACATTCCTGAATGGGCCTCCATAGATGAACACAGAGACTGTGGTAAAAATCTATAGCTGTGCTTTGTAGTGGTATTTGCTCCACCCATGACCCAAAGGAGGTGGTCCTTCTTGCCATTGTATGTGACCTCTTCAAAGGAAAAGGAGAAGAGTCACATGCCCCTTTCCCTGATGCCTGTGAGGATTTACTCCCAGTCAGATCAGAGGATGACTTCAGCTGTCTACTCTGTTCTGTATTCATGAGTGTATTTCCTCAATTTGTTTCTTAATAAATCCCTATTACCCATTAAATAGACTCACATAGATTGATCTTAATAGTGCTTCTCATATACAGATACGAGAGTCACAGATCACACCCTTGATATCATAGTTCATAGTCTTCCAGTAGAAAGACCAGTTTTCTTGTAGCACAAAATCAAACTTAGACCTATTTTTTTTTTTTTGGATTTTTGAGACAGGGTTTCTCTGTGTAGTTTTGGTGCCTGTCCTGGATCTTGCTCTGTAGACCTAGTGATGGGATTAAAGGCGTGCACCACTGCTGCCTAGCTAAATCTTTTATATTATTAAAAATTGCACATACTGAGGAGCCACACCATGATTGTGGTGTTTGTATGTCAATCTAGTTTTGTATTTTTTACTTTTGTGCTTCTTAGTTGGGTTTCTATTGCTGTGATTAGACACCATAATCAAAAGCAACTTGGGGAGAAAAGAGTTTATTTCTTCTTACAACTCTCAAGTCATATTCCAAGTTAGAGCATAAGAACTCAGGGCAGGAACCTAGAGGCAGGAACTGAAGCAGAAGCCATGGAGGAATACTGCTTACCGGCTTGTTCCTCATGGCTTGCTTGGCCTATCTTCTTATACAACTCGGGACCACTGCACCAGGGTGGCACCACTCACACTGAGCTGGACCCTTCTACATTAATTATTAATCAAACAGATGCCCCAAAGGCCAGTCTACTGGGGATATTTTCTCGATTGGGCTTCCTGCTTCTCAAATGACTCTAGCTTGTGTCAAGATGACAAGAAGCTAACAAGGACACGTGCCTTCTTTAGGCCCTTGCTCTCTTGGTCTACTTTCAATTCCCATATGTACATTGGGTGTCTAAAGTTTCCAAAGAATGTTATTTCATTTGATCTTGAAAGCTTTCATCAAGGTCACTAAATATAGATGATGTAGGGGGGGGGCAGCATTCCATAGAGCATTTCTCAATTATTCAACCATTTCAGATTTTGTACAGCTTTAATCATCCATATTATACTAATAACACTTGACTATTCTCCATTATGAATTGCTCTATGTATTGTATTTCTGTGAAATATTGTGAACTCACTCACACATAGAAAGCATGCATGTACTAAAAGAGAATATTAGGTACATAGTAAGGACTCAATAAAAATATGTCAGATTGCTCAGAGGAGTCATGATATCTTATCTAACATATTTTTCCTTTTAGTGGTCTGCAATTCACTTACCTATATATTTATGTTTAGACATTTATATTATATATAAATTGTGAGATTTTATTTGTGCTGATATGTGATATTTTATTTATATGTTAATAAATAAAGTTGCCTGGAGATCAGAGGTCAAATAGCTATAAAACAGAAGTCAGGTGGTGGTAGCACACACCCTTAATCTGATCACATGGCAGGCAAAGTCTCTGTGTGATCAAGGACACAGCTAAGCATGGTGACACAAGCCTTTAATCCCAGTACCAACCATAGAGACCTGGAGGGACAGACAGTGACGAGGAAGTCATGTGGCTGGGCTTAGAGCCAATGAGAGGCAGAACAGGAAGGCAGTAAAAACAGGAGTTAGACGGGAAGAAACTCTCTCTGGGGAAGCTACTGCTGGTGGTAAGCTAAAGTTAGTCGTGGCTATTGCTCTGATCTCTTTGGCTATTTCCTCTGTATTTGGCTCTGTGTTTCTTATTTACTAAGATTGTTTAGAAATTCATCTACAATAAATGATTTGAAGATAACTACCACCCAATGTCACCTACACTCATGGATTCACATGCACGTATATGTATGTTACTGATGTGCTCAACACAGTCCACTGGGTTGAAAATCAATGACTATGTACTAAAAAGTACTTGATTTCTTTTCTCTTTTAGAAACATTAATTAGAAATCTTAATTAGTGACAATATTTGATATGTGAAATCAATAATGTCAACAAAATAATCAAGATTTGTATAGTTTTAAGTCATTCAGAGAGCTCAATGATTGTCCCCCAAATTTTGAAGAATAAAGGCTTCTATTTAAGATTTGTTTTTATTTTTATTTGTATATGTATCTGTGTAATAATACTATAGCAAAAGAGGCTATCGACTTGAAAGTGAGAGAGACATGGAAGTTGGAAGGAAGGAACTTGGGGAGAGCTGAAGGATAGGGAAATTGAATCTATTTCAATTAAAAACACACTTTAAAAATTACTAACCTGTTAACCTAGTATAAGACTGGCTTCTGTAACTTTGAAATGTGCCATGAAAAAGTATCAATTTTTTATTTACTTCATACTATAGAGGTGCCTCATCCTTTCTAACCCTAAGGAAACATGTATCAATATTTTCAATTTCCTCTCTTAGATTTTTTTCTTCTTTCATTTCTTTCTTATTGGTAACTGAACAGCAACTAATGGAAACCTAATATATTTGAGGATCTATTTGGCAAAACATTTTGAATATTTTATCAAAGCTTTCTCAAGCATCTCTATCACATACAAGTCCAGGAATCCTCATTAGTGAAACCCAAACTGAAATTATAGATAGTAATTCCTCTAAATCTAATGTTATACTTCTATTTATAAACCCATGGTTTCCCCTCCAGGGAAATCACTAGATCATTATTTAAATTCCATGCCATTTTTCATTTGTTTGCTGAGAGTAATAGCACCTGAATATTATTTCCCAGGCAGCATGTGACAAACTGATAATACAGTGACAGCAAAGGGGATTTTACATTAATGAGTTTAAGCTATGGAGAGTGATAGAAAAAGGAATTATTTCATATGTAAAAGTTTTCTATGTGTTCTCAAAGAACGTGGATGTACAAACTCTGGAAGTCCCAATTTTCTTCCAGATTGTATTCTTTCTTTAGTGACTATAAAAGATACCTTCTGTTAATCAAGTAAAACAACTTAAAACATAATTCTCACTAGATTTTTTGCTTCAGTATTTATGGGTGAAAAATTGTGGATCTAGGAGTGATCATGATATTTGGTCCTCCATTAAAACACATTGAAAAGTAGTCTAGAGGGATTAGGAGGTCTGTTCAGACATACAATTCCTCAAGAAGAACTGTAATCCTTCAACAATACAGACAATTAAATGTTGTGATTGGAGAAATACAAACTCCAATCTGGAAAGAACATGGAATAAGCTATAAAGGTAGTATGATTTGACAGATTACTGATCTGCTATGTTCTTGACTTTTTTTTTCATTTTGAAACTTAAATTAGAAATTTATTTAATGACTATATATATCTTTGATATATAGAATCAATAATATCAATAAAATAATCAAGATTTTTATCAAGTTTTAAGTCATTCAGAGATGACATTGCTTATACCCAAGATTTTGGAGTATAAATTTAAGTCTTTTATTTATTTAAGATTTGTGTGTGTGTGTGTGTGTGTGTGTGTGTGTGTGTGTGTGTGTGTGTATGTGTGTGTGTGTTCTGTGTTCGTACAGATGCCTGTTGAAGCGAGAAGAGGGTATAAGATCCCTTGGAGCTGGAGTTTCAGGTTGTTTTGAGCACTTGACATGGGGCTGGGAACCTACTCACATCTTCTGGAAGAGCAGTAAGTGCTCTTCACTACTGAGCATCTCTCTGGCCCCCAAGGTCTTTTTAAATTTATGGCTTTATGAACTTGCCATTTCTACACCATTCTCTTTCTTCTGCTGCCTTTCTTTTGCCCATTTCTCTGTGTTTTTTATTCATACTTATTTTCTATCACTGTCTTTCTCTTGATATATGCATGTATATATATATATATATATATATATATATATATATATATTTAATTTTTTTATTTTTTGGACTTTATATTTTTAAATAAATACTGTCATTTTCCCCAGGAAAATATCACAATAAGGTAAATAAAATGCATCTAGAAACCTGAGGTTAAATCATGGATTAACTTAGAGTTATAGTCTTGGATATCCCTTGGGGATAGAGAGAATTGACATTTTCCAGGGAAGACAAAACAAAAAGTGTACTCATTCACAAATAAAATTGGCAAATCTGTCTATGTAGTCCATCTCAAATCTTTATGGGGACACATAGCCTTAGCTTTTGAGGAATTTATAATTCAACTGGGAAATAAATTAATTAGTATATAGCTATCCTGAATATGCTAAGTTTTAACTGCAACCATTGGTTAAAAACATCATTAGCAACTGTGACTCGACTATTTACTTATATTAAACCTGGTTAGGGGTGTTGAATTTACCCCAACTGAAGACACCTGTTTAGAAATGGCCTCAGCCTGCTGATGACTTAAGGATGCCCCCTACCGGTTAGTCACTTCAGTCAGGACAAGGAATGAAAGCCCTAGGCCGAAGAAGGAGCTGATTTTGTACCAATCATGAAAATACTTAGTTACAGAGAGTTGCTTATTTTTTTTATAAAAACTCATATTTAAAATAAATATATTTAGGTCATTTAATGTTGTAGGCATCTGCAATTTTTCGGTCTGTTTTTAAAATTTGCAGTTTTTAAAGAATGAAATGTATAAGTAAGGGCTGCTCACTTCTTTGAGCCTTGACAAAGGCACATCCTCATTTAACTACCACCCCAAATAGGGTATAGCACTATCCCACCATCCTCCAGAAGGTTCTTTCTCCTGTGTGTTTCTAGTCTATATCCAGCCCTTCTCATCTATCCGAGATGATGGGAATCTTCTTGTCCCTATCAATGTAGGTAAATTCTGCCTGGATTGGACTTAAAGGAAACTGAGGGATAGAATATGTATTTTCCTGTCTGACATTTTTTTCTACTCAATATAGAAACATTCAGTTTTATTTAAGTTGTGTTTAAGAATATTCTGTTCTTTGATAGACTGAATACTTTTCATTACATGACCATATCATTCAGTATTATTCAGTGATAGGATTGAGTTTGCAAGCTTCCTTCCAAGTGACTTGTGATTGTGGGGCTGAAAAGCTTGGCATCCATAGGGCTGTCCTACACATAGGAAGCTCAGGTTAAAGTTTAGGCTGCTGAATTGCAGGAGGACTTCGAATTCAGGGATGATTTGTGACCTCTTCAGGGCAATTATGCTTTATTTGGGAACCCTCAGATTTTTCTTGCAAGTCTCCTACTGAATGAATGAGGGCCATTCATTTAGAGGTAAGTATACTTTACAAAAACTCAATGGAATGTAAATTCAGTAACATTAAAAGACTTTCATAGTAGTATCTAAACTAATGTGTCAACAAATTCATGGGCATCATACCCCAGCAAAATTGATCCACATACTTTAATAGTCACGACTGTTCCACAATTCATTTACCAATCTGAGCTTCATGGTCACTTGGATTATGGTATGGGTTTAATAATTGGAGTCCCATCACCTAGAACCTCAGAATGTAAGTGTATTTAGAGATAGAGCCTTTAAAGATATAAGTTAAAATAAAATATTGAAAATTTTTCTTTTAAAAAGAAGAAATTTGAACACACACACACACACACACACACACACACACACACACACACACAGGGTTCAGGGGGTGAAACACTATGTGAACACAGAGGGAGAAGACAGCCATCTTCAGTTCTAGGACAGAGGTCCTCAGAAGAAATGACTCAGCTGACATCTTGACCTTGGACCGCTATCCTTCAAAATTGTGTAGAAATCAATAGAAACCACAGCTTATGAAACCCAGTCTGCATGATGAAGTTTTGTATGCTTTCTAACAATGGTGAATAGAGCTTCTTTGACTACAAAGCTAGTTTTGATAATGTATATTTTCATTTCTCTTGAACCAAAATGACTGCATCAGGGAGCATGCTTTTGGTTTTATAATTTGCTGTATTTTCCAAAATATTATGAGTCCTCCACCTTCCATGACACTCATTCTTCATCCAGAAACTATTACATGGAAAATTACAGAAACAAACAGTTTATAAGGTTTACATTGCGTAGCATTCTGAGTAGTGTGATGAAATCTCAGGTCACTCTGCTCCATGCTGCCAGGAATGTGAATCATCCCTTTGTCCAGCATGTCCATGCTTCACACACTAGCCACCAATGAGTCACTTATGCACTGCCGCACTTACGTTTAAGACACTCTAATTTTTTTCTTGATAATGACCTCAGAGCCAAAGAGAAGCAATGACAAACATTTAGCTTATGCCATAGACAAGTTTGTAAAGTGCTTCCTTTAAGGAAAATGTTAAAAAACTCTCAAGAAGGAACTATTAATCATACCCATGTTCCAAAGCTCTGCAGAACAATGTGATGATTTGAGAGAGGACCTGAAATAATGTACCTTTTTATCACAGCACCTTACTACAATTGTTCTATTTTATCATTAGTTGTGAAAAAATTTATTGTGCCTAATTTATAAAATTACATTTTGTCAGAGGTCTGTATGTATAGGAAAAAATAAACAAACAAATATCAAATGTATAGGATTCGGTTCTCTCCGTGGCTGCAGACCTCCCATGCATACCTTGAAACATTCCATGGGCAAGAAGAGTGCTGTATCCATGTCACTTTTCTGCGTCAATAGTGGCATGAGAGATCCAGGCAGCTTCCATCCTCATCAGCATCTGACACCACTGACTCTGGTGGGTGTAAAACCTACCTCACTGTGGTTTCTATTTGATGTGCTGATGAACCATGGCGGTGAGCATCTTGCCACATGATCATTTTTGTCAATTTATTTTTACTGTGCAGCTGTTCAACTCAGAGTAGCTCTTCCTAGCTCTGGAGCCTTGTCCTCTGGCAGCAGTACATGAACAAACATAATATTTGGTTTTTTTTCTCTTAGGATGGATGCTTTTAGTATTCTGTGTAAGAATATTCTGCCTATCTAAATGTCTTAATTACCTGTAGTAACAAAGTTCCACAAGCAGAGTAGCTTAAAGAAAACTAACTTTATTAACTCACAGTTCTGCAAGCTCAAAGTTTAAAACCCAGGTGCTGCTAGGGTTAGATTCTGAAGGTTCTGAAAGATATCCCATTTTCTGTCACTCTCCTGGATTCTGTGGTTGCCGGGCTACAGTCTACTGACATTCCTGACTCCATGTTCATGGCAGTCTCCCATGTGTCCATCTTGTCATCTTATGAAGACCCTACTCATACTGGATTAGAGCTTACAGTATTCCAACATGACCTCCTTTTGCTTGACTGATTAAATCTGAAGAGATCCTGTGGTCAGACACAGTAACATTCACTGGAGGTGAGGACTTGAGCATATTCATTCTGAGGATACAATCTGACTCATAAACAAAGCCATGAGCCTGAAAGATTTTTAAAGGTGGATGAATCCCGCCTTTATAATTTGGTCTATGATCCATATTATCCATATATATTTATCCATAATATAATTGTTAAACTAGTAAAAGTTTAGTATTTTCAACTATATACCCAGTAGCCAAAGAATTTTTTCTTAAGGACTCCTTAATATATTACCTTAAAATCTTATTTCAAAAATATATTGATCACAGTATACAGGACTATTTGTGGATCATTCTCTGCTTTATTGATATACTTCTCTATTCTCACATCAATATCAAACTGCATTGATAATTGTAGGTTGCTTTTGAGTTTTGAAATTGAGTAGTCAAACCTCTACCTTTGTCCTTGTATTTCAAGAAAGAGCAGTTCAGATTATCTGCACTTGGAATAAATTGAAAAATGTATACTAAGTTGCACAGAGAGAGTTCAAACTAGAGGTCAATTAAGATGAAACTAGAGGTTATTTGGAGGAGGCCATATTTAAGTTATATGTGTAAAATATATTTTTGAGTTGCGTGTAGCTGAAGTATGTGGGTATAAGTGTCAATATTGAGAAGACAGTTTGACAAAATCATTTATCAAAATAACAAGAGCAGGTTCTACCATCGGACATCTATCAAGTCAAACTTCAAAGTAGCATCACATCAAGGTAATATACACACAAATAATTATGATTTACTCATCCTTGTCAGCCCAAAAATAACTGTTGTTTCAATTTTAAATCAAATTAACTAAAATTCTTTGGCTTTATTTTAAGAATGTATATGGCTCTTAGAATTTTTTGTCTTTTTTTCCATTTTATTGAAAATAGATTTTTTTCTCACATAAGATATACTGATTAAGCTTTGCCCTCCCTCAACACCTCACCATTCCCCACCCTCCCACATCCTCTCCCATACATATCCACTCCATTTCTGTCTCTCATTAGAAAACAAACAGCCACCTAAGGGAAAATAATTATAATGTGATTTAATATAATATAATAAAACAAAACAAAAACTGACACTTGGAAATAAGACAAAACAAACAGAAAGAAAAGAACCAAGGAAAAGCACAAGGAACAGATATAGATACAGAGACCCACTTGTTCACTCACTCAGTAATCTCATAAAAGACTGAAGTGGAAGCCAAAATATATATTCAAAGGACCTGTAAGGTAAAAAGAGAGAAAAAAATATATAAATACAATGAAATAAAAATAAAAATAAGATAAAAGCCCTGACAAGGCCATTGTGAGACAAGGAACCTCCAAAGATGCTGCTTAGGTCCTTTTCCATTGGCCATCTACAGCTGGGCATGCAACCAACGCTTAAGAGTAATTTGCTTTTCCAGTGAATATTCCAGGGAAGAAACTAAATTTTAATTTGTAGGTTATCAAGTAGAGATTGCTTCTGGGTTAGGGAATGAGGCATGTGCCCACTTCTTTCAGCTCTAAGATCCTTCTAGTTCTGATGCAGACCCATGCAGGCCCTGTGCATGCTGCCAGATTCTCTGTGAGGTCATGTGCATACTGGTCCTTTCCTGTTTAGAAGGTTTTGTTTTCTTGTTGTTCTCCATTCCCTGTCTCTTAGAGTCCTTTCTCCTCCTTTTCCAGGGGTTTTAATGGAGGTATATCATCCTGTTTAGGGATGAGTGTTCCAAGATCTCTCACTCTCTGCATAACGCTGGCTGTAATTCTCTGTATTTGTTACCATCTGCTACAGGAGGAAGTTTCTTTGATGATGGCTGAGCAAGATACTGATTTATGAGTAGAGCAGAATATAAATAGGAGTATTTCTACATTTTTCTAAGAACTCTAGTATTTGGTTTTATTTGAAGTCCCTGGGCTATCTCGTCTTAGGTTCTTAGCCATCCAAGTAATGTTCAGCACGAGTTCCATCTCATGGAGTGTATCTGAAGTCAAATTGGACACTGAGTGGTTACTCCCACAAACTTTGTGCCACTAGTACATCATGCAGGTAGCACACCATTGTGATTCCAGGGTCTGTGGCTGGGCTGGTGTTTGTGTTTCTCTTTCAGGAGTTTGCAGGATATCTTCCTGTACCAATGATGCTAGCACATAGAGGTGAAGGCTCTGTGTAGGGACTAGCTTAGCTTCTCTATGTTAAATGACTTTTGGAGGTGTTGTTTTCAGGAACTGGGCCTTAAGCCAGTTTGTGGAAAGCAATCTATTGTCTTGGCAAGAAGCCTGAGTTTCTTGGGGATTTTTACGGAACCCCTTTGGTTAACAACTCAATTAGATGTAACCTAATCCTAGTCATGGAAGCATCATTTGTTGACAAGAGATGTCCAGTGGTGCTCTTTCTCTCCCATCATTAGGTGATTTTATTTAGATCACATTTATATATGTGTATATTTCAGGAAATGTATACTGAATTAGGTTTTCACACTATCCCTCAAATGGCTTTTAACTTTAGCTATCTCTTCTCATATTCCCTCTTTGGTTCCCTCTTCTCTCTTTACTTGATCCTCCCAACTCTTAACTACCTATTCCATTTCTCTTCCTGAGGAAGATCTATCTTTCCTGACTAGTACCTTACTCTATAACTAACCTTTGTGGTTCCATGGATTATGGCTTAGTTATCATTGGCTCAACAGATAATATTCACATCTAAGTGAATGCATACCATACTTGTCTTTCTGGGTCTGGCTTACCTCACTCAAAATAATTTTTTTCCCTAGTTCATCCATTTACCTGAGAACTTCCTGATTTCATTTACTCACAGCAAGTAAGATTCCACTGTGTAAATGTACCACATTTCCTTTATCCATTTGTCTGTTGATGCACTCTAGGTTTCTGGCTATTATGAATAGAGCAGCAACGAACATGGTTAAACAAGTGATTCTGTGGTACTGTCCTTTGAGTATATATGCCCAACAGTGGTATAGTTGGATCTTAAGGTAGATTAATTCTCATCTTCCTGAGGAACCACCACACTGATTTTCATAGTGACTCTATGAGTTTGCACTCCCACAAGCAATGTATAAGTGTTCTGCTTATCTCATAGCTTGCTAGAATGAGCTATCATTTGTTTTATTGATCTTAGCCATTCTGAGAGATGTAAGATGGAATCTCAAAGTAGCTTTGATTTGCGTTTCCCTGATGGCTGAGGGTGTTGACCATTTTATTAAGTGTTTCTTGGCCATCTGAGTTTCCTCTTTGAAGAATTTTCTGTTCAGATCTGTATCCCAGTTTTGAATTGGGTGTTTGTTTTCTTGATATCCAGTTTTAGGAGCAGTTTATGTCTTTTGGATACTAGCTCTCTATCAAATGCCTAATTGGTAAAACAAAACAAAACAAAAACAAAAACAAAAAAGCAAAACAAAAAAAACCAAAAAAACCTTTACATATTCTATAGGCTGCTGCTTTTTCCTAATGATGGTGTCCTTGGCCTTAGAGACATTTTTCAGTTTCATTAGATCATATTTATTAATTGTTGATCTTAGTGCCTGTGCTAACAGTGTTCTATTTAGAAAGTCTTTTTCTGTGCAATTCAAGACTAATTGTTATGAATTTTCACGAGTGGAGAACCCCCAGCTGACCAGGCCAAGGTATCCCAAGTGTGAGGGAAAATATACTGGGCAGATGCAGTGGGGGCAGTGGCACATGGAAAGTCATTCACACCTGGTTGCTGCATCCACATGGAGAGTTTATTATAACAGAGAGATGAAGAGAAAGATAGGAAAGAGGGAGAAAAGGGAGAAAGAGAGAGAGAGAGAGAGAGAGAGAGAGAGAGAGAGAGAGAGAGAGAGAGAGAGAGAGAACAGAAGAGGGAGAGGAAGGAGAGCAGTTTTTTCTTAAAATGAAGTTTTTATGTCAGGACGCAGGACAGCCACAAGGATTTCAAGGGGCGGGTCAGAATATTAACACTAATACCTATTTTTTCTTCAGTCAGTGTATCTGGCTTTATATGGAGGTCTTTGATCCATTTAAAGTAGAGTTTTGTGCAGGGTGATAGGTATGGATCTATTTGCAGCCATCCAGTTTGATCAGCACCATTTGTTGAAGATGCTTTCCTTTTTTCCATGTGTATTTCTGGCTTGTTTTGTGAAAATCAGGTGTCTGCAGGTGTATACATTTATGTCTAGGTCTTCAATTATATTCCATTGATCAAGGTGTCTGCTTTCTGCCAATACTATACTGTTTTTATTACTATAGCTTCGTAGAACGATCAGAAGTTAGCGATGATGAGACCTCCAGTATTTTTTTAATAGTCAGGATTGTTTTAGCTATCTTTTTTGTTGTTTGTTTGTTTCCATATGAAGATGAAAATTGTCCTTTCAAGATATTGTATTGGAATTTTAATGGCATTACACCAAATTTGTAGATTGCTTTTGGTAGGCTGGTCATTTTAAATGTATTGTTGGGCCATTATGTGGTTTGGCTATCAGTATAACTGGGGGCCTATAAAACATTTGGCCAATGTTCCTTCTGTTTCTATGTTGTGGAATAATTTTATGATTATTGGCACCAACTCTTCTTTGAAAGGCCAGTAGAATTTTGAGTTAAGCCTTTGACTTGGGTTTCTTCTCTTTCTTTTATTTCTATTATTTTTAGATTTGGTCTCTTCATAGTGTTCCAGATTTCCTGGATGTTTTACACTGGCATTATTTTATATTTAACATTTTCTTCTATGGAGGGATCCATTTCTTCTATTGTGTCTTCAGTGCCTGAGATTCTCTCTTCCATCTCTTGTATTCTGTTGGTGAGGATTGCCTCTCAGGTTCTTCTTTGAGTTTCTAAATTTTTCATTTTCATATTTCACTCTGTTTGGTATTTTTCAATTGATTCTATTTACCTTTAGGTCTTGAGCTCTTTTCATTCAGTTCCCTCAACTATTTGTGTCTTTATAGGTCACTTTAAGGGGTTTATCCATTTTCTCTCTATCATATTAATAAAGACTATTTTAAGGTCTTTTTCTTGTATTTCAGCTATGTTGCATTTCTCAGGGCCTACTGCAATAGCGTTGATGGGCTCTTTAGGAGACATATCATCTTGGCTGTTACTGATTGTGTTTTTATGCTGATATCTAGGCCTTCATGTTTGGGAAGATTATAATTATAAGTTCTGATTATGTGGCCTTTGTTGAGTGGGTGAGTTGTTCCTTGATTTCTGTTGCCCTTTCTCAATCTTAGGAGGGTGTGGTGGCTGTGTGTTGCCTGGTAAGAAATTCTTCTGGGATCCTGTGAAATATAGCCACTGAGGGTTCTGGGTAAAATGTGTTCCTAGGTTTTGGGAGCTGACAGAAATGGGGATGGGCAGGGAGGACCTAGAGGATGGTCCACAAGAGGGAAGGAAGCAGGGTGTTCCACTAGGATCTGCTTAATCACCTGGGAAAGGAGGCAGAAAATATGGAGAGGTCACAACAGAGCTGGGGATAAGATTGGAGCATTGGATATGGAGGATAGAAGGGAAAGTGAAGATCTGAAGCTTGCTTACCTGCTCAGCTGGCCTCCTTAATTCTCTGGCTGATGAAGTCTCTGGTAATGTCTGCTGGAGTTGGAGGCTGTGGCAATGGAGGAATGGTAAGGAAGGTTGGAGGAGATCTGTGTGCTCTGCTGGAGATGGGGGCAGAGACTATAGAGATGCCCCAGCAGGTGGTCTTCTGCAGAGCTGGGGATGAGACTGGGGGATTGGATTTGGAGGAGAGAAAAGTGAACATCTGATGCTCATCTACTCTCTTATAGCTGGCCTTCTTGCTTCTCTGGAAGGCTTGTACAGAAGGTTCTCTGCCTGCTGGTATTTAGGGCTGGGACAATCAGATGAGTAAAGCAGAAGGTTGGAGAGAAAGATCTGTGTGCTCCACTGAAGACAGGGGCAGAGATGAGGGGCTGGTCCCAATAGGTGGTCTGATACAGAATTGGGGATGAAACTGAGATACTGGATTTCGAGGAGAGGAGGAAGAGGTGAAAATCCCCAGTTAGGCTACTTGCATCAAAGTGAGTGAGATCTTGCATCAAAAATACTAAAAACCCTCATATATGTTTTGGAGATTCATGATACAATTAATCCTAAATAGTCTATGAAAATTTCTATGTTACTGAAACCTTTTGAACTATATAACTCTTACTGTTTCCCAGCTTTACAAGACCACAAAATATTTTCATCTTACTAAACTATAAAAGGTAACAGAACAGTAACACTTGTTTATTGTGGAAAGCATGGATGAAGCCACTTGCTGGAAGTTCCAATTAGCAGTTATTTTTATCAACACAGAGCATGCCTGAGTATAGTATTAGATTTAGTTGGTGTGCCTATGGCAGGTCAGAGCCAAATTATGGAGTAAATTGAATTCGCTCATTAGTGACTTAATAGTCAGGCTCTCATTGAAACCACACGTGTGTTTATGGACAATATTTTACTCACAGGGAAAAAGAAAACACCATCCATATTTAGTTAAGAGACTCCCAGGAACATTGCCAACAGTTTGCTGTGCTCTTGTGCGTTGCTAGCAACAAGAAGCCATGTGCAGAGCAGCCCAGAATAGGGGCCTTCTGCAGTTTCTCATCTCGATGGGGAGTGCTGGGGCTGAGATTAACGAGCCTGGAGACACAAAGTAGTTTTTAACCACTGCAAAGTATGTTCTGCACCAAACCGGATAGGAGCGTGAACCCAAGTGGAGTGTCTAGAGTTCTTCAGTCATTTAGGTACAAATTAATAACAACCAGTGCTAAAATTCCTTGAAATAATAAAATATTCATATTATTTAGGTCTGCCATCTTTATTGCATTTCAAGCCTGCCATGAATTTTTTTTTTCAGAAAACAGTGATAATTTTTTTAAGTGGATGAACTTAGTAAATGGCAGTTTTCCTTCATCCTTAAATTCTGAGAGAAAAATATTCCTTAAGGGTTCACATTTCTTGAAGGTATAGGGGGAGGCAGGATATTTTGTCCATGTGACTTAAATTAACGTGATAAACTAAAAACAGTAATTTATTTGGGTGAGTTCTTTGAAACAATGGGGCAGTTGATGACTGATGGGTTGCTGTTTACTGAGTATTCAGGATTCTACTAAATTTCTGTGAGAAAGACAATCCAAATGCGGGGAATTTTAGGTCTGTGCTCTGGATGAGAGTGCAGTTGGGCAGAACGCTTGTGATGGACAGTACCCATTACCAAGGGAGCGGAAAAGTAGTCTGTTTTGACACAGCTCTGGGTGTGTATGTTTGCTTGCTGGGGCTGCCTTAACAAAGGGCACTACTCACTGGTGCCTGAAACAACAGAAATGTATTTTTGTGCAATGCCAGAGGCTGGGTGCCAGGCACCAAAGTGCTGTCTTGGCTGACTTCCGAGGCCTCACTCTTGGGATTGGAGATGACTGTCCTGCCCCTCTGTATCCAGATGTCTTCCCTTTGTGAATGCCTGGGATCCATTTCCTCTTGACACCAGTGATTTAGAGCCCACTCTTATGACTACAGGTTAATGCAGTCATAATTTTGAAGACCATATCTCCAAATACTGAGATCCTGGGAGTCAGAGCTGGACAAATGAAATTTAAAGGGACATACATACTCACCTACTTTATTAAAAAAATAGGTCTTTCAAATATGTATATATTTGAAATATATATTTTTATATATTTCAAATATAAATGCATATATATATATATATATATATATATATATATATATATATTGAGGTCTTGGGGGAATCTATAACAGAAAATTTTATGGGAAGTGGTAATATTTCAGTTGATCAGAAATGAAATGGAAACCTTGAAAATAAGAAAAACAAGAAACCATTTTTTTTGGAAAGGGAGGGCCATGTTCCCTTGGGACTGGAAGTGAAGTTCTAGCTTCCTGTGATAAAGCTTCCTGTGGCTGGAGGGCACATGGAGGAGAAGTGTCAGGGAAGAAGCTGGCTCAATCATTTTCATCAATCATCAGTCATTGTGCAGAGACACCCAAAGAGCAGAGTGTCATCAATAGATTATTCTTGTTTATCAGGTTTAAAGTGAAGCTAACCATCTAAAATAACCATGTTGTTTAATATTTTAGAAAAGTGGTTCATGTTGGGTCACTATTTCAAATTAATAGAGTAAAGAAATGGAGCACCTGGTTACCGTGTGGGATAGGTGACTGGGTTGGAGTCTGGAGAAGAAAACACACAAGTTTTAAAAAACAATGGAAGATGTTATTGGCATTATTGGGAAAATTTTAAAATGGACTACATTACATAAACAGCATTCTTACATTGATAGTATTGAATTAATATAATTCTCCAGAATGATATTGCTTTTATAACAGAAAATAAGCTAGAGATATACAGGGATAGGGATGAAGTGTTCTGGTATTAAAAGCAATTCTCAAATGATTCAGTACAGAACACACACACACACACACACACACACACACACACACACACACACATGCACGCACACGCACAGAGAGAGAGAGAGAGAGACAGACAGACAGATAGACAGACACATAGAGAGAGACAGAGAGAGAAATAAATCTAAAGGTTATATGGATAAGAGTTATATAGAACTTTCTTGTACTATTTTTATTTTTATTCCTATAGATTTTGAAAATAAAATAAAATATAGGAGCTATAGAAATTTCGATTAACATTTGGATGCTCAGTATTTATCTTTTATGACTTCTTTCATTTATTGATATTCAGAGAGCACCTTTTAGCAAATGGCTGCATGGTGGCTTCGTGCTGAGTCTATGGCTATTACTTTTGTGGAAATATTTGCTTCATTAACCACATTAATTTAGTGTGAGCTCATTTTAATTCTGAAAATGATTATAGAATTTTAACAAATGTTTTTCTTGAGTGATCGCTTTGTATCCACTTGTACTCGACACTTCTAACATAGCCCCAGAACCTGCCACTAGTTAAAATATTTTCTTTTACAATTCTTTCAAACATTTATTTTTATTTGAACATATGTATGAGTGCATGCCATGGGTGTGGATACCTGTAGAGGCACAAAGAAGGTGTTGAATCCCCGGGAGCTGGAGTTACAGGTGTTGTGGGCTGCACAGATGGGTTCTGGGACCTGTACATGGGCTTTCTTAAACAACGGCAAGTGTGTTTAACAGCTGATCCATGTCTCTAGCCACGTACAATATTTTTCTTTTTTTAAATTCATTTTACATAACAACCACAGTTCCTCCTCCCTCTCCTCCTCCCACTCCCACCTCGATCCCCCGACCCCCATCCACTCCTCAGAAAGGGTAAGGCCTCCCATGGGCAGTCAACAAGGCCTGGCACTCAGTTGAGGAAGGGCCAACCCCCACATCCCCCACCTCCCGCCACATCAAAGCTGAGCAAGGCATCCCACCATAGATAATGGGCTCCAGAAAGCTACCTCATGCACCAGGGATAGATCCTGGTCCCACTGCCAGGGGTCCCACAAACAGACCAGGCTACACAACTGTCGCCCCTGTGCAGAGGTCCTAGTTTGGTCCTATACAGGTTCCTCAGTTGTAGGTCTACTGTCCGTGTGCTCCCATAAGTTTGAGTCATCTGTCTCTGTGGGTTTCATGATTGATCTTGACCCCCCTTGTTCCTATAATCCCTCTTCCCTCTCTTTGACTAGACTCCTGTAGCTCAACCTGGTGCTTGAATGTGGGTCTCTGAATCTGCTTCCATCAGTTACTGGATGAAGGTTCTATGATGATAATTAGGGTAGTCACCAATCTGATTATAGGGGAAAGACAGTTCAGGCACCCTCTCCACTATTGCTATGGGTCTTAGCTGGGGTCACCCTTGTGGATTTCCCGGGAATTTCCCTAGTATCATGTTTCTCCCTAGCCCTGTAATGGCTCCAACATTTATTTGTAGGTATATACTACTCATGAAGTAGTATATGTTAGCTTTCCATGAAATAAAGCTCAATAAATATATATTAAGTACCTGCAATTTCCTGTGACTCAGGTAGGCATAGACTCCATAGAGCATATGTTGAGCAACATCTTCAAGCAATGATGAAATGATATTGTCATTTGGCATGGGAGTGTGAGAAAGTGTCAGGCTTTTTTGGTGACCCACATGACTCAGAAGCGGGAACTCTGATGAACTTCATGAAGGTCACAGGAGAGGGATGTCCTCTAACAATCCTGTTTTCTGTGAACTTCCATCGGTGGATGTGTTTCCTCATTTGAACTTGTACTTCGTGGTTTCCCTTGGAAGCAGCCTTTCAGGAAAGCATTGGCTACACCAATCCTTGGTAACATTCCTTTGTTAGCATCTGGAAGGAGTCATTTTTAATAGGCTTTTCATTTATAAAGATGATTAATACCTGAGCAGACAGCGACCAGTTGTTTATCTTGGAGGGGCCTATGAATGTGTGTTGACTCCCTCCTCCTTCATACCCTGTATCCACTGCGATCTTGAGACTGTGTTCCAAGACCATGGTCAGGCCAGTGCCAGGCTGTAACCATAGGACAAAACCATGTAAAGCATTGCCTAGCCTTAACTTTGCCGAGGAAGCACACTACTCCAAATAAGTCTACAGTTTTGCATAAGAATTGTCAGAGTTTATCTCCACCGTGAAGTGAGCATAAATAGAAAATTCACCTCATGTTAGATATGGTCTACATAATGCAACCACAAATTAAGCAAAATTGGCATTGGTGAAAATTCAAATCATAATTTAACTTATGATTTAAGCCCAATAACTAAAGAGAATTGGAAAGTGGGAAGATTAGAGCTTGATTTTTGAAAAAAAAAATAGAACCCTGATAATTCCTAAAATAGCACACCAGGAAATATAAAAGAGGGTGTTTTCTGTTGTTAGGGGAGGCTTTGGAGACCACTGGAACATTTAACTAATTAACCATGACAAAAATCAAAAGCAAATATTGTAACAAAACTAAACTGGAGCTGCTCTTACAGTTCAAGATTAACAAATACTTTTAAGTTGAAACTTATATAGAGTCTATGGGATGTAGCAGGAATCCTAGAGAGTCTTATTAATTAAATCAAACCTGAAATCAAACCTGAGAGCCAGGTATTGGGGTGAACTGGAAGATCAGAGAACCAGAACAAGCCACAACTACCTCACCTCGCCAGATCCTCAGCTGGTCTTGTTTTCTCAGACTGGAGGCTTCTGAGTCCTCATCCAGAATGGGTCTCAGCTGAACTGTGCTGCTAGAAGCCTGAAAGCTTAACCAACCAAATGCTTAACCAGCCAGATGCTGCTAGTTTCTGGTCCTCACGCCTTATATACCTTTCTGCTTTCTACCACCACTCCCTGGGATTAAAGGTTTGCTTTCTGGGATTAAAGGCGTGATGAGTCACCATGCCTGTCTGTATCCTTGAATACATGGATTTCTGCCTCTGGAATGCTAGGATTAAAGGTGTGTGCTACCACTGCCTATCCTTTATGTTTAATATTGTGGCTGCTCTGTCTCTGACCCCAGGTAAATTTATTAGCATGCACAATATTTGGAGGAACACAATACACAGAGAGGTCTGAGGATGAAGCTTAATTGGTAGAGTGCTTGCCTAGCATGCATAAGACTCCGATGTTTGACCCTCTGCACTGCATAAAACTGACCATAGGCACACACCTGTGTTCCTAGCACTAAAGAGGTGAGGCAAAGAAGGTTGGGAAGTTCGTGGTGATATCCTGCTGCATAATGAATGTATGGTTAGCTTAGGCTACATGAGACCCCGTCTCAAAAAAGAAAATTGTGAGAGGGAAGTCAGAATGAAAACGATGAGAGAGAAGCTACGGTGAAGACTAGAAGTCAACAATAGGGAAATGTACCATGACACATTTAGAGAAATATTTACACTCCAAGTCTTATAGGCCTTCATTTAAGAAAAAAGTTTAAAATAGTCAGTCAATTCTCCATTTTAAAGTGTTTGCTATTGGGAAAATAGCAATCAATTAAATCCTCAAAATATAATACCATAAAATTTTTGTTATAAAAATGATGTAATAACCACATATGTGAAAGATCGTTGAAGTCCAATTTGCTAATTTAAAACATAAAAAAATTGCTAGACCATTGCCAAATATTACACATGATACCGAGAGACTGTAATATTCCCTGCTCATTTGCAGATCACGTCTAGTATGCTATTATCTCATCACTTTATGTCAGCACACTAAGAGATGGACACATACTATACAAAGATAAATAAAAATTGCAAAGACCCAGAATAAATCATAACACTTGCAAAATATCATTATAGGTGCAGAATGCAAAATATTTTATATGTACTTAGTATCAGTAAAACTCAGAAAGTTGATGGCTATAAGCAAGGCATAGAATCATTGCATTAGGAACAAAGAAATTAACAAGACACTTTTATAAAAGGTATAAAAGCATCAGATACTTAACTCTAAATTCATGTGCGAGCACTGTGAAGAACAATAATAGATAGTCATCTTGAGGAAGTAAATACATAATAAGTGTAGGGGCCCTATTACCCTCACAGACTCTAAGACTGGGCATTCTAAGAAAATTGATTGACTCCTCTCAGCTAAATACCAAAAGGCTTCAAAAGTGTTTTCAATTACATCAACCTGTCTGTCTGTCTGTCTGTCTGTCTGTCTGTCTGTCTGTCTGTTGGTCGGTCTGTCTCTTTCTCTGTGTGATTGAGTTAGTTGGTTCTCTCCTTGAACCTTGTGGGTCTCAAAAATGGAACCCAGGTTTTCAGAGTTGATAGCAGGTGCCTTTACCCATGATCCATCATGCTTGAAAACCCCAGTGGGTTTTCCAAAGTGGTTTTTCTGTATTATTATCAAATATCAATTATACAAAATAATAGGCTTTATTGATTATAACATTTTTGTGCATGCATTTTAGGTACTTTGGTCATGCTTTGTCTTTAATATTTTGTTTCTTTGTTAGTTTATAGGTGTGTTTGGGGAAGAGGTGTGAAAATTGAAAAATATTGATTTCTTAACATGGGGTCATTTTTTGTAGACCTATGGGATATTTTTCCTATGTCTTGAGAAGTTCCCTACACTTTGCCCTAGCACCTAGCAGGTAAGCCTGTCTTGTTGGTGCCTATGTCTTTGTATTCCCAGGCATATGACCTTCCCATCATAATGCCTTCTGTCCCAGTTCTAACAATTCACATACTGTTTAATTATAAGTTTAAAAAACTGTATGTATGTTGAATGATTTTGCTTTAAAACTTATATGCATATGTGTTGGAAAACATAATTTTCATAAAACTGTGAAGCTAAAGATATTATATTTTACCTGAAATATTTCTAAAATTAAACATACATATGTTATATCTATCTATCTATCTATCTATCTATCTATCTATCTATCTATCTATCTATCTATCTATATTTTTGCTCTTTTCAATGATTTCTGGAACAAGGGAAGCATGCTTGAGTATGATTTCTGTGAGGTTTTTTCATTTTTAAAATTTATTTATTAAATTTAATTTTACGTATCAGCCACGGATTCCCTTGTTCTCCTCCCCCCCCCCCCCCCGCCATCCCCCCAGCCCACCCCCTATTCCCATCTCCTCCAGGGCAAAGACTCTTCTGAGGATTGAGTTCAACCTGGTAGATTCAGTCCAGGCAGGTCTAGTGCCCTCCTCCCAGGCTGAGCTAAGTGTCCCTGTATAACTCCCAGGTTCCAAACTGCCAGTTCATGCACTGAGTACAGGACCCGGTCCCACTGTCTGGGTGCCTCCCAAGCAGATCAAGCTAATCAACTGTCTTATTTATCTGGAGGGCCTGATCCAGTTGGGGGCTCCTCAGCTATTGCTTCATAGTTCATGTGTTTCCTTTCGTTTGTATATTTGTCCCTGTGCTTTTTCCAACCTTGGTCTCAACAATTCTCGATCACATAAACCCTCCTCTTTCTCACCAATTGGACTCTTGGAGCTCCAACTGGGGCTTTGGAGCTCCACCCGGGGCCTAGCCGTGGATCTCTGCATGCAGATTCCTCAGTCCTTGGATGGGGTTTCTGGAGAAATTTGGAACACCATGCTTGTACAACCACTTTGGAAATCAATATGGCGCTTTCTTAGAAAATTGGGAATCAATCTCCCCCAAGATCCAGCTATACCACTCTTGGGCATATACCCAAGAAATGCTCAATCATACAACAAGAACACTTGCTCAGCTATGTTCATATCAGCATTGTTTGTAATAGCCAAAACCTGGAAACAACCTAGATGCCCTTCAACTGAAGAATGGATAAATAAATTGTGGCACATATACACAATGGAATACTACTCAGCAGAGGAAAAAAAAATGACATCATGAGGTTTGCAGGCAAATGGATGGATCTAGAAAAAATCATCCTAAGTGAGGTAACCCAGACTCAGAAGGACAAATATGGTATGTACTCACTCATAGGAGGATACTAGAGGTGGAACAAGGATGACTGGACTGCTACTCACATCACCAGGGAGGCTACCTGGAAAACAGGACCCCAAGAAAGACACGAGGATCGCCCAATGACAGAGAAAGGGCTGAGATCTACATGAACAACCTGGACATGAGTGGGAGTAATGAAGAGCCAGGATCGAGGGAAAGAGAGCCTGTGGGAGCAGGAGATCCCAGCTGGATGAAGAACAGAGAGGGAGAACTAGGAATAGGAGACCATGGTAAATGAAAACCACATGAGGAAAGGAAGAAACAAAGTGCTAGAGAGACCCACAGAAATCCACAAAGATACCCCCACAATAGACTGCTGGCAATGGTCGAGAGACAGCCGGAACTGACCTACTCTGGTGATGGGATGGCCAAACACCCTAATAGTCATGCCAGAAACCCCATCCAAGGACTGAGGAATCTGGATGCAGAGATCCACAGCTAGGCCCTGGGTGGAGCTCCGGGAGTCCAATTAGCGAGAAATAGAAGGGTTTATATGAGCGAGAATTGTTGAGACCAAGGTTGGATAAAGCACAGGGACAAATAGCCAAATGAATGGAAACACATGAACTATGAACCAAAGGCTGAGGGGCCCCCAACTGAATCAGGCCCTCTGAATAGATCTCTGAAGTATTCGAAGGCCACCTGGCCAAACATTCTAATTGTCATGCTAGAAACCCCATCCAATGACTGAGGGAACCGGATGCAGAGATCCACCGTCAGGCCCCAGGTGGAGCTCCAGGAGTCCAATTGATTTCTGTGAGTTTTGAGAAATCAAGAGCAGTTAGTTTCTATTACAGATTTTCTCCTGTACTTTTCTGCCCTCTAGTGGCGAAATAGCAAAGAACAAAGAAAAATTCCAAAGGTAAAAGCCAGTCAAGTTTCTGAAAAACTGCAGCTTAGTGAGAGAACAAGAAAAGAGATACCATGATAAATGAAGGCACCATGGGAATAAGTAGAAGCAGAGTGCTAGAGAGGTTCCCAGGAATCCACAAGGATGACTCCACCATAGACTACTGGCAATGGTTGAGACGGTGCCTGAGCTGACCTACTCTGGTGATCGGATGATAGAACCATGACTGGATAGAATCCAGTGACGATGGAAGCAGATGCAGAGATCCAAGGCTGGGTTCCAGGCAGAGCTCCAGGAGTCCAATCGACAAGAGAGAGGAGCGATTCCAGGAACAAGAGATATTGAGACCATGATTGGAAAAAGTACAGAGACAAATAGCCAAACTAGAAACACATGAACTGTGGACCAATAGCTGAGGAGCCCCCATGGAACTGGACCAGGACCTCTGGATAAATGAGACAGTTGTTTAGCTTGAACTGTTTAGGGGGCCCCAAGGAAATGGGATCAGGGCTTGTCCCTAGTGCATGAGCCGGCTTGTCGGAGCCTGGTGCCTATGGTGAGACACTTAGAACAGCCTTGGAGCAGGGAGGAGGGGCTTGGACCTGCCTCACCTGAATGTACCAGGCTCTGTTGACTCCCCATGGGTGGCCTTGCCTTAGAGGAGGTGAGAAATGGGGGGGGGGGAGAAGGCTTGGGGTTAGAGGAGGGAGGACAGGGGAATCTGTGGTTGATATGTAAAATGAATAGAAAATCTCTTAACTAAAAAAAAAAAAAGTAACTTCTTGGGTAACATATTTAGGAATTAGAAATCTTTCACCTGCTAATAATGCACATTGACACAGTACTGATTTCTGATATTACTGTGTCATAAGTTAAGGAGATTGAAGAACAAAGGACTAATACTAAAATGATTTTCACATTTAAAAAGATAGTAAAATAATATAAAAATAAATTAAAATTATAAAAAAATTGATTAATTCATTGACCAACTGTTCACCCTGAGAATAACCTTCCATGCTGTTACCTGTTTTATTTGTGTGACAATTCCAGGAGGTTCTATTTTATTAAAAAAAAGAGATTCTAGTTAGTAAGCTAAGTCACTCGATAAAAATATCATTATCTTAGTTTTAATGATTTAATTTTTATTTAATTATTATTATATAATAATAATAATAATAATAATAATAACCACTAGCATTTTTAATGTGTTTTAGTGTCGGAAATTCTGTAACGCCTTTGATCTGTGCTGGTTTAGTGGGAAGCAGAGAATGCACTTAATAGGCAGTGGAAGACACAGAGTGAGATCCTTATAGTGAGTGGGTAAGAAGAGGGGCGGGCTCTGTGGTGGATCTTCTAGGATTCCTGGTGATACAACATGCTGCTGACTTGCTGGAAGCTTCCACCTCTGATGTCATCAATGCAGCTAGGCCACATAGTGAACAAACCTGGAATGTGGGTGCAAATCCTTCAAGATACTTCTGCCATGTATTCCGAGTCAGCGATGAGGAGAGAGTAGGGGCCCTGTGTGGGGGTGCACATCTTTAAACCCAGCGCTTGGGAGGCAGAGGCAGGCAGATCTCTGTTAATTTCAGGAGCTTGCTGCATCGTGAGTTCTGGGCCGGTGAAGGTTACACAATAAGACCCTGTCTATAACAACAATGACAAAAACAAACATAAAATAAAACAAAACAGAACAACAGGAGGATTGGCTCTGAGAAATGAGTTTCCTGTGATGAACATGACCATGTGATTCTTAGACCACTGAGTCTGGCTTGTGAGATGAATGAGTTGGAGACAGGCCAGGGAAGCCATATAGTGCTATAAGTAGGGCATGATGATTCATGCTGATGGCTGTCTAGAAGAACAAAATGCTGTTGGAAACGTGGATGCAGATTTTGTGCTCATGAGATTTCAAATAGAAATTATGCTAGTCTCGGGAAGTGGGCTACAGGCTCTTCATGTTATAATTTTGGCAAAAAAAAAAAAAATCTGGTTGCATTTTTTCCATATCCTGAAAATGCAAGTGAGACTGAATTCAACAGTAATAGATTAATTTACTTCTCAGAGGAAACTACAAGGTAGCACAATGTTCAGGCTGTGACATAATTATGAGTGGTTTCCGTTAGTCATGTTTGTAGTGAGAATTGGGAGCAAAAAGTAAAGCAAGAAGATGTGGAAAATGTACGGTTTGATATGGATGCTTTATTATCTGTCTTTCTATCATCTATCTATCTATCTATCTATCTATCTATCTATCTATCTATCTATCTATCTATCTATCATCTGTCTATCTATCTATCTATCTATCTATCTATCTATCTATCTATCTATCTATCTATCTATGGTTATGCTACTGGAAACGGAATCTAGGTTCTCATGCATGCTAAGCAAACATTTTACCACTGAGCCATATCCTCAGTTCCTTTTTTTTTTTTTTTTTTACTTTTTATTTTGAGGCAGGGTCTAACCACATTGCCCAAGTGCTATAGCCCAGGTAATCCTTGAACTTTTGATATTCTGCCTCAGCTTCCCGAGTACGTTGGATTATAGACTTGCATTATAAGGAGTAGATATTAGTATCTTTAAAGTTAAAGAATGTAGATATATGTATGTACATGTGTTTATGTGTGTGTAGGACATAAATGCAGAAAGAAGACTGTAAGTTGGGCAAGAAATAGAATATATATGCCATAAAGGCAGAAGGGGGAACTATTTAGGAGCAGGAAGGGGACCAGGAGGGGGGGGGATATTGGTGGGGGAGAGCAGTGAAGACAGAGGATAAGAAAAAAGTAAGATGATATAACAGGTATGAAAATGTCCCATTGAAATCCATTTCTTCGTATACTAACCAAAACCATGTTGTGTACAAGGCTTGTGTAGAAAAGGGGATGCAATTGCGTGAGAATAACACTATTCACAGAAGCTGTTGGGTACGTGAGATGGCTGAGTGGGTAACGGTGTCTAAGGATCTGCGTTCCATCCCTGAGACCTGTGTGGTGAGGCAAGATAATTAACTTTGACAAATTGTCTACTGACCACCATATGCATTCTGTCGCATGTATGTATGCAGACACATATATTCACACACACACACACACACACACACACACACACACACAGATGCACACACACAGAATGCACACAAAACACATAAAGATTTAATTAATAAAGTTACTTGAATATTTTGCACTGTACCAACAGGAAAGGTGCCTTTAGGGCAAGATCTGACTCATGTCAAAGGCTCCAGGGCTTAAAACTAAAGGACAGCCCTTAGAAAAAAGAGTGTCTCAGAAGCACCTTGCTCTCACAGGGCCACCTAAGAAGAGCTTTCTCTGGTTCAGCTGCAAAGACACTTGGAGGTTCCTGTAGCCATGGCCCAAGGGAGCACTGTTATATTTCAAGCTGGCAGTAGAACCTGGAAGCATCTATGCCGTGCTGGATTAGCAGCTACGCAGAGGGTAAGAGTTACAAGGTCATGGGGGGCTTGTACCATGGCTCTAGGAAAAAGCCTTTGAGACCAGCCAGGCCTTGAGTCAGGATCACATTTTACTCACTGAGTTCCTAAGTGAGCTACTCATGATGATGAAAAGAAAAATGTGAACTTGCAATGGAGACTCAAGGATGTTGAAGATGCCAAAATGTGTAGCATTTGTGAAGCAGAGCTGCAGGCACCACGAGGTCCCTTGGAGATCAGATGGTGCCACCTGGTTTCCCAGCTGTGTGGAGCTACAGGATTTATTGTTTGTCCTGTTGGATTTCAGTCTTTCGTGGGTCTGATCTTTCCCTGCTTGTCTATTGCTCTTCCTTTTAGGAATAGGGACGCTTGTTCTGTGTCATTGAAACAGGATAACTTGTCTTTTGATTTTACAGAAGCTCATAGTTAAGGGGTTTCTTGAGTCTTAGAAGAAATTTCAGTCTTATCAATAATGTTGAAACTATGAAGACCATGAGGACTCTTAAAGCAATGACAGAAAAATTCTATATTATGATACGGTCTATGAGTCCTTAGGGGACAGTGGTGTAATGTTATAGTTTGAAGGTAAAATTACCCTCTACCCCCAACCCCTACCCCCAGGCTCATGTGTTTGAATACTTGGTCCTCATCTGGGGACATGGTTTTGGAAGTTTTGGAACCTTTAGAAGGTTTGCAGATGGATTAGGTCACCTTAAAAGGTCCACTGCCCCAAGGTTCAGGGGGAGGGGCTTGGAAAAATGTGCCAGGCTCTGCTGACTCCCCATGGTAGTCCTTACCTTGGAGGAGGTGGGAAAGGGGGATGGGTTGAGAGGAAGGCTGGGAGGCAGGAGGAGGAAGGAGAGGGGCACGTGTGGTTAGTATGTAAAATGAACGGAAAATTTCTTAATAACAAAAACTGTAGATGTAGCCAACCGTCTTATTAAATAAGAAACACAGAACCAATGTAAAAGAGAAAGCCGAGAGGTCAGAGCTCAGAGCTAAAATCTCACCCTTCCTCTTGCGAGCTCCTAGCTTCCCGAAAGAGACCTATTTCCTGTGTGTGTAAGTCTTCTCAGAGTCTTTTGTTCTGCCTTCTCATTGGTTGTAAATCCAAACACATGACTGCCTCGTCACTGTCTGTATGTACAGCCCCCCAAGTCTTAAAGTCGTATGTCTCCAATGCTGGCTGTATCCCTGAACACACAGAGATCTATCTAGCTCTTCTACCAAGTGCTGGGATTAAAGGCATGTGCCACTACCGCCACACTCTTGCTATGGCTCTAATAGCTCTGAACCCTGGGCAACTTTATTTATTAACATACAATCAAAATCACACTTCAGTACAACTAGAATACCACCACAAAACAACAACAACAACAATAATAATAAGGCCACTGCTTATGACCCTACTCTCTAATTCTGGTTCTGCTGTCCTATAATAAGCTCTGCTACACAACAGTGCTCTGAGTCACTCTGTCATGTTTCCCCAGCTATGATAGATTCAAATCCCTCTGAAACAGTGAGCCAAGGCTTCCCCTGCCCCCTGAGCTTTTCTTCGGCTATCTTGTTACAATAATGAGAAAAGTAACTAATATAGTTATCATTATTAGTTCTAATGTAGAATAAAGTGGATCCCTTCTCACTCCACATTATCCATGGATATTGGGGATTATGGGGGTCCAGCCCCTCGATAGTCCCCTCCCAGGGTCTGGGAAGAATCTACAGCCAGCTGATAATTAATCTTTGATGAAAAGAAATGAATCTGTGTACACGAAAATCCTTAGTTCATACACTTTATTATTCTGTGATAGTTCTCTCTGCACAGCTTCTATTCTGCTCTCATGTCTAGCTCCTTCCTTGACTGATTTCTCTCTACATTTATCTACTTTCCCCTCTAGGTTCTATCTTAGTTCCTTCATCTAGTTCTGTCCCTTCTAGGTTCTCATCTATCTAGTTCTTTCCCCTATCAGCTCCTCTCCCATCTGCTTCTCTCTCATCTGGCTCTTCCTCATCTTGTTCGTCCCCATCTGGCTCTTCCTCATCTCCCATCTCGTTCCTCTAGTACTGTCTTCTAGCCCTTCAATCTAGTTCTTCCTCATCTCAGTTTCTCTCAAGTTCTTACCCATCTAGTTCTTCCATTCTCTTTTCTCTTCTCTGACCTGTGCCCTGGAAGTCCCAGTATATAAAGGGAGGGTCCGAGCTAAATTGTGTAAAGCTATTACTTAACGTCCACCTCTCCTAGGTGGTGTCTCCTTGTGGAATTTACCTCAAGTCAGGAGACTTGCAGGTGGGCTGCTATCATTGTTAGTCCTCGGAAGTTGGGTGCCCACCTGGGTGGTGTTTCCTGTAGTCCTTGAAAGTGGCTAAGGGAGATAATCTGATTCCAGAGAAAGCCTTTCCTGAGGCTGTTCTCCAAATATCTGGAATGTGTATGTCCAGAGAGTGATCAGTCTACACTGTTAGTCCTTCTTAGGGGAAAGTCAATTGGAAAAACTATAAAGGCACACATGCTTTTCATAACAGAATACAGCTGATATATAACAAGCCAAGTAACACCAAAAACTCCTTGGGATTTGGCTTCCTCTGGAGGAATTCCCTGATCCCTCCAGGTAGTGACTTTGCTATAACCAGCTGAGTTCTTATCATATATTCCTGCGGCCTGCAGCACATGGACTTTCATCAGGATGAAATGCAGCTTTGGTGAGAAATGAGCTAAGGTATGTTTATTAATACTCGCGAATTAGTCAGACCAAGCAGGCTAACGGCAGTTTCTGGAACTGGAGTATAAGTTTAGTTTGCATATTTAGAAGAATTGAGGTGTAGAATCTACTCCAAGCTGAAGAACGTTAGGTAGTGGTGAAGAAGCTAGAAATGGTGATTTTTTGGTTGTTGTTGTTGTTGTTTGTTTGTTTATTTTTTTAAACCTGTACAACCTGACTTGGTCACTGAGAGACCTTTTATTTTAAATCAGATGGCACTTAAAGAATGACATCCATGATGTTCCTCCGGCTTCATGCATGTGTACACATGTACACATGCTCTCTATACCACAACACATACACACACACACACACACACACACACACACACACACACACACACACAGAGGATGAGAAATAGCTCATAGATTTAATTTTTAGGAGTTTAAAGCTTGAAATCGTCACCATCAAGGATTTAATGTTCTTAGTAAAAAATTGATTCCTGTCTCTTTGAATGGCACGGGGAATTTCTTTTTAATAAAAAGTGTCTATAAAAGAGCCAAAGTGCCCTCAAGTGGCTAAACTCAAAAAGAGTTTCTTTGAAAATGACAAGTTGAGAAGAAAAACTGTTCTGAGTCCAGGACTTTTAGTTTCAGATCCTGACAACTGTGTTCCGAGAGGCTGTGGTGGCTGCAGTGGGTGGTGACATGTGTCTGGTATTCCTGCCAGCACGGCTGCTGAGTTATTTCCACATGCAAACTTGATGTGCACTAGGGATATGTAACACCCCGAGTTTTTTATTTTTATTTTTTTTTATTGGAATCTGGATCCTGTGGTTATGTGCACCAATCTCCTTGCATTAATCCTCCACAAAAGCACAAAGATTTTTGTATCCTGGGGTAAGTGGGAAAATAAGAGTTTTTGCTTTTCATTAGGAACACACACTAATTTATGTGTCAGTTATTAATTCAGAGCCTGTTTTATACAAGCAATGCAGTGGGGCTTTGTCAAATGGGTAGAAAATATCCTCTACCTCACTCTATGCAAAGGGTGTGTGTAGAGTGTATACTAAAATAATACGAAGTCCAAACGATGTCCAGCCTATGAGCATAACTTCCTCCTTTCTCTCCTTCCTCCAGCCTTTCCCAGCCCCTATTCCCTCTCAAATGCAGTCTCTTTTTCTTTAATTAATATTGTTATTTATATACATTATACATACACACACACACACACACACATATGAATAAATAGACAAATCCAACCCACTGAGTCAATTTAGTATTGCTCATATATGTTCTTAGGGTTTACCACTTGGTAGTGGATAGCTGATTGAGGGCTCAACCCTGAAGAAAGGTCATTCTTCCTCTCTCTGCAGTTATTAAATGCCTGTAGGTCTTCATCTAGGCGTAGGTCCCCATGAAACTTCCTCCACCTTAGTTCAAGCAAATATCCTGCCTTGTTCGAACTGCTGCAATGCTGATTTCTTTTTACTTTATTTCTTCTGTCAGTTCTCCTTACAGTACATGAGTGGGTTTTCAAAATGTAAGTTCAGTTGAATTATTCTGTGCAGTGCTGCACTGCTCGAAAATTCTTAGTGGTTTCCCAAGGAACTTAGAATAGAGTGGCTAAGACCCAGTTTGTGTTCACGCCAGCTTGATCCATTTGCTCCACTTCCCACCATGCTTTGGGTCCCCTGGATTCTTTCATGTTCCTGTAAGCATACTCAACCTCTCCCTTCTGAGTCTTTTTCTCTACCTGTTTTGCTTCCTTATCATTCAGACAGCTTTCCCTCCCTCCCTCCCTCCCTCCCTCCCTCCCTCCCTCCCTCCCTCCCTCCCTCCCTCCTTTCCCTCCTTCCTTCCTTCCTCCTTTCCTTCTTTTTGTCCTAACTCCCCACAAATGTTGCCTCAGTCTATTTGTACCAACTGTATCTAAGCTGATAGCAAACTGCTGGACACACTCTGTCATATTTCAAAGTTCTTTATTTCCCTTTCTTTTTCCTTCCCACCAACACCCCTATGCCCCTCCTTCCTCTCTATCAAATTCACGACCTCTTTTCATTAATTGCTGTTACATACATATATGTATATGCATATGCTTATATGTGTATATTCCTAAATACATAAATACAACCTGCTTAGTCTGAGTAATGTTACTTGTATGTATGTACTTGTTTTCAGGGCTGACCATTTGGTACTGGATAACTAATTGATGTACTCTTCCCTGGGAAGGACTATTTCTCCAGCTCTCAATATTTCTTAGTTTTTCTTTGTGTAGAGTTTAGGACTCATGGGTGCTTCCATGGCTGACTGAAATACATCTATTGCTGTTGATTTCAAATTTCAAATTGACAAGAAAAAAATATCTACTAAGTATACAAATTCATGGAAATTAAACAATGATGAATGATGAATGGGCCAAAGGAAAAAAAAATCAAGAAAAAAAAGTTCCCGGAACTAAATGAAAATGAAAACACAATGCAACAAAAGTCTCTGAGACACATTAAAGCAATTCTACAAAAGATTTATAGCTCCAATCTCCTATATTAAGAGTCAGGAAAAGTCCAAATAAATGGTTTATGGCACAACTCAAGAACTGGAGAAAATGGGACAAATCAATTCAATGCCAGTCAGTGGCAAGAAAAAAATAAAAATCAGAGCAGAAGTGAATGGAATAGAAGAAAAAAACCAGTACAAAGAATAAAGGAATCTAAAAGATGATTCTTTTAGAATACAAACAAGATCAATAGACTTCTGTTGCTGGAGGGCTTCTCTCCAGGTTCCCCAATCCCCACAGTCCCACAATCCATGTATAAAATAATCACTCAGACGCTTATATCACTTATAAACTTATGGCCGTGACAGGCTTCTTGCTAACTGTTCTTTTATTTTAAATTAACCCATTTCTATAAATCTATACCTTGCCACGTGGCTGGTGGCTTACCAGAGTCTTTACATGCTGCTTGTCCTGGCGGTGGCTGCAGTGTCTCTCTTCCTTCTTCCTATTTCCCCAATTCTCCTCTCTCTTTGTCCCGCCTATACTTCCTGCCTGGTCATTGGCCATCAGTGTTTTATTTATATAGAACGATATCTACAGCAGACTTCCTGCCCAACTAATGAAAAGAAAGACAGAGAAGACACTAATTGAAATAACCAGGAATGAACAGGGAAACATTATACACCAAAGAAATTCAGAATAGTGTAAGGGCATACTTTCAAGACCTATACTCCATGTCAGAAAATCCAAAAGAAAAAGACACAGTTCTAGATTCATCTGAACCACCAATGTTACACCAAGAAGAGATCAGCACCAAAATAAACCCATAACAAATAAGGAAATAGAAAAAAAATATTAAAAAGTCTCTGACTGAAGAAATCCAGGCTCAGAGGGATTAGCAGCAGACTTCTACCAGACTTGTAAAAGAGCTACGACAATTACTTTTTAAATTCTTCAAAAATGTAGACACAGAGGAGTACTTCAAAACTCCTTCTACCAAACCATTATCACTGTACTACAGAAACAAGATAAAGTCACAGCAAAAAAGAAAAAGTATAAGTCAATATCTCTGATGAACACAGATGTAAAAATCCTCAAGAAAATACTTGCAAGCCAAATAAAGGAATATTTCAAAAGATCATCTGCCGCAACCAAAATGACTTTTTCCTGAAAATGTATGGTTCAACAAATGTAAATCAATAAATATATTAAATCATACAAAGGAACTTGACAGAAATACTGATCTCAATACATGAAGAAAAAGTCTTTGACAAAAGTCAATGTGCCTTCATGATACAAGTTCTAAAGAGAGTAGGGCTGGAGTGAACATACCTCAAAACAGGAAGCCCATATATGACAAACCCACAACAAACCTCATCCTAAATGGAGAAAACTTGAAGCAAAACAGATTTTAAACACTTTGAAAGAAGTAAACTTGGAAGTGTGACAGAGTTTTTGGCAGCTTACAACAACATAGATAGGGTTGGCATGGATAGACTGAAGTGATATTTTAGGCAAGATAGGAAGGATGGGAGGAAGGGAAGGAGGGAAGGAGGGAGGCAGGCAGGCTGTCTGAATGACAAGTAGAGAATGCAGGTGGAGGGAAGGGAAGATACAAAGACTCTGACTGTGCTTACAGGAACATGAAAGAAACCAAGAATCCAAAGCCTGGCGGCAAATGGAGCCAATGGCTCAAGCTGGGGTGGACACAAACCAGGTCTCATCTACTGCATTCCAATATCTTTGGGATGCCACTGAGGTTTTGTTTTTATCTTTCAGTGTTTTTAATTGAAATACAATTACATAACTTTTCTGACCATCTTCCTCCATCTAGCCATTCCAATGTCCCATGTCCCCTTCAAGTTGATAGCCTCTGTATCTTTGATTATATTTGTTACATACATACATGCAAATAGATAGATGTACATATATATTTATATTGAACCTGCTGAGTCCATTTTTTTAATTATGGATTAGAACCTGACTACTCTGTATTGAACAACCAGTAAGAGGGCTCATCCCTGGGAGAGTCTAATCCTCCTTTTCCCTAAAGTCAATAGTCATCTTTAATGCATTATCTAGCAAGAAGTTGCATTCACATATTAGTGGCAACCAACAGCTGTCTAATCAGACTTAAGGCTCAACAGGAGGGAAATCCCACCTAGTATTGGAAACCTAGCCAGCTTTTCAGGGCTAGTGAGGTCATGGATCTTTATAAAGAATCTTCTCTGACTACCTGGCTAAAACAGCGTAATTCCTTTCTACATTCCAAATCTTATCCTTAAATACATAGTACCACCTCCTATCTAAGAAGCTTCTCTTCCAAGTTCTTTTCAACTTTCCCTTACGGTACTTGTTGACTTGCGCCAGTATTTAGCCTTAGATAGGGTTTACCACCTGCTTTGGGCTGCATTGCCAAGCAAGAAGCTTCTCTTTATAGCAAATGTAGACTGTCTGAGTTCCAGTTTTATTGATGTGATGAGACACCCTGGCCAAACTAACTCATAAAATAAAACATTTGATTGGGAGATTGCTTAGAGTTTTAGAGGGTTAGTCCTTGATTATAATGGCAGGAAGCAGACAGGCATGATGCTGGATCAGAAACTGAGAGTTTTACATCCTAATCTACAAGCAACAGGTAGAGAGAAAAAGGCACTGGGTCTAGTGTGGGCTTTTGAAATCTTAAAGCCCATTTCCAGTGACATACCTTCTCCAATAAGGTCACATCCATTCTAACAAGGCTTTACTTCCTAATCCTTCCCAAATAGTTCTGTTAACTGGTGACTAACTGTTCAAATATATGAGCCTATGGAAGCCACTCTCATTCAAAACATCATAGAGACTATCATAGAACATCACAACTGAACATAATACAGAGATCAACAGATCATGTGGAACCCAGTCCCAATAGATACATCTGCATCACAACTTCTACGTCTATGGCCTAAGGAATATCACAAACCAAGTGTCAGCAAGATAGTAAGAGCCAGAATACCAGGAAGTCTGCTGTGAACTAGTGTCTCCAATAAATTGCTGTATAAACAAAACTGGAATAACAACAATATCAATAGCCATGTTATCATGGAAGGGGAAAATGTTCCCCATTGAGGATTTTTTAAGTAGTATAGTACAGTATAGAATAATCCAATTTGGCTTATGCTGAAAAAAAAAAAAAACCCTACTCATGTACTATGAGGATAATTGACTCAGAGTGGGGGTTCAAATCAAAGGAAAAAAAGAGATCAATTATCAGGTTATATCAGAAGTTCTGATTAGTTAAGATATTGGCTAGAGCTAATCTGGTAGACATGAAGGCATATCAATGTGGAAATAATGATGATAATTAATGGAAACTTACAAGTGTTGTCCATGAATTTGATGTGAAGGAAAAGAGAATGAGAGAATTATGCTGTGGGATGGTCTGTATGTCAAATTGTTCTGATTGGTCAATAAATAAAACACTGATTGGCCAGTGGCCAGGCAGGAAGTAGGTAGGACAAGGAGAGAGGAGAATTCTGGGAAGCAGAAGGCTGAGGCAGAGAGACACTGCCAGCTGCCGCCATGACCAGCAGCATGTAAAGACGCCGGTAAGCCACCAGTCACTTGGCAAGGTACAGATTTATGGAAATGGAATAATTTAAGCTATAAGAACAGTTAGCAAGAAGCCTGCCACGGCCATACAGTTTGTAAGCAATATAAGTCTCTGTGTTTACTTGGTTGGGTCTGAGCGGCTGTGGGACTGGCAGGTGACAAAGATTTGTCCTGACTGTGGGCAAGGCAGGAAAACTCCAGCTACAGAATTAGGGTTACATCAGTGTTCAGTGATTTTTACGGAGGGTGGTATCTCTTATTGTGATAGGCAACCCAGGAGCAAGAGTCATCCTTTAGACTTGTTACCTTTGAGATACATGTGACATGATTATTGAAGCATCATAAACAGTTATAAGAGTTTAGAACTCATGGCAGAATTAAAAATGAGGACTATATATTTAGCAATCCTAATTTATCATGACATATGTTAAATCCATGAAAATGAAGAAGACTGTCTAGCCAGAGTTGAGAAGAACAGAACTAAGCTGAACTGTGCTTTGTCTATTATAACTTCTTGAGATTTGATAGATACATCATCAAAGTCATAAAAGGAGACTAAAGGGAGACATGTCAAAAAGCTGAAAGTATGTTGCTGTAACAAATAGGAGCATTGCTAGGAGTGGGTGCCAAGTATGTAGAATTCCAATGGATGTGAAATCAGAGAGGAATTGGAGAATCCATGTTCAATTTGGCAAGGAGGAAGTTTAAAAAACCCTGATAAGAACTATTTGAGAAGAGTGTTGTGGAGAAAATCCAGACTAGAGTGTGTTGGAATGATGTACAGAATTGCTAGGAAGATAGACCAAGTTAAAACTCTCCAGGACTTGCTCTACTGTAGAGAGGAAAAAATGACAGCTTGATATTTTCTCAGTGATGTTTTCTTCCTAAGGAAAGTAGCAAGAGAAGATTTTCCTATGACACTGGCATCTTAGTACAGAAACACATCAATAAAACATTAAGCATACAGGAATGATGTCCCTGGGAAAGTAAGGAGATGAGTGCAAACGACTTGGACAGTTCTTCAAAAGGAAAGGACATTTTTCACAATGAAGTATCGAGAGAAGTAGTGTGGGTGTAGATATTCACAATACCCATTCCACCACCTCTAAAGCTCTTGTCCTAGTGAATTTTATGAGTTTATATCCCTTTCCAAAGTTTTTTTTTTCCTGTGGTACAATATTTAGTGAAAATCAGACTAAGCAAACAATTTATTGTAGGGCTATTGAGTATTTTAACTTATTTTGTGCATTGTGAATATCCCAAAGGTAGTCTTTATGACATGGAGTGGTAATTAAGGTGATTTGACCATACAAACACTTTGATGAAAGAGGGTGTTTAATCTTAATCTCTCTGTAAAGAAATTTTCTAAGGAACACAATTCTAGAGAGTGTGGGTGATCAAAGGGACTTGTATTGTGTTTTTAATTAAACTTGATTTTAAGAAAGGATATTCTCTTCATATTTTTTATACAAACTCTATTATTTTACCACTCAAATACAATGAATCAGTAGGGTATCATGCACGAAATATGTAGCCCTATTTGATTTTAACTGTTTTCCCATCTTTCAAAATTTAACATTACTAATAGTATAACGAAAACCTTTTATTTGATATTAAAATGGCAATAAAATTTCTTTATTTAGAAACACAACTAAAATACATCACAATTGAATGTCACTGAAGCTTCAAATATAGAGGAAGATTTAGGAATGCCTCATATTATACAGCACCTCCTAAACAGGAGGCATTTTACAAATACACATTGAATGAGTAACAAACATACTAATTCCTGTTTATGAAGACATTTAGTATTAATTAGAAAGGAAAACAGAATTACTAATAGTATTTAGAGATTCGAGGCTTTAGCTTTTCTACGCTTACTGGGATGGCAACAATGTTTTTACTGTCAGAATAGATCAGAGAGAGAGGGAGAGAGAGAGAGAGAGAGAGACAGAGAGAGAGAGAGAGAGAGAGAGAGAGAGAGAGAGAGAGAGAGAGAGAGAGAGAGAGAGAGAGAGAGAGAGAGGGGAGAAAGAGATGGACAGATAGATAATAGGTAAATAGGTAAAGTATAGTATTTCCTTTATCTAGACCAATTAAAAATCTTAAATTTTAAAGTTAAAAATTAAATTAAGTAGTAGGTATTCTATCAACTACTCAAGGACTCATATAAATATCTATAGTAGGACCTAGCAGAACTATGTGCACATAGTAACAAGACTGACAAGTATACACTGAGTTACAGTAATTATACTTCTTAAAGAACTTGACATAAGCAACATGGAAAATTCCACATATTTGTATCTTTTCAGGAAAGTCAGTAAGGCTTAGGTACTTGAAGGCATTTCCTCAAAAAGACCAAAAAAGATGCCCGAAATGACACATCAGAAAACCACCTATTTAGACACCAAATCTAGATAAAATCATGCTTCTATATAGTGTGTACACAATGAAAAGATACACAAGTATGCTCTTTCCAGAGGTTAGGTGTGCAGTTCTCACTTATTCTGCTGTATTTATTTTCCGACAAATGTTCTCTATCTTCCTTTTGCTCAATGGAGTCCACAGTCATCCTTTTCCCTTTCTTTTCTTTATATTATTCTTTAATTCTGTTCTTCCTGGATTGCTGAGCAGGTCTGAAGAAGAGCTGGGAGAGATGATGGAACAGAAGATGGGCTCACAGGACACAGGGGACTAGGTACTGGACACAGCTTTCTCCAAACATTTTCTTACACTCTTTGCTATCCACTCTGAGTACCAGGAAGGTAGGCTGGAGGCTCTGTGATAGCCAATGTCACAGATTTCTGTCTTGGAATAGTGCAGTGTGTGTTTGTGCACAAACCTATTTGAGATCCTTCCTCTCCTCTCCCCGAAGCAGGTCAGGATCAGGAGATGCTCAGCTGCCAGTTCTTCCAGTATTGCCGTCGCTTCCAAGGAAAGAGAGCTTTTCTCTATATTTTTTCTTTCAGTGGTTCTAATGTTCTGCCTGTTAGTTGCAACACAAAGGCACCAGAAGGCTCTCTCTGTCAGTCCGTCCTAAAACCTCGCTGTTCTAAGCACCTTTGTCTGTTCTTTACAGAACAATGATAAAGTTCTGTACACAGTGCCTGGACTTTCCTGAGATCTCAGCCAGCCTTTCCAATGTCCTCACTCTAATTTTCACTGTATTTCCAAACTCATATTCATGTATTTTCTTTTAGAATCAAACTTTCTTTAATTTCACTGAAGAGGAAGTAATCAAATTTTTTGTTTGTTTTCTTTTGTGTGTGTGTATGTGAGTGCGTGAGTGTGTGTGTATGTGTTCATGAGTGTGTGTGTGTAGACAAATTTCTAAACAGTCTTATTAAATAAGAAGCACGGAGCCAAATGCAGAGGTAATAGCCAAAGAGATCAGAGAACTAGCAAAGAGCCATTACTACCTTATCTTACCACCTCACAGCGGTAGCTTCCCCAGAGAGAGCTTCTTCCTGTCTGACTTGTGTTTTTTATTGCCTTTCTATTCTGCCTTCTCATTGGCTCTAAGCCCAGCCACGTGACTTCCTTGTCACCACCTGTCTATACAGACCTCTAGGTCTCTATGGTTGGTACTGGGATTAAAAGACTCAAAGGTCACCACGCTTGGCGGTGTCCTTGACCACACAGAGACTCTGCCTGCCATGTGATCGGATTAAGGATGTGTGCTACCACCACCTGACTCTGCTTATGGCTTGCTATGTGTCCTTGCTATGTGACCTCTGGTCTCCAGGCAAACTTTATTTATTAAAATACAAATAAAATCACATTTTAGCAAAATTAAAATATCACCACAAGTGTGTGTATATGTGAGCGTGTGTATGTGTGTATGTGTTTGCTGTGTATGTAAAGAGAGGTACAGACTCTTTAGCTCAGTCTTCCTTTCAAGAATCCTCACAAAAGGTATAAAATGTAGCCACAACAGGAGTAAGGGAGAGAGAGAGAGAGAGAGAGAGAGAGAGAGAGAGAGAGAGAGAGAGAGAGAGAGATATGAATATTAAAAACTGTTGGCAGCAGAAAAGTAAAGTTGAAGATTTAAGAGATGTGGTAATTTTAGATGGCTACAAGTTTAATAATAGGGATAGCAGCAAAGACAGAAAGATAAACTATGATGGAGATAAAATGTACACAACTGTGGGACTGCAGCCTCGATGCTATGATCCAGGAGACAACGGAAGGACCTAGGGTTGATGGGAAGATTACAGACGGTACAGAATTCTCAGGAAATGAGCATTGGTTGGAAGCAATGCGGGAGTGAATGAATGAGACAGCAAACATTTCATGCTGCCTTTAAGAAAGAAGCTGGCTCTTTGGCTGGCTCCTATTACAAGAGACGGCTCATGTAGCAGTTGTAGTGAGCGAGTGTGGACGGTGGGTGGCGATGTCTGCACACATCCTCAGTGCTGGCTGAAGTCTGGAGGACAACACTTGCTTACTGAAGCAAATCTCAGTAGGAAGCGATGGCTCTCGCTGCTGCATTAGTCACAGGAGCATTCTCACGATCTGGGCTTGTGCCTTTCTAGTGTATATCATGACAGACAGAAACTAGGCTAAAATCTGTAGGGAGCACTTCTGATTTCATTAAATTTTCACAGTGGTATTTTTGCTTCTTCTTAATTAAGTAATGATAGAGTTGAAAATGCGATTAAAAGCCTGACTGTGGATGTTTCTTACTTCTAATGGAATTGCTTAATTTATCTCCAGGGAAAATGGCTCTTTTGTTGATAAAAGGACCAGGAGGGCTCTGGTTGGTGGCTTGCTTGCTTGTAAGATGCAGGGCTATGGGGGTCGTTTCAGGAGAGTGGGTGACAGAAAGACATGAAACCATTTGATAGAATAAAGCTAAACTTTGGGGTTTGGAATTACTGTGAATTAGCATGATGATTGCATTTTAGGAAGGACCATGAAAGAATGAGGCTTAGGTATGCCTTGAGACAAAGATAATTATTTTTGTGTCAGAAAAATAAGAAAATACCTGGAAATAATGATGACCTCTGCTGTATCTCTGCTCCATCAGTAATAGTCAAGTTTCTACTGAAAACCATGTTAAGCCAGGCCTGGTGGATACAGGCCTGAAATTCCATCCAGCTGCTTAGGGAGCCAAGCAGGCAAATGACAGCTTCAAAGCCTGTTGGTTGCCTGGGATACACAGTGAGTTCAAGGCCATCCTGGGCAACTTAATGAGACTCTGTTGTGAAATTTTTTAAAGAAAGAAAAGGGCTGGGGATTTAGCACCAGGGTAGAACACTTGCTGAGCACGGATGAAGACCCATTTTCGATCTCTGGTATTGTAAAACAAAATAAAGCAAAACCCCGACGTGTGTCATTTGCATGTTAGAGAGACTTTTAGGAAAATGGTGATATGTGGTTAGAACTGGGAGTTGCAGAAACTTGAAAGGACATGGCTTAAATATGATGGCAAGCTTATTTTTCGCGTAAAGAAATAGCAGTCCATTGCTGTGGATATCTCTCTATATAAATAAAACACTGATGGCCAGTGACCAGGCAGGAAGTATAGGCAGGACAAAGAGAGAGGAGAATTGGGGAAAAAGGAAGAAGGAGAGAGAGACTGCAACCACCACCAAGACAAGCAGCATGTAAAGACGCCGGTAAGCCAATAGCCATGTGGCAAGGTATAGATTTATAGAAATGGGTTAATTTAAGATATAAGAACAGTTAGCAAGAAGCCTGCCACAGCCATACAGTTTATAAGTAATATAAACATCTGAGTGATTATTTTATATATGGATTGTGGGACTGTGGGGATTGGTGGAACCTGGAGAGATGCTCTCCAGCAACAGTCTATGGCAGGATCATTAGGGACTGGTGCCTTCTGTATCTCCACACTGCCTTCCCAAGGCCATAGCTGTCATGTTTTTCATTCTCCATGTCATCACCACCGAAGAGCATCACTTCTGCATTCCAGAGAGCATGGGGCAGGGGGGAAATAAAAGCACACATGCGCTTTGCTGAGGTCTCTCTAGAAGTTCTAGACTTCAATTTAATGTCTCCACAACCAGTGCTTAGAGATAAGGAACATTGCAAAACAGACAGAGGACTAAAACTTTCCAAGACTTAAACTATCATTTTACTATGTTGATAGGTAAGGTGGGAACACACATCTGGAAGAGGAGAGAAATCCAGCTTGGTTGAAACATGGTGGGTTAAATGAAACTGGAGCTGGCTGAGCCGGGCATCCGAGGAGAGCCAAGCATGAAGAAACTGACTCCATCCTGAACCCTTCAGCACTGCCCTCCAAAAGATTCAGGAACTCACTGCCGAAGACAATTAGGGCTGCTGCAGGGTGCACAGAGGGGCGCAGGACATTAGGAGTCTTTTACATGCTATTAGTAAGACTTATCTGACAAACTGGTAATTATACAACAGGAGGCCATTTAGTCTCTTAGGCTGCTGCAGTCCAGAGCTTTCTTTCTTCTTCATCGTTATCCCCCGCCCCCCTCGCCAACTCTCACATTTATGCACCCATAGTCTTTCATCTAAAGCAGTGCATTGGTAAAAATGTTTGGCTAGGTGCCTTTTAAAATTACTTTTAGCAAATATGTCTGGGGGCCCACAGAGACCCCAGCTTGTGGCTTGTTTTCATCTTGACTCAAGGTCAGAGAGTCTGAGCTTGTTTCCCCACCTGCAAGGCTGCATAAGAGGATGTTTTGGCCAAAGGCGTGGTCACCAGATGTCTTGAGTACTAGGGAGATGTTTACACTTAACTGTGCTTTGTACTTTGAAATGTGATGTCCTTCAAAGAGGGAGGTCTTTTTGCTCCCCGCCCCCTTGCCTTGGGTATTTAAAGGCTGTGAGTAATAAAACTTGGGTCTGTGGTATTGACCCAGAGCCCTCGGGAAGCTATCCTGTGTCTCTCTGTCTTTTTCTTCATCTAGGTCTCTATTTCATAGCTACCTTTTCCCCGCTTCAGAACTGTTCAACAGACTGAGCAGGACTCGACATATATCTATTCTTTTCTATCAAACAGGCACATAGTATATGAATTCAGAATCATTTTCAAGACCAGCTATATAAACCTTGGCCTATAGATTAAACATCTGATTCCCCACCACAGATTTCCTATCTGAAAGCCTTTCTTGGGCTTTTCAGGGTAAATTGAAGGGATCATCAGAGTCTGTGGCCAGGTTATTGAAAGGATTAAGTTTCCCAAAGTAAAGAGAAAGATAAGAAACTTTTCCCTGAATCCAGTAGCAAAAATTCCCTTTTTTGTCCCCAAATTTATGACCTTCCTACAGCAGTCTCCCATGTGTGGGGATTATAAGTGTGTGCCTCTGCGATTGGTTAGGTGAAGGGGTTTGAATTTTTATTACAATGTTACAATAAACATATGCAATAAGTTTCAAATTTTAAAAAACATGATTCTCAGGTTATTTGTTTGGACTGGTGTAATTTATGAAATAAGCAAAACCTAGTGTTTAGAGCTCAGCAGATAACTAAGGATAAGGTACTGTTTTAGTTTACTTTCATGCTGTTGTCTTGACAAAAGTCACTTAATGGACCAAGGGCTTATTCTGGCTCACAGTTCAAGGTGTAGGCCATCATGGCAGAGGATATTGAAGGAGTTGGTCACATTTTATTCATAGTCAAGAAACCCAGCAATGAATGCTTCCTAGGGATAAAGTTTCCCATCTTTATACTGTCCAGGAATCCCTGCCCAAGGAATTGGCTCACCTGGAATTAAGATGTGTCTTCCCCACTGAATGCCCAGAAGTGTATCTCCTAGGTGACTCTAAATTCTGTCAAGTTGATAATAAACTAACCATCACAAAAGTAGGAATCACAGTCAAGGTGATTTTTTTTTCCTTATCAAAAGCAGTGTGTCTTAAAATTTTTGGGTTTAGAACACCAAAGATATTTTGGTTATATTTATTCACAGTACAATAGCAGACATTGGAATGGGATTTTAAAAATGATATTAATGCACTTTAAAAACCAATAATCCTATTGCACACACCATAATATATTTTGTGAGATAAGTTTATTTTTGAAATAAAAGTTTAAAGAGAAGAGGAGTTGGCAAGATGACCAAGAGCGTGCAAGTGCCTGCTGCCCAGGCTGACAACCTGAGAGTGATTCCTACAACCTACACGGTTGAAGAGAAACACCTACTCTTGCAAGTTGTGCTCTGACGTCCACATGCACGATGTGGCATGTGAGAATTAGAGCCCTCCTCCCCACTCTCAGATACACGTGTGTGTGCATGCACACCACCCACCCCTAGACAAGTTAAAAAAAAATTGAGAATAGCACTATTTTATAGTTTTGTACATCCCCTTATTAGGGACCTAATAGAGGATTTCTGAGTTACTATATCTGCCTTATCCTTTAATTTTTTTTTTTGATTCCTTTCACTGACTGAAGTATTCTAATGGGTGTTACAGAGTTGTGAATAGCTTCTTTCATACTACAGCCAAACTTCTCATGCGGTAGCTAGCTTTCTAATGCTTAATTGCACCTAGAATCTAAGCTTGCAGAAACAGTCCTTTCATTACATGTTACATTAGACTTTTCCCAGCCCATCACCATAATTTGAAACCATAATTGTGTGGGTTTGTGATATAGCATAGAACACAGAATCTTTATAGACAATATCATGGTTCTGAGTTAGGCGGAGCTTCCAAATGTTGATGAATTTAGTTATCCAAGCCGTGAAGCTTCACTCATTAATTTCACTAACAAATTCATAAAAACAAGTCTCTGAGCATTGGAATACTGTCAAGCTAATGGAAGCTTTCATTTGAAGCTTGAATTAGTATTGGCAATAAATACTGTCAGTTATCTTCCTTAAATGACAGTCTCATTTTGTTCATTTTTTAAAATAGAGTATCTGCCAGAAAAACAACTCTGAGTAACCACATCTATTTGCCAATTGTTTTTTAAAGTACAAATTCTGTTTTATGAAAACAGTAGCAAGTTTAGTTCATAGCTTAAACAATTGCTCACATTTTTTTTTCATGTTAACTATCCTACTTTTGTGTGTAACTGAAATGTCCCTTGTAGTCATTCAAGGAATCTAAAAAAGACACGTACTTAAATATCCAGATTTAATAACATTCGTAATCTTGATGTTTGATCAAGGACTTGCTGAGGAGACCATTGATACATTGGCCACTAAGAGAATAGTGATCCCCACTGGTTTGATGGTATTGCCTGACTCTTTCTGATGCGAGGTTAGGTCCACCATTGTGTCCTACATTCAACACAAATGTCAGTCTGGTAAAAGCAGCGAACGATGAGTTCATATTTTAAAGATAAATCTGAAATAACTAACTCCCTAAATGGTCTTGGGGAGCCAAAGACCATTTTGAAAGCTGCTAAAGTACCCAGTGGTGTTCTTCAACCTAACTAACATTCATTACATTTTAAAGTTCAATTTTATTTTTGGACTCTTTAAAAATTAATAAAATTAAAAATTATGTGTTCTTCATCTCTATCAAGTACATACTTTGCTTACTGAATAAAACTATGTTTTGATAATTAAAGATTTCTGGTAACGTAAAAAATTTGGCCGGGCGGTGGTGGCGCACGCCTTTAATCCCAGCACTCGGGAGGCAGAGCCAGGCAGATCTCTGTGAGTTCGAGGCCAGCCTGGGCTACCAAGTGAGTTCCAGGAAAGGCGCAAAGCTACACAGAGAAACCCTGTCTCGAAAAAACCAAAAAAAAAAAAAAAAATTTGTTTAATACTAAAATTGTTGAATTTTACCTCTTTTCTACTAATGCTCATGCTTGAAAAGCATTAGACTGTAGATGATGTAGTCTGTTAGTCTAATCTTAGATAATAATGAGGGAATAAGGAAAATGTTTTTCACTTATATATCACTTTAAACTATACATCATTAACTTCTAACATTTTCTTCAGTAATTTAAGACCATTTTATTCTTTAATTTTTTTCAATTTCTTAGGAAACTTGTTAGCCTTTGTGATTCAGTGTGACTGGCTATTTCTTATATATAATAAGATTTTAATTTTTTCTTGTCAGTTACCTGTTTTTCTTTTCAGAGCCATAGAGGGATTTTGTGTGGGTGGCCTCAGAGATCTCTGCCAGCTCCTTTTGTTTGCTCTTTCTTCTCTCCTGGAAAACTCATTCACTATCTGTTCTCCTTTGCCTTTGCTAGCTCCATCCTGATCTTAGGTTTCCTCTCTTCTCCAGTGTACTTGCAAAGCACATTCCACTCTCTCTTGTTCTTTTCTGCCTGGAGAGTAAGAAGCAAACATACAGATTTCTCTTTTTGTTTTTGATAGTAGCTGGAAATCAATATGGGGTCTACTAGCCATTTGTAAGACAACTCAGTCACTCTGCTACCCATCTTCCTTTTGGAGCTGAGTTATGCCTAGGGCCATGATGCTCTTATGTGATAAACCCTACTGACCTTCATTTTTACTCCCAATCATTAACAATTCTCACTGCCCAGATCTCAATGTTTTTTAAAATCATATATTTAATTTTCTTTTAGTTTTTATTTTCCATGCTGCTGTGACTGAATTGTATTTCTTGTCTACAAATTTTATATTGATGATGCTCTAACCTTAAAAATATTTAGAATTTGGAGACAGGCTGTTGGGTAGCACTTAGGTTTAGTAGAAGTCCTGAAGGAGGTAACCTAACAATGAAATTAATGTCACCATAAAAAGAGACACCAGAGAGCTTGTTTGTGCTTTCTTGAACACATGAGAATACAGTGACTAGGTCTACAACATAAGGAGTGAGCCATCTCCACGAAATGACTATAGTTTATCCTCCAGAACTATGAGAGATGGATGTCTATTTTTAAATACACATAGACTGTGGTATTTTGTTAAAGTAACTCAACCTTATATGTTATCATCTATCTGGAAATCTTTCCATCCTAGATAAAGGTAACTGCCCACTTTTCACATTGCCATGCACAATTGATGTGGTGTGCAATTTTGAGATTTCTAAATGACTTATAAAACAACCCATTTTGTAGTGGGTAGCCATTCCAGCTTTGATCTGGAAGTTCCAACCCTCACTGAGGCTTTGGTAACTGTAACGCCTACAAGGCAGGGCTGAGAGAGGACCCTGAAGACCCGAGATCCAGATGCACTGACTCTTGGTTCCTGGACCCCGGATGCTGGAGGTAGACTGAGCAGAGTTCTTCAGAGAACATCACCGGACTGCGCTACACCTTTCCCAGGCCTTACAACCTACCTATCCCTTCACTTGTAAGTTACCCCACAGAATAAACCTCCCTTTTAACTACGTGGAGTGGCCTTAATAATTTCACCAATATCATTTCTACTGATTTTTCAGCACTGTCTGGAAGAGTACAGCTCTTAGATTACAGTGGGAGAAGTCAGCAGCACTTTGGATCCTTTCTGCTCACTAATGACCTCCATCTCCATTTCTTCCTTACTCACAGAGACAACTGCTCCTATTTCATTGAAGGATTCTTAAAGAAGCAACATTGGAATCTGGATGCTTGCCTTTAATTCTAGCACATTTTAGTTGCATTAACAAATTATCTCTTGGGATATGTATATATATATATATATATATATATATATATATATATATATATATATATATATATATTTGCAAACTGTGAGTCTATCAGTGTTAGTGTTCCAAGATGGTGTATGAGAAGAACTTGAATCATACTGATTAGCACATAAAATGTAACCAGTAAGTATGGATTTCTGTATTTGTTCATATTAAAAAATTGAAACTTCATAGTGAAATTCTCTCCAAGTTTGTTTTAAAACTGAAGTTTTAAGCTTATCTGTTATCATGTTTTGTTTCTGCTCTCTTTCCATCATGGTGCATTTAGTCCTTCTTCAATAAAACTCATTCCTCTGTGGCATTACATCTGCACAGATTCCGTTTAGATTACTCATACCCCCTGCTCTCTCCTCTGGCTTCCTGTTCTTCCTCTACAGGATCTTTACTGTCATTCTTTAGGTGCAGAAAAGACCCTCTGTATTTTATAGTAAAGCTATCCATTTTCATTGTTCCTTGCTTTATCATCTTCATTTTCTTCAAACCACTCACACTCTTTCATCTGCCTAATGACCCGTCACTAAAATTTCAGTTTCTGTGTCACTTTATCTCGAAACCCTTCCTTAATCCCTGTGATCTGGCCTAAATGGCTCTTTTTATGTGGTCCCTTAGCAAACTGCTCCTTCTTGTCAAAGCACATATCACACTCGAATTGCCTCACTGCTTGTTTGTGTCTTCTAAAATATTGCCAGCTCTTTCAAGACCAGAAACCTGTATTTATCTTATTTACTATCAATCCAGTGCACAGTTGTGGAATATAGTAGGCATTCCATAACCATTTATTAACTATGTAAGAACAGATGTAAGCTTAAGAAAAATAACAAGAGAAGTAGAGAATGTTGGCAATATTTTAGAGTCAGTGTCTTGACTACTCACTGACTTATATATTTATTTTGCTGCAGCTCTATTTGAATTTGAAAGATATACTTAAAAATCACCAGCAACATGATGGCATAAAGTCTTAATGTTAATCTTACATTAAGTAACTTAAGTAACTTAAGAGTAATTAAATTGACATTTTAAGTTTGTTTGCTAAATTACTTTACCTGCCTGTCCCACTTCTCACCTGATTTTTCTTAGGAATAATTGTGGTAAAATTCTACACTTTTTTTGCAATAGTTTTCCCTTTATTAATTTTATTCCCAAGTAACTCATAATAATATCCTTGAAATTTTTCCATATTTTGGATAAAATTAACCATACTTAGAAAAGGGACTTGGGATGTTCTGAGCTGCGTGTTGATGAGGATGTGGGCAGTGGTATAAATCTTGAACCATTAAAAGGGCCAATAAGCAGCCCAGAGAAGATGTCATGCTCTCCTACTCCTTTTGTTTTGTCATGGAAATGGGAAGAGATCCCAACTGGGAAATCCTGGAGAACTAAGTGTACTACTCGGGCTCGTAAGGTTTTATGAAAGTGGTTCTCTGAGTTAAATTGTGTTTTCTGATTTCTAATGTACAGAGGATGTCCTGTGGCCAATAAAGTGTTCTTACATTTCTTCAGTCATGGTCTCTGTTTCATTTTTGAAATTACACCCACCACAAAGGGCCATGATGACTTCAATAAAAACATACTGGGGTTAATAGATGTATCCACAGACAAATAGCTTTTTCTGTTCTGTAGTGGTGACTACAAAACTCATTAAGAGTTTTCCATCATGTAAATGGGAAAGTATCTTCCCAGATAAAGAAACTCCCTCTTCCTAAGAGGTAGCACTGAAGCCCACATTAGAGGAATAAGAAAGAAAGCAAGAAAGAAGGAAAGGAAGGAAGAAAGGAAGGAATGAATGAAGGAAGGAGGGAAGGAAGGAAGGAAGGAGGGAAGAAAGAAAGAAAGAAAGAAAGAAAGAAAGTGAGAAGGAAAGAATGAAAGAAAGTTTGTATCATTTAATCAATATCCATGAAATGCCTTTTTACTTTTTACCCAAGTGGCAATTTGTAATTCAGTCACCACTTTCTAGTTCCATTCCAATTTAAACCTCTCACTAGATGTTCTGAGAATGTTAGGTCCTTTCTCCAGGGCCACATGTCCTTTCTCTTATTCCCTGGTTAATAACTGGAGGAAATTAAGGTAATTGTGTTGTGAGCATGAGAGTTGGTGAGACAAAATGAACCAAAAGACAATGGAAAGACTGGTCTCAGGACCATTTTCTTAGGCTACTTCTTCACTTGAAAATAAAATCAGGAGATATTAATATTAATTGTCCTGTTCATTACAGAAAAGCAAAAATGACATTGTAACACCCTCTAATGCTTTCTTTGAACTTAATAATGTTTCTTCACCAGTGTATATTCCAGTCATGGTTCTTAATCTAGTCCACAAACTTTGGTATTAGTGCACCTCTGCAGGTAATATTGGAATATTGGTATGCAGGAATATTGTGCTTTTACACAAGCACATGTGCAATTTCCTTAGATTTTATCTCATACCCCCCAAAATTTAAGATTTGGAAAAGACAGTAACCCCCTTACACACAGTCTTTATATGAATATATAAACATTGCTATAAAGATGTATTCACTGTTGTCATATAGATATGGTGTAAACATACTTGAATGCATTGAAATGCATTTATGCATGTACTCACATACTACTATATATAATTAATTACACAGTAATATATATTCTTGCAATATCTATATGCCTATATTGTTAAAATAAAACTTTGGCATTTAAATCCCTTTGTCTCAGCTGCTAACACCCAAGGCACTCTCTTTCTGGAAACCTGCTGGCTAAACCATTCCAAGGAAACAGGTAGACAATCTTTAGTCTTTTCCCAATACTCCAATTCCGATTCCCCAGTGTCTTAGTTAGGGTTTCTAATACTGTGAGGAGACACTATGGCAACTCTTACAAGAACAACATTTAATTGTGTAACACGAATCTTAAAAAAGTCTTATTAATAAAAAAAAAACCAAAAAACCCAAAGCCCAGGTATTGGGATGAATGCTGAAAGATCAGAGAAACAGAACAAGCCACATCCAACCTCACTTTGTCATCTTCTCAGCTGATCCTGTTTCCTCAGACTGAAAGTCTGTGAGTCCTCATCCAAATGGATCTCAGTTGAACTGCTAAAAGCTAAAAGCTTAAAAAGGCTCTAGTTCCTGGTCTTCATGCCTTATATACCTTTCTGCTTTCTGCCATCGCTTCCTGGGATTAAAGACTTGTGCCTGGCTGTTTCCAGTGTGGCTTTGAACTCACAGAGATCTGAATGGATTTCTGCCTCTGGAATGCTAGGATTAAAGGCACGTGCTACCACTGCCTAACCTCTATGTTTAATATAGTGGCTGTTCTGTCTCTGACCCCCAGGTAAGTTTATTGGGGTGTATAATAATCAACCACACAATTGGGGCTGGCTTACAGTTGCAGAGGTTCAATCCATCATCTTCAAGGTGGTGTGCAGGCAGGCATGGTACATGAGAAGGAGCTACATCTTAACCTGCAGGCAACAGGGAGTGAACTGTGCCCTACACTGGACATAGCTTGAGCGTCTGAAACCTCAAAGCCTGCCCCACAGTGATACACTTTTTTCAACAAGGCCACACCTCCTAATAGTGCCACTCCCTATAGGCCAAGCATTTAAACACACTGGTCTATGGGGGCCATACCTGTTCGGAGTTCCTGCCCATTCTTCCAGCAGCATGGCCGCATATGCGCACTTCAGTGGCCAAGCAGTTGGGGGTGGGGGTGGGGGGATTGCGTCCTACATGTAATTTGTGCACTGTGCTGCGTGATCACATAATTTGCACAAAGTGTGATCATGCAATCTGTGCATGCTGGTGTAGCTCTCTGGGCCCACGTGTGCATGTGCAAGGGGATCCTTAAGAAGCCAGTCACTGGGGCTGGAGAGATGGCTCAGAGGATAAGAGCACTGACCGTTTTTCCAGAGGTCCTGAGTTCAATTCCCAGCAAGCACATGGTGGCTCACAACCATCAATAACAAGATCTGGTGCCCTCTTCTGGCCTGCAGGCAAACATGCTGTATATGGAATAAATAAAGAAATCTTAAAAAAGAAAAAAAGAAAAGAAAAAAAAAAAAAAAAAAGAAGCCGGTCACAAGTCTGCAGTGGTGGCACACGCCTTTAATCCCAGTACTTGGGAGGTAGAGCCAGGCGGATCTCTGTGAGTTTGAGGCCAGCTTGGGCTACAGAGTGAGTTTCAGGAAAGGCGTAAAGCTACACAGAGAAACCCTGTCTCAAAAAACAAAAACAAACAAACAAACAAACAAACAAACCCTGGTCACAGACTCCTCCCCTCTCTCTTCTCTTTTGCTCTGTTCCCTTCTCCTTCTGCTCTCTTTTCTTCCTCCTCTTCCGCACATGTCCCTTCCCAGACCTGTTTACTCTATCTTCTGTTCCTCCCCCATCACTTCTAAAAAAACTGTGTTCTGATAATGGGTTTGTTGCCCTCGTGATCCTTCTCCCAGGGTAACTGCTGCAACTGCAATGAAAACAACAATACCTATCAAAGCGCCACACCCAGACTCTTTCCCAGCCCTTTAGCAGACAATCTGGAGGGGCCTGTTTTCTCTTTCTTCCTCCATTCCCTACGACTCCATAGATCTTTGTGGCAGACCCAGCTTTCTTCCCTCCTGCAGATCCTCTCGGTTCTAGGCCAAACTGATTTCATTATGTTAGCTTCCAGTGCCTAGGAACAAGTTTCATCCTTCTATCCAGTATCTCCAGCGGCCACACCTGGCAGTGACTTAGAAGCATTTCCTACCAGGCAAGGCAGAGCTACCACATGCTCCTAATATCCAGAGAGGGCAACAGAAACCAAGGACTAAAAATCCCACCCAGCAAATATAACACCATATATTAACACCTAGAATTATAATAAGCCCAAATCTAGATACTTGGATACCAACTTTGAAATAGAACCAATAGCAGCCAGGGCAATATGTGTGCATTAGAGTCCAGCAACCCTACTACTGAGAAATGCAGTATAGCTGACGCACAAGAGGAGGACTTCATAGCAGGTGTTACGAATATGTGCAAGGACTTTAAAGAGGATATGTATAAATTCATTAATGAAATCAATGAATACACAAACAAATATTGAAGATAAATGAATAAAAGTGTTCAAAATAAAAGAGAAATGGAATCACTAATGAAAACCTGAAGTGAAATAAACCAGGAAATGAAAGATTTAGGAAGTTGAACAGGACCCTCAAAAGCAGGCCTCACCCACAGAATACAAGAGATGGAAGAGAGAATCTCAGGCATGGAAGACAAACTAGAGGGATGGATACCTCAGTCAAAGAAAATACTAAATTTAAAAAAATCCCAAAACAAACAAACAAACAAACAAACAAACAAACAAAAAAACAAGCCACAAAAGGTCCAGGGAATTTCGGACACTATGAAAAGAAAATCTACAAATAATAGGAATAAAGGAAGGAGAATAAACTCAGGGCAAAAGCACAGAGAATATTTTCAGCAAAGTCACAGAAGCAAATTTTCCTAACCTAAAGAAGGAGATGCCTGTCCAAGTACAAGAAGCAGACAGAACATAAAATAGACTGGACCAGAAAAGAAATTCCCGGGTGCACATAAAAATCAAAACACTGAACATATATGCCAAAGAAAGAATATTAAAAGATGTAAGGGGAAAAGACCAAGTAGCATATAAAAACAGACCTATTAGAGTAACATCTGATTTCTCAATGGAGATTCTAAAAGTCAGAAGGACCTGGACTAATGTGTTACAAACTCTAAGAGAGAGATATGCTAGCCCAGACTACTATACCCAACAGGAGTTTCAATTGCCATAGATGGAGTAAATAAGTTATTCCACAATAAAACCAAATTTAAGAAGTATCTATTTACAAAAACATCTCTACAAAAGGCACAAGAAAGAAAACTTGAACCCAAAGAGGTTAACCACACCCAAGAATACCCAAAGAATAATAAAAAAAAAATCTCAGACCAGCAAATAAAAAGAAGGGGGAAAGCCGCACAAAGCAACATCAAAAAATGGGAATCAACAAAAACTGCTCATTGATAACTCTCAAACTTAGTGGTCTCAATTCCCCAATAAAAAGACCTAAACTAACTGACTGGAATAAAATGCAGAAACTATTCTTCTGCTACACTTTAACATCCAGGGTAGACATCACCTCAGGGTAAAAGGATAAAAAAAGATATTCTGAGCAAATGGGCCCAAGAAACAATCAGGTATAGTCATTTTAACATCTGAAAAAAATAGACCAAATCAGAACTAATCTGAAGAGATCTTGAAGGACACTATGTACTCATCAAAGGCAAAATCCAACAAGAGAATATTGCCATTCTAAACACCTGTGCACCAACACAAGGGCACCCAGGTTCTTAAAAGAAATATAACTATAGGTAAAATCACATATGATGCCTCACACACTGTTAGTGGGTGACTTCAACATTCCATGCTCACCAATCGGCAAGTCACCCAGACAAAAACTAAACAGAGAAATGCTGGAGCTAAATGATGGCATACACCAAATGGACCTAAGAGATTTACAGAACATTTCACCTCAACACAGAAGAATATACCCTCTTTTCAGCACCTTATAGAATTCTCTCCAAAACTGACCACATTTGAGAAAGAAAGCAGCTCTCAACAGATTCAAGAAAATTGCAATAACCCTTCATCCTATTTTAATACTATAGATTAAATTTGGATACCAATGACAACAGAAACAATAGAAAGATTACAAAGTCATGGAAAAAGAACAACTTATTTCATGGATGCAAAAGGGGTCAAGACAGAATTAAGAAAGAAATTAGAAACTATTTAGAATTTAATGAAAATAAAAATACAACATACCCAAACTTATGGAACAAAACGAAGGCAGTTATGAGGCAAATCCATAGCACTAAGAGCCTAAATAAAATAATTGGAGCGATCTCACCTCAGTAATTTCATGGCACATATGAAAGCTCTAGGACAAAAATAAGAAACCACACCAAAAAGAAGTAGACAGCAAGAAGTAAACAAACACAGGACTGAAATCAATAAAATGGGAACAAACAAACAAACAAATACAATATAAAGAATCAATGAAACAGAGTTGGTTCTTTGAGAGAAATCAATAAGATTCACAAATCCTTATCCACAGTAACTAAAAGGAAGAGGGAGATAATTCAAATTAACACAACTGGAGATGAAAAGGGGGACATAACAACAGACACTGAGGAAATCCAGAGAATCATAAGGATATGCTTAAAAACTAGGCTTTACCAAATAGAAAAATCTAAAAGAAATGTGTAATTTTCTTGATATATACCACCTGTCAAAGTTAAGTTAAGATCAGATAAGCAATTTAAACAGACTTATAGCCCCCGGTGAAAACAGGCCTAATACATCCAGTGACATAGAAGCAATGATTTAAAGTCTCCCCACTGGTCCTAGAGTTGAAAAGATAAGTGGACACATGCCTCCACCACTAACCCAGAAGCTATCTCCAAGTGATAACAAATGAAAATTTAGTCTTCTTCAAGGGAGTTGCACTGGGAAAACAAACTACTCTTAAAGATAGCCTGCATGCCCAGAAGTAGATAACCAACAGAAAATGAGCTCAGTCTTTGGAAGTTTGTTGTCTCATAATGTTGTGTAGGAGCATTTCAAAAACCTTTCACCCTTGCACAGCCTTGAGGCATGGGGAGGGGCTTGGATCTGCCTCTACTAAATGTACCTCCTCATGGGAGGCCTTACCTTCTTGTAGGAGGGAATGAGGGGTAGATTGAAAGGGGGAGGCTGGAGGGGTGGGAGGAGGGAAGAGGGGGATCTTTGGTATGTAAAATAAATAAAAATGTTCTTAATAAAAAAATGGTACCTTCCTCATCTCACAATTTTATAAAATTTTCTCATACCAAGATAATTTTAATGTGATTCATATTATCATTGATTTAATAGTAAACTAAGTATTGCTAATTATTGGGGCATTATAGTTGCATATCCAACTTTATTTGCAAGGATTTTTACTAAGTATCTGGTAGAATGAAATGGCGACTTCAATGTTTATTTTAATAATTCAATTAAATTCAACAGTTCAATCATCTACCTTCTCAAACCATCAGAATGTTAAGCTACTGTTGTTGCCGTGTCGAAAGACCCCCAAGCAAGACCACAGCAGGTATCTGATGCAAGCACACGGGGTTTATTAATAGCAAAGTAAGCCCAGGCTTGGTCTATGTCCAACACTCGATACAGCAGGTGGAGGAGAACGCCCCAAGCACTCACTTCAAGGGGTTTATATAGGAAAGGATTACATGCAGAGGGTTACATATCTTGGGACTGGACGAGGGGGCTAGGGGTGAGGGAGTTCTTTGAAGTTACTGGCCAAACTATAAGCATGAGGTTACTAATGGCTAACAGGATGCAGCATATCTGCAGAGACATAAGTTTTTTTACTCCCTATACCCTATTTTTGCTGAGCCCAGGATATATACATTCAGATTTATTGTTCCAGCCTTATTTTCCCACCAGGTCAATCTCCAGTCAACTCTAAAACTGCTGGTTAGCAAATACCTTTGGGGGGTGGGTAGCATCTCTCAAGGGGGCTACTGATTTTTCCCCTTCACTACTAAGAAAACATTTCTATTAGATATGCAGTATGCATGATGTTAGAAATGAATTTTTGTCTTGTATATGTAACCATCATCTTCTCTCTCATTAAAAAAAAAAACGAAATAAAAAATAAAAACCTTTCATCTTATTTATTACTTTTATTTTTAATATACACTCACATATATACACATATATGTACACACACACACACACACACACACACACACACACACACACACACACACACACATTTTCTTCTCTCTTTTTACCATACAGGTCCTTTGCATATTATGGCTTCCAAGAAATCAGTCCACATACCCACACACCAGATTTTTGATAAAGAAGCCAGAAATACAAACTATAAAATAGACAACATCTTTAACATATAGTGCTGGTAAAACTGGGTGCCTGCATGTAAAAGAATGCAAATAGATCCATATTCATCACTCAGCACAAATCTCAACTTTGAATGGATCCAAGACCTCAACACAAGGCCAGATAACTGAACCTGATGGAGAGAAAGTGGGAAATAGTCTCCAACTCATTGGCACAGGAAAAGACTTTCTGAACAGAACACCATTAGCACAGGCACTAAGATCAACAATTAATAAATGGAACCTTATGAAACTGAAAAGCTTCTGTAAGGCAAAGGAAAAATTCAGACAAAGCAGCAGCCTACAGAATGGAAAAAAGATTCTTACCAACTACACATCGGACAGTTGGCTAATGTATAAACTACTCCAAAACTAGATATCAAGAAAAAAATAACCTAATTTAAAAATGGTATACATATCTAAACAGAGAATTTTCAAAAGTGGAAACACAAATGGCTAAGAAGCACTTTAAATGTTCAACATCTTTAGTCATCAGGGAAATGAAAATCAGAACTACTTTGAGATTTCATCTTACACCTGTCTGAATGGCCAAGATCAATAAAACAAATGATAACTCATCTGATAAGGATGTGGAGTAAGGGGAACACTCATCTGCTGCAGGTGGGAGTGCAAACTTGTACAGCCTCTATGGAAATGATGTAATCAGAATAGATTGTACGAGGGAAAACATCTGTTTTCAATCTATTTAAAAAAATGTTGGCAATTAGAAAAAAAAAGTTGGCAAGGGTTTTTACAAATAAAACTCCTAAATATATTAAATATTTTTCTTGTAAGGAAATATGTATCTTGGCCAACTATGGTTATCTATGCTTTTAAACCCAGTACTGGGGAAGCAGAGGCAGGTAGATGCCCATGAGTTTAATGCTAGTGTGCTCTACATACAGAATTCTAGGCCAGCCAGGGGTACATGGTAAGACCCTTTATCAAAAAGGAACACCCCCAAATCAAAGAATCAAAACAAGAAAACATATCTAATTATGCAGGGGTCACCAGGATGACAAATTACTTTGTTAAAGCAAAAGTGATACACAGATGACTTGCAGAAAAAGATAAATAAAGGTTAAAATCAAGACCTCTATATAATTTCAATCTTTTTTGAAGTTTTCATTTTCTTACTGGTTTGCCTTTATTGAAATGTCTATTAAAAACTGGCCCTTCCAATATCACCAGGGAATAAATAAAACAGATAACTTCATTAGTGTCTTCCCAACCCTTACAATAGACAACTGTATTATCTTCACTTTAATTCCAGATTAAGCAACTCAAATTTAATGTAAGTTTTAGATTTCTTTCTCTTCTTCACAGTGACTTGGAGATCATGCAATCAATACTAGAAGATGGCAGAGAAAAAAATCAGTATTTTGTCATGTGGACTTTACCAATGACTTCTATGAACAGATTTATAGAGACAAAACCCTACCAATGAAATTCTTCAACTACTTTTTAGATGCCTTGAATTCCTTTGTCCATGCTTTGGATTTCTCACTTCCATTGCCATTCAAGGAAGAAATGTCCCAGTATTCACCAATTTTACTTGGTGTTTAGTTGGAGAATTGAACAATCCAGAGACTATCGTCTTTAAAAGTGTCTCTAAGCACAGTTTGCTCACAGTCAGTGATGCACTTGAGCCAGCAAGTGTTTAATTTCTTACTTAATAAAATTACCAAAATGTGGATCTTAAAATAGAGAGGTATTTAAGAAATGCGTCTATGGGGAGTGATTGCTATCAACCGCACATAAAGCACAATTGGATATTGCAATAGTACTTACTGTAAAAGAACATCTGTTCCTGGGCCTATTAATCCTCTTCCTTATAAAAACCATCCATCCCTGAGTGCACAGAGGGAAAGAGGGCATCGAGCAGGATGCTGACAGCTATAGGTGGGCAGGGGCCAGGGCCATGGAGAACATCCCTGAAAGCTACTTTAAGGCACTAAAGTCCAGCATCTGTTTGCTAATAATATTTTATCACTCTGCCAGGCCATGTCCAGTTTATTCAACCTAATGTAAGTAATGAACATGAAATCTTTAGGGCAGCTAAGGACATTTACTAATGAATATAAGAACCTTAGAAAGGAAAATGATAATAATGGATGGAGCAGTGTTCTTTGAATCACTAGACCAAATAAATTGGACATGACATAATAGCTTCTTGTTTTTGCCAGAGACTCACTCTGGCTCCTTAGAGAGAAATTCAATCACTTCTGTTTCGGTCAACTCTTTATCAGCTGTTTAAATTACTTGATGAATGGCTTTAGTGAATATCCTGGGCCCTGGAATTTTTATAAATAGCTGAGGGTGCTTGTCAGTGTAATAGGAGGGTTTAGAATGTTTGGGCTGAGCATATTTTCCTTGCCAAATCTTGTATGCAAATTTACTTGTAATGAACTGATGGGCCTAATTGCTATCTTTTGAGAGTTGCTTTCATTTACATCTTGGAATTGCAGCGAAACAGTTCAAATGAGACCACATTGAGGGTGAAACACATTAAGATTAAATTCTACTAAGATTAATAACTACTTTTGAAATAGATGATGCTGTTTTAAGATAGAAATATATATATATATATATATATATATATATGTATATAAATCTTTTAGCCTTTTTTTGTTTAAGTAAAAAAAAATCCTAGGAATTAGTGTTTATAGTAGCTGGAGTTCTAAATGATTTACATATCCTGATTAAGTTAATTTTCATAAAAATACCTGCAAGGAACATGTAATCAATATTCTGTTTTATAGATGGTAGAATCTTGACCTAGAGAAGTTTGGAAATCACAAAAGATCACAGAATTCTAACCAATGTTCTTCCCACCATGTGGCAACTTCCAAAAATTTATCTACAAATTGGGATTCCTTTTTTTTTAGTGTTACAGAGGAAATATTTGGAAATAAAGAGGACGATTTGACAATTATCCATGTGTTACTAAATAGAGTAACTGGAACCGAAACTACTGATATTCCACACTACCGATCACAGCCAATTAAAAATGTTTAATGCCTATGGCCTCGTGCTGCTTTAGTTACAGTGTGCAATGGGGGGTTTAACTAAGCAAGGTCAGAGAATAGCCCAGAAAGCTATGTATTCAGTCCTAGATCCATCACTGAGAAGGAAGCTGCAACTCTGATGTGGGATCTTAGGACGAAGTGGGACAATGTGCTGCCTTCAACGCTGGTACATGATTACCTACCTACTTCTGCCTCCAGAAAAGCAAGCCAAGTGGTCTCCCGCTGAGACTGACACCTTCTCCTAGTCAGCCCAAGGTTCTCTTCTTGTGAGCTTTCCTACATTGTCCCCGCCCACCTATGTCTCAAATGTTTTAATTTCTACCCACCTACATTTTGTTTCACATTCACTGCCCAGAGTGAAGGCATTTAGGAGAGGACCCTGAGATAAGCACCTGTATAGGTGCTTGCTTTAGAATCCACCAGCCATCACTGATCCAAATAGCTATGGCCAAGATCTACAGTGCATCCTTAGAAATTCCTGGGACCAATCTCTTCAGAAGAGAGCTAAAGGACAATTTGATAAATTAACATATTGCCTACAAATCATACTTTTCTCCATATTGTCTTGTAAATTCTAGCCATATTAACAGATTTTCTCACTTATATTTGTATCAATAATATTAGTAGCTAATACATTTTTGTTTCTATTTGTATCAATAATAACTAATAAATTTTTAAGTTTTTAGGTAATATTTTTAAACATGTAATTAAATAAACCAAGTATTAGCCAAGTATTAAATATGAATAAATGTTATGAATTAATATGAATTTAAATGTGCCCAGCCAACTTTCTAAACCTTACACTTCTTGTATAGAGATTTAAGAATTGTTGGTAGGTACGACCTCTTTCTTTCTTCCTTCCTTCCTTCCTTCCTTCCTTCCTTCCTTCCTTCCTTCCTTCCTTCCTTCCTTCCTTCCTTCCTTCCTTCCTTCCTTCCTTTTTTTTTCTTTAGTTTTTTTCATAAGTTATATTTTCATCCTATTTTCCCCTTCCCCAACACTTCCCAGATCCTTCCCACCTCCCTATCCACCCAACTTGATCTTCTTTTTCTCAAAACAAAAACAAAAAAACAAGTAAACAAACAATCAATACTACAAAAATTAACCAAACCAAACAAAAAATAGCCTCCCCAACTGGAGATAAAACATGTGTTGGCCAACTACTCCTGGCCATGGGGCTTGTTGTAGAATGTGATTGATATACCCAGTGACACTATTGGAGAACTGATTTTCCCCCTTTCAACAGCTACCAACTGCAAATAGCTTCTTGGTTAGGGGTGGGGTTTGTTGTTTGCTTCCCCTTCTCAGTGCTGGGATTTCGTCTGGTTTGAACCTGTGTAAATAATTGTGTATCAGTTCTGTTGTATCTGGAAGACACCGTTTCCTTGGAGTCATCCAGCAACTTTGGCCCTTACAGTCTTTACACTTCCTCTTCTGCATAGATTCGCCGTGCCCCCCCCCCCCGAGCATTTAGGGGAGGGGTCTGATGATGTCATCCCATTTAGGACTTAGTGCTCCAAAGTCTCTCAGTCTCTACACATTGAGGGTCTTTGTGTTTCAAAGGTATGTATTTCATTAAAGAACAAAGGAATTTGGAATTAAACTCACAAAAGACATAAATTATTGACTACTATTCATGTTGTTTCTGTTTATTTGGTTGTAAAAAAATCTATAATTTGTACACTGTGATATGCCTTTCAGATTTTAAAGAATGCTGAAATAAATAATAGGGTGCACAATCTGAAAGGGTTCATTTTCTCTACACCAATTGTTCTGAATCTGTGGGTAGAGACCCACTGGGAGGAGGGTCAAACCACCTGTTCCTGGGGGGGTCACCTAAGACCATCGGCAAACACAGATAATTACATTATGATTCATAAGAGTAGCAAAATTACAGTTATGAAATAGCAATTAAATTATTTTATGGTTGGGGCTCATGACAATATGAGGAACTGTATTAAAGGGTCACAGCATTAGGAAGGTTGAGAACCACTGCTCTAGAGGGATATGTGTTCTGTGTGTCTATTACCTTGGCTTAGAGATGGCATGTCCCTGATGGATTATTCACCGGAGTTCCCCTCACTACCAAGTGTGTTTTATTCCCCCTGTGCTCATTTGACATCTTAATATGGCTGAGCTCTGCACTTATCCTCCCAGAGGAAGGTGAATGACCTGTTGGGGGAAGAAGAAGGAAACTAACCTGGGAATAAAAATGATTTGTGGTTAGCTGAACTTTCTCAGGAAACTAAGATATCCAGTCTCAGTGGCTCTTCTTCTTTTTCAAATGTACTTCCTTTGTTAATGTTTGACATGTTTTTAAGTGAGAGCTTTTATTCACTGATTTATTCCTTAATCTTCATTTAATAGTTGGTTTCTAAGCTCAATATGCCTTTTCATTTTTGTTACAAAGAAATTTATTACAAAAAAATCTACAATTCTCTTATGTTATGTGAATGCAAAACTCGATTACCTACATTTTCCCACCCGCTGATCTCCAGACGTGTGCTGGGAATTGTCTTTTGTACTAAATTCCGGCTGAACTTTGGTTCGGAGTAGCTCAGGGACAGCTCTGTGCTACTCATTAGTGGAGTGTTTCTAAGCCCGTGGTGGCAGGTAAAGGAGAAGCTCATAAAATATTTATAAGAAGTAGAATAACTGGATTAGGACTTGGGAGTGTGCCACAAAATTGTACCACAACTTGAGATAAGTCACTTAACCCCCAACCCTCAACTTCTTCAGTGGCAGAAGGGATATGCCAGTATTTGTTTTCTGAAGTGGCTGTGAATTTGAAATAGTGTCAGTCATTTGGTACATGATGCCACTTTCGGGTGATTCAGAACTACTGCTGTTTTTCTTAGTGGAATATGTTTCCCTTACAAAATAGACACTCTAATAGTTATGCATTTTGTGGAAAGGAGTCATTTGTTAATTCAATTAACATATAGATTATTCATCATGAATTTGTTCGTGATGCCACAGAATGACAAGCAACAAAGAGGAGACTTTTGTAACTCAGCATATTTAGGCTTTGACCTTGGGTGTCATCAACTATTCATGTAGTTTCCAGAGAGATCCAGGCATGCAGTAGGGGGAAGAAGTAAATTAGTGAGATTGTGTTTCTCTTCTCTTTTTCTAGTAATGAAATCCCTCCATTCTTGTCCATTTCTTTATGTGCCTCTAAAAGATTTCACTCCAGGTATTTTGCAAAAATAAAGTTTGAAGATTACTAGTCTGTCAGCATCCTCATTTATAGATAAAGCCATCTTATTCCTAAATCTGTTTCTAAATCATGCAAGTTTGTGTTTTAATTACAGAAAGAATTGTATAGTTTAAAGAATATTCATTTAAGATTTTAGACTAGTGTTTCGTCAACTTTCCCTGTGCATTGGAATCACCTTGAGAGATTTAAAAATCTTGATGCCCAGGTGGCTCCCAGACCAATTATATCAGGTCTCCACAGGTGATTCCGATGAGCAGCCAAAGTTGGAAACCACTGGCTTGGCGGGAGGGAGAGGTGACTTTGATTTAAATTGGGAAGAAAATGCTTATGGAGAAAGTAGGATTTGACAGATGGGCTGAATGTTGATGGGAACAAATGAAGGAACTTTTGTTGATATAGTAATATTGGTTTAAGAGAGTATGTAAACAGAACAAGAGAGGGAGAGAGGGTGAGGGAGGGGTGAGTATGAGATTATAAATCAGAAGTGTAACAAGGCATTAAAAAATTATTTCCTGGAGGCATGTGGTTAGGTGGGTGGGGAGATAGGAAGGATCTGGGAGAAAGATGGTGGAGGGGAAACTGATCAGAATGTATTGTATGATTTTTTTTCAAGATAAAACAAGAAACAATTTCCCTTGGCTTCATAATTTGACATTTGTGAAAATGTGACTAATGTAGTTAATCTCTAAATATCTATTTCTTCACCTGCAAATTGGGAGATAAAAGGGTCCATTGACAAAGTTTAAAACAGACTAAATGAGAAAATTAATACAAAACATATCTTTCATTATGTTTCCAGAGGGTCTGAATTAAATTGAGCAGCTGGAATTTGAATACCCAGTGATGAAGGGAAACATGAGTGGGTAGCCCTTCTACAGCCCCTCAGAGCCTTAACCATAGAAAGCCTCTAACCTATATACCTTCTCTCCCATTCATATTTTCATTCTTTTTCCCCTTTCCCTGTATCTCATGAATGAATGAATGAATTATTGATATTTGTAGTTCTAAAAATGTGCAAACTACATTTCCCCCAATCAGCACCCAGTGCCACTGTCTCTGATCCTTTTTGAGAACACAAGTGAATCACATTATGTGTTTTCATCTGCTGTTAACACTCAGGTGGTTGTAAAATCATGTGCTATTGCAGCTGGCTTCTCCTCTTAGTGAGAAACATAAATCTAAGTGAAGACACCTCACCAGAAAACTCATGCAAAATAATCAACCAACCAACCAACCAACCAACCAAACAAACAAACAATGGGGGAAGGGAAAACAAACACTACAGTACATATGCATTCCAACAGATGTGTAAAACACAACAAAGAAATACACAAGACATGATAAAACAAGACATTGCAAGACCCCTAGAAGCTCACAGCTCCTCAGTACCAAAAATTGAGATAACAAGATAAACTGTGCTATCCTCAGAAAAACCAGGCAGCAACACAATAAAATTGTAAACGGACTTCCAAAGTCAATATAGACACAGATATTTTCAACAAAAATGCTTGGAATTGAATTCAAGAACACATTAGGATCATAGAACACCGATAGGATGGTTTCATTTCAGGGAATCAAGGTTGTTTCTAGATATGCAAATCGGGGTATATGTAATATAACAAGGTTAGGCACAATGACAGAAATCACATTACCATCTCCATAGATTTAGAAAAGGCATTAGATAGTGTTCAATACAGGATATCTTCATGATAAAAGTCCTAGGGAACATAGGTCATTGTATTTTATTATAGAAACAGAAACATACGTAATACAATGTGTGTGTGTGTGTGTGTGTGTGTGTGTGTGTGTGGTATGTTGTGTGTGTGTGGTATGTTGGGTGTGTGTCTCACAGTGCATGCATGGAGGTCAGAAGACAACTTTTGGGAATTGGTTCTTTGACTTTAATTCACATCACCAGACTTGTTTGTAAGCACTTATAGCTGTTGAGACATCTTGTCCACTCAAAAGGATTAGCTTTTCTATATATCAACAATAAAATTGTTTTGTTTTGTTTTTAGGCTTTATTTTAAATTTTGTTTTATTTTTTGGGAGGGTCACAAAGGCAGAGGGTGGAGGTGAGGGAATAGGGAGATGAGTGGGATCAGGATACACGGTGTAAAATCCACAAATAACCAATAAAAAAGTTTTAAAAAGAAATTAAGATAAAGATCCTATTAATAATAGCTTTAAAAAACAAAACCAAGCAATAAATCCAACCAATGAATTGAAATGCCTCTGCAATGAAAACTTTAAGATACTGAAAAAAAAAAGTTGAAGATGCTAGAAGCTGGCAAGGTGTTTTAACTTACAGATTAGTATAATTAATATTACAAAAATGGCTTTATTACTCAATGTTGTATACATATTCAGTATAATTCCTATCAAAATTGCAATTACATTCTTTGTAGTAGAAGAAATAATTCAGTCAGAAGACCAAAGACTCTGAATAGCCAAAACAACTCTAAGCAGATAGAACAATGTTGAAAGTATCATGATTCCTGATCACAAGCTACACTCCAGAAGCACAGTATCAACAACTCAGGCTACTAGAACACACTCATACACATAGATCAATAAATAGGGGAATAAGGGACCCAGAAATAAACACATAGAGTCACAACCAACTAACTTTTGACAAAGCTGTCAAAAACCTATATTGGAAAGATAGTCTCTTCAACAAACATTGGGGAAAGTGGAAATTTATGCATAGAAAGGTAAAAATAGATCCATATCTCTTAAACTGAACAAGAATAAACTTAAAATGGACAAAACATCTTAATATATTGCCGGGGACCAGCCTTAGCAGTTTCGGGGGTCCGAAGGATGGGATACCTGGAAGGCGCAGTAACAACTCAGAGACAGTGTTCATGCAAGCTGACAGGTCACTTCCGGCTTCTGCAGTGGCTAAGTAGCTTCTTTGTCACAGTTTCCTTAGCTTTCCTGGCTTCCCTAGCTTCTCTAAATTCTCTCAGCTTCTCTTAGCTTCTCTAACTTCTCTTAGCTTCTCTAACTTATCTTAGCTTCTGCTTTTGCCCTGGTAACCTCAGTCTTTTATTATCATAAGTAAAGGGGAAACAGAAAAAAAAAAAGGAAATCACCCAAATACAGAATGTTCTCATAATTCCAAACGTTATTCTTAGAAAATCACCAATATATTCCTCATCATCTTTTCTTAAACACAGGAACTATCCCAGACTTAACACCAAAGCAAGCATAATCTATTTTTATTATTAATGATTATACAATCTTCTGACCACTTCACCCAGAGGCTAGCAACATGCAATTTCGCAAAAAAAAAGTAAAAATAAGAACAGTGGTCAATGTACCGGACAGTCATTTCCTTCTCACACAGCCTGCTCCGACCTCAAGACCCCTGCAGCCGCCTAATTTCCTCCTCAGCCCTCTGCAAACACCAAGCCCCATGACTGGTGGGTCACAATGACGTCAGACGAAAAAATCTGTCCCTGCAAGTCAGCGACTTCTGTCCTTCTATATTCCAACAATTCCAAAGAAGACCTGATCTAATTTTTAGAGTTTTCATGAAAGAAAGCTCACCTTTTCTGGCAGCTCCTTTTAATCTAGGAACCCGATAAAGTTTGTAGCAATCTCTCCATCAATTGTCACATTATCTCCACACTCCTTCAGGAGGAATAAAAAATATCTGGATTAAAGTTGCCATCTCCCTTTCTTGGTGGAGGTCACTATTTTCCTCCTATTCTAGGTTCCCACACTTTAGTTTGTCATTCCATCTATATGTTACTCCATCCACAGTCTTCAGCCAACACCCCTTAGGTCTCAAATTTTACACAATGTCTTTGGAATATCCTCAGAAACTGAATTATTCATCATGGCCAATTTAAGTCTAGTGTGTTGATACACATCATACCATGTGCTATAGTTGACCACACATTAGGTACAGTTTATCCAAGCCTAAAAAACTTTCCCAGGCTGCAGGTTCTTTTCCATGAACTGCATAACTGCCTTAACCCTAGCCTGGATGATCATCTCTGTACAATTATCTGTGAAATTTACTTTACTCCTTTTCTGTATCACAGAAATCACCATTGATCTAGGAACACAGAACATGAAGATCAGATAGAAGAAAAAAACTAGTATTACAAGAAGTATTTATATGGAGGAGGACATGACATGTGCACACCATAAAGCATGACCTTGGGACACATAGGCATTTCTGCCTTGGCCCTCTAGAGGCATGCTAAACAGAAGATCCTGAAGGGAACACTCGGAGGGTTGATGGTCCACAATTTCGAGTCCCCTTTTCTCCAATTTCTGCTGCCAGCGCATCAGCCATCTTATTATGCCATCCCTGACAATATATGAATTGAAATTTTGAAACAGAAAATCATAGGGAAAAACACATTAAGGTACAGGCACAGGAAAGAAATTTTGGAAAAGTACCCCAGGAGTATAGAAAATACAAACAAGTCATGACAAATGGGACCATATGAATAATAAAAGTTGCTGCACAGCTGAGAAATAATCACCAGAGTTAACAGACAACCTCAGAAAAGGAAAAATGACCTGATAATCCTACACCATCCAGGGATTGATATCTGGAACATAAAGTGAATTACAAAAATTGAACACCATATAACCAAATCTTCCAATTACTAAATGGGCCAACGGGCTGAATGTGCAGTTCCCAAAATATGAAATACAAGTGGCCAATAAACACTAGAAATAGTGTTCAGAATTTGTAGACATCAAAGAAATGTGAATTGAAACTGCCATGGGATCCATCTCATTCTAGCCTTAATGGCCAGCCTCAAGAATACAACTGACAACAAATGCCAGCCATGATGTGTGGAAGGAACAATCCTTAATTAATGCTAGTGGGAATGTAAGCTTATATAGCTACCATGGAATTCAGTAAGGAGGTATTTCAAAATGATAAAAAGAGAGCTACCATAAAACCCAGCTATATCATTCTTGGATATGCATCCAAAGGATTCTAAGCCCTACCACAGAGGTACTAGCACACACATCTTTATTGCTCTATGTTTACTTATTTATAATAGCTGTTTGTTAACACATTAAGGGAATATATATATACACACATACATATATATGTATATATATATAAACACATTAAGGATATATATATATATAAAGGGTATATATATTAGAATTTTATTTAGCCACAAAGAAAAAATGAAATTAGGAACATTTTCAGAAAAATGAAAAATGTTATGAAACTGGAAAGCATTATGTTAAGTGAAATAAGCAAGATGCAGTATAGCAACTACTTGTTTGTTTTTACTCTTTTGCTCTTTGTGGGGGTGGCTGCCACCCAGCTCCCAAATAAATTCACACACAGAGGCTTATTATCACTTATGAATATAAGGCCTTAGGTTGGCTTAGTTTCCAGCCAGCTTTCTGTAACTTAAATTATCCCATCTACCTTTTGTCTCTGTGCTTTTCCCATTCTCTTACTTCTGTAAATCTTACGCTTACCCCGTGGCTTGCTATGTAGTTGGGTGGCTGGCCTCTGGAGTCCTCCTGCTTCTCTGACTCCTAAATCTCTCCTCCCAGATTTCTCCCTCTATCTAGTCTGTCTGCCTGCCAGCCCCACCTATCCTTTCTCCTGCCTTGCTATTGACCATTCAGCTTTTTATTAGACCACCAGGTATTTTAGATAGGCACAGTAACACAGCTTCACAAAGTTAAACAAATGCAACATAAACAAAAATAACACACCTTAAAATAACATTTTACAGTAAATATTGCAAATTTCTTTTTGTATGTACAACTTATATTTTAATTTGCAAATATATGTGAGTATGTATTGGGGTGTGGGCCATGAAATTAGAATGGGGACAATCCTCCTTTTCATCTAAATACATAGGAAGGATTTTAACTTGAACATAGTCAAACTATATAGAATAAGAACAGAAGAAAATAAGAATTACATTTACAATATCCAGTCTATTTGTATTTGGCAAGGTCAGAGAAAAATACTGCATTGTTTATCTTATCATGGTGAATCCAAAGTTCTGTACCTAATTTGCCTTCTATCATAACTAAAGAAAACTGTAACTATAACTATCTAGTCTTTAACTCCATCAGAGACCCCAAAAGAATATATTACCTGAGTAGACAGGAAGTGCAGTTCAAGCCACTTTCTAAACTATAGAAGTGACAGAGACATCTAACTGCCTGGACAGTCACCCAAAATTCCTCTGCCATGCTGGGGCATCCATTTTTGGCCTACAGGCCTAGAATATCTGGCAGACTTTTCTATGAAGCATGAATTTTGAAGGACTGTCCTAACTTATCTTGATAAAGTTCAGCAATCTTTCCCCTTTGTGTTTTGATTGTCCAGCATACTGTCAGTAGTCAAGGCAAGGGCAGTTTCTTGTCCAAATGGCTAGCTTTGCCACAATGGAAAAAAAACCTCATATGGAATTCTTTGATGCCCATGATCCTTTTATGAAGTAGATAGGTGTTGCTAGGAGCTGATGTGTCTCATTGTCATGAAAAGCCTTAGGTCATTAAACACCTTAAATGCCATATTCTGTAAGTCTTTGAAGCATTTGAAGAACATCTATCTGTCTACTAAAATATATCTGTTTAACCTTAAGAACATACCTAACATGACACAAGTTTGATTATTATAGATGAGTAACTACTAATCTGAATTTCTTAGTTATACAATACAGTGATAAATGAGATATATAAGCACAATACCCCAAACAAGAGTTGAAACATACAGTATAACAAAATAACTTTAAATTTGTATCAATAGACCAAAATCCATACCAATGTAAAATGTTTGAGGTTAATAGTTGTCTTTTTAATCCTATATACCTAGATTTCCCCCCAAGTGATGACAAACATCCATAATCCACCAAATGACCAGAAACTACCAGCCCCACCTCTTGGGAATGTGGGTGTAGTGTTCTTTAGACTGCTTCCAGTTATCTGAAGGCAATGGCATCTTTAGGGGATCCTGAGAAAATTGAGATGATGGTCAAGTCCTGGGAGCACTAGTTGAACATTTGTTGTCCAGTCTCAGAACTCTTCCCAGGCAGAGGGATCAGTATATATGTCACCTGTCTTGTAGTTTTTCTTGGTTTATTTCTTTATGTCTGTAGCTAAGCTTTTCAGGAAGTCTTTACCAATCAAACTTGATCTCTATTAACCTTGAAGATATCCACATCCTTTTGTTTCCCATGAAAACAAAAGCATAACTTTTCCCCCAATACAATACATTTTCTGAATTCCATTTCAAATTTAGTGCATCCCTAAAGTATCTAGGCTGGTTTAGTTTAGCAGTTCCTTTACAATCCAGTGTGTCTCTGCAGCTGTCATTTGCTCATCAGCATTAAAAAAATTCCAAGTCAACACAGCACCATCCAGGATCCAGACTCGATGTGTATTTCCCATCTTTATGTGGTTTATTCTTTTGATATTATTTTCCTCTCTCTTTAAAGACTTTAATTTTTAAACGATTTATTTTTTCAGATGACTGTCTCTACCCATTTTCTTTATTAAGCCCATGCACATTTTATTCACACTCTAACTGTTTAGAGGATTTTTTCCCCACCTGGACCTGTCTTTACTGTGTGTGTCTCTAAACTTTTCTGACCACATGAGCTAAACCTTAAACTGCTAAGTGGCTTTGTGCTGGCAGCTCTGGTGGCTGGCTCCACTCCCTCCTCGGATCTGTGGGAACTGAGACTGAAGGTTCTTTAAGCGTTTCACCAGGAGTTGCATTTAACTATTCCAGCTCTAGGAAGTTGGTATCCACTCCATGGCAGGTGTTTTTTACCTAGCTCCCTGTTTCTACTTAAGTATACTTGCTGTTTAAGTGCTGTGCTGTACAACAGAGCTTGTTAAAGGGGCTGTATCTGTTTCTTTTTCTTTTTTCTTCTTTCTCAGTCTCTGTGTGGAAATTTGAGCCCTATGTAGGAATGCCAAATGTATCAGGCTTTTGTTTGGGCCATGAACCAGCTCCCAAATCATGACACGGAGACTTATTATTAGTTATGAATGCTCGGTCTTATATTATGCTCGTTCCACTAGCTCTTATAACTTATTTTAACCTGTTTTTCTTCATTTACATTTTGCCTCTGTGCTTTTTACCTTACTTTCACTTTGCATGTCCTACTCTATGTCTGTGTGTCTGGCAGCTGCCTGACTGGTTGGCCCTTGGCATCTCCCTCTCCTTCTCCCTCCTCTCCTCTCCTTCTCTTCCCCTCCTTATTCTCTTAGCCCACCATCCCTGCCTATCCCTCTGCTACCTCGCTATTGGCCATTCGGCTTTTTTATTAGACCAATCAGGTGCCTTATGCAGGCAAGGTAAAGCAAATGTAACACATGTTTACAACGTTAAACAAATGCAGCATAAACACATGTAGGATACCTTTACATCATTAAAGTAATATTCCATAATAGGACAATGAGAAGGTAAGAAGAGATCTTAATGGGTAAACTGAAAAAAGAGTAATAGAATACTTGTAACATGAAATCCGTATGGAGTTAGGGATACAGAGGAAAAGCTGGAGGAGAAGAATGAACAGAAGAGAGAATATATGAAAATTCTGTGATAAAACCCATTATTTTGAATTCTGGCTTAAAATAATGGATTCCTCATTGCAAACACTTCCACAAATTGTGATCAACTAACAGTAGGTTCTATCAAGAAGATCATTCCACTGGGCACAGATGTCTTCAGTTAGCAAAAAAGCATGCTCTGTCCTTAGAGGTGCCGAGTCCTGTTTACAGTTCTGTTTAGATCTCACATGCAAGGGACTTATGAAGGAAAAGATGTTCATAGTAAGCAGAGTTCCACTTTGCTCTACTCTCTATTAAATGTTATCAGGATACTTTCTTGTCTTAAACTCTGATGTAGATAATTTGATGAGACATTGAAAACTGTTCTACAGATCTCAAAACAGTGGGTTCCTTATCTAGATTGTTAATTCCCTAACCATCGTATGAAGAGGGATGTCAACATAATGTTTTATATCTGGAAGGTAGTGACTCACCCCTGTGGATTGTTTTTTCATGTGAATTTGTTTTGAACTTTTCAGAAACGTAAGCATTGAATGAATATACCTTTGCCACTGCAGAATTGCCTTGAAATGGTAGCATGTCATTTTGAAGGGCCAAAGCACAGTAAAACACACACACACACACACACACACACACACACACACACACACACACACACACACATGAATTGGCTCAATTTTTGTAGTGTCAGGGAAAACTCAACTTAGATTCATCTTCTATTTCAGGGTAGTTTTTTTTTTTAACCAAGTACCCTAGTCACACTTTATATTTACTAAACAGGCACCTTTTTTTTTTTTTTATCTATTCATTCCTTGGAACTAAAACCTTCCAAAGTTTAGTGCAATGTTTTTTTTTTTCTCACAGTGAAGTCATTTAGTGAAAACACACTAAGCCAAAGCCACTCGTTTCCAGAAAGTTTATTTGTCCCTGGGCAGAAAGGCAGTGCCGTTCCCAGGAGTGCAGTGAGAAGCAGAAGGTGCTATCCACTGGGCACCTCTTTGCTGCCAAAGGATTTCTGCACTCTGAGTACAATTTTTCACCCACTTCACAACAATGTAGAACTATAATTGGCACATTGGAAAAATCCATTAATTAAATAAGAATTAAACAAGAAGAATTTATTCCTGTTTTCTATTCTTTGGGATATTTTCCTTTAGTCTCTCAAACCTGGCGAGATGATTAATCTACTCAATATAATGAGGCATATTTTCATTCTTACTCAGTTGCTGGTTCAAATAAGATATGTTTTTTAGGTCTATGATGTGTTCCGCTCTAGGTATCTGGCTTTTGTTTGTATCTCAGGCACAGCCCTTTTGAAATGCAGTTTGAAGAATTAAGCCTTGTATAAAATACACTTTCAACATTTGTTTTTGATGAGTGTACCTTTCAAGTATATTTTTTTGTACCAATACAGTGATTAATAAATATTTGTTGAACAAATGCTTGGGTGTATTTGTTGAGTGGTTTTTTTTTGTTTTTGAGACAGGTCCTCACTATATTGCCTTGCTGACCTATAATTAGTTACGTAAACGAGGATGTCCTCCAATGTACAGAGCTTTGCTTGCCTGTGCCTCTTGTGTGCTGGGATTGAATACATGAGTATAGTATTTGAACTTTTTCCACAACAAAATGAGTTTCCACAGGTTGCTATATGCAAAGCGACCACAAGGTGGCAGCAGAGTATGTGTCATCGTGTTCCCCATCTCCACTCCAAAGTGACAGAGTAACATTTTTTTTTTTTTTTTTTTTTTTTTTTGGAAATATTTATTTAGATTTATGTGTAATTGACTCAAAAGAAAATTGAAAAACTTGAACTTCAAACATTTTCCGGGTATCATCTTGCTGTAAAAATATGAGCGAACATCGAGAAAACCTGTTAACCAACAAAAAGCAGATTAAGTCAGACATGGATCCAAAGAAGATTTGCGTAGCAGCAGTGTGGTCAGCCAGCTGGTGAAAAGGGTCATCTTGGTTTGAAGAATGAAAAGAAGAAAAAAAAAAGAGAGAGAGAGAAAAACACACATGTATCTACACCCACAGACCTGTGTAGGTACTGATATATATTCATGCATTTTACCCATATTGTACGATGCTTGTCTCATGCATATGACCCATAACCACACAATATGTCTTCTCTTCAGTGAAAGCAAGCTGTTCCGATTTGGGCCTCAGTGCCTCTCACATCCCTTCCCAGGCTTTGCTTAAAAGTCCCTTACTTCCAGAGACCTTCCTGGCACTTTGCTGGGTAACGTATGTTTCATGCTTTATTGTTTGGGTCTTGCATCTTATTAGACAATTTTAAGGAAACTGTACCTTTTCAGAGCACATGTTTACTTTTCAACCTGCCTGTGTCCTATTTGCCTCCAGCTTCAATAAGAAATACTACAATAATGGATGTTAGGCATTCTTAAGAAAGGGGGAGTATGAGAAGAGAGAAAATGCAGAAAGCCACCCTTGTGTTTTCTTAGAAGCATGGGGAAGAGGTTTTATAGCCCCATATACATTAGATTGTATATAATGTGCATATATACAGCAATATATCTACAGTCTATCTGTAACACTGAACTGTGTATGCATGTAAACTGCTGTACTTTAAGCTATCGTTCCACAGTTGATTTTTTCTGCTAATGATGAGATCAGTTGCAGATAAGCAATAACAGTGACTGCAATTTATCATTAGTTAACTAATATTACTAATAAATATCATCACAAAGCTGTCATTATTCTTCTATTAGGATACACATAGAAGAAACTTAAATCACAAGATATTTAGATACATAACCATTATCTTAGTCATTTTGTAAATCAACTTTTTCTTATTAATCTCTGACATTCCCCTGTTCACCGTGTCTATAAACCACATAGAAGAAAATGAGACTCAACACTAATCTTGCCATATGCTAGTTGGCACTCCCTCTTCAGCGAGGAGTTTAGATTTTAATTTTTTTAAACCCCCTGTTTACAAACCTTCTGCTTATTTTCAAATGTTGCAGCTATGATAAAACCAGAGCCAAGGAGACTTAATTTTCGAGAACCAAATGCTCATGCTAAATAAAGATACTGTATCTATCTTGGAGATAGATGGATTAGCAGATATCTTTGCGAAAAGAACAGTTTCATGGAGGGAAATATGTTTAAATACATACATTTTTCTTATATAAAATGCAATAGTTATTTCAATGGTAACACTATCAAATGAGACAACTTAATATACACTCTTATGGCAGAAAATTGGCCAAGGTCTTTTTTCTATTATATACAGTGCACAGAGAAACACATAATCCTGCACACACAAGTGTGTACAGACAGATCTTTGACTCTAATAAGACTTAGTGAGCTTGGAACTAGAGGAGCAACTATCTACTATATGTGAGGGACTTGGTTTAATCTCTAGTAACTAACACACACACACGCATACACACACACACACCCCAAAGACTCCCCCAACCCCACAAACAAATCAAAATACAAAATGCTTTATTGAATTTAGAGACAGGTAATCTTAACACATTCTGAGCACACACACAAAGTCTCCCAGTGACCTCAGGGCAGACTGGAGCTAACCCATCACCTAGCTCCCAGTGTCCTGCCTCTGCCACTTCCCCAGCTTTTTCATGTATTTCCTCAGGCTTAAAAAATGTATAGGAGCTGTTTGGCACAGAGAATGTATGAGAGATAAAACCATTCTTTATCTCCTCAAAAGCCATCCTTGGTTTTCCTAGACCTATAGAAAAAAATGATTTATTCTCCAAAATCTCTTATATAGACTTTAAAATAATAATATTCATATACCTATGAACACACATATATAGAACCTTCATTGTATGTGCATCCACCATTGAACTCCATGCAGACAACTTTGAGTTGCCTCCTATTTCATATAATTTCATTTATTCCTCCCACAAACAATTGTTTGAATGATCTGTACTACTTGTGGCCTTCCTCTTGTTTCCCACCATGGAACACACAGACAGACCTGTTTTAGTCATTACTTCCATGCTTTCCATTATCTTTTAGAGTCTGTCTATTCAAGAGTCATGGATCATTTTAATGAGCCATTTTCATAGGTCTTCCAGGATACTGTGAATTTGACTCATATTAGCATCATCTTTTAGACATCTTCTTCCCAGAATCGAGCAGGAATGAACGATTTACAAAGTGTCCTCTCATTATGTTACCTTTTCTTCTTTGCCTACACTCTTGGCTGGTTTTCTGGTTAATACTGTAATGGCTATTCTTGGTTGTGTCTGGGTCAAGGAATTAGGGGTGTGGTGGTGCTGGTGCAGGGGGTAAAGATAAAAAACAAAACAAAACAAAACAAAATGTAATTAATTAAAATCCAAGTGGCTTGGTACACTAGTGAGGGATTTGTTTTCTTCACTAGATCATTTGAAGTGGGAAGATATACCTTTAACCCAGATCATTTGAGATGGAAAGATCCTTTAATCTGGGCCACACCTTGTGCAGGACATGGGAGAAGGAAGCTTACTTTTGCTCCCTTTGTCTACTTGTTCTTTCTTTAGCTAGCAAGTCCATTCCTTCACCGGCATTAGAACCTACTTTAGGATTCTGGCATAGACTAAAGACCAGCTAAGACATCCAGCCTCATAGACAGAACAACTACTGGATTCTTGGACCTTCCTTTAGTAGAAAGCCATTGTTGGACTAGGTGGCACACAACATATAAGTCTATGAACTTGCGCGCGCGCGCGCGCACACACACACACACACACACACACACACACACACACACTCAATTTATCAGTTCTGTTCCTCTAGCAAACCCTGACTAATATAGGTGCCCAGTAAGCACTTACTGAATATTTGATTAATTAAGAAATGTGCCATTTGCTAGGTTATTGAATTGAAGATTTTGAGATGATACTAATCGTTACATGCACATGTCATAGCCTTTTATTTTATTTACCAAAAGCTCAAAGACATGAGATCATATACTTATTTCATATTTTCTCAGTGCCTTTCAGATTTCCTTACTTATAGAATGTATCATAATGCTATTTTTACAATGTTGGAAATGGTATTTAAATGGTTGTTCTCTCATTTAGTAACTATATTAAGCACTCTTAAAGCCGGGCTCAAGCTATAAATGCAGAAGATAATACATAGTTCATAGGTGTCTTCTGAAGATAGGCATGTGTCAAAACTATAAACATATATACCTAGTCATTCATTGCTGCTAAATAAACCACCTCTATAATTTATAGTAGTACATTTTATAATTTGTGTAACTCATATAAATTGTATCCTTTATAATTCATATAATTTGATGTCTTAGTTTGTTATTGCTGTGAAAAATACCATGACCAAAGCAACTTATAGAAGCAAGGATTTATGTGGAGCTTACAGTTCTAGAGTGATAGGCGTCACCACCATCAGGGAGGGGAGTGTAGCCACAGGCATGCATGATGGTAGAGCATCAGCTGAGAGCTTATATCCAGATTGATTACAAAACAAGAAACAGAAAGAGAACATACGGGGAATTGTGTGATTCTTTTGAAATCTCAAAGACAGTGACACACCTTCTCCAATAAGGCCACACATTCTATCCTTCCCCAAATAGTTCTACCAACTGGGGACCAAGTGTTCAAACATATAATAAAATGGGGGCCATTCTCATTCAAACCACCGCAGTGGCACCAACAGAAACTAATTGTGATGTACTTGGTGTTTTAGTAACTAAGGATATTGGGGACCTCAGTTCAGAAGAACAAAATGGTAAGTGTGCACCCAGTCCTGAGAATAAAATACTGCGAGGGTCCTTAACTTTCATTTGGCTAGTAATGACTTTAAGAACAGCTCTGCTGTGTGTCCTATCTGAGGCTTGTGCTCCTGACAGCTTGGGGACTAAGACCCTAGAATGATTAGTTGGAAAGCACATGGAAGTTATGGGTTCTTAGGTTGGGGAAAGAAGAAGAAAATTATCCTTACTTTGAGTCTTTCTTTGTTGTTGCTGTTTATGACCCCTAGGAATAAGTTTCCATTTACCTCTCCTGCAATGAGTTTCTCTTTCCTTATTATATTACAAAGGAAAGAGAGGCTTGGGGGCCCACTCTTTTCTATACCCATTTACCAAAGTGGGGTGTCCTAGTGCAGTTAGTTGTTCCATGAATAGAAACAGAGCCCAAAGCCCCTACTATCAAAGGGGCACACAGATGTCCTTGGACCAACTGAAGAAAGGAAGGAGGAGTCCCAGGTAGGAAAATCAAATCAAATATGCCCCCTAATATCTGTGGAGACAAAGGCCTCAGTTTGAGGACCCTTTTTAATCATAGTATCCTTAAGGCTTATCAATCAACTTAAAATTTTGCTTTTCCCTGAATACTTTTTCTGTCTTTTAATCATTAACTGATTGAGAACAAGTATCTATCACCTTAGCTAGTATCAACATGGTCAAAGAGAGCCAGGTAGAAGATGTATTACTCTCCTGACTACCTCACATGCCATGTCAAGTTACTATGCCCATACTCTTTTGCTTAAAATACAAATTACTAAATCCAGCCTAGATTCCAAGGACAGGGCATTTAGATTCCATCTGAGAATGGTAGACACATTTCAGGACCGGTTGAGGAAGAAAGTTGTTATTACACCCAGTTTCCAAAAATGCAATATCTAAATAGAGCTTAGCATGTTCTGAAGTGACCAAACCGGTTTTATCATTATTCAAAAGGGTGTTATATAATGCATATGTATGGTACTTTTGCATTTGCCAGATGAATAATGGGTCCTGAATTTAGTATTTAGTGTGCATTTTGAGTTTACCTCCTGAGACAATGATACAAACAGCTGGTTCTTCTTCTTCTTCTTCTTCTTCTTCTTCTTCTTCTTCTTCTTCTTCTTCTTCTTCTTCTTCTTCTTCTTCTTCTTCTTTCTATTTTTACTTTTTCTCTTGTTTCTGTTTTGCTTTGAGACAGGAGCTCTCTATGTAGCTAAGCCTAGCCTGCAACTCACTAAGCAGACCAGGCTGACCTCAATCTTGTGATGCACCACCTGCCTCTGCCTATTGAGTGCTGAGATTAGAGGTGTGTATCCATAGGCCTAGGTGATTCTAAAATAGTAATTGTTGATTGAATTTGACTGCGTTTGTGACCCTCTGTCTTCTGATCATATATTTGGTTTATTTTCAAACTCCAGTGCCATCTGGTACTTTTCCTGGAATCTGATTGAAGAGTTTGACATCTGAGCTCATTACAGTCAGTGCAGCTTCATGACCTCCATGGAGTGTGAAGGGAGTAGTGTCTACTTCTGGGATTCTGTGCTATGTGTCTTCTCACTTCACTGGCAACATTGTGAAGATCCCTTAACTTTTCTGGGCTGGTGAGGACAGAATATTTTTCTTCAGATAAATTTGAAAAACGTCTGGATTTGTAACTCCATCTTTGCCTGTTTTTTTCTGATTCTTCAACTTCAAACCTGGGGGTCGAGATCAGCCCTTGTTCTTAGCTAGCTGTCCACCAAAACTACTTCTATAACCCCATCCAGTGCCAGGGACATAAGAATTATCTGTCTGTTTGCAAGGCTGCCTATTGATTGAAGAATCATTGATTGATATCTAAAATTCTTTTTTTCCTTTTCTTTTTATTAAGAGATTTTCTATTTGTTTTTGATATCTAAAATCCTTAATGGACATAACTTGATTGAACTCACCTACTTTGCATCTACCTGCCTAAGAGCTCTGAACTTACCATGTCCAAAGGCTTCCTCCTCTGATTTCCATGCCCGGAGCTGCATCCAGAAGCTCTTCTGTTCCCCTGTCCCTTTAACTGTTCAGGTTGATCATCTCATCATTCCCACCTCTTCTCTCTCCTATGGTCCTGACGCAGATGGCAATTTTCTTGGTATTGATTTTGAAATGAATATTAGTGTCCCTTTTTAATTAGTCTTTTAAATCATGGGTCTTCGTGCTTCCGCTGCCTTTCCTGTATTCTAATTTTAATTCTACCCTTTAAAATAGGCACTAGTCTCGGACATTATATTTCTTTTATTCAAAGTCTTCAAATCCTTGACGTCCAAGTTCGCGTCGTGGCCGTAAAGACGGTGGGAAACACACATGGCTAGAGCAGCAACTACCTTCCTTTCTAAGTTGGTCCTGCTCTTGTTATCAGATCTATGCCGTCTCCCGCTTCCCAGATGTTGCATTGATTATTTCTTCACCTTCTGGGCAGCAGAACAAAAGTGACAAACACCTGGCTCTCCGGCCTGTAGGTCACTGTACAGATGTCACCTCTCCAGGGCGGTCTTCCTGATTGATCCTCCTGCTTGCTTCGGTCCCCACCACCTCATCATTCTTTATCTTCCCTCCGCGCTTTATTGGCCCACCTGCATATTTTCACTGTCCAGCGTGCTTGTTTCACTTACTTTGTCAACGTGGTTCATTCCTTGACTGGACAAGTGCGCGCTTCCTAGCGAGGGCTTTCCTGTTCTCTTTGTTCTCCATAGTTCCTACACAGGGCCGATCTCAGCCAGGTGTAAAAGTAATTTTAAAGTAATAAATATATTAATGGAAATGTTTGTTTAGTAGAAAATAGTACATTTAAGTACAATTAGTTTATCATCCAAAATGTATTTATAAAATTTATTCCGATAAGAACACCTAGTGTTAGATTTTTTTCTGTTGCACTTTATCTTGCTTCCCTTAGCCCCTCAATGGGCTGTTTCTTGCCTTTTATTAACTTTTTTCAATCATTTCCCAGTGCAAACACGTGAGCTATGAGTCATTTCAGGTTTGGTTTATTTAGTTCAGTCTTCCTTTAAAATGCATTACTGATAAAAATAAAGATTCCAAGTATTGTTTTAGGACATATTAACGTATATTTAAAAAGATAACCATTTATATTTATATGTGTGCATGAATTTGTGTGTGCATTTATATCTGTGTGTGTCACATTGGTGCCGGAGGAGGCTAGAAGAAAATGTTGGATCCCCTGGAACTAGAGTCACTTATGTGGGTGCCCAGAAATAAGCTCAGCTTTTCTAGAAGACCAGCAAGTGCTCTTAACCTCTGATCCATCTCTCCAGTTTTAAAATAAAACTTTCCAAATATTTTTTAAACAAAATATAGGAAAGTTTAGTGATTTCAGTTGTAAAACAGTTTGAGACTAAGGTCGTTCAGAGTTCTTGCTCAAATAAACAAATATAAATATTCTAGTCTTCTTAATATATTTAGAGCAAAAAATAGCTAAGTGCCCCAAATAAGACCACGAACATAACTTAGCAGTCACCTAAACTTACAGTATTAACTACAGAGAACTGTGTGCATCATAGACATTCAAACGATAACTGGACTTTGTGGTCATTTATTTCAAAGTGTATATGAGTGTATATACGAGTAACTATGTTAATACTGTATTACACACCCTTTTACAATTCTACATCCTTTTAAATGCAGGGTTTATATTAGAAGGGCCGAGTGTGGAATTAAGCTCTGAGATTAGTTCCACGGTTTTGATAAGTTAACTCCTATTGTCCATGCTTGTTTTTCCTGATGGTATTCTAAGTGGAGATTTGGAGTTTCCATAACTACTTTGCCATGGTGTAACACAGTAGGAAAGTGCTGCAAGATGCTTGATGTTATTATCATTTTCTTTAGGTCTAAAGTACTCCCTGCCTTTCACTTGGGTACTCTGGCTTTGTATCCCTTGTTTATTTCAACCCCCCCCCAAATTGTATTTATTTTAATATGGTACTCATTCTTGCTCCTGTTTAACAGCAATGTATATTTTCTTCATTTTTCCTCTCCTATTGAACAGTTTTATTAAAGTATAACATATATAAGCTTTACTTGCTTTTCTGGTTGCTGTGACAGAATACTTGTCTAAAACACCTAAAGGAAGGAAGAGTTTATTTTGGCTCCTAGTTCAGACACAGTTCATCACAGTAGGGAGGGTGTGGTGACAGGAGTGTGTCACAGACCATCATGGTTGGAAAGGCATGGTGACAAGAGCGTGAGGCTGTGGATTATGTCACCTCCTAAATCAGGAAGCAGAAGAGGGTTGAATGCTGATCTTCATCTGCCTTCCTCCTTTTTATTTAGTCCAGTACATAAGCACATAAGATGGTGCCTCTCACATTCAGGATGGGTCTTCCTACCTCAGTTTATCTGATCTAGAGTCCCCCTCATAGACATCCCCCGAGGCGTGTCTCCTAGGTGATTCTATGTCTTGTCAAGTTGACATTATTAACGATCACGCATACTATAAGATTTACATTGTAAGAGTACAACTCAACCATGTGAGTGAATTTATACAATAACATAAATTTCATTGAAAGCATTTCCATGTAGTTCCATTGTGCCTGTTTATAGCTAATCACATCTTCCATATATAGTATGTCATTCATAAGTAATCACATTTATCCTCAGTTTTAGGGTTACGAAGGTTTTCTAAAGAGGAGCTACCGAGAAAGAAATCACTATTTAAAAATAAGACTGAACTCATAAAGCACACTGGTTACTTGATATTAATACTCTGTGAGTATCTGGTAGTGCAATACCTGTGAGACGTTTTCTGATCACATCTGATACATCCCTGTAGGTCTCTGTCTTGGATAATACTCTAAGTTTCCAATGGAGGGAGTGGTCTACACAGTGATTATCTTGGTACGAATTGATAAGAGGGTATTATAATTATGAAAAATGAAAAATAAACTAGGTTCTATCTCCTTGAAACTTAATAGACTGAATGATGTTGGCTGATGAGCCTGAACTTCTCATCTATAAAGTAAGAATAAAATTTGGTTTCTTCTTGATATTTTACAGCATTGTCATAATAGCAGAGAAAGTCTCTATGAAAATGCTTTGTAAAAAGCGCTACATGCAGAGGAGTTTCCCCACTCACCATTAATAAGGACCAACTGTGTTTACAGTTAACTCATTTTATCAAAGCTCCATAACTGAGTTGATGAATTAATACAGTGTTTTTATCTGTGTGTTTATAGACTCTGATTCATTAGGTCCATGACTGAAAGTAATTAACATCCATCTGAATTTCATTTTCTCATCACTTGAGTGACTGAAATCTTAATATTAGTAGTGCATGCAGAGAGTTTATTGAAATTTTAATGTAAGTCCATCTTTTTAAGTCTCAGAAATCTAATGCTTGACTTTCTTGATGAAATTTTCTGAGAACTTTCATTTTTCCACTTGAGGGAGAATTTTAAGTTGCTAGTGGCACTCGGCAGGAAGCATTCTACACAATGAGATTACAGTTTCGCTCTCTGTCAAGGTTAAAAGCTCAATACTACCTCGTCATACCAGGCAGAAGCAAGCTATTCGAATTGTCTTTAAGTGGAAAGAAATGGAATGGGGAGTTTATGAAATTCAGTTCCACTTTTCAGTCATCTTTTCTGTCACATTCCTCTGCATTTGAATGGAAACATTATTGATAAAGCCATGTGAGCCTTGTATTACAGTTTTCTTTATCTTGTGCATGGCAGAGAAAAGTTTCATTGCAGGCATGTATCACAGAGCTTGAAAGGATTGAACATTTTTAGATTTTAAATTCCATTATTTCCTACCAGGGTGCCACACTTAGTGGTTAAATAGTCTTGGTATTGTTTGCAAAGAAAATACCCATTTCAAAGAGCTGAATTTGACAGTGTTGGGTGACATCATTCAAACAGGAGGATCAGGTGGGAAAGGGGAAGGAAGATGGGATTGAGGGATGGAATGAGGGAAGAGACAGCTAGAACTGAAGGGAATTTGCGGGGTGGTATGGAAACCTAAAGCAGTGGAAACTTCCTATAACATGTGAGCGTGGTCCTAATGAAGTCTCCAGATAATGAGGGAGACAGAACCCCAAACTGTCCATTTTTTTGTCACCAAGTGAAGCTCCCAGTCCTGGGACTGAGTTTCATCCAATTGAATTGTTGGCCAAAAGGGTCCCATGGAAATTCTCAAATAACCCAGGCTGTTGCCAAGACAAGAAGTTGCTCTCCACAAACTGACAGCAGGGCCCCACTGCTTAAGACAACACCCCCACAATTCATTGAACATGAAGAGGTCTATCAGGTGCCTACTTAGAACCTTCACCCCTGTGTTCTAAAGTTTATGACAGGGAAAGGTACCCTGCAGGCTGCTGACAGAGAATGGTAAACACCAAACCAACTGCAGTACCTTTGATCTACAGTCTGCCCTGCTTGCAAAATGTGCTAGGGCAATGGTGGCACAAACCTTGTGATAGTAACCAACTGATGTCTGCTTTTACTTGAGGCCCACTCCATGAGATGGAGCCTATACCCAACAGTGCTTGGATGACCAGGGCCAAAGACTAGATAGCCCAGAGACCTACAGTAAAACCAAATACTCCTATTTTTTAAAGTAACAATAACATGATTCCTAATGATACTCTACTACTATACTCATGGATTGGTACCCCATTCAGCCATCATCAGAGAGGCTTCACCTTTAAGCAGATAGGAACAAATATAGAGATCCACAGTCAGACATGACACAGAGAGGCCTTGCAACACACAGCTCTACAGGAGGTATCTCCATCAAATTACTCCCCTCAGAGCTCAGTGAACTTCATGGAAGAGGAGGCAGGAGGAGTAGGGGTGACAGAGGGAATAGAGGACATTAGGGAGCAGAATCCTCTAAAGCAATAAAGTAAAGATCTTATGAACACAAGAGACTGAACCAGAAAGTACAGGGCTAACATGGATCTATGCCAGGTCTTCTGCAGATACATTATAGCTTTCAGTTTAATATTTTTATGGAATCCCTGAGTGTGTGAACAAGTGGATCTCTGATTCTTGTGCCTGCTCTTGGAACTCTTTTCCTTTTGTTGGTTACCCTGGCTAGACTTGAAGTGATGTTTTTTTTTAATCTTATTATATTTTATTTTGTCATGCATGGTTGTTACCTCTTAGAAGCCTGTTTTCTAATGAGAGACAGAAAGGAGTGATCTGGAAGGGAGGGGAGGTGGGACGGCGGAACTTGGAGGAGTAGAGGGAGGGGAAACTATAATCAGGATGTATATTGTATGAGAAAAGAATCTGTCTTCAATTAAAGGGGAAACAAAATGAAAACCCCAAATAACAATAAAAAATACAGATGATAACAATCTTTGTCTCTTTATTCATTCATTAAGCTAAACTGTGAAGATGAACATGGTAGCTAGCACATGTCTCCAGCCTCAACTCTTGGAAAATAAAGGCAGGAGAGTCAGGAAACCAAGGTCATCCAAGGACACAGGAGACTATATCTCAAACAAATAAAGTAAGAAAAAACCCAATTTGTATTCCCAGAACTCAGGGCAATGTGTGGGTAGGTAAGAGAGTTGAGAGTTCATGGTCAGTTTCAGGTACATGGTAAGTTTGAGACTAGCCTGGGCTGTGTGAGACCCAGTCACCAAACCAGGTCAAAGCCAAACCTGAGAAGAATAATTTAAAATATAACGTTTTCTCTCTTTTCTTTGTTCAATGCTACATTAAGAAAAGCTTTCAGGTGTGGTGGCACATGCCTATTATCCCTACACTCAGGACTCTTGAGGTAGGAGGATTGGTAGTTAATGGACAATATGGGCTACGATGTGAGACTCTGTCCTGAAAAATAAATAATAAAAGATAAAAGTGTGAATCTACCCCTGCCAAAAGGGTTTTCTGGGTGTGTTGTCACATTTAATCTCTGCACTCAGGAAGAAGCAGAGGCAGGCGGATCTTTGTGGGTTTGAGGCCAGTTTGGTCTACATAAAGAGTTCCAGGCTGGCTAGGGACTACACAGTGAGAACTCAGGATGGGTAAGAGAGGAGAGAGAGAGAGAGAGAGAGAGAGAGAGAGAGAGAGAGAGAGAGAGAGAGAGAGAGAGAGAGAGAGAGAGAGGTTCATTTTTTTAGGATTTCTTATCCATATATATTCAGTTGATTCTAATTGTATTCGTTGGTTTTTAAAATATTAATTTATAAACAAAATGTAAATCATTTCCTATCATTCTCAAAAACTGTCATATTCTTGGTTTCACAAAACATGTGATGTGATACTGCTGTCCTGTTGTCTAATTTTCTGAATTTGACTTGATCCCTTATACTGTGAGATTAAACTCCAATTGTTTAAAAAGGTTATCATTATCACTGGGACAAAAACATTAATACTCATGGTCTCTTCTTCTTGGAATGTTCATCACCCCAATCATGCCATAGCTGGTGTTACAGTTCAGTTTCCCAGGAAACAGACTCTGAGGTAAAAATTAGGATGTAGAGGGTTCATTAGGAAGTGCTTTCAGGGTCAATCTTATGCAAGGAAGGAAAACACGATTATGTATGGGAAAAGATAAACTATAACACAGAACAATAAAGGCTTCAGGTAGCTTCACAGGCTCTTCGGCACTTAGGAATTGTCCAGAGTGGATGGAGGGTATCAGACATTTGTTCTTCATCATTATTTAATGTAAAATACTCTGGAAAGGGTGTGAACTTTCAATATTTTAACATTTATTTTATTTGTTTGAGAATTTTGTATGTTGTATTTACATTTATACATTTCCATTCTATATACTTCACCCTTCTACTTCATATGTACTATGAAGAGCAAATGTGGTTGCTCTCTCTCTCTCTCTCTCTCTCTCTCTCTCTCTCTCTCTCTCTGTGTGTGTGTGTGTGTGTGTGTGTTTGTCTAAAGTGCTAAGGGTCATATCTAGGGCCTTCCATATGCTAGTCAAATTCTTTTCCTATGACTTACACCCTCTGCTTGTGGAATTTTGTTTAGTTTCCAGTTTAGGAGGTTTAAAGTTTATACAGTACAGTATCGACTCAGCAAGCCCCACCCCGAGTCTGTCCCCGTATTTCACAGATGGTAATTTGAGTGGCATGTGTGGAAGCAAGCAAGTGACTGCATATTGAGCCTAGAACAGAGAGATGCTGAGTCTAACAGTCGTCTTGGAGAGCATGACAAAAATAACCCGAACACGTCCCATTCATTATTTCCTACCTCTTGACGATCCACTCCACTTCTCTATAATGTCTCTACCTTGAGATCAAGCTTCAATCACTTGGAATCATGGAGACCCAAACTAGAACAATAATTCCTATCTGTAGGATTTTTCGGCTGTTCTTAGACACTATATATTCTTGTTGAACATTTTCATCACCAAAGCAGTCTTTTGACAGCAATAATTGCATGCATATTTTGTAGAAGAGCAATTAAGGCTAGAGTTTCCTTCTGATTTACTTAAGGACACTATTGTGGTTTAAATGTGAAATGTACTCTATAGACCCAAGGGTTTGAACACTTGAACCCTAGTTGGTGTCTTTTTGGAAGGTTCTGGAACATTTAGAAGTTCACTGCTTGGCTTGTTTTTTCTTTTTCTTTCTCTTTTTGTTTTTTTCTTTAAATAAGATTTAATATCCTGGCCCCCATTCCCATTCACTCTCAGCTTCCTATTCTGCCAAGCTGGGAGGAGATGAGGAATCTCCAGTGCCTGCTTGAGCCATCGTGGACCTGCCCGCTGCTCTATGCCTTTTCCTCCACAGCAGACTACATCCTTTCCCAGTGCAAGCCAACACCCACTCTTTGTCTCTTTAGCTACTTACTGTATAGTGTTCTGTTATGACAACCAGGGAAGTACCTAACACGTTCTTACCTGTTTTGGAAGGGCAGGGGTGGGATGACAAGGCCGAGCCTGGAGCACCATTGCAGCCTGGTTACTCTTCTGTGACTGCCTCTCTTCCTCCCGGGTTCTTGTGAAGCTGTGCCTCTGCTTCGCTAGTCTTTGATGCTTATTCAATATGGCTCTATACTTAAATCTTTGTTTCTTGTGCTTTCTCCTAAATTCTCAAACTAAGTCAAAAAAGTTCTCTTATTGAATTAAAAACACTCACAATTCTTTCTTCTCTCATTTATGTTTAAGTAGTAAGTGAAGGATTCACTTTTACATCTACTGTATTTAATGAGGAAGGTCATATTTCATAGTCACATTTGTGTCGGGCCTTCAGTTTGGAATGTCCTCAGGCTCAGGTTTGCACTGATCATAGTTTGTGAAGCACCATGTAAGCAGACAGCTCTCTCTGAACAGTCCGTGGGCACTGGATCCAAGGCACTCAAGCACATGGCTCAAATATTATTTTGACCCACTTGTTTATAAGTACCATGTATAGTAAATGTTTGAAATGATGCCAGATTATCAGAAATCACCTGGAGGAATTCCAGACTTTTCAGCCGTGTCTCAGGATTCTGAGTTATTTCCCTTACATGGAAACCTAAAACCTGTCTTCATCTGAGTACCTGAAGAATTACTGGAGAACTTCCATGGCAAGGCCATCCCTGCATGTACAGCCTTCTTCCCCAGGGGGTAGAGTGAATTCATCACTTACTTTAAAAATATCCATGAAAAATTAACACACGCTCAGGGAGAAACCTGCTGATGAAAACGAAATGTCAAGAGAATCGTTTGTGTTCTTGCTTGACAAGCCTGTTGAATATAGACTTGCTTCCTTCTTTCGCGAATTCTCCACATATGAAGCGACTAATTCTCTCTAATTATATGCTATCAAAATGAATGATCTGATAAAAAAAAAGCTGAACCTAAGTTAGATTAAGATCAAGTAAACAGTTAATTACAATTTCCACCTGGGCCAATGCCTTATCTGTCATCCAACTCCTGCTGTTGTTGCTCCTGAGAATGAGATAAGATACATTCCTATAGATCAGGGACAGGCCTTAAAGGTTAGGGCATTTAAAAAAAAATCCCACAGCTCTATGCTCTGTCCTTTCTAATGACAATACATGATTTCAAGCTTTCTAATGGTGGTTTTAATCAGTTTACTTTAAAATAAGAACATAGGCACTTCCAATATTATTAAAGTACAAAAAGCGGACAGTGAGAATCAATTGATTCACTTTTACTCCATGACCAGCAATTGCACTTTTGCAGTGTGTGTGTGTGTGTGTGTGTGTGTGTGTGTGTGTGTGTGTTGGATGTGTTCATGTGGATGTGTCCTGAATCTTCCACTATTCTGCAGATTATTATTTTCAGTCTGAATAGAGCCTGGATCCTTTCCATGTGAAGACAGCAGCTGCTCTCTAGATCCCCCAGGCTGTAGGGCGACTGCTCTTTCTTTTTTTACCTTCAAAGTTTTCTCCGCAAGCCTGGCCTTGTTTGTATTCATCGTATTTACTTGTCCAACCGTCCAGGGACGAGTGTGGTCAAAGGTGAGGTGGTACAGATGTCACCATTTGCATTACTTGCAGTACCCCGAAGGGCTGTTGCTTCTTGTCCTTTGATCTCTCATTGTAGAGTGAAAATAATCCTTCCTGTGACAGATGGATCACACATATTATCACCAAGTAGGCTGTAAAACAAACACGAACATTTTCCTCTTTAATTATTGATCATGGAGTCATCTCAACCTCTGGACACTTGTCAGGTGATCTGAATGTGAAGCTCTTTAGTTGCTAATTCATCTCATTTCCTAACAAAACTAGTGGTTTCTACTGTGCTGCATATCTTGGAATCACACCCAAATTTAACCAAAATGTTTATATCTTATGAACATTTATCAGGTACTGTATGTAAATTGGTGCTCAGTTGACATACACCTCTTCTCATATCCCAAGTCATATCAGAGTTTCCTTTTTGCTTATCCTGAGAAATTCTGACTAGAAGATATTTTTCTCCTTTTTTACACACACACAGAGATTCTTATCCCCTACCCTCATATGCACACTCATATTCACTCATATAAATCAGTATTTCCTCAAGTTGAACACAATATTAAATTTTCTTGTGGATCTTTCCTTAGGTAAGGAATAAAGACCCACATATTTTTATGTTGATATATTGTGATATACCCCAATAAAGCTTACCTGGGGATCAGAGGACAAAACTAACCACTAAATTAGACATAGAGGTCAGGCAGTGGTGGCTCACACCTTTATCCTATCACTCAAGAGTCAGGGATCTGTCTGGATCTCTGTGAGTTCAAGGCCACACTGGGCTACATGAGAGAAACAGAACCAGGCAGTGGTGACACATGCCTTTAATCCCAGGTAGTAATATGGCAGGACACATAAAAGTATATAAGGTGTGAAGAAACAGGAACTCACCCTCTTGAGGCTGAGGATTTCACAGAGGTAAGCTAGTGGCTGGCTATTCTGTTTCTCTGATCTTTCAGCTTTCATTTCACCCCAATATCTGGCTCTGTTTTTTTTTTAATTATAAGACCTTTTAAGATTTGTGTTATATATTTTAATATATATTGAGAGAAATAAAACTTCATGATTTCAATGACTATTCTACATTAACAGGGGAAAGGACTTTATAACACCTTTATTTTAAAATTATTTATTTATTAATGGGGGGAGGACACACATGTGCCATGATGGGTGTGTGAAGGTCCGAGGACAGCTTACGATGTTGGTTCTCTCAACACTCCAGGGAATCAAATCCAGGTTGGCAGGCTCATCGGCAAAAGCAGCACCCCCTGAGCCATCTCGCTGGCCTGGAACGACCCTTTTTTGATTTGTTTATTTTCATCTATGACTTCATAAATTTATTCTTTTTGACATACACTTTTGTGCATTGAAAACAAAATTTTAGGTTTTCTAATTCTATAAAAGTTCATCAAGGTTAATTTTAGAATACATTCTGCCTTTGTAAAAGAAATAAAAATAACTCCCAGACGTGGAGTTCCTTCATCATCTTAGAAAAGAGAATGACAAATTCTTTATTGTTGGCAACATACCAGATTGGATACTGTTCAAATGGAAACATGAATAATCATAACAACTTCTTTCCTCAGAAATAGTTAATTCTTCTTGATATATGTCTCAATCAGACTTTTCATCCCTGTGACAAATTCAGGGAGGGTTGAACAGAGGAAGGATTTATTTTGGCGTGGTTGCTGGTTCCATGGCTATGAGCCTGAGGTAATGAAGCAGAGCATCATGGAATCAAGTCATGGAGGAGGACAGCTGACTTCCTCATTATAACTAGAAAGCAGAGAAAAGCAGGGAAGAGCTGTGAGCCAGATACACCCCTACACACACACCCTCACTGACCTTCTTCTCTCAGTGAGGACACACCCCCTAGCAGACCATTCAGTATGAAACTGTAAATGGATTAGTCACTTGATAAAGGCAGCACTTTCATGGTCCAGTCACCCATCAATACCACACCAGCTTGAAATCAAACCTTCATTCAACGCATGAGCATTTGGGGAGACACATCATATTTAAGCTTAATGATGCTCAGTCATATCAGAATCTGTCTAGAAATGCATTACCATGTGTATTGTGGGGCCATTTCTCCAAGGAGTACCTACTACCAATAATTTATGTTTTGCCACTCAGATTTGGAGGTATATCATTGCTTTTGTACTGATTTAATCATTGTTTTTATTTTCCAATTTACTTTATAAAAACCTTGCCAAATACTACTTATTTTTTTGTCAAGCTTTTTCTGTAAAGGTCTGTATAGTAATTATGTAGGCTTTATGAGTCAGATGGTCTCTGCAGTAAGGTGTAGCACAAATCTTAAAAGGTCTTATTAATAAAATCAAACCCGGAGCCGGGTATTGGGTTAAAGCTGGAAGATCAGAGAAGCAGAACAAGCCACAGCCACCTCACCTTGCCAATTCCTCACTGATCCTGTTTCCTCAAACTGGAAGCCTCTGAGTCCTCATGCAGAATGAATCTCAGCTGCACTGCTGCTCAAAAGTCTAAAAGCTTAACCAGGATCTAGTTCCTGGTTTTCATGCCTTATATATCTTTCTGCTTTCTGCCATCACTTCCTGGGATTAAAGGCATGAGTCACCAGGCCTGGCTGTTTCCAGTGTGGCTTGGAATTCACAGAGATCCAGACAGATCTCTGCCTTTGGAATGCTAGGATTACAGGTGTGTGTGTGCTACCATTTTCTGGCCTCTATGTCTCTCTAGTGGCTGTTCTGTTCTCTGACCCCAGATAAATTTATTAGCGTGCACAATATATTCGGGGAACACAATATCACCACAGTAAGGAGTCAACTTCACATTTTTAGTGCGATGGCCACCATAGGCAATGACCAAAAAATTGAGTGTTGCTTGGTTTCTGTAAACAGTCAACAGTTTTGAAGATGCCTGTGCTAGCTCAAAGATGCTCACAGTAACTGTTGTATGGATTGTTTATCATCAGAACAGTCTGGTCCACAGAGCATACCAAGTAATATAGTCTGAGCTTTGGTTCTATTTGTGAGCTCCTGGAAACTCTGCCACTTGCACTTATATTAAATTGCATTTCCCTTGAAATAAAGAAAAAATTCTGATTTTGCCGTGACTGTTGCAACTATATTCTAAATAAAAACAGATGTTATGTTAGCTATCATTTATTTAGCAGCTGTAACAGTCCCTTTACACCTGATGTAATTACTACTCCATTTTTCATTTCCTTTATTAATGTAATACTCAAGTTATGCTTGTTTTAAAAGGACAATAAATGCTATATCTTTAACTTTTATAGAAAATTTCTCATTAAAAACATACTTATTTGGTGATAAGTTTTCCATTTTCTGTCAAGTGAAGCAAAAAAAAATTGGGAAAAACACTAATGCATGTTTGCCAAATACTCTATTTATTCATATCAAAAGCATCATTAAAGTTATGCTACATCACCACAATAAGTTATGAAATTGTTTCTTTTCACTGTCTAGTTTGGTGAAGTGTTAACCAATGGGTAAAAAATATTTGCAAGCCAATAAATGTGATTAAAAAAATTTCTACTACATTTCTAGCCTTCTTCAACCAATAACATACATAAAACTTTAAATGTGTAAAATTTGGAGATATATCCTTTCTCTATTTTTTGGATGCACATTATAGACTATCTTCTTAAAACTTGAACTGTTGTATGATTTTCTGTACTACATAATCCTTCTCACTTAGTTAATTTTTTTTTTTTTTTTTGGTTTTTTCGAGACAGGGTTTCTCTGTGTAGCTTTGCGCCTTTCCTGGAGCTCACTTGGTAGCCCAGGCTGGCCTCGAACTCACAGAGATCCGCCTGGCTCTGCCTCCCGAGTGCTGGGATTAAAGGCGTGCGCCACCACCGCCCGGCTCACTTAGTTAATTTTAAAGTGGTTGTACATATTAGCCATTCAATTTTGAATTTCTTTTTTTTAAACCTACCTAGTGACAATTTAAGAAAACTCACATCATCTGGAGATCATTGTGATAAGTGTGATAAGCTATCCCATGAAAGGCAAATACATGTTTCCTCTCATATGGGTATAGTAGTTAATAATAATTGTCAATCTAATAGAATGCACAGTTGTCTAGGTAACAAGCTTCTAAGCAGGCCTGTGAGGGATTATTTAGTTTTGGTTAATTGAGATGGAAAGATTCACTCTAACTGTTGGACCAAATGTTGTAGTTGGCTTTCTGTTGCTATAAGAAACACCATGAACAAGAGAGCAACTTGGGGAAGAAAGGGATTGATTCCTTTTTACAAGTTTTAGTCCATCATTGAGAGAAGCCAAGGCAGGAATTCAAGGAAGGAGTTTGAAGTGGAAGCTACAGAAACCACAGGAAACCACAAGTGGAACACTGTTTACTGGCTTGTTCCAAGGCTCCCTTTCTGTCACCTTTCTTATACAGCCCAGACCTGCCTGCCTGGGCATGGTAGTGGGCATGGTACTGCCAGCAGTGACTCAGTCCCTCCCACATAAGTTAGCAATCAAGACAGCGCATCACAGACACACTCACAAGCCAATCTGGTGGAGGCAATTCTTCAATTGAGGTTGTCTCTTTCCAGATATGTCAAGTTGTCATCAATATTCCTTAACACACCATATGAAACAGAAATGGAGCTGAGTGCAGCTAGGAAGCACTTGACATCATTTCCTTTCTGACTACAAACACAATGTGACCAGAGGCCTTATGCACCCACACTGCCATGACTTCTCTGCCATGGTGGACTATGTTGTCAAACTGGGAACAAAAAGAAACCCTTCCTTCAGTTGATTCTTTTGGAGTGTTTGGTCACAGCTAAAGAAAATAACTGAGACACACACAATCTATATTTAGAAAAAAAAGACATGACAGGAGATAGTAGTCTATTTGGGAGGAAGAGGAGGGGTAGAAGGAATAAAAGGCAGCAATAGGGAGGGTAAATATGATCAATGTGTATGATATGCATGTGTACAGATGGCACTGTGAAGCCTGTCACTCAACATGATGAAAACATACTAATAGAAAATGCCTAAGTACATTGCTTAAATGTCTAATGTTACTCTTTCATGAATTATGAACACTAGATTGGTGGGATGTTGTGGCAATTCTTTGTAAACAGACAAGCTCATATCACACATTGTGTTTGTTTCTCTTTTTAAAAAATTATAAATACTCAAAATAAACAGCAATCCCTTATATGAGCAGTGCAGCAAATTTCTCTTTCCAACAAATCATGCAGAATATATACTGCAAGTCTTGGCTTCGTGTGGAATTTGAGATGTGAGAGAAAATGTCACAAAAGATAAAACGTTATTTGGCAGAAACATGTATTCATTTCCCCATTAAGCACTTATTGATCCATTATTCAGTGTTAAGAATTTCTATTTAGATAACCTAAATATAACAATTAAGTTTGATTGGATTCCATGAATGCACTTTAGAATTTGAATTTAGGTTTTCATGGCTTTTATCAATTTAGTCACATACAAGCAGAGATGTTTCATCATATTCTATTTCCTAGCTTCAACATTTCAAGCCTTTTCAGAGCAAAAATGAAAGATTATGAGTGTACTACATTTCTGTAGCTCTTTTATTTCCACCCCTTCCTTAGCTTGCTTTCATGTCTGTAATAAAAAATTTGATCCATTTTGGATTTATGAACATTATGTTTTTCAGATTGACCTACCCTGTGACTGAATTTTCCAATGAAACCTGATCAGGCTGTTATATTCCATTGCAGCTGGGCACCTTAAATTAGATGGAAGAAACAGAAAACGTTACTAAAGGATATGCTGACTAGATAAAAAGTGGGTTTTACCTTGTTTCATATTTTGTGAGCACATAAGCCACTTTAAAAGTTTGCAAGTCTTTAAAGCATTTGCTCTAGATATTTCAAATGTGCTAAGGTGAGAGAGTTCAGTGAGCACTTTCAAACATCTTGTGAAGGAATTTTTGATGTACGATTACATTAAGGAAAGTAGGCAGAGATTCAGGAATGAGTTGGAAAGAAACCAAGAAACTAGATTTTCTTGCTTGAATTTTGAAAAGATGATAAATTCTGGCCTTTGTGTTCAGATTGCTTATGAAGTGCTGGTAATAATTAGTAATCAATTAATGCTGGGACTCTGAACTTACACAATTTTGATGAAGTTAAGGAAACATTTTTTTTTTTACTCAGTTCATTCCAAATTGTTAAATGTGAAATATGTTTATGACCATGTAGAAATCAGCATTGTGCATTGCTTCCTATGGCTTTCTTGAGGGATAGCATTCATACTGATGAAAATAGCTCTGTCACTTGGGTTTGCATCTCACACCAGTAATCTATTACCTTGATGACCTTGGACAAGCTTCCTCCTGTCTCTTGGTGTTCATTTTATCTGGGGAATGGACAACAGTGAACTCATATCTAACTGTGAAGATTAAATATTGAATACATATAAACTACCTAGAATTATTCTTGGAAACCCGAAGGCACATAAGGACTGCTGTTCTGCATCTTCCTTCAGGGAAATTATTATCATTATTAATGTTAGTTTGGAATCTGTGTTGCATGAACATTGGAGGTCACATTCCTAGACTGAAAACCATTGGTCCAAACTAGTAAGTTCACTAAGTTGAATTTTAATTTTAGAAAAATTTCTTGACAGTCAAACAATCATTTATAAGATAATATTCTCATTGTTTATTAGTGAAAACTGAATATGATTTATTAAAAATAACTCATCCCCCCCCTTTTTTTTACTTCTGATTAGTTAGTAAGTTATCAAACAAATCAGGGTATGGAACTTATTTTATGAACACATGCAGAAGAGTTTCCCACTCAGCAATTCTACAGAGAAAAACCAAAACTGGTCATTTGGAATAAATACTTTTAAATAGAAATAATTTTATTTTTAGTTCTACCAGCTGTCCCACCACTCCTACATTGTTACCCATTCTCATTTCTTCTCCCCTTTTCTCCTTCTCCTCTTTGCTGTGGATATCGTTCTGTATAAATAAAACACTGATTGGCCAGTGGCCAGGCAGGAAGTAGGTGGGACAAGGAGAGGAGTATTCTGGGAAGTGGAAGACTGAGTGAGGGAGACACTGCCAGCCCTTGCCATGACAAGCAGCATGTGAAGATGCCGGTAAGCCACGAGCCATGGGGCAAGTGGGATGTCGCACTGCCGGGGCTCCCAGGACTGGAGAGAAGCTCTCCAGCCACACCTCTTTCTCTTCCTTGCCTTCTTCTCTCTTTTTTTTTTTTGTCTATAGCTGTAGTGTGCTTGTGAATTCAGTTTTCTGTGCTGTGGGCTGAGGATGCTGCCTTGGGGTTCTGTATCCAAGGGCAATGAGGAGTAGAAATGTTTCTGAATTAGTGTTTGTCATATGTACTGTATAGAAGAGTCTCAGTAAATATGATCATTAATAAACGATCTCATACTATAATGTGCACTGTATTTTGATCAATTATAATATGTTAAAACCATCCTAAATTATAAAATGCAATGTGTGTCATACTTCCACAGAACATCGTTTTAGTAGCACACACACTTGGTTTATTGTTTTGTTTTTAAAGGTTGGTCTTCCTGAGCATTTCCATTGTTAAAGTAGTATAGTACAATCTAAAGAAGCATCAAATCTAAATGTTTAGAAGCTTTTGTCCTACATCATAGTAAGACATAAAATAAGGCAGACATAAACAGTTGTTTAACTTTATTGTAATTAGTTCTGAAAAATATTGGTATGTATTATTGAGCTTCAAAAGTCTACTTGCAACTATATAATAACATATAATCAGCACAAAATGTTTTTATATAAATAATATCATTTTAGCATTTCTTTAAATGAATGAAATTGATCAAAACCATATTATTTCAAATTTTGCAAATAATTTTGCCTTAAAATTACTACCACGAGAACTCTCCTTTAGATCATATTGAAGGCTCTAGGTTTTAAAAACTTCATATTCTGATATAATATTCTAGTAATAAAGGTAAAATGTCATAGGAGCTCTCATTTTTAAATGGCAAAAATATGACTACAGGAATTTCATAATTATTTTCATTCATTCTTATTCTGTAAGAAGTTTCTTAGCAGAAGTGCCAAACTTTCTATGACTCCAGAATACCTATTCCCTTAATGCTTGTTTTCTGTTTCAGAATCCAGTTAATTTTTAAAGATGATCTACATGAACTTTAGAAGACTGTATTGATCTCACTGGAGGTTCCTACTTTCTGTACATACCCATATAATCAAGATGTTAAATTATGTTATTTGGATATTATATATCTATGGGATCTGTTAATAAATACATGCAATTCCTAGAAGATAATTATAGCTTTCCAAGGGTATAATTATCAGATTGATTAATGTTAGATACATAGTAAATATATCATCTTCTATTTTTCAGTTCTACTAGTTTTTACTTTACATAAACTCATATTACTAGTAATATATAGTTTTAGAATGATAAATATTTAAAATTAAAATCAAACCCTCTCCTTACGTTTTTTGTTTTCTTTTTCTGTTCACTTCAATATTTTTAAGGTCTTTTAAACTGTTGGCAAGAAAATATATCAGATAAATATGAAAAAGACCATTTGCCAATTGAAAGTTATTTATTTTAATGGGAAAATATTTTAAAATTTGTTGTGTATATTGTTTTCCATACTGGTAGATTCAATTGGGAAACCAGACTATTTTCTGTTTTGCCATCTCTTTAAAGCAATTATTTATTTATTTTCATTTAAAGTCAGAGAAATCTGAATAATATAGGTGAATAGCTTACTCTTATAGGAATGCTGGTGATTTCTGTATCAGTATGTGTCTGTGTGATATATTTTTGAATATATTTATTTTCCCTTTTATTAAACTAGATTCTTTTCTTATACAATATAATCTGAATACAATTTCCCCTCCTTCTACTCCTCTCAGTTCCCCTGGCTCTGACTCCCACCCAGATCCACTTCTTTTCTGTCACCCATTAGAAAAAAAAAGGTTCAAAGAGATAACAGCAAAACATACCAAAATAAAATATAATAAGATATAACAAAAACCATATCATCGAACTGGGACAAGGCAACCTAATAGAAGGGAAAAAGCCCCAAGAGGAGGCACAAGATTCAGAGTCCCACTTGTTCACACACTCAGGAGTCCCATAAAGGTACTGAATTGAAAGCTACAGTGCATGTGAAGGGGACCTGGTGCAGACTTACATGAGCCTTGTGAGTGGCTGTGAGTTCAAATGAGTTTTGCTCGGTAGTTTTAGATGGCCTTCTTCTTCTAGCATCTTCTATCCCCCTGTCTCCACTAACCCTTCTGCCTCCTCTCCCTTGGGCTTTCCTGAGCTCTGAAGTATGGGGTCCTCTTTCCCTCTCCCCCTGTGGGCCATCAGTCCGAGAGGGGAAAGAGGCAGAAGGGGCAATAGAAAGCTTTTTATGCGGCCCATGAGCATGAAAGGAGGGAGGCCTCTAGGAGACAGACTTCAGTACATCAGCTCAACTTTATTCCAGAGTCTAAGGAATATCTAGGATAGGGGAGCTCGGGGACAAACCCTAATTTGCATTAGGTGGCAGGCTCCTATCACAAGGCTTAGTATGTGACCGCAGGGTCCTATAGCAGAGTTCCTAGCACAAGTCTTCTTAGCAGGGATCTGTGCTAAGGGTCAAGCTAAAGATGAATCAGACATCTGGTTTTAGGGATAGCTTTTAGATAAGGACAGTCCTCTAGGCCCAGGGACTTTCTCCAGACAAGGGCAGGTAGGGAGTAGGAAGCCTTGCTGAGGAGGGAGGGAGGGAGTTTCTATACTGCTAAGCTTAGAGAAAGCTGCCAGGCTATGGCAGACTGAGACCTCTAACCAGCCAGCAATGTATTCCAACACTAAATAGACAGATTTGATAGGAGACATCTAATTTAGAGCTGTGTGTTCCAAATAATAACATATTTATTGTGTTTTTAATACCAAATAAGATATACACTGCTTATAAAGTAGTCAATTATTTTGTTCTATTTACTAATTCATTTGTATTTGTGCTTTTATTAGTATCTGAACTTTATCTGATGCACTTCTCTAGAAAACTATTTTCTAATTAATTTTTTGAAATTTATTTTTGAGAATTTCATACATATTTAGAAGAGATATTCATATATATATATATATATATATATATATATATATATATATCCCTCCACTCTACCCTTTCTAAATTTCCCCACATCTTACCCAACACACCCACCTCCCACTTCATGTCTTTTTGTTCCTAACTCACTAAGTCCAGCTAGGGCTTCTCTTATGTGTATGGGTGTGGAGCCGTCCACAGGGGAGCATGGAAAAACCAGCAGTGGTGATACTCACAAAAGAGAATGATCTTTCTCTCCCCTATCAACTGCCAACTACTCTTTGTTAAGGATTAGGTCCTGGAGACCTATCTTGTCTATGTTGGGCTTTTGGCTGGCTTGAACTTATGTAGGTCTTATGCAGGTAACCACAGTTTCTGTGAGTTCATGATTGTGGTAGCCCTGCTATCTCCAGATGATGTCATTATACAGTCCGGTCCTCCTTTGCATCCTCTGTCTCTTAAATTTTTTCCACTCTTCTATAATGTTCTATGAGCTTTGGTGGCAGTGGAGTTAATATAGCTATCTGGGATGAGCACCCAGTATTGTATCCCCATAAACTGCTATCCACTTCAAATAGATGGATCTCTGACAAAGACTGAGAACAGCCCAGGTCAATGGGCACTATGTCATGTGGCTTGAGTCTGGGAACCCTGACTAGAGTTGGTGAGGGAATGAAGAAAAGACAGGCAGGCACACACAGGAAAGCTAAGGTCAGGGGGTGCTGTGTGTCTGCTGGAGTTGCACGCACCTACTCCAGCTTGATGTATAAACAGGCATGGTGCTGTAGTGTGATAGCTGAGAGCTTTACATCCTGATCCACAGAGTTTGAAAAGTTTGTTGGTCACAGCACATCTCTAGTGTTACTGGGGGGCATCTGTAGATAAGCAATCTCCAGCTTTGAACATCTGGGAGGATGAAGCTGAGGTTGTTAGTTTTTGTATACACTGGTCACTTGCTCACACTCAGACACCCAAGGAAAGTTTTACCATCCATCTTGAGTGAGCCTGGGCCACATTGGGAATGACTTTGCCAATTTCTCGTGTTTGAGGCCTCAGAGTTCTTGACATGTCTGTGTCCAGGTCAACAAGACACATTTGTTATGGACATCACTCACTTAGGTCTTTCTCTGCTCCATGCATATAGGTATAAACATAAATATTCACAAGGAAATTTGAGAGGATGACTAGTTAGCAAAATAACAACAGTAAGTTCTACCCTAGTGCCTGTGACTTCCTCAGACATGGCCTTTTAACCAGGATTACAACACCAGCCATGGAATTCAGTTCTATGGAGCAGGTCTCAGATATGACATGAAAGCAATTACCACTATCACATCAGTAGGCATATTTTGCAGGGAAGGTTGGTATTATAGTATGTAGTATTCAGCTCTTGGTAAGACCATTGCTGCCATTTTCTCCTCAGCAGCCTTCATAGTACCTTATGGTACATCAAAGCTAGCTAACGGAGAAAATTGAACTGAGATTAATTTCTTTATGTCCTACAGCCAAAGTGTATGGTGTATTTAACAATTGTGTCTTACCATGTAGTCATGGTGGATTCTTTTAAAGAAATTAACAAATGTGGCCAAACATTATGCCTTAATTACTGTTCTATTTCTGTGAAAGGAAACCATGATGAAGGCAACTCTTATAAAAGAAAGAATTTAATTGGGGCCTTGCTTACAGTTTTAGAAGGTTAGTTCATAATTATCATGGTGGGAAGGAAACAGGTATGATGCTGTAGTGGTGTCTGAGAGCTTTACATCCTGATCCATAGGCAGCAGACAGACAGACAGAGTTTGTGTGCTGCTGGTGTGGGCCTTCAAAATCTCAAAGCTCACTCCTAGTGACACACCTCTTCCAACATGACTCTACCTCCTAAACCTTCCCAGACAGTTATAACGGTGACTGTGCATTCAAACATCTAAGCTATGGGAATCATTCTCATTCAAACCACCCCACACGGCACACATGCCTATAATCCCAACCTTTAAGAGAAGCTGAGGCAAAAGAATCACAGATTCCCATCCACTCTAGGCTACCTGAGAAGACATTGTCTCATTCTGAAAGTGTTGTACAAGCATGCAACCTGCATTTACTCCCCTAACCCATACAAAAATCTGGGCCTGGTGGCAGAGGCTTATGATTCCAGTGCTGAAGAGGCAAGGTGATCTTGGTGCTTGCTGGGCAGACAGCCTAGATGAATGATGAGCCCTAGACCACAGAGATGCAAAATATATTTTAGTATTTATTCCACATGGTTACCTGCAATTTTATACATTTTTTAATTTAATTTTTAAATTTATTGTTTGTGGCTTTCACATCATTCATCTCAATCCCTTTCATCTCACTCTCCCTTCTTATCTGCTTTCTGCTTTTGCAACTCCCCCGCTCCCAAATAAACTAAACTAAACTAAACTAAAATTTAAGAAAGAAGAAGAAGAAAAAAAAGAAAACAAAAGAAGAAAAAAATCTCATTATGGAAGCTATGGTGTGACAGAGTGAGTCACACAGTAAACACGTTAGTCCATGTATCTTTATTTGCAAGTGTTCATAGCAAAGAGTCACTGGTCTGGTCCAAGGCCTCTGGTTTCGGCTACCCTGTTAATACTGGGACACTTCTTGGATATCATGTTGTTGCTCTAAGTCATGGAGGTCCTGAAGCTTTGGCTCTGCAGGACCAGCCCCTTCACGTGCTCCAGCAGATCACAGAAAGGGGTGGATGTTGGGGTGAGCTAACTCAGCCCTGGTTCTGTGCTTGGGTGGTTGCAGGCTTGGTCAGCACTAACTCTCGCTCATTTTTACTACCAGGGTGAACGCTCTCGCATTGTCCTGGCTAGTTTACCTTATGCAGCAAGGAGCAAGGGGCAAGGGGCATGGCCAATTCTGCTTTCACTGCCTTTTAGGGCTGGCTCATCCTGAGGTGTGGGACCTGCACTCTCGAGTGCTACAGCTGGTGAGGGGCAAGGACAGCTTTTCCACTCCCATAACCTCAGGGCCAGCTCTCCCACCTGCTACAGTGGCAAGGGGCCCGAGGTGGATGGGTCGGGGTATCTGTCCCTCATTCACTCCAGCATATGGCAGATGAGGGGTGGGACCAGATCTCCCACACTCACGCTCTTGGGCCAGCTCACACTCCCTACCCCATTAACAGGGTCAGCTCTACTGTGCTGCCCGGGTGAGGTGCAGGGCATGTTTTCTTGAGTGCTGCAGCTGGTGAGGGGCAGGACCAGTTCCCCTTAGTTTTGCAGCTAGTGAAGGACATGGTCAACTCTATGCAACCCTATCTTCTTGGCCTTCGGGGGCAACAGGAGACACGGACATCAACAGCCACGGACATCAACACAGCCTGTGGATGTAGCAGGGACACGGACCCAGACATGGGCCTTTGCAGCAGCCCAGGGCCGGACGTCACAGCCCTGGGTGGCAAGGAAGCCACCTGTCTTAGCCTGCTCCTCACCGCCTTCACCTCTTCAGATCTGGCTCTCTCCACAGGACATGAATCACCCTGTCTCTCTCCCTCCCTTCCATACCCCACCATATATTTGCTCACCATAATATTGCCTGACTGCCACAGGGTTCTGGGGCAGGCCATCCTAGGCAGATATGTGGGTCTCCTTCTTCTTCTTTTTTTTTTTTTTAATGTGGTGATTAAAACAAAAAAATTGAAATTATTATTTTTTTTCCTGAGATAGTCTCATGCAGGCCAGGCTGGCATCAAAACTCACTGTGTAACAGAGGTTGGCCTTGACCTTTTGATTCCTGTGGCATTATCTTCTAAGCTCTGTGATTACAGGCATGAGCCATCCTGCCCAGAAACAGCTGTGTTCTTGTTGTCTTTGTTGCTTTGACCATATTACTTAATCTCACTTATTTTCAGTCTATTTGTAAGATATGTATGATTTTTACCTATTCATATAGTTGCTAAAGATGAGATGAAGTGGTGATATTTGGCATGTGAGCTGGCTAGGCCTATATCCAATAAGTGCATGGAGAAGCATTATCTGAAGTAAAGATATTCTTTAACAGGTCATCAACTATTAGCTGTGTTTCTGCAGTAAAATCTTCTGTGACCCTTTGTAGTTTGAGGTAACCCATTTCAGTTTTTTTGATTCTGGAATCCAAATACTGTGACAGCTATGTTTTAACTGCTATTAGAAACAAGAATTTTAGTCTTCAGTGGGTGAGAAAATAAATAAGCAATTACTAAGTCACTTTGTGTTACTGTAATCATGGGAGTGATCAATCAATGAACTATTACAGATAATGACTTGAAATAAATCTTGCACTTCGGAATTAGTTCTCTATGATGTAAATCTTTTTCTTTTTACTAATCTTTAGTGTCTGAATTTATTATGGAATACTGTTTTATCATAAGACATATGTCAGGACAGGGCAAACACAGTTGTACTATTTTATTCATTGCCCATTTTTCTATTCATTTTACTTTACAGTCTCATTGAAACTACATATTACAGGAATGTATGCATTTTCAAGAGGTTTGACTCTCCTCAAACGTTAAATGTAATATTGGAAAGCTATTTGGTGGTACTTGTTTTCTTATGAAGTCAGGAACTTGCAGGTATAAAGGATGATTTTTTTTCCTTTGGGACATCTTTTCAAGTAGCAATGGAAAGTCAACCAGAGTCTTCATTTTTAAAAGAAGTCCAATGAGGTTTGCAAATGTGTTTATGCTTGAGTTCTGAATAAGAGGCAACAAGCTAATTAAAGATCAAAGGCTATGCTGCCATTTGCTTTTTTCTAGGGACAGCATGCTTGTAGAGTTCTGTGACAAGGACACTTGAGCATAAATATGGCTGAGATCATAATTCTTCAACAACAAATTTATCCAAAACAAAGTATAATATGTAGTATTTCTACATGCAGATTATTGAATACAAGAAGAATGTGAACATTTCTAAACAAAATACAAAAGATGATGATGGAAAACCCATACCAGATACTGCTCAAGGGGCCAAGATCTTGAGACTAGATGGGGCATGGATCTAAGGGATGACCTAATAATCTTATTCTGCTAAATGAATGCAGCAATAAAATGATTACTGATGACAGTTTATGTGTCAGTAGATCAGTGACTCATTCAGCCATCATCAGAAAAGCTTCTTCTTGCATTACCTGGGAACCCATATACAGACCCACAACTGGACAATGTGCAGAGAGTGAGAGACTTTGAATCGCTTAGTCCTAAATGGGATGATTTCATCACATCTCTCCCCTCAAGGTTCAGGGATCTATGTGGAAGAAGAAGCAGGAAAATTTAAGAGCCAGAGGTGATGGATGATGCCAAAGAAACGGTGCCATCCAGATACACCAGGACTGATATACATATGACTTCACACATACTATAGCAGCATGTACAAGGCCCTACAAGGCCCGCAAAGACTCAAGCCAAGTGAATTCCCAGCAATGAGGGGAAAGTGGACACAGGCTCCCACTCCTAATCAAGAAGCTATCTGCAATTGATTTCCACTGGCAAAGAAAAAGAAATTAAATCGAGTCTCACTGAGTGTATAAAGTGCACTTCAGGGAAGACCTCATGTTCAGAAGTAGTTGGCCAACATAAAATCAACTCCATGGTATTTTTTGGTAGACTATTTGTCTTATTTTGCTTTGTATGGTTTATATTTCACCTTATTTGTCATTTGCTTGTGTATTTTCATCTCTGTTTTTGTCTTTTTGTCAATTTTTTGTGTACTTCTTGTTTTTTTTGCTTTTTTTTTAAGACAGAGGAAAAAAGTACAAATAGTTGTGTGAGTAAGGAGGTTGGGAGGACCTGGGAAGAACTGGAAGAGGAGGAAACATGATCAAAACATATTGTATGAAAAATATTTTTCAATAAAAATGGTGATTGCAACAACTTTTACTAAGTGATAAAATCTATTTGGTTTAAAATTTCAAAATGATACAGACTTCAAACTCCATGGTGTCAATTGCTATAAAGAGACACAATGCTCTAGACAATTTTTACAAAAAAGAAATCATTGAATTATGGGCTTGTTTACAGTCTCAGAGGGTTAGTCTATTATCATTATGGTTGGGAACTTGGCAGCAGGTCTGGCAGACATGGTGCTGGAGATAGTGTTGAGAGTTGTATCCTGATCTGCAGGCAGAGAGAGAGAGAGAGAGAGAGAGAGAGAGAGAGAGAGAGAGAGAGAGAGAGAGAGAGAGAGAGAGAGAGATTGAGACTCTGGGCTTGGTATAGGTTTTTGAAACCTCAAAGACCATTTCCAGTGACACATTTCCTCCAACAAGACCATACCTCCTAATGAGTGAGTAAACATTCACATATATGAGCCTATGGGGCTATTCTTATTCAGATCACCATACATGATAAGAGATTCTGTGAAATGTATAATCCTAAGGAAGAAAACATGTTTGATAAAATACTGATCTAAGAAACAAGCCCTAGTTTCTCCTGCAGACCTGTGGTTTCTCTTATGTAAAATTAAGACATGCTGTGAAAGGTTCTACAGTTTCCTTTATTACTCTAACATCTGAAATTGCTTCATTGATTTCTGTTGATTTTGCTTCTGACTTCCACGACACTTAACACAAATGTACATTGTTTTTAGTTTTCATAACTATGCTATTGAGAGCATATCTTGTGACACTCTGAACTGAAATGAGACCTCTTTGAAATAATGTACAATGCTAAAACAGGCTGTATATAAATAGCAAATGAAAATGCACCATTGCTCGGAGGCTGGGACCTCAAGTGCTCAGTGTGATGGGTGACATCTCCTATATGTCATTAGGAGCCAATTAGGACAGCAACAACATTTTCTCTTCTCTAACTTTCCTCTAAGTCAGAAGAGACAGAATACATGTAATGGAATTAAGACGTGGCTTTTGTTATAGTGCTGTTTATGGTTCAGAATCTCATCTCAGGTAACTCACTCTCAATGTTTTGTCAACTCCAATATCATTGTTATTTGCAGTAACTCTCTGCTAGGTGTGTGGACTGACTGTCAATAACACAGATATTGACAAGCAGTAATAGTAACTGTACTGGAGAAATTGAGGTGTTTAGAGGGAATGGAATTCTAATCTCAGTATAATTGTCAAGAACACTGCCGTACATAGAAATAGTAGAGAGGACGGGCATGGTGGTGCGTATCTTTAATCCCAGCTCAAAAAGGCAGAGGCAGGTGGATTTCTGTGAGTTCAAGATGAGCCTGATCTATACGACAAGTTCTAGGAGAGGCAGGAATGCATAGAGTAACTCTGGTTCAAACACACACACACACACACACACACACACACACACACACACACACCACATGCACACACACACACACATACACGCACGTGCGCACATGCACACACACACACACACACACACACACACACACACACACCCCAGTAAAAGAAATAGTAGCTAGGCTGGGGAGATAGCAGTTAAAGAGTAGTGGCTTCTCATTCAGAAGGATAAGTGATCAACTGTTAGTACCCACATGGCTTCTGTCACCTACCTATAATTCCTGTTCCAGAGTATCTGTCAACTTCTTCTGGTCCCCGAAAGCACCAGGCATGTACAATGCCCACATACACATCCAGGAGAACTCTCATACACATAAAATAGAAAGAAATAAATATTATATAAAAGAAAACAGTAGAATGAATGAATTAATCATATTCTGATTTAAATCCACCATAATTAGGAATTATGCCACTATTGACTTTAACTTTGTCAAAATGCTTACAAATTTTAAGCAGCTAAATGTTAATAGTGAGTAATACCAGTTCTAGAGAAGTAGCCTAGACTCAGCTAGAATGCTATGTTATCACTTTTCTTGATACAGCATTTGAAAAAGCTAATATAGCCAGGTAAAGTAACACACACATTTAATCACAGCATTTGAGAGGCAGAGGCAGGCTGATTCTGTGAGTTTGCAGCCATCCTGATCTACATAGCAAGTTCCAAGACAGCTCAGCCTACAAAAATGAGACTTTGTTTCAAAAAATAAAAACCGATCAACCAACCCACAAAACAACAAAGATAGTGTAAGTTCTTATAAATATAAAAAGTGATTTACTCTGAAAACTGTTTAAAAAAACTATGCAATGGATAAAATGCAAAGTAAATGTTAGGTCTGACAATGCAAATGGAATTACAACTAAATCTATACGTAAAAGCATAAATGGCAGGAATGAAGTGGACCTTTTCTACAAAAATCTTAATATATTAGAAAAACTGTGCTTGCAATAGGGCCAATCCCATTGAGTCAGCCAGGCCCAAGTTGTGATCATGGGAGAGCTGTCCCCATTACTCATCTGTCATGGGCACGGGAGAGCTGGCCCTGAGATCATAAGCGAGGGAAAGCTGGCCCTGTCCCTTCACCAGCTGCAACACTCAGAAGATCAGGCCCTGTACCTCACCTGGGCAGCACAATAGAACCAACGCCATTGGCAGAGTTTCGGGTGAGCCAGGCTCGAAGTTGTGAGCATGGAAGAGCTGTCCCATTACTCATCTGTCATGTGGCAGCCTGGGCAGGGGAAAGACGCCCTCCCAACCCTGCCATCTATCAGCACCTGTGGCAGGTGAGAGAGCTGGCCCTGAGGTCTTGAGAGTGGGAGAGCTGTCCCTGCTCCTCACCAGTTGCAGCACTTGGGAGAGTGGCCCCTATCCCATGACTGGGCAACACAGTAGAACTGGCTCTGAAGGTGTGGATGTGGAAGATCTGACTCTGCTGGCATGAAAGCAGAACGGGCCCTGCCCCTTGCTCATTCCTACAAAGAGTGAACTCACCAGGGCAATGCAGGGGAACTCACCCTGGTGGTGAGCTGGCAGGCTGACCAACCATGCAACCACCCAGTCCCAGAACAGGGATAATGAGTTGGCCCACCCCAACATCCGATCTGTGATCTGCTGGAGCATGTAAAGGGACTGGTCCTGTAGACCCAAGGCTGCAAGATTTCCACAACACAAGGCAAGAGCAGGTTAATCAAGAGGAGTTCCAGTGAGGGCCAGCATCGATAATGTAGCAGAGGCTTCTACAGAACCAGACCAATGACTCTTTGCAATGAACACTTGTAAGTAAAGATATATGGATAAATGGGTTTACTACATGACCACTGTGTCACACTACAATTTTCATGAGGAGACTGGTTTTTCCTTCTCTTTTTTCTCTTTTTCCTTCTTTTTTTCTTTTTCTTAAATTTTATTTTATTTTATTTGGTGGGGGGGGGTTTGCAAGGGCAGAGGGTGGATATGATGGGATGGATCTACAGGATGTGAAAGACACAAAGAATAAATAAAAGGAAAGTTAAAGAAAAAAATGTGCTTGTTCTAAAACTCTGGCAATAAAAAGAAGGAACATTTGATAAAATGAATAACAGAATTTTAGAACAATAAAAGTTAATATTTGTACAGCAAATGGCTTAAAAAATAAAAAAATAATAAAAAAGTCAAACATGATGAGTATGAAGGATTTCTGACAGTGCTCACAGATGTAGCATGTGAATTCAGTGTTCTGAACACACAAGCTTCCTTTGACTGCACATGCCATCACACGCTATCACATGCCATCACATGCCATACCAACAAATGCTATCTGACACACCTCAGTTCATACTAGAGAGTATTATACAGTATGATTGTTTTATTGTGCACATCAAATTTTCTGCTTTTACGGAATCATAACTAATTAATGAGAACAAAGACTTTAAGATACTTTCCTACTGTCACTTCTCAGCATGTAAATATCAGATTAGTAAAACACAATCTTATTGTGCCTTAATGTATGATTTACAAAATTGCTAGTTGAATTTTTGACTTGAGTTTCAATAAAAACCATTGAATGAAATTTGGCTTTGGATTAGGACAAAATTTCTGAGGTGGTCCTAAACACATTTCTGCTATTTTGTACTATGTATTTATGCAAAAGCAGTAAGTATTCTTAAGACCGATGATTATAAAATCAAAATAGTAATCAACTCTGAAAAGCATTGAAGATACTCTGTGTTCTTCTCCTAATTACATTTCTGTTGCTGTGAGAAAAAAAACAACTTAGAAAGTTTGATTTCTGCTTAAGATTGCAGATTACAGTACATGATTGTGTAGTAGGTAAGAGAAGAATTTAGATACATTCATAGTCCATATAGGAGAGGAGAAACCCATTCACCCTTGCTTGCTTTTTTATTTGGTCTCAGCTAGCTTTTTCAGCTATTACACTGTTCAGGACCCCATACCTAATAGATGGTGCTGTCCAGAGTGGACTGGGTTTCTTACATCAATAAACAGTCAAGGAAATTTCCCCTAGATATGCCCACAAGCCAGCCCGATCCAGACAATATCTCATTGCAACTTTCTTCCCAGTTAATCCCAGATTGTGTCGAGCTGACAGTTAAAGCTATCATTAGTTGGGAGGTATTGAACATTTAGTCAATATTTTATTCTGTATATAAAAAGCATAGCCATTGTATTAATACACAATTTGAAATATTTAATAAATGCTAAGTTAAGTACACACCAAAGAATTATGAAATATATTTATGATTTATTATCCAAAAATTTCAAAGGGCTATGGAATCTGAAGAACACTGGACTGTAGCTAGAGTTTTCCTGCCTTGCCCACAGTCAGGACAAATCTTTGTCACCCGCCAGTCCCACAGCCGCTCAGACCCAACCAAGTAAACACAGAGACTTATATTGCATATAAACTGTATGGCCGTGGCAGGCTTCTTGCTAACTGTTCTTATAGCTTAAATTAATCCATTTCCATAAATCTATACCTTGCCACGTGGCTGGTGGCTTACCGGCATCTTCACATGCTGCTGGTCATGGCGGTGGCTGCAGTGTCTCTCTGACTCAGCCTTCTGCTTCCCACAATTCTCCTCTCTCCCTGTCCCACCTACTTCCTGCCTGGCCACTGGCCAACCAGTGTTTTATTTATTGACCAATCAGAGCAATTTGACACGTAGACCGTCCCACAGCACTGGACAAATGAGACATCTAAAGAAAAAGGACAAATCATCTAAAAAAAAAGTCCCCCCAAAAGTAGTAAATTGGCCTATTGGTATATCATCTATAAAAATCTCATAAGTTTTCCTAAATGTTTGTTACTGTTCTTCTCTACAGACAATTAACACAAATGGTCTTTTGGTAGTCCCAGTTCAATTAAAAATTAAAGCTGGCTTTGGAGTTGGAGAATGGCTCTCTCCTTCTTTAAACCCAAGCATGTTGTTAAAAGGAAGATGCAAAATATCTGTATCATGCCAGAAGAAAGAGCTATCTAATATGGGACAAAAGAAAACAAAAAAGTTAAGGGACTATTCTATTGCTACTATCTATCTCAATTTTTTGATTCTATTTTGATTTCTTTAAACTTTCCTTAAGGTATGAATTTTAATATCAAAATTTATAAGATTTATATATATATATTAAACTTTTGTTATGATATTAATGGTCATATAGAACACTAATTCTAGACAAAAGGCTTCATTTAGCTGCCTATACATGTTTTTGTGTTCGAGTCTCCAATAGTTTTTTGCAGGGAATTGCAACCAGGCCTAACATCGAATCTGAAGTCTCCAGAAAGATGATGGGGCCCAACAACAATTCCACATGGACAATAATAATACCACCAAGATGACAAACATCACCCACAGATCAGCTTTGGACTACAAACTGCTCAGAACAATTTCATGATGGCTAGCTGAGATGATCTAGTTTTATAGACTACTTGAACAAGGACTTGAGATAAGCCCTGAACTTTGGCATTATGCAGAGACTGGACAAAAAAATAATATAACTACCTTTCCTAGAACCTGACAATTAATCCAAAATTTTTCTTTTCAGAATCCCCTAAAGACGCCTTTGCCCACAACCAGCAGTAAGCAATTTTAAGGACATGACTCACACATTCCCAAAGAGGTGGTGTGGGGCAGGTGGTTTTTGGTCTTTCAATGGTCTTGGGTTTGGGATAATTTTCATTGTTTAGGAGGGTTGGTTACAAGTTGTTGTTGTTAATGGTTAGGAAAAGGGCTAAGTAAAGGAGATTGGATTTAAGGTTCTTGTTTAACTATTTAATACGTATTTATTTAATCATCTCACTTCCAAGGAAAAGTGAGGTAAGAAGAATCTAAGAGGGTCCAGCATACTAGTGAGCTGTGATCCTTCAGGCAGCTTAATGACATAAGACCACACTGACCTGAATTTCTACACATCATTGATTAATTGAAAAATTTCTTATAAAATCATTCCTGTTGTGAAAGATGAGTCAGTGTTCTATGCTACTGGGCCTCCTTTAGCCCTGTAGTCTACTATGAAGTCACCACAATTTAATGTGTATAAAGTGCTTGAGGCGATTATTAGAGAAAATAATCAATTAATGATTATTGGAAACCTCCAGTACATAGATATTTGGATTATGTAGACACTGGGAAATCTGTCCACATGAGAAGACTGGGAACATCTACTGTAAAATACCCCAAACTTACCCTATACTCTTAACTATAAAAAGCACTTACTAAATGTAGTTATCTTTTTCAAATATTTATTTTTCAAATACTGAAAGGGAAATTTTCATTGCTTTTTAAGACATTGCATAGCTAAGGAATCACAGAGAACTCAGAATAATACATATAAATAAATTGCAAAATAATTTATGTTATTCCTTGAGATCAAACTGAGTGACATGTTAGGGGCTCAAAATGAAATTTTAATTACCTAATTGAAAGGCACAATAACATCCCATTATAAACACAAGTGAAAATTATCAGCCTGTATCAGGATTTTTCAAGTTAAAAAAACAGCAACAATACAAAAAGATCACCAGAAGGCCCCGCCACAGGGAAAGAGATAATCCGTGTAACATCAACATCCAGTTTAGACTTTAATTGCCTTGTACTTTCAGCTCCATGGGCAAGTCTGATAAGAGAGGGAAGGATCATGTGGCTTTATGCTCGATGGGACTTCATCTTTTAAACATTGTTTTATGATACTTCTTCTTCTAGTTTAGGGTGGGAGAAGAATAAAATACCCAGTGGAGTTCAAAGTGGCACATAAAAACAATACCTTGGTTCAAATAAGAAATTTCCAGTTAACAATCTGATCATTTTTGTTTCCTGAGGTGACAAGATAAAACCAGCATCCAAATTTTATTCTGCCTCTTTAAGAGCATTTTGGAATTGAAATAAATTGGGAGTTACTTTTTATTCATGAGTATTGAAAGAAAGCTAATAAATTCACCCTTATCTTCCAAAAGCAGACAGGAGAGCATGGTTCTAAAATACTAACTTTCCATTTTTACATTTATCACACATTAAATAATTATGGTTCGGGACATAATTCATTTCAATACTTAAACCTCTTTAGAGCCCTATAATGCTTTGAGCTTGCTTTGAAGTCAAGAAAGCTCAGGATATAGTTAAGTTGCCTAAAAAGTACTATGCAGGTGTCAAATCAGAATAAAACCACAGAAAGAGGAGAAGAAATAATAGGGAACAGTAATTGTGTTTTGAAAGGTTACCAGACTGTCATGTTTAGACAGCTCGTGTGCAGCTGGGTTTGTATTTGTGCTGTTCAGTGACATGAGAGATCATGGGACATTCCCAGTGGCTCTGCTACATTTCTATTCTTTTTCTTATTTTAGGACTTTGATTTTTGTCTTTAAAAAAATACACAAGATGCCTAATTCAGGGCAAACTGCTTCACCCCTTTGTGTCTTCTTTTGAAATAGCTGCAATTTATAGCTGCTACAGATAGGTCAGTTTGTCTTATATGCGATATCCAGGAAATTCTCCTCATGTTTTGGAACTTGAGGTTTTAAACCATCACTGTTCACCTAAGAGTGAACATGGGAGTTAACCCCACCTATTTCTGGAGCTAAGAATGTCTTTGAATGTTCCTGCTCTTCTCTCCACTCTCTTTAACCCTTCCCTTGGGTATGCCAGTCCTGCAACCCTTGAAAGTCACTCTTGACCCTGAAAAAGATCGACAACATGTCTTTCTTAGTAAAATGGAGATTCATGTACTTCTTAGCACAATGCCAAAAAATGGGTTAGATTTTTTCTAATAAAATCAGAAAAAATACAATTTCAAAAGGAAAAATGTCTGGAAATACATAAGATAAGTTCAATGGCAGTTGTTGGAAATATGTCACAACTGGAATGAATGTTGGTAATTTTGCTTATTCTTCTGTCACTGGCTCGAACATTCCACACCAGTGTTTTGTATAAATTAGGCAGCATAATACTTTATTTACCTATTGTCACATTAAACTTCAAAGTGGGTCACATAATATTAATATGACAGATATTAGACATACAGTAGACTTGAAGATACACTAACATCTAGGCTGAAAGATTCACCTTGTGTTCTCTATATTCTCCTGTAGGTGAGACTGGAGAGAATGGCAGTATTCAATTTACCCAGCCTACTATTTATTTATTTATCTATTTCTACATATATTTATTCATTTATGTTGGTGAGACATTTTGACTAATTAAAAATGCATAACAAACTTCCTCTAAATGTTATTCATTACATTTTCCCTGAAATCAATTGTTCCTCTGTAGTTTACAATCGATTTTAAATTGCAGTTTTACCTCATTTTTCTAGGAATTATGACATTACTTTTGCTTTCTGTAAATGAAGAATACCTCTCTGACTTTTACACAATTTTTAGTACTGTTTTGCCATCAAGTAAATTTCCATCTTTTGATTCTTCCATAAAGTTGCCATCTGTACTGGCTAGTTTTATGACACCTTGACACAAGCTAGAGTTGTTTTGGAAGAGAGAACATCAGTTGACAAAATATTGCTACCAGATTGGCCTGTGGGCAAGTCTGAGTCTATGGGACATTTTCTAAATTAGTGGTTGATGTGGGAGAGCCCAACCCATTGTGGCTGATGCCACCTATGGGTAGGTTGTCCTAGGGGTATATAAGAAAACAAACTGAACAAGCCATGAGAAGCAAGCCAGTAAGCAGCACTTACCCATGGCCTCTGCATCTGTTTTCTGCCTCCAGGTTCCTGCCCTGCTTTGAGTTCCTGACCCAGCTTCACTCTGTGATGGAATGTTACCTTGAAGTACAAGATAAAATAAAACCCTTCATGTCCACATGGCTCTTGGTTGTAGGCTTTATCACAGCAATAGAAACACAAACTAAAACACCATCCCACTAAAATTTTTAAACCAACGAACAAGACTAAATACAGTCTTGTTATGCTTCAGAATTCCTACTATATGCTTATTATAAATGAGCCAACATTTCATTTTAAAAAAAAGTTGGTCTCTCTCTAGGAAGTAAGAGAATAGGAAAATCTGGCACACTCACTATATCAACATAACTGGGAACATGAATTCTTTCTATGGCTAATCACGGAATAACCTTCTGTAATTAGAATGAACTGTGACAGAAATACTCACAGTTTTGTCTTCACTGAGCTTTTGACCCAGTATATCATTTAGTTGTGTTTCCTATACAGTCCAGAGATGCTGAGGACACCACCATGAATTAAACTGGTAGGCATCAGCTTGCCCTAGAGAGGTTACAACTTCAGCTGGCAGAGGCAAACAAGGAACAGAGACACGTTTACATGTCAGTCACTGATGACCAGTCCCAGGAAAGTGAGCAATGAAAAGTGTTTGTTTTTTTTTTAAAGTGACAATGCAGGTGGGCATGAGAGATGTGGCCAGTAGATTCATTTCAAGTGGCAGTTTTCCAGTTAATTACAACAGCTGAACCCATTTTCTGATGTTTGGCTGATGAAATCCTTTGGCTCCCAACTCTTTCATTTTCCTTCTTGCAGTAAATCTGGGCAGATGGTAAGAAAACATGGCGGGTTGTTTCTTTTAACTGCAGGGGAAAGGTTGAACCTTGGAGGTCGATGCCCCAGCAGGGAACCCTAACCTTGCCTAACCACAATAAAAATCAAAGCCATTTGCCTGTCCTTTTTCACAAATCCGCCTGTGTTCCTTTCCCCGGAACTACTTCAGATGGGTACCATACCTCTCACCCCATCACAGATGGGGTCCAAATCTAGACCAAATTTTGGGTGTGTGTGTGTGGGGGGAGAGAGGTTGATTCCTTCTTCCACTAGGGAAAAAAATAAAACAGCTACTTGAAATGTGTACCTAACCATAAAAATTCATATCATTTATATAAATGATTTGATAAGTGTACACAGAGTAAGTCAGTATTTAATAGTATCTAGTGAGTCGTTTTTAGTAGTAGCCAATATATATAATATTTCTAGATGCTTCCCTCTAATTCTGTGACTGTTAGTACAAAAGCATCCAATGTCCAGCAATTGTGCACAGCGGCTAAAGTCTCTAGTGATGGAGATGTGCTGCAGTTTCACCGAAAGCTCCTTCTTGTTGTCCAAGCCCTAGTTACATTGCTTTTCAGCTGCTTGCCTTTTGCTAATTAAAGAAGAAGAAGGGATAAGGGGTTTTCAGATATCTGTTGCTTAGCCACAAGGGATTCCTGTGGCAGGGTCCTGTGCTGTTCCCTTTGGAGGAGGGGGCGAGTAGGAACAGAGTCGAGGACACAGACTCTGGGAGGGTGTTGAAACAACAAGCTCAGTTTACTTAGGAAGAGGCAAGCCTTATATACCCCCCACCCCACCAGGGTTGGGGTGGGGGAGTGGGGGAATAGGGGGTATGGAGGATTGGATGTGGGGGGAAGGTCTGATGAGTATGCATCTGCTGGTGTGACATGGCTTCCTCATACTGGTCCAGGTTATCTCAGATCCTGTCTCAGCTGCTGTTGCTGAGACCCTTAGGCAGACCCAGGTTGGCTCTCTGGAGGAATCTTATTACCAAGTTGGCTCTCATTACTGGTTTGGGCTGGCTGGCTCTCAGGCCTATTAGGGCTGAGTCATTCCATAGCTTCTCTCTTAGGAAACAGGGTGGGAAGAACGAAAAGAGAGGAAATGATTGATGAATTGCTCAGCTGCCACCTCTGTTATAGCAAAAAAAACCTCCCTTGAATATCGATATTTCTAGACTGATCTCTTCAAAATACAGGGAAACAAATTGATCTCATTAAAAAAGGGGTTAATACCTGCTTGTGAGAAATATTGTTTCCTTGTCACCTGGGGGGCAATTTTGAGTTATTTTAAATAGCACATAAGGCCAATAGCATTATATAAGGTAAAGTTAGAAATTTTAGTATGATGTATTATTCATCTCAATGTCTAAAATCTTCCATGTCCAAATTGACTTATTATTGGTAATTATTTTTTCATGTTTTGTTTTATTATTTATTAATATATATATATATATATGCACACACACACACACACACACACACACACACACACACACACACACACACATATATGTATATGCACAAGTGTGAAGGTGCCCATGGAGGCCAGAAGAGAGCATGAGATCCTCTGTAGCTGAAATTATATGCAATTGTGAAGTGCCCAATATGGTGCTAAGAACTGAATTTTGTGTTCTTTGAAAGAAGAGGAAGTGTTCTTAACTGATGAACATTTTCTCCCATCCCTTAAGAGATAGTTTGAGTGTTACAACACAAATCTATGTTTTTTTGACTCCTCATAGGAGGCCTTTCCCTTTTGGAGGAGGTGATGGGGGGGGTTGGGGGAAAGGCTGGAGGGGGGAGTGGGTGGATAGATGAGAGGGGATCTGTGGTTGGTATGAAAAATGAATAAAAAATTTCTCAAATAAAATATTAAAATAAAAAAAGTTCATTAACCAAGCAGGGACTGTGAATGCCTTTAATTCCTGTACTTGGGAGGCAGAGGCAGGCAAATTTCTTTGAGTTCAAGGCCGGCCTGGTCTATGGAGCTAGTTCCAGGACAGCCAGGCGAACACAGAGAAAACCTGTCTCAAAAAACCAAAACCAAAACCAAAACCAAAACCAAAGTTTATTGAATATCCTTCTTCTGATATTTGTACATATTTATTGATATTGCTTAACAAGAAATATTATAAATGTAAAATGTTGAATGCCTGTAATTTAAAATTTGGAAATGTAAAGGTGCTATTTTAAAATAAATATCCCTTTCATGCATTAAATTGCAATCACTTATGATACATTGGTTGAACTTTGTTTTTTCAGAAGGTGTGGCTTTGCTGGAGTTGATGTGGTTTTGTTGGTGGAAGTGTGTCACTGTGGAGGTGGGCTTTGAGGGCTCATATATGCTTAAGCCACACCCAGTGAGACAGTTCACTTCCTGTTGCTTGCAAGATGTCAGACTCTCAGCTACTTTTCCAGCACCATGTCTTCCTGCAGCTGTGTTGCCCACCATGATGATAATGGACTAAACCTCTGAAAATGTAAGCTCCTCCCCCATTAAATGTTTACCTTTATAAGAGTTGCTGTCGTGGCCTTGATACAGGGGGAGGGGATTGGACCTGCCTCAATTGAATGTACCAGGCTTTGCTGACTCCCCATTGGAGGCCTTACCTTTTTGGAGAAGTGAATGGGTGTTGGTCAGTGTGGGGGGAAAGATGGGGAGGGTAGGAGGAGGGGTGAGAGGGTGATTTATGGTTTTGTATGTGAAATGAATAAAATACTTCTTAATAAGAAAAAGTTGCTATGGTCATGGTGTCTCTTCACAGCAATAGAACCCTAACTAAGACAGCATCCATTGTATTGGAGAACTTAAGACACCTTAACATATTTAAAATACCTAGAAAACAGAAATTATAATTTATTCCTTTTTAATTCATAATGAACTCATCACTAATTTAACAGCAACTCTCTGTTGTATTTTGTTTTCTTTGAAATAAGGCATAAACTTCACCTTACATCTTTAATGAGGTATTGTATATAACTATGGTGGTTTGAATGACAATTGCTCTCACTGGCTCATATATTTGAGTGCTTGGTCCCCAGGTGATGGAACTGTTTGGGAAGGATAAGGAGGTGTGGCCTTGTTGGAGGTGATATGTCACTAGGATCAGATTTTGAGGTCTCAAAAGACTCTTGCCTTCCCAATCTCTCTCTCTGCCTCATGCATATAGATCGAGGTGAGCTCTCAACTACTGCTCTAGCACTGTGACTTCCTTCCTGTTGCCAGGCCCCCATGCCGTGCTGGTCACCAATGTTAACCTTTTGAAACTGCAAGCTTTAATAGACTCTTTTTTCTATAAGTTGCCTTGATTGTGGCATCTTATCACAGCAATAGAAAAGGAAAAGTAACTGAGACAGTGAGATTTAGCTTTTTAATGTATTTTATATAATAATTAAAGCTAGTTATAATTATTGCTGTATATTAATAATAACAAGTGATTTAAATATTTAGCTATATATATATATATAAAACATACTCATTAATAGTAACAAGTGGTTTAAATACTTACTTAGCCATATATAACATACTCATTCTTATCTACAAATTATTTTAGTTTAAGTAGTTGCAGCTTTTGATTTGAGATAACAGATTTTTTTTTAGCACAAACGCAAATGTTTATATGTACATATTTTGCTATCCTCCTGTGGATTTCCCTTAACCAGTTGCAATGACTGAAATTGTGATTAACATTACCTTTTCTGCTTCTGTGTGTAGAGATGGCTGGAACATTTTCAGGAACATTATTCTCACTCACAGTTTTCAGTTCCTCTGCTGGCAGTAAAACTCCTGAAGTTCAGAGAACAGAGGCATTATCCAGACTTCTAGAACTACTTTATGACCCTTTGTGTTATTGCTCAGCTCCTGTCAACTAAAATATAGAGAGGTCACATTTTAAGTGAAAGATATCATTCCTCAAAACTCCACAAAATTTAGGACTAATTTCCTGTAGATATTTATGTTTTAACATGAGCTGGTTTAGTTTAAGTGAGAAACAAGTGGTAAAAGGTATGCTTTTATTATTTCGGCATAATGGAGATATATGTATGTAAATAACACACTCTTTTGCAGAGATGCCTAACCTATGGAATCTCTTGCTTCATAAGATTTCCATACAACTGTAGCAGACGAGCACTGTATGAAACAATTTGCATTTAAACGTGATAATCAGGAAAAAAAGAGTTTTTTAAAATAGAAAGCTCAGATCAAGAATAAATTGTACATGTAAATGTGCTGATTTGCATGCAGAGAATGGATTCTAACAGTGGGGCAACTGAGGAAATTAAGGCTAACGCTTCTCCTGAGTGCCCAGTAATGTTGAATTACAATTGAATACCTATAGAAATAAGTGTGACATCCAAATGGATACTAAATGAATATATTATGCTCTGTGATGTTTCACTGAATTCTAAATGAGTTCAGAAGGATGGAATACCAAGAGGTGCTGAAGTACTTCAGACACACTCAGTCAGATGCATGCGGTTAAATAAAACTCCGTGGAATGTTCCTTACATAAAATGAGTTTTTCCTATTCAGAAGGAAAGTAGAGCAATTTATTTTTTCCCTCAGACAGTCTCATCACAAGTAGGAGTTTACTTTAATAAACTTGGTTTGGTTTTTAGGGAAACTCTTGCAATTTGAAAGATACTTTGTAATTCTTTTGAGCCCTAATGTACTAGACTTGCAATCTTGATTTTATTGTGCCCCTTAGCATTAAGTAAGCAGTATTATCTGTTTAATCTGAAAAGCTCTAGTGACCTGCATAAGAAGAGGAAAAGCAAGAAAAACACCCATGCCATTGATCGACCTTGAGAACCTAGAGAACTCCGGTGCTGTGGTTACTCAAATGCTCTGATTAGTATTATTGCTTTTAAAACTATACTTATAAGAGAATTGGCTTCTAAGTTTTTGTTCCTTCTTAAAAAGTTTACTTTGAAAAGTGTACTTCTTCCACGGTGGAGTGTTGAGACACAATGTCATGACATGCTAGGTTCCACGGTGCATTGTCTCATGAGGCTTTAGCAAACTGGGACAGTGTATCCACCATGTTATGCAACCATGCAACTTTACTTCATTTAGAATGGGTGTTGTAGCCATTATGCTAGCATTGATAGTAAAACCTCAGAATATCAGTGTGTGGAGCAGCAACAGAACTGTCTTATGTCCTTTGGTCATACCTGCTCACATCCTTCACTACAATTCTGAGGCATTCATGCAGTATGAGAGATGGCAGTCTTCAAAAATCACCAGTTAACAGATGAAAATTGCATCAACATGGTACACGTGATTTTACTCCGATGTTATTTGCAGCAACATGGAATGGGCATAAACCTAATATGGATATTTAGAACTACTGTAAAAGCAAATGCTGGATTAGAGGAGGGAGCTCAGAGTGGAGGTGGAGGAACACAGGTTGTGTTTGCTGACCTTAAAGAAAAACAACTTTCTCCCAATCTCTGTAACAGGAAATAGTTTTACACTTTGGACCAAAGTGCTTGCCCACTGAGGTTACATTTCTATCTCCCCTTGTAGAATAACAGTTAAGGATGCTCTCTTCCTTGATGAACACATTTCAGAAAGATGACTCCTGGGTCCTTGAGAATGACTTTTCTGGGTCATAAACCCTATTAGAAGCTTAAAAAAAACTGATCAAAGAGGCAAAGAAAATCTTTACAACTAATGTTCTCAAGTAAATGCTCTAAGTAAAGGTGGGTCAGAGACCTAGGGTCTAGGGTCAAGTAAAGCTGAAATCAGTGTCAAGGCTTTCTGGGTCACCACCCTTAAAACTGATTTCCCTTAGGATCAAGCTATAACCCAGGGACACTTTATAATGAGAAGTTCATCTTGAACCGACTCACTAATAATTTACTCGCATGTCCCCCATTTTTCTAGCTTGACACATGATGAGTTTGGCTAGCTCAAAAGCCAACTTCAGGGTGGTTTCTTTTTTCACTTTTGTCTTTGAAGTATCAGAGTGCTAAGTCTGTGGCTGTCCCTGAAGTATTGTCCACGTTCACTTGCACTGGGAAAGCAGATTCCTAAAGCCCTGGGTTGTCATTCGGTGGGTGCTTGCGTGATACTAGGATTCTTTTGAAAGTCCTGTTATTTGATGCTTAACTAATAGCACGGTAGGAATAAAAATCATCAGTAGGTGGTTCTGTGTATAAACTATGTCTTGGATCAAAAGGTTAGGATTATTTGTTTACTAACAAAAATACTGCTTCTAGTGAAGCCCATGTTTAAGTACACTTCTTAATTCTTTAGTCTGTTGATTTTGTAACTTTGTTATTATTAACTGGACTTTAATATTCCCAATATTTCAAACTTCTCAAATAACATTAGTCTACTGTAACATAAGTACCTGAATATGTATTTACTAATACCAACTTACCTTAGTATTGGCTATGGTTGCTTTGTATCTTGTATGGAGGAGAAGAGGCAAAAAATAATTGCCATCTTTTAAACTTAGTTTTTCCTCTAGATTTACCTTATTTATTTATTAAAATGTTGAGGATCAAATCTACAGCTTAATGAGTGACAATGAAGTTCTCTACCACTGATTCTACATCCCCAGCCCCATTTTTAATTTTTTCATGGAAAGACAAAATTATATATATTATCTACAACAAGATAATTTTAAGTATATATAGAGGAATTAATAAACATATTTAACAGGTGCACTATTACAATGATCACTTTTGTGGTGAGGAATACTTGGCATTACCCTTTTTGTGTTTTTGAAGAATATGGTAGGTAGACATTAACTCTAGTCAATGTGGAACTATTGGTTCTACTATACTGTAGAATTCCTGTTTCATTGTTTTAGGAAAATCTAATTACTTGGGTCAAATAAATGAATGCTTAATAGCATTTACAGTAATTTATAATAACCATCTGAACTATCTCAAGCATAAATGTGCTATAATGCTAGCATTTTAATATTAGTTGGGGGACATTATTGTCTTTATATAAATTATAACTGTTTTATGAAGACATTTATCTTTTAGATGGCTGCTAAATCTTCTCTTTATGTTTATGACCATTCTTTTATTTTATATGGCAATATAATTTAATTATAAGATGCAATATTACATATCTAATATTAACTGAATAACTGACTTGACGTCAATAGCTTTTGTGTTGTTCATTTGGACAGTTCTCTTTAGGAACAAACATTGTTTTATATTAATATCTTTCCTCAATAGCAGTTATAGCCAAGGTTGGAAACATGGGCTTGATAAAACACACATAAAGGAAATGAAAAATTTCTTCTGTATACTAGGTTTGGTGTTAAAATAATAGCATCCTTAAGTTATGGCAACTCTGAAGGACAACTTTTTTTGACAATAATAGTATGTTATTTCATATATTGAATTCCAATTCATGGGAATTATGAAGTAAATATATAACCATTTTGTATATTTCAAAATTGAGTGTCACGACATGGCAAAGAGAAACAGAAGCTATTACAAACTGCTCAGTGTCTGGAAAGCTTTAGTCACTATGGAGGTTTAATCTGACTGTAGCCTGATTTCTTATCATCAGAAGTGGCTTTATTCATTGTGGCTTCTTTATAAAATAAGGTTGTTACTTTACATGAAATTCTCCTTCTCTAGGAGAAGAATATAGGAATGTGGTGATGCTAAAGTTGAAAACAAAGTCAGGGCTATTTACAGAAGCCTGTAACTTCTCAAATGTGTCTTCCTGGATGCCTGGCTATTCAGTTCTTCTACATATTTACTCTTCATATATCAGCTATGAATTAATCACATTGGTTTACAAATTGGAATGTAGGGCATCCCTCTACTTCTCTTTACTTACTTTCCATATTCTAGAAATAGTCTGAGGACTTTGGGTCTATGGGAGTTTTTAAATGTGCACATGCATGTTCACTCAGTGTGTGTGTGTGTGTGTGTGTGTGTGTGTGTGTGTGTGTGTGTGTGTGTGTGTGTTATTTTATGTGAAGGTGCAGGTGCTTGTGGAAGCCAGAAGTCAACATCTGAATATCTTCCTCGATCTCTTCTCCTTATTTTTTGAGGAAAAGTTTATCTCTGAACTTGCTGCTCACTGTTTTGACGATGCCGACAGTCCAGTAACCCCCCCCCCCCCCCCGGGATCAACCTGTCATGGCCTTCTCAGTGCTGGCATGCTCCACCATTTCTAATATTTGACACGAGTGCTGGTGATTGAATTTAGGTCTTCATGCTTTCGCAGCAAGTACTTTACCTAACAGGGCCTTGTCTACAGCCTTAGGTTTGATTCCTGGAACTAATGAGTGGTGGCTCACAGCAGCCTGCAACTCCATCTTCCAGGTTGCCTTCCACCCTCTTTCTGCCTCCTGTAGGTACCGGTGCTTACATGCACATACACACAGATTACACACACACACACACACACACACACACACACACACACACACACACACACAATGTATATAATTGAAATAATTATACAAATATCTAAAAAATTTAATCACATTCTGAATTACTTGAATGATTATATGGTCACTCAATGCTATTAGGCTGCTTCAGAGCAACATTCATTTTGTTTCTGTAATTTTTTTTATCTATTTATTTTTATCTAGTTAGCTTCAACTGTCACCTTGACATAGCCCACAGTTATCTGAAGGACTCTTATTTGGTGCATTGCCTCTATCAGATTGGACACTGGGCATATCTGTAGAGCATTTTCTTTATTACTAGTTGATGTAGAAGGTCCTAGCTTCTGTGGCAGTGATATCTCTAAGCAGAGTCCAGGGCTGTAAATGCAAGCTGGCTGAACCCTCACCAGAGGGAACAAACCTGTAAATGATTTTCCTTTATGGTTTTTGCCTTGGCATCTGCTTGAGTTCCTGCCCTGTCTTTCTTCAGTGATGGACTGTAGGAATCAACCTTTCCTTCTCCAAGTGTCTTTTGGTCAGAATGTTTATCACAATAAAGGAAACCAAGTGAGGACAATGACAAAATTTGCTACCCAAAATGTTTTAAAACATGTAAGAAAGGAGTATTAAACATCCGCTCATTATTTCAGGTCCTTCATCACTAGAACTTTCCATACTCCATTGACCCATTCCTTGTTCACCCTTCCCACCAGCTCTTGTAAACCAGCTTCCTACTTTCTCTTTTGAATAACTCCACTGTTTCAGATACCTTACAAACAGTACCCTGTGGCCTTTGTCACATAGAATAATGCCATTGAAGTTCATCCATGTTGCAGCTTAATGACAAGATCCCCTTTCTTTTTGAGATTGAATAGTACTTTATTATATGCTTACATCATGTTTTCTTTACCTTTTATCTGATAATAAACAGTTACATCACTTTCACTCCTCAGCTATTTTGAATAATACCGATGAGAACATGGGTGAGCTCAGAGCTCTTTTCGATCCTGCATTTTGTTCATACTGGTTATATATCCACTTATGAGACTATTAGATTATGTGATTGTTCTGCTTTTTATTATTCAGAAAACCTCTACACTTTGGGCCATAGCATACATTTCATGTTACACTTTCACTGAACTTGCACATGGCTTGTAATGTCTCTGTATATTTGCCAGCATTTATTATTTTCTATTATTTTTATTTCTTTAGTAATGTTTTTTATTTATTTTTTGAGGATTGTGTACAGTGTATTTTAGTCATATTCATCACCTTACTCAACTTTTTTAAGTTGGCTTGGTTTATTTTTGTCATGTCCCAGCGTGTCATCCTAAGAGGGGGGTGTTACTGTTTCATGGTAGCGTGGTCTTGCATTTTCTCAATGTTGAGTGTTGCTAAGCCTCTTTTCCTATGAGTGTTGACGATTTCTATAGCTTTGGCATCATAACCATCTATCATTTGACCATATATGTCAAAATTTATTCCTGACTATTCTGCTTGAATCAATTGGTCAGTATGTCTTAATGTCAGTGTTATACTATTTTGACTTTTACAGTTTTTCACTTACTATCAGGAAGTGTATAGCTACTTTTGCTTTTTATCTCTCAGGACTGTTTTTGCTATACAAAATCTTTTGAGATCATATATATGTATATTAGGCATTTCTCTTACTGCTAAAAATATGCCTTTAACAGTAGTTTTGCTAATAATTGCCTTGGATCTAAAAGCCTTTTAGGAGAACACAGACATTTAAACAACACCATGCCTTCTAATCTACTAACAGAGTTAATTTTGTTGTTTTGTACACTATTTCTCTAGTGATAGTTTATATTTTACAATGTATAAGATTTTTTCCCCACTTAGGTTAAATTTGTGGTTAAATAGATTATTCATTTTGAAGGTATATAAAAGAGATATTTAATTTTTTTCTCAGTTGCTTTCTTAGAGTGAAGGAATAGGTTTTTTTTTACAAATTGACTTTGTATATGGGAAATTTTACTGAAATCTTTGGCTATTGCTCTAGTTTTGTGTGTTTGTGTGTGTGTGTGTGTGTGTGTGTGTGTGTGTGTGTGTGTGTGTGTGTATGTGTATGTATGTATGTAAGACCATTATGATTTTCTATATGTGTTGTGAGAACATGCCATTTGTGGACATAGGACATTTACTTCTTTTCTAATTTAGATGTCTTTTATTTATTCTTATTGTCTAATTATCTGAATGCGACTTCTATTCTGTTGAATGGCAGTGGTAATTATATGTTCCTGCCTTGTTATGTTTTTGAAAAGTTTGTTTTTAATTAGAGAATATAAATTGTACAAAGTGATGGGTTTCATTGTTATGAGCCAGGCTGATCTATGGTTTTTCCTGAAGCTGTGATGTCTAAAGAAAGGACATTGTTCCTTGTCTAAAACCAGGGATACGCTCAGCAAGTCCAGTAATAGCCTGGAGCCAAGGACCTTGCAGGGAGCAGGGACTTCATCCTGAGAACTCAACACTTGCTGACAGAAAGAGCTATGGTTATCAGTCTCTGGACCACTGTGTCTTCAGTCTGTGTTACACTTGAGATATCCTGTGTTCCTTTTGTGCAATATTGCTTGATTAGCTTCCTGCTGACTTCGTTCCTTTGTATGATAGTTTTCTATTAACTTAGTCCCATTTTTTTTGTCCTTTGAGAACTGTATACAAGATTGCTATACTTCTAACTAAGCTTGCTTGGCATAAGAAATAGCTTGCGCAAGACCTCCTGAAGCCGGGTTTCCTATCTTTTATATCTTCTCATTCCTTCTATTTCTGCTTAGTACCCTGTCAGTGAAGAATTACCTGCTGGTCCAGGCATTTCATGATATTTTTATTCAAGCATGTCATGGACTTTGACCATATTCACCCCATTAAGCTCTCTCCCCTTCCCTATCCCACCTCTTTCTATTTCTCCTTCTGCTCTCCTACCATATGTATTTGGGTTCCACATGCGATACAAACAAGCAAAGCTAGTTTTTGTGAATTTGGCTTGTTTCAACTGTGATGGTGATTATCAATGCTATCTATTTTCCTGCAAATGACATATTTTAGAAAAAGCTTTCAGTTTCTCACTTTTGAGGATGATGTTAGATGTAGATTTTTTTTTAATATATGGCATATAATATGTTAATTCACTTTTGTACTTTACTGCGGGGAATTTTTTAATCTTTAATAGGTACTTATGGTTACAAAGCACTTTGTATAAATGAATGAGGTGATTTTTTGGACTATTATTCTGTTAATGTGATCTTAACTTTTACTTATTCACATCCTGTAATATGCTTTTTTCTGTTGTTAAATATATTTTTCATACATTATATTCTGATTACAGTTTCCCCTTCTCAGCCCTTTCATATTCTCTTCACATCTACTCCCATCCAATACACATACCAGTTCTCTTTCTTTTTGAAATATATGGGTAGCTAATAAAATAATATATAAAAATATAAAATAACACATAATAATAGCAAAATCGAACAAACAAAAGAAAAAGAGCAAAAAAGAAAAAGGCACAAGAAACAGATATAGAGATGTACACATTTGTATGCAGAGAAATCCCATAAAAGGACAGAACTGGAAACCATAATATATATGCAAATTATTTGTAAGGTTAAAAGATGCCCTGAAAATACCACTGAATTCATTTTGTGTTATTCATCTAGTGATGGGAATGGGACCTGATCTTAAGAGTAGTTTATATACTTATAGTGAGGCTCTGTTGTAGAAAACAATTTTTTTTTCCATTGCAAGAGGTTATCAATTGGAAATAGCTTCTAGGTTAAGCTTGTGTACACTTATCTTAATGCTGGGACCCCATCTGACCCAGACTAGTGCAGACCCTGTACATGTTGCCATGGTCTCTGTGAGTTCATATGTGTATTGGTCCTGCTGTGTTTAGAAGGCCCTGTTTCCTTAGTATCCTCCATCACCTCTGGCTCCTATGCTCTTTTCTCATTCTGCTTCCACAGGTTTCCTTAAATCTTGGGGGGTGGGGATTTACTAGAAACATCCCATTGAGGGCTGAGTGTTCCAGTTTCTCTCACTTGCTGCATCATGTCTGGCTGTAGGTCTCTGTATTTGTTCTCATGTATGACAAGAGAAGATTCTTTGATGATGGCTAAGCAAGGCACTGATTTATGAGTATAGTAGAAGGTTGTTAGGAATCATTTTATGGCTCTTTTCCTTTATCAGAACAGTAGTATTTGGTTTTCCCCTAGGTCCTTGGGCTATCTAGTCTCAGGTTCTTGGTCAACATAGCAGTGTCAGGGATGGGTTCCATCTAATGGATTGTTCTTTAAACACAGTCAGATATCGGTTGGTTACTTCCACACGTGTTGTGCCACTATTGCACTAGCCCATTTTGTAGGCAAGTCAGCAGTTTAGATAGAAGAGTTTGCAGCTGGGTTGGTGCTTATGCTTTTCCCTTGGTACCATACACAGTACTTTCCAATAACATGAACAACAGTCAGCATGGGTGAAGGTTCTATGTAGACATCAGCTCCAGTTCTCTATGTTCAGTGAGATGTGTAGGTGTTGCCTTGAGCAATAGTGAGGGCCTTAACATAAGTTTGTGGAGATCAGTGATTAGCCTTGGCAATAATCTGGGTTGTTTTAGGGTTCTCACAGTTAGATGTAACCCATTCTTTGAACTAGAGGCCTTTTCATTCAGTGATAAGAGATATCCAATTGGGAATCTGTCTTCTCCATTTTTTGTAGCTTCCATTTAGATATCTTTAATATATTCATATATTTTAAGAAGCTTCTACTATATTTAGTTTCTTGATGACCACTCAAATGACTAGTAATTTTAGCTGTTCCTTTCTCAACACCCCCTTTCCTCTCCTTTCCCGTTTCTAGCTGAACCCTGCCTCCTAATCCAGCCATAACTATCTATTCTATTTCCCCTTCCTTGGGAGATCCATCATTCCCCACCTAGTTTGTTACTCTGTGTTGCTGACTCTTCAGCTGGGGTCCTGCTGTCTCTGATCCCGGGAGGAAGGGGGCGAGCAGATGCAGAATCAATGGCATAGATTCTGGGAACTGCATGCAAGCTCTCATTTATTAAGCAAAGGGCTAAGGTTTATATAGGTGGATTTTTGGCGGGCTTTCCTCCTAGCTACTGTGGCATTTCTTGGTTGGCTCTGGGCTACATGTCATCTTTTGGTTCAGAGCTTATGGGTCAGATTTCCTCTGGCCAGAGTGCTTCTTTCTTCTAAACTTGTTTGATTTTTCTCATTTCCTTAAGGTTTAAGGTCATGTGGTTGTTTGAGATTTGTTTTTAGGTGGAGACATTCCCTGCTGTAAGTTTCCCTGTGTACTTCTGCTGCGTACTCTAAGCTTAGAGTGCTGCATTTTCATTTGTCTCAAGACATTTTTAAAATCTAGGATTTATTATTCTATGCATTTTTTAGTATACACTTATCAGTTTTGGTGATTTCCTCTTGCTACTGATTTCCAGCTTATTTCATTAAAGACTGAAAAGATGCTTCATAGTATTTATCTCTTCATAAATGTATTAATATTTGTTGTGTGGTCTGTGGTATCCTAGAAAACATCTATATGTACTTGGGTCTGGTTGTTCTATAGTACTCCTCATTCACTTCTTCATTATTTACTCATCATCTACCTGGCCCATTTATTGGTTATTGAATGAGGGATACTGCAATCTTCCTGTATTATTATGTTAGGTTTATTTATCCTCTCAATTCTATCAGGTTTTAAATACAATACTTTGTTTCAAGCTAGAGTTTAACATAGTGTACTTTCCTAGTGATCTGACACTTCATCATTATGTATCATCTTGCTTTATGTGACAGTTTTAAATCAAATTTTATTTAATCTGATGTAAGAAAAGCCCTTCTTTGGTTCATGTTCCTGGGTAACAGTTAAGTTGCCTTGTTCTTGATACTTTCAATTTGTTTTTTATTTTGAATTTCAGGAGTTTGAATAATGTCTGTGAATATGGGAACTTCTTTGTCTTAATTCTGATTGGGATGCTTTGAGCTTAAGTTTGATGGTCTATTTTCTATCTCAGAGTTGGGAAATTTGGGTCGTTGTCTTTTCCAATAAGCTCTCTACTCCATTTTTATCTTCACTTTTTCTATTTTGGGAATTTCACAATGTTCATTTTAGCCAAGTTCATGGTGTTCTATAAATGCTTTAGGCATCTTCATTTTTCTTTATTATTTTCCTTTTCATTTCTCTGGTCCATAGTCTTAATTATCTTTGAGCTCATGGATTCTTTCTTCTGGCTGTTGGAGGATGTTGCTGATTGTATCTGGGTTACTTTAAATTTTATAATTGTATTTTTTTTAGATATAGGACTTCTATTTAGAAATTTTGGAGGTCCTTTAGTCAAGTCTCCTTGTCTTGTGTATTTAATAGTTAGTTCCATCTCTTGTGAGTCTCACTTTGTTGTTGTGTAGCTTTTATAGTTTTACTTGCTTATCTATTTGTGCTCTCTTGTAGAATCAGGAAGATTGTTTATTCTTTCTCAAATAAGTCCTATGTATCCCTTTCATTGGGGTTGTTTTCTAGATATTTATTGTTGATTTTTTAAAATAGAAAATTTAAATTAGTTCTTTAAGAATTTAATGCATTCATATAATGAATTTTGATTATATTCTCCTCTTACTCTTCCACCAACTCCTCTAAGACCCATCATCATACTTCCATTCACTCTCAAATTCACATACCTTTAAAAATAACTTATTGAATCCAATTTGTGCTATCAACATACACATAGGTATGCTGATACCCAGAGGAGCATGATCTCGCTTGCATCATTTTGTATACAACAGTTCTGGTGAGATATCTCCTGTTGAATAGTCAGCTTGGTTTCCTCAGAATGCCAAGGTCTACTGATGGGACACCTAAGTGATTTTTTTTTAAAGCAAAAGGTGAGAGATAGTTACAGGCTCTAGCTTTCAGCCTCACTCTTGACTGTTTTGCCTTAGTCATTGAAGCCATGCTGGCTCCTTTTATCTGATAATTTAAGATTTTTAAAGTTCTCTTTATTGTCTTGGGACTCTAAAACTTTTTATAATTAATAATTCTCTTTTCTTCATTTGAGTCTTCTGCTTTCATACATTGATTCTCAGAAAAACTTTTATTCTAGCTCTAATACTTTACACTAAGATACTCTTTACACTGTTGTCTTTCTTATTATTGGACTCATATTTAGACAATGAGCTTTCCAAACAGATGTTTCACTTCACTTCAAACAGAGAAACCTGGAATAATAGTGGACTTATTCATGGTATATGATGAAACCAAAAGGAATAGTATGTTAGTCTTCAAATGCTTGTTTTAATTCTAAATAATATTTTGGCTTTGGCAGAAATTTATTTTCTATGATAATAAATTCATGGTGTTGTTAATTTAAATTTTCTTATTTGTATGTAGTTTTGGCTAATTTTTTATGAATTAAAAAATCCAGGAATTTGATTTTTTCCACTCAAGCAAGATGAAAATGAAGATGTTTCATGAATGTTGTTTATCCATACACATGTTTTTACCTTTAGTAGTGACTTATAAGCATTATATATTAAATTCTATATTTCCACAAATCTACAGTTTGAAGTGTTGGCCATAGTCTCTTAGAATGTGACCTTATCTGGAAATAGGCCTGTTGAAGATGTGATCAGTTAAGGTCATAATGGAATTCAGGGTCTTTAATTTAGTCTGTCCTGTGCCCATATAAAAAGGGGATTTCAAATGAGGCATAATTTGAACAGAACAAGATATACCATACAAAGGAATTTTTCTAGCCAGAGAGAATGATCTGGAGGAGGGCTTTCCTTTGATTACCTAAGGAGAAACAGACCCTACAAACATTTTAGTTTCATATTCCTACTTGAGAGAACCGTGAAATAATAAATTTATGCTGCCATTTAATCAGTAGCGCTTTTTACAATGGTAACCTAATACAATACTTGAATAAAGTTATGAGAAAGATGTAGCCTTATTCTTCACATTTTTTCATTATTCTGGAAGCTTCCTAATGCAATCAATTTCTATAGTAGAAAATACCTATTTTCATTGTTTATTATTTTGTTCTATTTTAAAAGATTTACTATTTTTATTCTTGTATATAAATATTTGCTTGTATGTATGTCTGTGCACCATTTACCTTTCTGGTGTCTCTTCTGCAGAGGCAGAGAGGGGGTTGGAAACCAACCTTCGTCCTCTGGAAGAGCATCAAAGGCTTTTAACCACTGAACCACCTCTCCAGCTCTATATTTATTTACTTTAAGACAATGTAACTGGAGTTCTAGGCCAGAGACCTGACTCTGAAAGCTCTAATATATCAGTTTTGGCCACTGGCCTCACAGAAGGCAATCAGAAGGAATCCAGAAATGGAGGAAAGAATTTTAATCCACATGGCTATTTAGAGAAGATGAAGATTAAGTATTTTGGTCTGCATTCAGAATACTGCCAAATGTTTTAGCTGTGAAGAACTGGGGCAGGTTAAGCACTTCCTTATTTATCAGTCTTGATCAAACTGTAGGTGGTAATTGTCTGAGTTGTGGTCCTGCAAGTTGCCTCTAGAGAAGTCCTAATTACCTGAGAGAACCATCTAGTTCCTTCAAGATGAATGCTTCTGTCTACAGGTTACTTTATCAATGAAAGATCTTCCTAGCCACTACTGTTCTTAGAATTCAAGGGGACTGAGGTTTAGAACAACGAGGAGAAACTTCTAGGTGCGTTTTATGGGGTCTTGAACAGGACATTTTAAAAGCTGACAGTTCAATAAGCTAGATACTGTTATCTTTGTGCCTTTAGCCTTGAAGTGAGATGAGATAGGTTAGGTATCATCAGTTTTAGACAAGCACTCCTTGAATGATTAAAATGCCTGTGTGCAGAGTTTAGCCAAGATCTGACCCAAGTAAAGGAGACAGACATAAAACAAGGGCAAGTATGCCAGGTACTTAACCTACTTTTGTTAATTTGCAAGCCTATGTGAAGACACTGCTTTTTTGTAAAAGTAATTTCTAAATCTACATTACAGCTTTGTAGTTGTTCTCTGAGTTTACTGATCATAATTTTGATCCATAACTAGATAGTATCTGATTGAAAATGCCTTTTATGATCTCACCTCCTTTTCACCTAAATTTCTTTTGAAATGTAATTTTAGAGAATAATAACGATAGAATTAACTTGATCATCATAGAGAAGACTGTCAAATTATAAGATATATGAATATGATATTGTTATATCATAGTGGAAAAATTTACAAAATGAGGTAAAATATACTATATTCTATTCCTTACATTTGTTACTTGTACAGACCTTATGTAAGGTATCTTTCTCTTTTGAAGTGTCTTCCTGTTTGTAACCTTGTAACCATTTTTGTCTAGTCATTAATATTCTCTCTCTCTCTCTCTGTCTCTCTCTCTGTCTCTCTCTCTGTCTGGCTTTCTCCCTCCTTCTTCTCATTTCCCCTGTATTTGCTGCATAGACACACTCTCCTCTATCCACTTTACTTATTTTTTTCTTGAAAGATAGTAATTATTAATTACATCTAGCAAATTTTTTTGCCTATCATTTATGTTCCTAGGACTAAAGGAATGTGGAAAAAAGTTGAGCAATGAATAATGCTGCCAGAAAGGAAAACTAATAGCCCCTGGACTCAATCATTTCCTATAAGTCCTATTTGCTTGTTTCTATGACTAATGAATGCAGTATGGTAAATTTCCACACTCCAGCAGCAACCTGGATGCAAACCCTTTTGCAGAAGGCCTTGAATAAAAATGAAATCCAGCATTAATTCATTTTAAATGCAAATATTGGAAACTAAGTAGGACAAGCTTGTCAGGTGGAGGGGCGTGTTGCTGGGCACAGCAGAAAGCTGTCATGGTGAATGGGAGGCACAGCATCTTACTAATGTATTAAAATAAATCAGAAAACAAGAGGCAAGCTCAGTGTTGCAGTTTGACTTCAATCATTGCTAGATAAAAACACAAACTGATAAACCTTAATTATAAGGATGCTGAAAAGTACTAAACAAGGAAAAGGATTCCTACAACTGACATATTCTAGAATATTTTCTCAATTAGAGACAAAGTGAATTTTTTTTATTGTGCAATCTAAAAAATTTATAGTGAGTTCTGATTTGCATTAAATTGTACATCTTAGATTTTATAATGACAATTTTACACTCATCTTTTCCCTCAGGTGTATTTTTTTTTGAGCATTCCTCTTGATTTTTACAAATTAACCCAAGTAGCAAAGGCTTGGGAATATATTGAAATTCAGGGAAAAAATTAATTAGAAATCAATCCTAAATAATATAGCATCATGTTAAAAGTAGAATATGCTCTCTCTCCTCTTGTGTGTATTAGAATAAAGTGTCACTGAAATTAGTTTGAGTTGTGTGTGGCTGAAGCCCTGCTCTGGGCGAAGATGTCCCTGCAGCTACTGCTGTGAGCTCTGTAGGAGTGGACCCTAAAGGCCCTCCTGTTCAGCAATTAGACTTAATTGGCTAGCTGGGCTTCCTGGGAGCATAGTGGAGACACCTAATTAGCAGTATGCAGTTGATTTTTCCACCAGGATTCTCTTTCCCTTTCTCCTACATTTAGACATTGAGCTGGATGAAAGTTTAGAGGTGAATTTTCCTTCTTGTAGTAAGAAGTTTGATCCAGAACAACCTGGTAGGAGTGTCTTCTCTCTTCTACAGCTTGCTTGGGCTAAATTATTCTAAAACACAGATGGTGTTCTCACTGAGAACCTACTCTGGAGATTAGGTGGAATGATACCTGGAAGAGTGTATTTATTTATTCATTTATTTATTTATTTCCCACCCATGACCTCACTCTCTCAGAATACAGGAACAGGGGAATTGTCTAGGGACAGGATAGGTGGCATTTATAAGGAAGTAGTTCTAGAGCATTAGTCAAACTATGACACAATATTTAATGGAAAAAGCAATGACATTGGAAAAAAAGAGTGAATTAGACAGTTTCACAACAGTATGGTGAAATATTTGACATGGGCCACACATAAAAATTTAGATAACAATTTTGAAGTTTCAAAATCCAATATTTGGTGCAAATGCCAGAGTGTGCTATTGGCTTAGTCTCTGATGAGAATGGCAAATGGTAGCGTATTATGTAGGTGTGTGTGTGTGTGTGTGTGTGTGTGTGTGTGTGTGTGTGTGTGTGTGTGTAAGAGCTTATCTTGACAAACAGGAAGTAAAAGAGTGACTGGTGATCCACAGTCTTCTCTTAGGGCATTCCCCAGTGACCCAAAGACCTTTCCATAAATCCATCTCGAGTGTTTCACCACCTCCCAGTAACACTGCTCCTCAGAGGAAGCCTTCACTCACATCAGGCCATTGGCAGGTGCTCAAACTACACTCACACCATAGCAGATTATGAACTCAAGGTGTTTTTTTATTTATGCTAACCATAACTGTAGCCACTTTTAGGGTTGTAAACGACTTGTTAGGGGTTTCAGATTGCAAAACACACTTCCAACTTGGTTTTGTTTCGTGTTTCTGTAGCCCTGTCTCCCACAGCTATGTGTAAACATTTGCTCTGGAGGAATTCATAGCTCATATGTCAAAGAAATACAACATTTTGGTGACTATCCATGCGTTTGTGATTGTAAATAAACAGTTTAGTTAACATCTAGAAGCAGAAATTTGGTTGATTTTTAACACATTTCAACATTATAGGCATTTACCTTCCTAGCACAAAATTTTGACGATGTTACCCTAGTGCTTAAACCCTTCAATACCTTGCTTCTTACCCCAGCACACAGAATCTTTGATGCTATTTTACAAAGCTTTATCTGAGCTCTCCATCTCTGCCTTGGAGCTGGATGTATTCTTCCTTGAACTCTGCCCTCTTCTTTTAGAAGGATATATCTCTTGGGCTTGTTTAATTTTCTCTCTGTTGCTAAACTGTACTTTACAAAGAACAGGTACCCTATGCATGCTATTCATTTTTGAATCCCTTAGAAATTCGCTCATTGTATGTCTTATAACAAGTGTTCAATAAGGGTTTCTGGAGTGTGTGAATATTAATATCTGTAACTGGTGGCACATCAGCAGGCAACAAAGCAAAGCCGAAAGGAGAAGTTCTGGCTGTCTTTTGTGTGGATATCTATAATCTTGGCTGCTCATGTGCTGCTTGGGAAGAGGAGCAGTGAAATTTACAAAGACACCATATGCCTTCAGAGCCAGCTGTAATAATGGACCAGTGAACGCCTCTGTAGACAGAATACATCTGAACCATTCAGTTGAACGTGTTGTTGATCAGACATTGAGATCTCTTCAACTCTGGTGATCTGTCCCATCACATCAGAGAGAGAGAGAGAGAGAGAGAGAGAGAGAGAGAGAGAGAGAGAGAGAGAGAGAGAGAGAGAAATGGGAGAAAGAGAGAAATTAAGGTATGTGTTTCTTTCTCTCTTAAACTCATATCTGCTTCCCCCTATATTTGAACTCCTTTTAAAAAATACTTAGAAAGATGGTGGGTGCTTAGATAGATGTATGAGTTGGAACAGTGCCTGTCTCATCCCATGATCTTAACACCTTGGTTACTTTGTATGTTAAATTAAATGATTAGGAAGGCAAGTTTTGAAACTCTGCAGGAAAGAAATAATGCCAAAATAACAAGTTAAATAAAAGAAATAAAAATGTACTCCAGGGCTGGAGAGATGGCTCAGAGGTTAGGAGAACTCACTGGCTGCTCTCCAGAGGTCCTGAGTTCAGTTCCCAGCAACCACATGGTGGCTCACAACCATCTATCATGAGATCTGGCGCCCTCTTCTGGTGTGCAGGCAGAACACTGTATACATAATAAATCTTTTAAAAAAAATGTACTCCAAGATGTCAAGCATGCATTCTTAGATATTTATGTTATACAATAATATGTTAAATTACTGATGTGTTTTTCCATTTTGTGGAGATTATCATTAGGGGTGATAAACAGATAGCTTAAGTTCTATAAGTGAGAGCAATTACAAGGAAGAAAATCCAACCATATTTTATATATATATTTCTAATAATTATTTTCCCTAAAACTTCTTGCTATTGCTCTTTAGTGCGTGCAGTCCACACATGAACTGAGTTTGTGTACTTATTGATGAGTGAATTGGTAAGTAGTTGTCTTGTTCTACCTATAGTGGAAAATACGGTTATTCTGAACATTTTTACAATATCTGAATTTTCTACCTCTCTCTATTTACATGAACTGATTTAAATTGATCTAGAATCTACCTTTGATGTCTCACTGCTTATGTCTCTTTCAAGTGGGCAACATTGGCTAACTGCTGAATCATATAACTCTGAAGCTAAATGTGGCATGGCGCTGATATGTTTATATAGGATGAATTTAGGATTTAAAATGATGGTTTCTTGTCAGAAGACAGCAAAGGGTTGAGGTGGGAACAGTGATATTTCAGTTGAATAATCAATCTTGTGACACATTTTCGATGCAATCTGCTTAACCTAAAATATGACTGCCCTTAAACAAAAATTACATGCCTCATCTAGGACATTTCTCTGGTCCACTTGTACACAGTTTGTTGAAGAGACTCTAAAAGAGCAAATCCAATCTTTCAAAATAATATACTTTCTCATTACTATGGAGAAGCTCTTCTCCAGCATAAGACAGCTGCTTTTTCTTTCTTTGTCAGCTATTACCTCCTCCTCCTCAGAGAATGGTTTTTGGCAAAACAAAATTCACAATCCACAAAACAAAATGTCTCAGTATCCCTCCCATGGTCTTTCAGATGAGATTGTTTTCTACTATTTAGGTGGCTGTTAATGGATGTTCTCCACAGGTCTGTGACATTTCTGACCATTTTGCAAGCAGAGTCCTTGACTGCTTTTGTTTTTTATCTAATTCCATGCTAACATTGTTTACCTCACTGTAACAAACTTACACTACCTAAGCTCATACTTTCTTCTTAAAACACGAAACACCAGGCACGAGTTGTCACCTTGGCCTCTATCTACCACTCTGGAAATTAGAGCTCAAAAATACTGACACTTTGGCTGCTCTTTACTGGTAATATCTATTACTCATAGCAGTACTTTTTTGTCTTAGGATGAATAGTTTGTATCTCTGGTATCTCAGAAACCATAGTAGATTAACTTGTTAGATTAAAAATTGGGCAGCATCTCATAAACATCACAGTGAGAGCTGAAAGTTTATGCATCATTTTAAGCACTGTGATGTGGAATTAATTAATGATTGCTTTCATTTTGACATTTACTTCATGTAGCATATGTTGCAGCCCTCTGCTGATGGTAGGTTGTCATGCACTTAGCTTAGATTATCACTGAGGAGTGATTCTTCATGATATGGCACGTGCATTTATTCAATGTCACAGTAAGGGTAAAAATCCATCTGCAGGATGTAGCGCATAGCACTTCAAAGTTAGTATACTGCTTCTTTGTGTTAAAAACTTGCCACTTTCCTAAACTTATTATTTGAATTCTGAAAAAAAGTAACTTTGGGTTTTGCAATTAAAACTTTTCAGATAGTTTCTATCATTAAATTCTTTAATTATATTCTTGTATTATACATCTCTAAGAAATATATTTTCCCCAAGTATGTATCTAAAATAACCATGCTTAATACGAATTTGTATTTGTTCAGTTCATGTGTGATTATATATTAAAAATTAGTCAATATACAAATGACTTACAATTAATTATTACTTCACATTCATAGAACATTGTAATTTGTGTTTATTAATTTGGGATTATACCTTTAATCATTAAAAGTCCAATTTGAACAAGCAAAAATTTTAAATAATTCAGGTATTTTTTCAAAATGCATATATATACTTCCTGGAGCAAAATTTCATTTATCACTTAAATAAGGGCTCAAATGCTGTTTCATTTTATACTCTAGATTTAGGAAAATAAATTCATGGCAATAATTTATATTATTATTATTATTATTATTATTTTTTTGGTTTTTTCGAGACAGGGTTTTTCTGTGTAGCTTTGCTCCTTTCCTGGAGCTCACTTGGTAGCCCAGGCTGGCCTCGAACTCACAGAGAGCCGCCTGGCTCTGCCTCCCGAGTGCTGGGATTAAAGGCGTGCGCCACCACGCCCGGCAATTTATATTATTATGCTTAAGATTTTTAAATTACTTGAGAAACATAAATAGTGAGTCACAATGATTTTCATTCTGAAAAGCTAGTATATTTTAATATTTACTTTACAATATTTCCTATGCTAATTATACTACTCAGTGGTAAGAAAAATATTTGAGTTGAATAAGTTACATGTATTTTATAGATTTTTTCTTTATGTTTCCAACTATGCCACCTTTTATATATGTTTTATTGGACACTGGCAACTTTCAATGTATAGAAACCAATGTTAGTGTTAAGAATCTATGTGCATTACGGTGTGTTGTGCCTGGCCTTCTCAGTTCTTCCTGGTGTTTGGTTCTTCCCAAGTTGTCCTTTATATTTACTTTCTTTCTCTTCTTTTTTAATTTTACTTTCTTTTACTCTTCTTTCTTTCTCTCTCTCTCTTTTTTCTAACCTTTTAAATCTTCAGACAGCATTAACATTGTAAGAATAGCTTCCAATATAGAGTATGATATTGGTTGAGCTGCTTGTAAAACATGTTGTGTACTATAATATAAAAGGGACAACTAAGAAACTTGTGTAATTGTTAGCTCATTAAAACTACTTATAGTCACATATGTATCACTGTATGTATAATAAATGCATTATTTATGTTTGGACGTATATATCATTTAACAAGAAATATGGGTGTAAAGGCCCAAAGGCTAAGCTCATTTCTAGTCTCTACATCTTGCTTTGGGACTTGAGTTAATTATTTGTGTCTCCAATTCCCTATTTGTTGTTAGCAATTTTTTTTAATACTTGAAAATAAAAGAAGTGAAGGTTGTCAGATTTTTGCCATCATACTGGATTGATCACTTTGTAATTGCCTCTTCAAGGACAATGGTATTTTCTAGGGTTGTATTTGGCTAATTATGCCTAGCAGATGAAATCCAACAAAGGCCTAGTTGGTTAGTTCACAAGGTAAGGAGGGGTTTTTACAGTTAACACGGTATAAATTAACATGGTATAAATTACAGTTTAAGCATGGTATAAATGAGCAACCCCTCTCCATTCTATTCAGGATCCATCCTGCATTCTCATACAGCATTGCTTTAGACAGATAAGGATAAATTTTCCTTTACTGCTCGTTTCACAGTCTAGACATTTCCTTAATAGAATCAGAATTAAAGCTTCTGTACTCTTCGACTTTCTTCAATATTTTTAAAGAGTACTTTTTTTTTCAGAGCAATTTAGTTTTAAAGCAAGATTAACAGAAAGCTATAGAGATTTCCCATGTGTTCCCTCCTCCCATACATCCAGAACCTTTCCCATGGTCAACAACTCTCCTCCCCACTGATGTGATGCACTGGATGCATTTGATGAGCATACGCTATTGTGATACAAGCCCCGGAAGTGCAGAGTTTACATGTGGGCTCACTTGGCTGTTCTTGTTTAAGGCAATGTTGCTTGTGCAGGCAGTGGTGAGTCCTTACAGCCAGTGCCCATCTGCCTGCGCCGGTAAACTGTGTTTGTCAAGAGACAGACACAGTTTACTGTTCCTCAAGTTTTAATTTCTATTGTTACTGCAGGCTTTAATTAAATAATGTACTGGCAGATAAAATTAGTGAAGACAGGAATTTAATTCAATAAAGACTAAACTAAGTACTTTAGGAAGACTCAATAAAGGTGAATTGCTTAACAATTGCTATGCAATTAAATCTAAATGAAGCCTTTGCAGAAGATTGGTATGTTGGTCTGGGAACAAACTTTTGTTTGGAAGAACTTATTTTAGAAAACACCTGCATTGTATTTAAAATCTCTTTTTTTAAATATGAAAATGTTCACTTTTAAGGGATGAGTAGCATTTAGAAATCTTACTTGCTTTTTTTGTATTATGACAACAGGACAGTTATATTTTTTCATAGAAAGGGACCAGGACTAGCTGGTGTTCACTGAGGGTGAAATTCCACCACAAAGAGACACTTCTCCCCTATGATTGATTAGCTCAAGGACCTGTGTGGACATATGAGGATTGAGAAATTATGGGTGGAGAGTGTGTCCTTTTTGGTCTGAATGTCTCAAGTATTGTCCTTTTTGGAGTTTAACAGAGGCGATTGCCATGAGTAGTCTAAGTGCTGACACCATACTAGATTGGGTTGTCACATTGGGAAGACAAGACCTGTAATAACTTCTACATTCAGATCATTTCTTCAAGTTTTTGTTCCTTTAAAATAAGTTAAAATGATAAACTGGAGCATTTCTTAAATGACTGACATGAAATCAAGAGATAAATACTGTGACGCTGAACTTGAAAGCACAGAATCACCTTGTAAGAATCATGTTTTAGGTAATACATATGATTTACTAATTGCTATCACTTTCTAGTCAACCTGGAGCTGATCAGGTTTAATAAGATGTTTCATAGACTGATAAGGAACATCATCATTAAGAAGAATAAAGGTATAGAATAGATATTTTATGACCTTCTGTTAACCTTTGATTTCATGACAGTTACCTGGCATCTTAATAAGAAATGCTCTTTATCATCACCTCTCATGCAACAGTTTGCAAGATACAAATGCTTTCACATAAAAGGAAAGAAAACTTTGAACCCTCACAGTTCTCTTTAGGAACTAAAGAGTTTTCAATCTATTAGTGGATTTTTAATATAATTTTGGAATTTAGGTGTACTTATGGCCACTTGTGAGGGTGCAGACTTGGATCATTTGCCAAACCTTTATCCATGTCATCAGGCTATGGTCACAGAAAAATTGTTTTCAAATTCTGAATGGTCATAACAATTTCACCAAGGGAAATTCAACATGGCGATATTAAAGAAGCATAGACTCAGATACTTGAAATGAATTAGTCAATGATCAGGTCATAATTTAATATTAGCTAGGCATTAGATGTTGTTGCAGTGGAAGAGTGGAAGCAAAGTCAAAAGATGAGGATGATATAAGCAAGACTTGTATTATTGGATGGGTTATTGCAAATTTAAAAGTTTAGTAATTATCTTGAAGAGAGACTGTCCACTTAAGATTTCAAGAAAGGAGAAGACCTGATAACATTTTCAGCTCAGAGCATACTCTTAGGCAAAGAACAAAAGTAAAATAAACATGCTAAGAGTGTCAGAGAATAGGCCAGTTAGCCAAGTCTTTAGAAAAGCCAAAGGAATGTGATCCATGACTATTATCATGGCACTGTTGGTGGGAGGGAGGTAGAGATTCAGTGGTATCTGTAATTAGTTACGAATAATGTTCAAGAACCATTAAAAATGACCACTGATGCTAAGCTTAGGAATCTAGGCAATAGGCAGCTGATAACAGAAGGAATGCCCGAGAATATCATATATATTCTAGACTGAAAGCAAGATAGTAAATCACTTTTGGTTATGCACCTTCGAAAATCTTGAGTAATAACTACTTGTTGATGATCATCAGGTTAAATAAACTTTACTCCTCAACTGTGTGCTTACATGGAGAGTATTTACAATATTTTCCTGTGATGATTTTTTTTAAAGATTTCAAAAGTTAACAAGAGAATACTGATCAGACACAACATTGTTGTTGGAGAGTTTCTCTCCAGTTCCTGCCATACCGTAGGTCAAGCACACACGCCAGGAACCCACCATAGTAGCTCAAACCAGCAGCCTGCTGTTAACTTTAGAGAAACAACTAGGAAGCTGTTTTTAGCTCTGTTTTAGAATCTTTCTTCAGGTTTTAGGTGGGAATTGTGTGGGATGTTCTGTATGACAAATGTGTTACTCTGATTGGTTAATAAATAAAACACTGATTGGCCAGTAGCCAGGCAAAAAAAGTATAGGCGGGACCAATTGAAAAAACAAAAAGACAGAGAGAGACACTGTGAGCCGCAGCCAGGACAAGAAAGATATAAGGTACCGGTAAGCTATGAGCCACGTGACAAAGTATAGATATAGTAATGGGCTAAATATAAGACTAAAAGCTAGACAATAATAGGCCTGAGCTAATGGTCAAGCAGTTTAAATAATATAAGCATCTGTATGTTTATTTTATAAGTGGGCTAAGGGACTGCCACGGATTGGCGGGACCCGGAAAAAAACTCTCAAGCTCCACAACGTTTTCATGATGCTTGTTATGAAGAGTGTAAACCAAACTGGTTATAGATAGTGAGTAGTTTTAAGAGAGAGTCTCTTCAATCAAAAGTGAATCATCTGTGTATTTCTAACTGCTGACAGAAGCTGGATATATTAGCTGCACCACACAGCTCCTCATACCCTTGTTAAGCATATGATGGAGGGAATAGTTCAGCCCCACAAAGGAAGTTCAACAATTTCCTCGCAGTTGACATCATCACCTTGATTCTGTCAGCCTGATTCTCTACCAAGAGATTTTGTTATACTCCAGCATTATTATTCCATTCTTTCAGGGACAAAACCTACAAATCAACATTTTCTTGACTCACTTGGTTTATTGTAGGAAGTTTTTTGCTCATTGTCATTTCATTATTGCTAAGTCCGCCATCTTCCCACATTCTGTATTCTGTATCCTGGGTTACACATCCTGTTTCCTGTGTACTATATACTGTTTCCTTGTGCTCTGTATTCTGTTTCCTGGGCTCTATATCCTGTTTCCTGTTTTCAGTATTCTGTTTCCTGTGCTTTGTATTCTGTTTACTAGGGTTTGTACATTTTTCTCTATATCTTTATGTTTTGCTCTTGAGTTCTTTGCTCTCTTTGCTAGGTAGCCACTGTATTTACCACACATTGATTCATAATTTCCTTTATCAGCTCATTTCATTGAAATGAGTTCAGTTCTTCATTGTTATATACTAAGAGGTGGCAACATGAATATCAAAATTTATATGTAATCATATTATGATCTTATTTTGGCTTTAGTTATTTTAGTGATATTTTTCTTTGAGCAGATATTTTAAACTATAACACAGGGCTTATTTGGTTTGTGGTATAATTTTATTTTTTTTTAAAGATCTTTTGTAACAACAACCTTAAAATATCTTATTAATAAAAACAAACCCAGAGCCATGTATTGGGGTGAACGCTGAAAGATCAAAAGAACAAGCCACATCCTACCTCACCTTGCCAATTCCTCAGTTGATCTTGTTTCCTCAGACTGAAAGCCTCCAAATCCTCATCCAAATAGATCTCAGCTGAACTGCTGCTAAAAGCTAAAAGCTCAAAACCAGTCTAGTTCCTGGTTCTCATGCCTTATATACCTTTCTGCCCCCTGCCATCATTTTCTAAGATTAAAGGCATGTGTCTTTCCCAAACAAGACATGAGATCTCAAGTGCAGGAATTAAAGGTATATGTCACTATGCCTGGCTGTTTCCAGTGTGGCTTTGAAATGACAAAGATCCAGATGGATCTCTGCTTTCAGAATGCTAGGATTAAAAGTGTATGTGCCACCATTTTCTGGCCTCTATGTCTGTCTACTGGCTTTTCTGTTCTCTGACCAGATAAGTTTATTAGGGTGCACAATACATTGGGAGACACAATATCACCACAATCTTCTGTTATTCTTATAGCTTACCTCAAAAGTGTTTTAGTAAGAAATTTTGAAGACTAGTTAGACAGTAGTTATTAAACACTGAGTATACTGTAACAGTCCTTAACATTGACAAGAAATGATCTCATGTTTCACAATTCATGATTGTTTTTTAATTATTTATAGAATGATAAAATGAATACATTGTATCCTATTTCTCTTATTTTAAGAAAGGTATTGATCAGGAAAATAAATCTGACTTAATTAATATTGTTTCATTTTATGATTTTCCTAAGGCTTTATTCTTATTTTAATTATAATTTGTAAAGATTGAAGTCATTAACTTTTCACAAAATGGAAAAAGTTCATTAAGTTAATATGTATGCTGTTCATGTATATATATGTCTTTAGGTTTTTCAACAGGTTTTCAAATTTTTCAAAGCCATTATGTTATAACATCAACTTTCTACTTAATATAAAATCCATATTTGGAGAAATGAATTTTACTTGCCTAAAACATTGTTGGAGTTCAATCTGTATCCTTCAACTGTTAGGATTTATTTAATTTTTAAAGAGATTGCTTCTAGAAGAAAAACCTACAAATATATCAATGGATTTATTTTATAAGAAACAATTATTTTGAAGTTAAAGTTCAGTAGCTCAATCATAAATTCAACAATGTAAATCTTCCCTAATGTGTCCTGGTTTTTAAACTAAGAGTTGCGGCATATTTTCATAGATTTTAAACTCAAATTAATTATTTAAATGGCTAATATTAAAGCCGTACTTTTTTCTATCTAACAATAGTGATTTTTTCTAAAGTTCTGTGTAAAACACATGATTTTAAATTCAGGATTATATTTATAGAGCAAACAATACATATTTGGAAAGTAGAATGGAAACAGTAATTCAAAGGTATTATTCACAAAATATTTATTATTTAAAGACCTACATTGACACTGTAAAAATAACATTATTATTGAAAACTACAAGGAATAATTATAAGCATTCAGTACAACTAAATTACAAAATCTGTATTATTTCTCATTAGTTTTTATTAAATGTACCAGCCATTTATTATATCTTTGTCTAAGTCATCACCATTTCCAACATTAATGTTTCAAGTATTGTAAACTCTTTTTCTAAATGCATAAAGAAGTAAAGTTATTTGAACAAAGAACCCACACCATTGGAAAGAACTAAATGTTTCAAAAAATTCTTACTTTTGAAAACAGAAATAAATGCTTAAATTTATGTAAGGAAAACATGGCATTGAATGAGAAAATTTTCAGGGCTATGGAGACAGCAGAGTTCAGACATGTGCTTGCCACACAAACATGAGGACTGTAGCTAAGTTACTCCATAGTTACAAGTGCGGGGTTGGTAATGAAGCAGCTCCAGCCTGTCTAGCTAACTGAAAAGTGCCGGTTTCAGTTACAGATCACCTTCTCAAACGTTAAAGTAATAAGTCATCAAGAGCTGATCTGTGGTGGTGCACAACTTTAATCCCAGCACTCAGGAGGCAGAGCCAGGTGGATCTCTGTGAGTTCGAGGCCAGCCTGGTCTACAGAGCGAGATCCAGGACAGGGACCAAAATTACACAGAGAAACCCTGTCTCGATAAACAAAAAACAAAACAAAACAAAACAAAACCGAAAAGTCATCAAGAAAGATACCTGATATCACTTCTGATCTCCATATTCATAAACACACACGTGCATTTACATGTACCCATGCACACATACACACAATGATAATTTTTATTTCTTAGGAATATTCAAAACCTTTAATATTGATATAATGCCAAACATAGCTATTTAATGGCAGATTAATAACTTGATTAAATGTCGTTAGGATTTTTCTGTTACAATACATCTGGGAATATATATGCACACACACACACACACACACACACACACACACACACGCATGCACACACACAATCTAACTTAGGTAGTCCTCAAACTTGAGCTCCTCCTTTCACAGTGGTAGAATTAATACCATGTATCAATGTACATGGTTTACAACCACCCTTACTTAAAAAGGGAAAACATGATGTGGTTTCTTAAAAATTAAGATCTTGCCGGGCGGTGGTGGCGCACGCCTTTAATCCCAGCACTCGGGAGGCAGAGCCAGGAGGATCTCTGTGAGTTCGAGGCCAGCCTGGGCTACCAAGTGAGTTCCAGGAAAGGCACAAAGCTACACAGAGAAACCCTTTCTCGAAAAACCAAAAAAAAAAAAAAATTAAGATCTTTTGTGAAAATAGAAGGGGAGTGGGGAGAGGGACAAGAGAGGATAGTGGAGGGTGAGATGATCAAAGTGATCAAGGTATGTTATACATCTGTTTGAAAATATCACAGAGAAACACAGTGCTTTGTGCAGTTAATATGCACTAATAACAAAGAGGAAAAACAGCCTTTGTTTCACTTATAGACAGTGTCTATGCATTTAAAATTAGAAGTAATTATGCATATATTCTGTATTCTAATATAATCTATAAATAGCAATTATTAAAACACTTTTTTTTTCTTCAATGGCATTCTCTAAGTAGCTACCACTTAACATTCATTCCTGATATTTACCCATTAAAATGCAATGGAAAATCTGACAAAAAGAGGCACATGGCCTGTGTGACTCTTTATACACATAATAATTGATTACTGTTCTGACAACACCCCACCTTTTTACATAGTTGTAGAAAGAGTTCATTTTAAATTAATTGACTGCACTATGAAATAAATTGCTTTACTATGTGGCTGGAAAGTAAAGAAGGCCAATATCAGCCATAATTGTATTCAAATTGCTATATAGGGCTTGTGTGGGTGAAGGCTAGAGACAGATTTTTTTTTTTTGCATGGGAGGCAAATCTGAGATTAGTGATGCTAATACCGAACATTCTGTGTAGTTCTCAAAGAGAATTTTTTTTTCTGTTGGCTCCCTGAACCCTCCACCACACACACACAAAGGCTAGATTTTTCTGTAGTGATCCAAACTGAATGCTTATGTTACAGTTACATTACTGTATATTTTTCATGACTTGGAGTATCATCCAATATGTATTTAACAATATTCTATGTTTTTTCTTTTCCTATTGTTAAGTTGAGAGAAACAGAATTAACACTTCTGATGTGTGCTGAGGAAGTCAGAGAGGCTCACAACTGAAGGTCTTTGATTGGGAATGCATCGAGTTTACCAATACAGAATAAAGGGCAAGTTTATTCTAAATTTCAAGTCTAATATAACAGAAATGATCTATCTCTTCCTAAATTTTTATGGAAATGAAAAAAAATCTCAACTATCCTCAATGTTGTGGCTCTGAATGTCACTATTGTTTAAAAAGCCCGAACGATGCTAATATTCATTAAAGGAGTACTGGAAACAAAACAGAACAGACATTCATTTACTTTTATTAAGCAGCATACACCCTTATCAAGAGCACATTGGAACACAAAATTGCTAGGCCACACATGTTAAGAACTACTACAGAGAAAATGAAGCAATGAAAGTGATGGAAAGGCTTCTCTCTATAGTAGGCAGAAAACAGAAGTTTGGGAAAGTAATGTTGGAGATTACATCATATTTGTAATGCCAAAAGGTTTTAGAATTTGATAGTATCAAAAATTGTCCTCTGATTTTATCTTGAAATTGGAATAGATAATTCCTACTTAGGCATAAGAAACTACATTTGTGTAAGTGGAAAATCCCACATTAATCAAAGTACTAATATTTGATATGTAAATAATCTATAGTTAAATTTATGATTATTGTAACACATAAAATTACTAGAGTCTAAGGTTCTTTTAGAAAATAGATCATCTTACTTTCTTCAGTGTAATCTACTGATGGGAAATCTTTCCTGCTAACACATACTCTGTAAGAAGTGTTGGGAAATAGAAAAAGCAAATACATGGGTGAGATGGCTCATGACTATGATTCCAGTAGTCAGAGGTCAGAGCATGAAGAGTGTGAGTTTGAGGCCAGCCTCATGGACAGAAACCTTATCTCAAAAAATAAAAGAACAAACATAAAAGCTAAAACAATACAAAGAACCCTCTTATAATATGAAAGTTTTCTTTCATATTTCTGCTCAATTATCTTCTAATTTTATTAGCCTGTTATTGCTTAGTTTTAGATTTTAATAACCTCATTTCTTTAAGTCAGTGGAAATGCTTTAATACAGCACTATTGAATGTTTGATTTCATAATCAAGATGTTTCCTTTTTTCACATTTTTAAGGAATATTTTCTTCTTTCATTTACATTAATAAAGTGACTCATAACTATGGATTACAATAACAAGTAATATAAAAGAGTCATGAACAGAATCAGGTATGGAGGAGGTACTCATGATATTTTCCTAAAATCCTCATTACTGAATATTTCAAAATCCTGTCATTGATTCATTTTCTGATTGGAAGCCCTGGAATTATAACTCATGGTAGAAAATCAGTAGAGGTGGTAGAAAGAGGGGTCTTCTGTGGCTAATCTTAGGTTGGTATTATGTAAGAGGTCATTTAACACCCAGTTTTAAACAAACTGTGCTGATCTCCATATATTGCTATGTTGTACATCAAGCTCCTATGGCCTCAAGGTGGTGAACATGGGATTGGAGGCTCCTTTTCTTCACTAAAGCCAATGATAAAAGTTTTGCTGTTTGATAATAAGTTACAAACCGACTGTAGAGACGATTCAAACATTCGTGGCACCCTGCCAGAGTGTGGGAGGATTTGTAGGAGTTCGGATTCCACACTTCGGTGCAAGTCAAGTGGAAAAGGACAACACTGCTGTCTTGGATCAAGCGCCAGTGTGACAATGTGGTGACATCCACTGCTCTTACAGCTCTGCCACTCACCAGATGTGTGATCTCAAGAAACCACAGAGCTCTCAGGGTTTTTTTTTCCCTCTCTATTTGGAAGTAAGAATATGATTTTATGATTTTTGGATGCCTTACATTTCCTGGAATAAATAAAATATGCCATTTAAAAAAAGATACTGATGTTAGAACCTCCAGAAGAAATGCTGTTATAGTATAGATATATTACACTAGTAGACAAAAATCTCCAAACATGTCAGTTCATTTGTGTTATGCTGGGCTTGGAAGAATTTGCAAGTACCCAGGGAATAGTCCATTTGCATGTGTTTAAGTGTTGGTTTTCCATGAGGAGGAGGAGGCAAGATTTTTGTCTACCAAATGAATAGTTCATGGAAACAAAGTAAGTCTCTGGTGTTTTCCCTCCGTTTTATAACTCTCGGCCTCAAATAGATAAAGGCATTGGACATAAATAAATCTGTGAAAATAAAATGGAAACACAATAATCTGTTGAATCATTACAACCTTTCATATACAGAAATAATTTACTTTAGTCACATTTACATAAATAAATCATTTAGGAAAATAAAAATTTTAAATTTTATTTGGATATTATGGGCAAATTCCAGTACTGAGTGAGCAAATGGATTCTTAACCCACAATGGAATAGATGATACTGCAATAACTTTTTGCTTTATGGGACAGTCACTGCTACATTAATCATCATTTGTAGTTGATTGTGCCTCTTTCATCTCTGTTTCTCTTAGTAGGAGAATATAAAATCCACCACTCCTAAGGCTCTTTTCATATACACACATCTATGTCGGGTGATTGTTGAGTCAAGTAATAGACTTTGAAAAAAATTGGTCTCTGGAACTATCAGGCTTATGCATAAGTGTGCACACATCCATTAAGTTTTCTTTTTAACTTGAAAGCCACAGTAGTTCAGACAATCATCACATTATCAATTATAGTTCACAAGGAACAGCTGAATCCAGCAAATGAAAAATTATGCTTAGGTTCAGAACTTTTCCTTTTATAGAAGTGAGGTTTTTGAATAATGCAAATGGTATTTAAAATGTTGTATATGATGTTAAGCAGTCTTCAACTCTGTGACATAAAGATATGTATATTTTTCTTGAAATTATAATCTATAAAATTATTCACTTATGGTTGAAAGTATATTTATCTTCATGAACTCACTCTGTATTCTTCCTGTAGATTTCTAAGTACCTGATAAAATGACTAAATTTGTAACACACTGTTTAGATATTCACAAATATGTATGCATATATATCCATATATATGTATATACACACACACACATATGTATTCTGATGAAGTAAAAACGTTTTCTAAACCCTAAAATGTTTTTCATTGTTTGTATATTTTAAATATTTTAGCCTTTTAGTGTACTGTTTTCATTTACCTTCTTCACAGGAAAGGCAGCCATCTTTTATGATTTCCAACCTGTTGGCTATTTACCAGTTTCTTATAAATTTCTGACTTTAGAAAACGAGGAAATGAATCCTTGGCCATGAGACTATAAATTAGTTTCTGAGCCTCATCAAAGCATTTTGGAGTTGGTTCAGCTATATTCCTTGAGATGAGATCTCTGGTACTGAAGTCAATGTTAATCTGTAGAAAAGAAGATTGCATGTAATTACACAACATTTTTCAAAACCTGCATGGCTTATCAGGATACACGTATTGCTGAATTTTTCCAAACACAAACTTATTTGATGGAAAATATCAGCAAGATCATGCATTGTTTTTTCGACATGATAAACACATTCTTGGTTTTAAATTGGTCATAGCTTGAGAGGGGGTGGCATTGACAAGAAACAGCAGAAGCTGACTTCTAATATTTTAAAAAGGCAAAGTGAAAATGCACACAAGACACACTATGATTTGAAATATCTCTTCTTTCATACCAGTTTATTTTTTTCTAACATTGATCTGAATTCCAAATGTGTACTTTACCTAGGAATAACTATAATATCCTAGATGGTGTTTTACCACTCTCCATGTATTTAGCAAACCGTCTGGACTCCCATAGCATTGCTTTTCTATTTTGTTTCTTCCTATTTGGCAAAATGAAATCAGATTATACCTTTTCTTCACTGCCATTGTACGTCCTAAAGATCAAAATATGCATATGTTCAAGTATATACACACATACATACATAAACACAATTAAAAACAAACAAACACTACCACCACCACTACAGAAGAAACCAAATCCAGTGTTGTGTCTCCAGAATGGTCTAAGTGTTCTATTATATTGGAACACACCAGTCTCCAGAAGGGACTAGCAGTGTTCTATTATATTGGAACACACCATTCTCCAGAAAAACTTTTAAAGTTCAGACCAACTTCTCTATCCATATCCCAGGATATTTGAGCAGCAACAGTTTTATCCAAGGCTATTGAATTAAACTAAAAATATTCATGACATATAAAATATATTCGAATCTTAATATTATAAGCTTCCCAAAGGAAGGTGCTGTATCTCATTTATCATCATTTCTAGTACTTAGCTGAATACTCACCACATAATAAGAAATCAATAGATATTTATGGGATAGAATGAGAACATCTCAGTAGAAAATTTGAGAACTGATAAAGTGTTACAATTCGGGAATTTGGTAAAGGAAAACTTATAAATTCCACTTATGTAGCATTGAAGTAAGGCTAAGTGATAGGTAGACAGAGCTGCAATTAAATCCAATTCAGCTCCTAACTTGCCTTGTGTATAAGAAACTCAAATCTATACTTTCAATTTTCTAGGCAAAAAAGAGAACAATAAGGGCTCTTAAAGAGTTTTATTTACCAATGAATAATATTATAAAACATTTTAGTAACCATTATTTCAGGAAAAAGATTAATAAAAAATAATGAATTGGGAAAGAGTCATCAAAAGAGCATGATCAGGCCTCATATAGTTTCCTTTGATGAGGATTTCAGATACTCATTGGTCCCAGATCCATCTATAATTTTATCTTTTTGATCAGTTTCTTTGATTCTTCCTCAAAGATCCAGATATAATGTTGAAACTTCAATAAACATCCTCAAACCTGGAATCAGTTGCTCCTTCTTCATTTACTAGGGCACATGATCATTTTCAAATCTATCCTCTAACATTGATACCTAGTCTATTGATAGTCAGAGGATATAACAAGAGGGAGATCCATTGGTGGATCCAAATGACAAGGCTGTCTATTATGTGCCAAATGTTTTCTCTATTTTTGCAACAGATATCTGATGAAATAAAATTTATCATAGTTAAAACTGAACAATACAAAGTCAGATCTAAGAATTTGGAGAAAGATTTCTGACAGATAAACAGTGCAAAATCCTGATGCAGGAAAGAATTTGAAGTTATAAAGAGATACTTGCCTGGTTTACTGGTGTGTAATTTGCAAAAGAAGAAACCTGAGTTCTGTGTAGTGTGAGATCTGAAGAAGGCTAAGCCAAGTATAGTAGATCTTATGTGCTGTGATAATGAATTTAGCCTTCACTGTAGTAGAATGAATGAATGAACAGTGACTACTTGTCTTGCAAACACCCATGCTAACCTAATTTTTATAAGTATCTTGTGTTATAGAGATATGTGAATATAAGTTACAATTTGTTTCTTCAATTCAGAAATTAGTGATTTATAGCCCCCTGATGATATGTGGAATAACTTATCCTATTATATTTAGACATTCTCCAGAAGAGGTTTGACTGACTGTAGCATTAATTGGTGCGTACTGAAGAGTTATATATACTGTTTCCAAGTCACCATTACCATCACCTTCACTATCATCACTGCCCCCTTTGTGATCATAATCATGTCTTATGTATGCATTCATGTCCTTTGTGGTGTAGTCCTGAGTTACCCATTTCTTTTGTTCTATGTCCACTCTGCAGCCAGCAGCTCTACCACTGAGATATACCCCGTTTCTATGTACATGTCATATTCTAACAAAACTAGAAAATTCCCAGCATATTCTCTATGTTTTGCTACTTCTGAACATGTTTTTTTATATTATCCTGCTCAACAAAATGGCTTTTCTTATATAAGTATTCCACAAGACTTTTTGTCTTTCAGATTAAACTCAAGTAATATTTTCCTTGTGGGATTATGAGCAGATTAAAAAATTGTGATCTTCACAAAAGGTTTTTCATCACAGAGAATTTGTCAGATATTTACACTTTCTGTATTCCTCAGATGGCTAAGGACCCAATAAATACATATTGTAAAACTCAAGTGAAGAAATGGTTATATATTTATTTAAAACCATTCCAAAATTTAAAAAGAATTCCATTTAAATCCATTAATTCTAATAAATATTATTACCGAAATGTATTCATTTCTGATGTACTTGCTTCCCAGCCAAGGAACTGCCAGCCTCAGCCATTGATAACTCAGTGAGTGGTGAGCATATCTTTGTTCCCATGAGATAATCAGTAGTTTTATGAAGATGTGTCTTGGCAATTCAGCTTAATGTTAGTGACAAAATCATCACTCTCACATGTTTATATAAATGTCATTATTTTCTTCAACTTGTTCAAGCTTGATACACAGGACTCATCCTTGATGCCTCTTTCTTCTCTAATCATTATTGTGAGTGAGTGAGTGAGTGAGTGAGTGTGTGTGTGTGTGTGTGTGTGTGTGTGTGTGTGTGTGTTTGTGTGTGTTTCTGTGTCCGTGTAAATTGTGCCTTTGATCTTGGAGCTTCACAGTAATTTTTTTCATTTTCACTTTTGTGCCTACAGTTCAGGTTTTACTACTTAATATTTTTTCTTTCTCTTTGATATTTCATATAAAATCTTTTCTTTGCAACACTGTGTAATGTATTACTATATCATTTTTGCCAATGTGCTGTTTATTATATGAATATTAAGGAATTCCATTAATTTTCTGTGATATGTATGTGAAACAACCCACTGTGACATCTGAGTCACAGTATCACAGAATAGATGTCTCTGTTATTTTCTTGTTATTATGTGTAGTTTTGATGTAGAAGTCTTGAGAAATAAGGCTTATGTTTATAAACAGATTTGTATATGAACACTTTAGTTATTGTTGAGTTTAATTTTGGTTATCCAAGAAAGGAAACTTGTTACAACAAAGGCACTCAACAGTTCAAGGGATGGAAATCAACCTGTCTTTTATTTTCTATCTCTTCCATTTTTTTCTAAATTGTTCATTTTCTACATCTCTCAAAAATACCAGCAGAATGGATATTCATTTCCAGTAATCTGTCCTCTTTTCTTTCTGGTTTTATTTTCCTTAGCAAGTCTGTTTTATCTGATGACAAAAATTTTGAAAAATAAATTCAACTAAAAATAATTTGCAAGAATATATAAATATGATTTAAAATAGGGAAACAATTTCAAGTGGAATGTAAATACTGATGTACTAATTGTTCTCATGTATATCTTTTATGTTCACTGTCATATACAACTATAAAATGATTATATTTATGTTCTTATTATTTAGGAAAATGTATCATATATTTTAAAGCTAGCCATTTTATGTATGATATTTCCCGAGTTTAACTCATTTAGGGTATATATTAAAGAGTGGTGTAGAACTGTGCTAGAATGTGAGATTCTGAAGAAAATCATAATGAGAAGTCAATCCAAAAGAAAAAAAATATGCTTTCTAGAAGCGGGTCTCTCCCAAGAAAATGAGATTTGAAACTGGCCTTTGAAGTATCTTTATGAGTAGGAAATACGAAATCTGGGCCATGCCTGTGGGAGGACTCACTGAAAGAAGCCTGCTGGGCTTCAAAGGGGGAGAGGCAAGAGCTGGGTGAATTAAGCAGGTGGTAGGCCCTGGAGCTCTCTACCGCTTTTATGTATAGTGAGCGTAATGAGGAGAATTTTAAACAATGTGAACATGTGTTTGAATAGTGACTGAGTCTGAGTGGCCCCAATAACAAGGTCTCCATGTGGGGAAGATGATCTAAAAACCTTATCAGACAGGTGGGCAATAGGTGGTGGGTTAGAGAGTGATGCTGCAGGGACATCTCGTGCATCTTCCAAACACAGTTAGTAATAGGGCCAAGAGGACTTATTGCCCAGTCGTTATGACCAGAGAAAGCATCTTAAGAATGTCAGGGTTCGGGGCATACCCTGAAGGATGATGCAAATGCTTATTAGATATGGACTGTGAGAAAAAGAATGAAGAATGGACAAGCATGTAGAGATGTTTACCATGATCTAGTCAAAACAATGGCAAAACAGAGTTGCCACTAACTGAGATTTAAAAGATGTCGGTAGATGAAAGCTTTGAATGGAAAATAGCACTCAGCTTTCAATTTTTGTATATATATAAATTTATTATATGTATTAAAATATAGCTATTGTTTATATCAAAGTAAATATATAGCAATATATATTAAAATATAAATGAATATTCACTTTTGCTAATATGGATACTCTTTGATTTTAGGTTCTTTGAGAAACAGTTATTTTATTTGCTTACATTTCAAAATGTTATCTTCTTTAACTCAGAGTACTACACTGCCAATCTCAGAAAACAGGACACAAGATTGTGATTTTTATGAAAGGACAGTTGAGATTTCTTCACAGCCACTTTAAGGCTTCTGAGTCCTTCTGGTTTTTGAAAAGGCCTTGGTGCAGTTGACATGGATAAGTCTGGCCTTGAGATGGTGGTTCTCAGGATGATGTTTGTTGTAGTTAAAACATTTTTATTATACGGTCCAGAAAATTTTCATAGTTATGAGCATTGGTTAGCTGAAAGATATGCATGCAAGACAAATCCATTTTTGTTTTCTACACCAGCATTTTTATATTCTTTCAGCTTTCAACAAATTGCTTTCACAGGAAGAATGTGTTTTAAAGTGTACCTGTTGGCTCTCTCTTTTGACTCTAAACTGTGATTTATATATTTTTACATAATTTGAATGAAGTTCTCAGTTCTGCTCCCACATTCAAATTACATGGCTGTTCCTCCTTTAGGATGTATAGTGTAACAGGAGACTGTCTTTAAGCAAAGGATGTAAGCATGAATAAGTAAAAGGCCTTATAAAGACTGAGCAGGTACCTTCGTAGACCTCATTCATGGCAGCGCTTAAAAATCACTATTTAAATCAAAGCCATCTGTAATCATGTTTTTGGTGATTAATTCTCTTTAATCAATACTAACACTTCCTGTATTACTTCATTTTTGGCATCATTAAAGGCAAATGAACACCCTGAAATATATTCTCAAAGGTTGCAATTAAAGAAGACATAGCCTTTTTCAGCATGTACAGGGAATCTGTGCCTGCTCAACACTGTATCTGCTTGTTATCAGTTGCTTTGGTGACAGAAATAGATGACACAAGTTGGGAAGCATTGCTAATGCATTAAATTGGGCAAGGGAAAGAAAGGGAATAGAATTAAATGCACCTTGATTAATTAGACATGTAGTCAAAGCAAAGATGGAATTGAATGAGAACCAGATGCCTCTTCAACTTCCACGGGAAAAGGAGCTGACACATATGAAATCATGATGTATACATATGTCTAAAAATATATGCTGGGGCTTTTTGTTGTTGTTAGTATGGCTGGGCTGGGAGGGAGTCCAATTCATGACTTTATCACCAACAACAACTTGGTTGTCCCAGGTTAGAAGACACAAGAATACAGGGAAGCTTAAAGAATGCATGAGGTTTGTGTTTTTAATTTGAAATGCATGCTCCTGGGTCTTCCTTGGGAAGGGGAAATAGAAGAGATCTCCTGGGTGGATTGGGGTGGGTGGGCATGGGAACTTGAGAGATCTGGTTGTGGGAGTGAGAGGAGGAAGACGATACTGAAAGGATGACTGGAAAAGGGGCATTTTCTGGGTCAGGGAGAAACTGTATACAAGGGAAACTCCCATAAATCTACAAGGATGACCCCAGGTAAGACTCCTAGAAATAGTAAATATGTAGCCTGGACTGACCATCCTCTATGATCAGATTGGTGATGGCTCTAATTGTCATCAGAGGGCCTTTAGCCAATGACTGATAGAAATAGATACAGAGACCCACAGGCAAACATTAGGCCAAGTTCAGGGATTCCTGCTTAAGAGAGGGAGGGGAGATTATAGGGGCCAGAGGGGTCAAAGACTTCACAAGAAAACCCACTGAAACAGCTAACTTGGCTCATAAGACCCACAGAATCTGAACCAACAATCAGGGACCCTGCATTGGACCAACCTCTAGAATTGTGAAACTTCGTCTATTGTGTGACTCCTAACAATGGGGGCAGGGGCTGTCACTAATGCTTTGTCTGGCTCTTGGGAACCTATTCCTCATACTGGATTGCCTTGGCCAGTCTAAACCCAAGGGGAGGTGTTTAGTCTTATGACAAGTTGATATGCCATGCTTTAATGATACCCATGGAAGGCCTGTCTCTTTCTGAACAGAAACAGAGGAAGTGTAGATTGAGGAGGTAGGGAAAGGGAATGTGAGGAGAAAAGGTAGGAGAAATTGTGGTCAGGTTGTAAAATAAATAAATAAATAATAAAAAGATATTTGAAACCAAAGCTTAAAAAAATATGCAATTAGAAGAAACATTCATGTCACCCTTTGTTTCCTAATACCATATTTGAACCTGAGGTTCATAGTCTAAGATGTCAAACAAATTAGAGAAAATACGAGAAGGAAAATGAAATATTTCATAGAAAAGAAGATGGATTTCATGTGACTATTTGTTTCTTTCCGCCTTTAGGATAAATATCAAGGCTCCCAGTCTATGTCACAAACACTTAAAAATGAGGAGCAGGTCTAGAGAAGGAATTCGAAACCTAGAAGCATAGGCTAAAAACATCTTTCCTCACAGATCCTGGTGGCTGGGAGGCTCATAATCATCATTATTTATTCTCAACATCTCTAAAGTTCGGGACATTTTTCTCCTGCACCATAGATGCTGGTAACATTTCTCTAAGGCAGTGAATGAAGGAGCTGGTGAAACAAGACAGTCCTCATAAAAGCACTTGGCAACTATTCCAGTTTCTTTAGTCATCATTCTCTATTTCTGTTTCTATCATTTGTCTGTCTGTCATCATCTCTCATCTCTTGCACTTTTTTGTTTTTTTTTTTAAGAGATCCCTTTAATTGACTATAGATTAAAAGATAGTTCAGAATGAAAGACGACATGAACAGCATAGTGGCTTTTTTTTAACACCTTGCCACACAGCCTCATGCTGCTTAGGTCAATTGCTTTGGGTGTAGATGGTCCTTTCCTTGACTCTTGTTTCTCCCATTCATCTGTCCTTTATTCTTCCCTTCTTGTTCTACTCATTTCCATCTCTTCTCAAATCCTAGCCAAGGTTTACCACTTAACTTTTCTGATATATATATTTCCTGATCTCCTAGACTCAGAGGTTCCCCTTACATAGTTTCTTCTTACTTTACATTTGCCCATGATGATGCTTGTGAAACCTACTGTAATTCTTTAAATCTTGAGTCTTCCCAATAAGATGGGTAGCTCATCTACTGAGGAATTAATAGTGTCTCTTATTTTCAATATACCAACATAGTGTGTAGTATACAATATATACACAACCGTCAATAAATGATTAAAATGGAAGGCAACTAAGAAATGAACAAAATCAATATATTTGGAGATAATTATAGTTGGGAGTAAACTGTTAGTTATCATTAACTAGTAAATAAAAATAATTCTCAAAGTGACTTCAATGCATTGGAGAATTGATACTAAAATGAAATATGAAAATGAATATAGGATTGAGAATACAAAATGTTATTACAGTAGTAGAGGAAAATACAGCTGCACACTTCATAGGTCCCTCTATACCAACAAGGCACATACCTATTTCCTCACTCCATCTTCAAACTAATTTTTTTTAAATAAATAATGCCCTTTGTCAGAATCATAAGTCTGTTCTGATTAGATATTCATCTGTTTTATACTTACTCTTGCATTTTAAGCCAGTTTTCTATTTATATAAATTTTACTTTTAATAAAACTAGAGAAACATTATAATTAAATAACTTATTCTGTTTACATATCCTTATAACCATAGGTAAATGTAGCTCATACTTTTCTTTAGAGAGACCTTTTTTTGTAATAGATGAGATCCATGAGTAGTAAAATGCAGAGAATAAGTAACTGTGAAGTGCTTATTATGAACTCATACACCTACAGTGCATCACCTGTAGCTAAGGTTTAGGGAGTGCTGGGGCAAGGGAATAAAGATTATAAGAGTCAGAGTATAGGACACCTGCTGTAAGATAGTGTCTTCTCAACATAACAGAGAAGTTGCACCTAATGACAACACTGGTTGACATGCCAGCATGGATGGAGGAAATTTCACATAGCCCCACCCTTAGATAAAGAACTATAGGCAATGAATGGCTGCAGAGAATAAATCAGTTTTCTTCAGGGATGAGTCCCACAAGATAATTCAAGCCCAAGTGGTCAGCCTTAAATGCATGTACATATGAACAACACTAAATGTACTCAGTAGTATGTTTGTATATGTGGAAGTAAAGATTAAAGAACACCTTATGAGTTTGAGAGGGAGTAGGGGGTGTGGAGGAGTTGAAGAGAAGAAAGGAGCTGAAAATGGTGTAAATACAGTAGTCATATAGGAAATTGCCTCCAAAATTTAAAAAAGTAAAAGAAAATAAAAAAATAATAAAATGAGGAAAGAATCTCTTCCAGTTTTTGATAATAAAATGAGACTAAATTTGGATATATTTGTTGTAGAATCTTATTTGAAGGTGTGTTACTTTTGTTTATGTTGCATTTATTTAACTCTGTGAAGCTGTATTATTGTGCCTGTCTAAAACACTTGATGGTCTAATAAAGAACTGGCCAACAGCAAGGCAGGAGAAAAGATAGGCAGGGCTTGCAGGCAGAGAGAATATATAGAGGAAGAAATCTGGAAAAGGGGATCAAGAGGGAGCCAGAAAAGGGAAGGACATCAGGGGCCAGCCACCCAGCTACACAACCAGCAAGCCACGGAGTAAGAGTAAGATTTACAGAAGTAAGAGAACGGGAAAAGCCTGGAGGCAAAAAAGGAGATGGATAATTAAGTTAAGAAAAGCTGGCTAGAAACTAAGCCAAGCTAAGGCTGGGCATTCATAAGTAATAATAAGACTCAATGTGTGAATTTATTTGGGAGCTGGGTGGCAAGGCCCCCCCCAAAAAGCCAAAAACGAATAACAACCCATATTTGTTTTAATTAGTCCAATTAGTTCAATTGCGAGCAATTTAACTCAGGGCCTTGTGCATGCTTATTATGCACTCTGACAGCAGGCTACAACCTAGCCTCTGAATTTATGTAATTTATAAACACTCTACTGTGGTGTTACTGCACACTTTCTAATCTTACAGAACGGGAGTGAACTACTGGTTACTAGTAATAGTGGGTAAAACAGTGGACTTGATATTGCTCTTAGTTTTTAAGATTTATTTTCTTTATTTTATGTATATGAGTGTTTTGCCTACATATGTGTGTGTGAGCCACATCAAGTCTGTGGAGACCAGAAGAGGTGAGATTCTGTGGAACTGGAGTAACAGAGTGTAATGTGAGTTAACATGTAGGTGCTGGGAACCGAACTCAGGTTGTTTTCAAGAGCAACCGGAGTATTTACTGCTGAATCATCTCCCTTGTCTCTCAATATTTTTTTTTTTTACTGATGACATACATAGAATATAATTTATAAATGTTTCAAATATGTGAAAGCCATTGGTGGAAAATGACGATAGTCTTTTAATTTTTTCTATGATTAACAGTTTCCCAAAGCTAATAAATATTTTGACTTTAACATCTCTGAATATATGAAATTAATGGTCCAAAATGAAATATGAATAAGTACAATATTGAGAATCATGTTTTTTCTACACTCAAGTGCTTTTTATGTAAATTAGTAAAACTTGAAAAAAAGTTGTCTAAATATTCAGAATGTCTAGTCACTTACTCAAAATAGCTGGGTCATGCAATTTTCTTCATGAAACACTTTCCCGTTAGCCCATCATGATGGAGTTCCTTCAATGAGTTTCTCTTTTGAATGGAAGCTGATATTTTGTTAACATATTTTGGGCAATGTATATTCACATTTATTTTATTAAATCCTTAAAAGCCTGTCTTTACATCTTCAGAGAAATCTACAAGTGATTGCTTTCAGTACTTTTAAAATTTAATAGCTCACCTAGGGACACGCTCCTAGAAAACTGTGATTAAAATATCATAAAAACTTTTCCACATGGTATGAGTCCTTATCCTATTATCTCAGTCATCACCATTTCCATCTGCTTCATATACACATGTTATTTTCCTGTTTTAGATGAGGAATATGAATCCAGGAGGTGAGATAGTTGCACAATAAAAAAGAGGCACAGGATTTGAATCCAAATTGACATTTATTCACACTTTAGATTCCGTGCCATATCATCACATCTCATGATTAAAGGGGTGAACCAGAGAGAAGGTGATGCTATAAGAGAGAGAGCATGAAGTGTAGCTGAGATTCCTACGTATCTCCCAGGAACCTGGAAGTCCAGTTCTTGTGTACAGCCTGTGAGGACGGTATTCTTACAACCATGTGATCTTAGTTTGCAAACAAGATTCAGTAGCTAAGTTTAGTATAATCTAGATGCATTCAATGAAAATTGATGAAGGCTGTAGCAATTTTGCAGCTGAAGAAATAAAGACATGGGTGTTTGAAAGGAAAGAAGACCAAGTAGACATCCAGACTTGACTCTGCCACTGTTCTTCAGTAGAGGACTTTCTACCAAGAATATTCGTTATAGTTTAATTCTTTATTAGAGTCAGTTACACAGCTTCGGCTGAATACAGAAATAAAGGAGAATAGTCTACTATGAACTCCTCTGAGGTTGACTTACTGTTTATGAAAATTACTGTATTTTCTAACCTACTTATAAAAATGATCACATAGTCTTGTCAAGTTTGCCTTCCAGATAACTCTATACTCTTTCCTATTATGTTTTTATCTCCAACAATGGAGATAAAGATCTCAAAGCTATTCTCCATTCTTCTGCTGATATTAGCAATACCAAAATACTTGCAATATATGAAAATATCTCGATGATTTATATCACAGTGCTAAACCAGTATGTTTCATCCTGAAATATTCTAGCTTTGCTTGCTCTTTTTATAAAATATGACTGATTTTTTCATGACCTGTTGCTTTAGTCAGTGATTAACTCTACAAATCTATCCTATACCTTTTCATGTGGTTATAATCTCTCTTTTCTACAATGGCAATAATTAACTTTAAGTGTGTTTTATTATTATATGGTCTCATTTATAATTGTGGAGTTTTTTTTACAGGTCAATTACTTCTGTCTTCTTGAATTTATTATGTGAAGAGATACTCAAAATTTCTGTTTGATAAATAAACCTACTATCATATGTATTACCTTTTATGTGTAATTGAAAGTCAATAAGTATTTGGACTTAGCAACTTAGTTGGTAAATAAAACAAAACATTGAAACGTCCTGAGACATTTGCATTAGAAACAATGAATGGTAAATAATAAGAAAGACAGTGGCTATATATGTACACACACACATACACACACACACCTTGATTTCAATGAAATTTTTCATGTTTCAATAATACTTTGGAGTCATTTGAAACAATCTAACCATTACTTGAAAAGGAACCATAATTTTATTTACATTTTATTTAAAATAATTAGATGTGTAAAATGTTAAAAGCTATAAAAGTTTTATATCCTAAAATAATAATTGCATTATTTAACTAAATTATTACTGATGATGTTTAGTTTGGAAGAAAAGCTTAGGAAAATAAACAGAGCAGTTTTGTTAAAATTATTAATTATAACTGAGTTCAGCTGTACTCTTTTACATTTTTAATTTTTATTTTATTTCATATATATAGATGTTTTTCCCTGTACATATGATTATGCACCACATGTGTGCCTGGCATCCTTGGGTACTAGAAGAGGTCATTAGATTTCATGGAACAGAAGTTACATTTATGATCTGTCTTGGTGCTAGGAATTGAACCCAGGCCCCCTACAAGAGCATTGAGTGCTTGTAGTCACTGAGTGAACAATTCAGTTACTTAGATACAGTTTTAAGACCATCTTTTCATTAGCTATTTTTAATGAATAATGTTTACTAATGTTATCTTAAAGTAGCCACTGCTAATTAGATTTGTAAGGAAGGAAAACTACTGGCTTTTGAAGGAGGACTGCAATGAAATATATTTTTTAGGGTTGCTTTCAAAACCTTTTAGGAAATTACACATTAATCAACCTGACAAATCATATATACTACCTTTCCAATTTTCCAGAATTATATATTGATTTTTAGGTGGTGACTTGGAAATGAGTGGGGAAGGATCTCCACAGGAGTTAAAGTTCTTCACCCGCTGTGAATTCCAAACCACACATGAGTGGTTCTTGTGTCTGTTAGTGTTATACCAACCTAGTAATAACTGCAGTAGTTAATGTCCATCTAAGAGTTGAGCTTTTGTGTCCTAGATTTTATCAATGTATTTGCAGTCCATGTAACTCATTCTCTGCCTATAAGTACTACCACTTTTCTCTCAGCACAAATCCTAATGTTGGATCAGAAACTGTAGTAACTGTAGCAGTTGTCCGTATTTTACCCCTATAGGAAAGATCACTGGTGCTGTGAGCTAATTTGTGCCATTACTAGTTTAATGTAGCTTCCTGTTTGCCCACTACTTATGAATTAAAACTTTTTGCTTCATGTTACAAATTTTCAAGGCATCTTTATGAACTTTAACATGTAAATTATTTAAGTACCAATTACAATTAATACTAGACTAGTTAGGGTCCAGTCTTTGTGTTGATCTACTGGAAATTAAGCCAAACACAAATGAACCTCTCCACAGCAGAAATACCATTTAAGGGCTCATTGAAAACATTTTGGTACTAGTGTGAGGATCTGAGTTTGTGTTTCCAGCCCCCAAGTCAAAGCTGGCCATGATTAGAACCCTAAAGCTGATGGAGAGGTGACACACAGATTCTCTGGCTTAGTTGGCTAACCAGTCTAGCCAAAACAGTGAGCTCCAGTTTCAGTGAGAGTCTCTGCCTCAAAAATGGACATGGGTAATCACTCGGTGTGTCCTTCCCTGGGGAAGACTGTCTCTCTGCTCTGCTTTCCTTTGCTGTATCGTGTTGAGGCCTCGTGGACTTTTCTCTGTCCACTTCGGCCTGTATGAAAGAAGAAGCCACAAACTTGAAGGAGAGCAGGGAGGGAGGGGTATAGGATAGGGTTTGGAAGAAGGAAAGGGAAAGGTGAAAGGTTGTAATTATATCGTAATTTCAAAAATAAATAAAATCAAACATTAAAGTGGAATATTTAGATAGTAACATATCTGGAAGTCAATGCCTGGTCTTTATATACACAGCGCAGTGAATCTACACATAACACATGCATGCAAATAAGCACCATCACACATGTGAACACAATAAAAATGAAAAATAAACACTGTTAAAAGAGATATGATCAGAATAATTCTAGATTTCACCTTGAGACCCTTTGTATTTTAGTGATCTTTAAGTTGCACGGATGGAACCTGGTCACTTCATAAATAGCTCTGGTTCATTTTCACACAAAGGCAAGTCACACCCCCCTTTGAACACAGTGTATTCCTACATTCTCTAAGGCAGAATTCTCAGACATCAAAATTGAAAACTGCTTGTATTCCACTGGTTAGATAGTTTTCTTTCATATACATTAATTTATAAAATATGCCAGTGTTGAATATATTTATATATTGGGGCCTACTGACATTTTCTATCTGGAAAGAGTAATGAATAGCTTACTCTTTAGATAGGATTGGCTCTGTTTCTAACTGGGAACAGCCAGTGTGGGCTGCAACCTCCCTGTTCTCAAATACTTGACTCACCTCTTTTGGTGCATCAGCAACAATGAATTCAGAATAAATCATCTTGGCTTTGGTAGCAATCTTTTCTCTACTTTCGGTTTTCTTGAAGTCTTCACAGGCAAGCCAGAACTCAACATTCTCTTCACTGAACTCTGATTTTAGAAATGTTCGGAAAGCATCCAAACCAGCTACAAAATATTTAAGAAAGCATTGCATCATCTAGAAGACACTAACATTCCCCAAATAACTCCATTGCATCCAATGAGCATCTACTGAATGTTCAGCAGGCAAATATTTAATCATCCAGCCTAAAGTAATATTTACATGTTATCAATTCCAAATTAGAAAAAAGGTTTTAGGAGTAATCACAGGTCCAACATATTTTCATTTATACTTTAAAAATCAACTTCCTTAACAAGAAAATCTATGATTTCTATTTCTAGATATGACATGTTTCAGAGACTGTCTTGATGACTACTGGATAGGAAGCCCCATGGGCCACTGAACTGCTTAGCTCAAGTTAATTATGTTATAACAACCAGGGAAAGAATATGTTTCTTTTCTATAAGCTTTTGAGACATAATTTGAAGCTGAGGGAAAAAGGTATATTGGCTTGGGCTCAGAGGAGAAGAGTCAATGTTGACCTTAAATGGTTTGTGGTGACTACATTTGACAAATCTGATCTTTAAGCCAAGAAAGTAACTGGCACGATATTTTGTGGCGAATGTTTATTCTCCTCTTCTTTTTTTGGTGGACAATTTTACTTCTGAAAGTCAAATAATGGGGCTTTCCCTAATGTTGCTTTAAATGATGTACTGAATGTGAAATGTCTCATATTCTGCCTTACAGTCAGATTTTCTTGTGAGCATGCATTTCTCTGGCAACTTTGCAGTAGGTGCTGCGTCGGGGTACACTTATCTGTGGGCTCATTTCCTTTTACTTGACTAGGACATGTATTTGTAGAGAAAAAAATCAATAACCCCAGTTACATCTTCAACCTATAATGCCCTACATCTTGTCCCCCTTATTACTATACATCCATTAAAATGTGAGCCACAAGACATTGCTTTGATAGATATTTAAATCCTTGGATTGCTGCTTAGGTTTCTACTTTGCTGCACTCCTCATTGAAATATGCCTTCCAGAATTCTGTTGTGAAATATCCACAGCTAATTGTAAAAGGTGGTTCTTGCTCAATGTTTCGAGCTTACTATGGTTGAGAGTGTGCCTCTGGCTATGTGCCATGTTCGAAAGATTATGTTCAGATCTCCTATTTTGACTAGACTGTTCTGGTATCTTAAGGTCATGATATTCAGTTTCTGAGTTTGCATTTGGGAAGATATGCTTGTAAGTGAGGCTTTATGTCTGATAAGGAACATGTTCTTCAGGCCTTTTGTCACTCAAGAATTTGCCTTCCAAAACACTGGTGGTTTTCCCCTTCATCAGCCACTAGGGTCTCTTTTGCACATACAGCAGGCTGAGTTACCCCCTTATGTCTCATCCTCTGGAAGAAGGAAGCTTATGGAAATACAGGGGATTGAAAGATTGACTGGAAAAAAGAGAATATGAAAGGAATAGGACCTGTCAAATTTTTATAGGTTGCTACAGATGGGAAACAAATGTGAAATTTAACAATAAAATAAGGCACAGCTTTTTAGAACAAAATCTCGTGTCTAAAACACTAAATAAAAATGGCATGATGTTTTTCTCATGTGAAGTAAGGTAAAAGTGAAAATTCATTGTAAAAATGACAAGATACTAATTAAAATCCTTAGAATAAATGTTAGAGGGTATGGTTGTTCTTAATGAATGAAAATTATTATTAACTATATGAAAATTAAATTAACTGTGCACCAAGCTTGTCTGCTACAAATTTAGACATTAAAATTTGTAGTAAAAGGTAAAATTTTCTCTGAAAATCCAAACCATGATGCACTTTTGAAATCCAAGCATGTAAGATATAGTATTCTTTAATAAAGAATACTTTGATTCCTGCCTGGCAATATTTTATGTGTATCATTAGGGCATATGAAGCTTTTCTCCTCAAGGGATGTGTGAATGCCACATAGAGAGATGGATGTTAGAAATCAAGAAATGGTCTTGTTTTCTGCTGCTCTTCAGTTTCTAGGAAGGCCTACTCTCTGAAACAAGCATTCCTTCCACACCTTAATTGCATTCAAGGCACAAAATAATTAATTCTGGGGTCAGGATGCTCTGTCCTGTATTCAGTATTTCATTGACTTGCTCTTCTGTTCTAGACACATTTTAATCTGAAAACATTCCAGATAAGTCTGGACTAACATATTACATGCAATAAAATCGATTCTTGAGGGCAGTGGGCAGGATGGAATGACTTCATCTATTTAGAAGTCATAGAGGACATTAAATGGAATAGTTAGACATTAGGAATAGAAAGCTAACAGGAAAGCCAAGTCTACATAGAAGCAAAGTTGGCAAAAATGTTTAAGTAGTTTGCTGGGGTTACAGATAAAGTATACCACTATTAATTATCTTGTTTTTACAAAAGCCACATCAAATAGTTATTTAGATAAATCTGTGGCTTTGGTCTTTTATTTGAGTATTTATTGTTTGGGGTTTCTTGCTCTTTTGTGGGGGCCCACCACCCCGCTCCCAAATAAATCACACTCGGAGGCTTATTCTTAATTGTGAGTGCTCCACCTTAGCTTGGCTTAGTTTTTAGCCAGCTTTTCTTAATTTATGTCATCTACCTTTTGCCTCTGGACATTCCCCATTTGCTTACTTCTGTAAATCTTGCTCTTACTCTGTGTTTTGCTGTGTAGCTGGGTGGCTGGTCCCTGGAGTCCTCCTCCTTCTCTGGCTGCTTGATCTTTGCCCATCTTCTCCTATATATACTATCCGCTTGGCAGCCCCACCTATCCTTTCTCCTGCCTTGCTATAGGCCAGTTCTTTATCAGATCATCATCAAGTGTTTTACACAGGCAGAGTGACACAGTTTCACAGAGTTAAACAAATGCGACATAAACAAAAGCAACACACATTAAAATCATATTTGCCAGCAAGAATTAAATCAATGCCCAGGAAGTGTGCATATGAGAGCAGTTGTCTCCATCTCAGGACCATTGCCAGCTCTGTTCTGCATAGCTTTTGTACAAAAATCATTTTCTCTGCAGTCCTCACGTGACAACCAGAAGAGGACGCTAAGAGAGACTTCGGAAACTTGGCTTTTTCCTTTCGTTACACACTGAAGAACACAAGACACTGCCCATTCTAACTTAAAAAATCTGTTTTATATCCACAACATCAATGTCTTTAGCTGTACTTGAGCTGTAGGTGGATTGTTTCACAAACTGCTTTAGAACTTAGTCAATAAAGACAAAATATCCAGTGTACCTTAATGTATTTAATTCAATCTAACTTTAATTGTAAATAAACAGCAGTGCAAAATGTGCCAGGCTTTATTATTTTAAGCTTTTCTGATACTTTATTACTTTGAAACAGAAATGTCATTTGGTCAATACAATGAATACTATAAATATGCTCTATCTTGTCTTTGTAGTCCCAAATTTTCCTCTCTGGATGACCTTGATGTTCTGCAAAGCAGATAGTTTATAATAAAAAAAAGCCAGAAAGTGTGGAAAACTTTGTGACTATTTTGTGTGCAAAATTTAATGTCAATATCAAAATGTTTTATATGATTGGTCACAATTGCTATATTGAACCCTGCTCTTATATATCAGCACATATGCATTAATAAAAAAATGACATGTTTTTGTATTCACTAAAAAATAAAGACCATTTAGTTGAAACCCACTAATAAATTTCTATTTTAGCTCATGAGTTTGAAATTAAGTGATTAATTTACATTTCCTGCTGTTGACAGTTTGCATATTTTTTTGTTTGTATTAATAATGGCAAACAGCAATCAAATACATCAAATGACAGGCTAAGAAAATGCCAAGCTTTTTGCTTATCATTTATAATTAAATTTTCTTTGTACTTATAACCGAACTTTTGACAAACTTAATGTAAGCTAAAACAAAATCTGTTTAGACTCTGGGCCCTTAAATTCCTATTCTTCAAATGCTGATCAATATCAAACTTCATGAAATATTTGTCATTTTTCAAGGTTTAATGAATTATGTGTAATTACCATCTTTAAAATGCACTATTGCTTGAATCTTACCTTGGTTAGCTAAGAGGGAGTCCATATTTTCAGACCATGCCAGTGATTCCGTAGTTGGAGACCTGTAGAAACAGCATCTACCCTTGACAATAGCATTGTGATCTTTTTCTTTGATAACTTATAGTAATACTTAAGCTGAAGATTGTATTTGAATTGCATCATTAAAATGAGCCAATGATGAAACAGGAGAATGTCAATAAAAATCATATCATATTTTTCTAATGTGTTAAAGTCATAGCAACATAATGTGGAATATAATTTGTTATCAGAAAACTATTTATCAATCTAGCCAAAGGTGTTTATATTTGTGAACAATAAAATTAATGGCACAAGAGACATATTCATTCTGTGAAGCAACTATAAATTTTTCTGATCATAATATTAATTATGGGTCACTTTGTTTTGAAAAATTCTCCTGATTAAAACAAAAATGAATGATTATGTTTAAGTTTTCATGGCATACAAATTTCCCTGTTTAATAATTGTGAGTATTTAGAAAGTAAAGAAAGGCTTTAAAAATTCTAAAAATGATGATATGGAAAATGTTTGATTTTAGTATTTTGCTGTGTTTTCCCCATTCTGAATCAGATTTTATTCTCCTTATGCTGGTAGATCAGTTCTGGACTGATTTATATAAATGTAGGAATCTTTTCAGGGAGTATGATATATTTTTTCAAAGCAGTAAAATATTTATGGACTGAAGTTTTCTGAGGAAGGTATGCTTTGGGGGATATTATGTAAAATAATAAATCAGCTTTAAGATATAATCTTTGTGAGATACAAATATATCATTTATTATTTCTCTTAACAGATAAATATCTTGATGAAACCAGTCCCTAACCACAGGAAGCCATTCCTGGCCAAAGAATTTGATTATGTAGTGGTGATGTACAAAAGGACAAAGGGCAAGCTAATTTAAATCATATATTAAAACAATTGACAATAAAATAGAGATAGTCTCACATCGAGCTATCCTTATAAAATGTTGTATTGCATATCAAGATGATAATCCTAAATATGGTTTTGTGAAGTGCTTATTTTTTTATGGTCTTTTGTTCGTAATTTACTGTAACTTTTATATGCCTTTGAAAGGATTGACTATGTTCCCCCACTGTTTGAATACTAGTTGTATTTTTATGTAATAATAAGAGGATTGAGGAAGAGAGGCTACTGGGCATTCATTTTTCTCTCCTAAATTATTGGCATCTTCTATCTCAAATTTCCTTCCTAAGTTGTGTGCCACAAACCTCAATCTTTCCTTTAACTTACTAACGAAGGCACAAGTTGTCGAGGAGACTTTTGCAATAGTGATCTCTAATTGAAATGGGCATTTAAAAAGATTTGCATTGTTTAGTTTTCATTGTTCATAAATTAAGTATTAGTCTTAATCCTAGATTTAATTTCACACTGAAGTGCATTTGAGCATTTACCACCTGTTACTTCACTAAGATTATGTTGAATCACATGGCTCTCATACTAAGTTTTGTTGGAATTCTGAAAGTATTTATTTGTACTTTAAATGTACAAGGTCATTTAAAATGCACTTGTACAAAAACATTCATTTGCAGACTGGAATGTGATGGTTGATGTAATATTTAAATGTTTAGAAACTCAATACTGTGGAGTATATGGTAATACATAGGGCAGAGGGGAGCTGGGTCTTAAAGGGCATCTTTCTAAATGAGAAGGGGCCGTCAGGTAAAACAGAGAAACAGCGAATCCATTCCAGTACATTAGTCTACTTCTCCGTTCCTATGTAGGTTCCTTAATAACAAATGAAAGCTGTTATTTTCTAGCACTCAGACGAGTGTGGCTAGGCTAAGAGATTAATGATCAAATCTCGATAAGGGCTGATAAGATCACCGATGGAAAGGAGATGTGACTTTCAGGATGCTTTGAGAATACAATGAATAAACTTGTTCAAAAGTGTAGACAAATTGTTCAAGCTCCACATCCTACAGTGATACTGGCAAAGGAATCAGAAACAGTGTGACAGTGTGCCTGGAGAACCACAGAACGTCAGGGCCTGACTGTCAACCCCGAGGGAAATGAGGACAAAGGAACACAGCCTGTAGGTTGAGCCAGAATTTGATTAAGCTAAAGGCAAAAGTCAGGTCCCATGAAGACCCATTTGGAAACGAAAGAGTCTGAGCATGGAGATGTTTTCAATAAGCAGAAGCCCTTCCTATTGTTTGCATGATTGTGCAAAAACAGGAAAAACAGATGAAAAAAAAAAAAAGTCCGGAAACTAGTATGGAACTAAGGACAAAAGCAAGAGTGTTTTGAATTACAGAGATGTACTTAAGTACTCTGTATTCTGTATACACGCACATAGAAAGTTAGGCACCCTACAATTAGAGTTGCTGGAGTGTTCTATAAATTCAGGTCAAGAAATGTTGACTTTACTCTAAAGGGGTAAGCCGCTTTTCTGCTCTCTGAAGGGATACCCTGGTGGCTTGCGAAGATGCTGGGAATGCTTACTTTGCCGACCTGTTCTCACCTAGAAGATACAGTTTTGAATATTTATTGTACTGAAAGGGATGGAAGTAGTGGAGTGCTTCCTTTTCAGGAATTAAGTTATTATGCATCTATTTTAACAATTAATCTTTCCTACCACTAAAAATTTTTAAATTTGGGTTTAAATTTGTAATCTTTGGGAGGACAAGTTTTGATATTTAGAAACAAACTGAAAGCTCATATTTATCAGAACAATAAAATGCGCAACCGTACTTTGTTTATATGTTACTGCATTAAGCACGTCACATACTTTTCATCAGTTAACCCTGACAATAATAGTGTATTGAATTCCTCTATAACTAATCACTAAAAGGGGTTATAAATGCTAGTGACTTGTACAATATCACAAATAGTAGTGGGTAGAGTTAATATTTAGACACAGATTTGTTTAGGACACTAACTCTTTTAAAACTTCTTACCCAGATGCATAAGTCAACACTTATGTGCTCATTTTGAAGCACATGTAGTAGAATAGTTTTCCTGCAGTAAAATGTCACATGCTTATCCCAGACTTTAAACAATAGTTAAATTGTGGCAATTGATTACTCAGTAGAAAGTCTATGCAATATGTTATAAAAGCTTGTAAATTATACAATAAATGTAGAAAATTTCTTATGTTTGATGTGCATGAAAAATATAATTGTATGTTTTATAAAATGCAGCTATAGAAATATCAGTAAAATCTATTAAATAAAAATTAGATTATAAGAAAATGGCAACTAATTTAAAACTGTACAGGCTTCACTGATTTCCTTTTTACTTGTATGTTATCTGAAATAAATGGACACTATGCCATTTGCTCATTACTACTTTTCTCCTTTTCATTTTATATTATGTGTTGATTATATCCTTAATGGAGGTTATATGTGGCTCTTTTCCTGTGTGTGTGTGTGTGTGTGTGTGTGTGTGTGTGTGTGTGTGTGTGTGTGTACGAGAGAGAGAGAGAACTTCATAGAATTCTGGTGTATAATCAGAGTAACTTTCCATGTGTGTATGGTTTGCCAGAAAATTCACCGTGTATCTGGAGCCAAAACTGCACTTAGTATTTCATGGGGTTTTGGCTGATTTCCTGTCTGTTTTCTTCATTAAGCAAGTGGCATCAAGGCCGGCAGTACCCATATTATATGTCCAGAGAAGAGCCAGACCAGATGGGAACTGCGTGAAAGCTACCAGTTATCTTGCTAATTGTGCCAGCTAGAACCAGTTGTATTGCATTAAAAAATGTGGAATCCAACAACTTAGCTGTTCACACTCAATTAGCAGTGTGCTGGAGAATGGAAAATTCAAGCAAGGAGTTCATGTGCCCGAGGAAGTGACAGCTGCTTCCTTCCCCAGCACTTAATATCCATGTAAAAGTTTCTTAATAAGTACTGTGATAATGAATAATTTTTACAAAGATCATATACGTTTTATTTCTAACTCACTATTTAAAAAAAAAACTTGATGAAAAGAAAGATCAATGATCTGTCTACTTTCACATTCTTTATCTAGCAAACAGAATTTAGAACCAAAGCAAGTCACACATTGTTGACATATTTTAGAGAGAAAGAAAGAAAAAAGAATCAATAGAGAATAGCAAAAAAAAATTAGGATGAAAGGCAACAATTAACATTTTGATCATAAATGAAGGTAGCAAGTCATAGAGACTACTGAAGACTCAGGTGCTTCATTTATACATCTTCTGAGAGGAAAAGAGCTTTAAACAGCAACTCACTTCACTGGCATTTTGCGTCCCACTGTCTGCCTGTCACAGATGATGCAGTTTCTCTTTCTGACTGATCTTCCAGCTGAAGGTAACATGACAGCAGGAACATTACAATTAGTATGCAAATACCTGTCTCTGGGTTACAAGTTGGCATTTTTTTTAAGTCGTGCTAGTCTCAGCTTTTATCATTTTGTTAAGTTTTCTCTGGTCAAAACATTTTACTTCCAAGGAACAAATAATTCTTTGAATAAATGTGACATTTCTCTGAGTCAGGCATAAAATATAACGATCCCATTAGAATAATAATTCTGCTAGTTTACTTGCTAATTTTCATATGCATTCATTGCTATGACAACTAGTATTCTCAAGATGTTCAATATTATATTATAACATGCACTTGATAATCACCTTTATTATGTTTAAAGATTGTTCATTTCCCTTCATTTTTTGATTTTGCGAGGCAGGCTGTATCTTTTAGCACACGTAAACAGGCACTTAAATTAAAAAAATTTTACTGGTATATAAACATGTCCTAGCAAATGCCTTATACTGTTACCCTCAACTTGTTCAGCTGCTCATAGCTTTATAACATGTTTATCTCTAAAATCTAAATATCTAAAATATTATATTAATATTAATATCTAAAATATCTAATATTTTAGACTATGAGTCTTATATAATGTATGCCCATATAACTTAATTCAACACTGATGCTTAAAATAATAATGCCGATATATTTATCAAAATAAAGTGTATATGCCGGTGCTTTAGTAAACGGTGTTTGGTAACCCTATGTATACTTTGCCAAGCTTTGATTGTAACAGTAGTATGGATAGGCTTTCTTTAAACTTGGAGTTGGAACATCCCTATTTGTTTGCTCTACAAAAATTCCCACTACATGAATGGCCCTGGAGTATTGAGAATAATGGAAATAAAAGCAATGACCTAAACAATCAGGGTGTCATTAAGCAGTGAAATCATCAATTAACTCAATTCATTTTGTTAGTTCAAGCACCATTAAGTAATGTTTTTATGATATGCAAAAACTGAATCATTAAACATGTTTTGACTTTTTGTTTTGCTGATTGGGGATAATACAACACTGAGTTTATAATGTATGTTTGAAGTTATTTTCAAAATACATTATATTAGAAAATAAGTTTAAAATTTAGATGTTTTCTCGGTAAAGTCAGTCAAAATATATAAGAAATAGGAGGCAGAAATAAGATCTTTTTTTTTTTTTTTTTACTGAAACTCCAAGACAAAATTAAAATCCATGCTTAGAGTTCAATGAAATTATTTCTTTTCTCATAAATCCTTCTGGAAATAGTAATCACAATTTGTTTAATTATGACTTCCCATTCCCCTTAAAAAGCTCAGTTCATTATTCAGGAATTTTTGTTTGTTTGTTTGTTTTTGTTTTCAAGACAGGGTCTCTCTGTGCAGCCTTGGCTGGCCTGGAATTTGCTCTGTAGACCAGGCATCCTACTACCTAGCTAATATGAATATGTAATTTTACATAGCAAAGGGACCCAGTGTAATTATCTGGGGTCATTTCAGAGGAATGGTGGGAGGGATTGAGTGTGTAGGAGGATGTGTGTGAATGGAACATAAGACCAATGCAGTAAGAGAAGTATCCAAGAGCAAAGAAATTCAAATGGAATTTAGACTTGAACAAAGGGTAAGGAACAGATGCTCTCCTCAGAGAATCTAGGAGTCTATCCTGCTAATACTTTGATTTAACTCAACGGGTCTAACTTTGGCCTATGGTTCCCAGGCCTTGACACTTACATATTTGGGTTATTTTAAACCATGAAGTGTACAGTCGGTTCTCATAGCAGCAGTAGGCGTTTGTTATAGCCTGGGAACTCCACTCCTTAAAGTCCTTAAAAGAAGATTGGCATATAATAAAATGAGTATAAATTTAGAGAGTAGACCAGTGAGTTTATAAATAAATATGACTTTTGAAAGTTTGACACAGTAATTTTGACCTCTTTGTGCCTCATTTTGGTGAAATCAAATGATATCTATCTCCAAGATTCTGTTAAGAAAGTAATGAGAGATATGCTAAGTCAGTATGTTTGGTTCTTACTATAGATATATGATTGTTTTATTACTTTTCCCTAAATTTAATGTTCACAGAACCATTGTTAAGATGATAGAGAAAATGAGATTTTGGGAATAGTTCGCCACACTGAAATTACTTGATGCTTCTGTGTGGAGAAAGGAAATATATAGTCCTAATTCTTAGAGTGTTTAGCACTCTAAGTGTCTTGGAGATACTGGATTTTATATGATGAGTTTGAAGTTGATAATTTTGGAAATTAACATGGTTAAGATATATGTGGAATAAAAGGGAAGATTACAAGAGTCAATAAAAGCAAATGTAAGTGAACATTATCTGTAAGTATACAGGCTTATCTATCAATTAAAATAATTTAGAAATCAGAAGAAATCAGCAGAATCAGAGTTTTGTGTTTTGGCTTAGGGATTAAACAAGACTGACTATACTCGTACATCCCATTTTTGTGCTTCAGAATGGCATGGTTTAGAGAACTGAACTCCATTTAATTGCCTACTTTAATAAGCAGCATAGTTCTGTCTTAAAATCTGAACAAAAATGTGAAAGTGAAAAAGTCTCGTGCAGGGACTCAGGGATAAAAGGAGAAGGTCTGAAGGATGGGAAGGGAAAGAGCCCTGAGTCCAAGACAATGGGAGGGGTTAAAGGAATGGATTCTGCTCCTTGTAGCCTGGGAAAATGGGGCTCTCACTCATGATTGTGATGAAGGCAAAACATGTTTAGGAAAGTAAATGTATGGAGAGAAGTTTAGAGATACATAGAATGTTTGATTAATTTTCCTACCAAATGTTGCAGCACTTTCACAGGCTACTCAGAGGTAACAAAATGATTTTTAAATTTACAAGAAACTTCCTATTAAACAGATACATTACTCCATTTGTTCCTCATTTTTTTACAGGAGAAAAAGTTAATAAATATAATAATTTAATATATTAATATATTATTTTATCATATCAATATTTTATAATTAATAATTAAATATTTTATATTTTATAATTTTATAATTAATAATTACAATTAATAATTTTAATATAGTAATATAATATATTAAGTTAATAAATATATTAATTTGTGTAGTATCGCTTCAATGGGAAATTATCCTTTTAACCTGATGTATCTGCTGGAAAAAAATGTTCTTAGTTTTAAAACTATTTCTGAACTAGATGAATGGCATTCAGGGGAGAATGTCATGAGTGATTTGGGGAGGGGAAGATCTCAATAGGTAAAACAATGGAAGTTTTAAACTAATTAAGAGCTAAAGTATTTTGTACATATATGTGTCAGAAACTAGGCATTATCTGATTGATAACTATTCTATGAACCAGGCAACATTTCAAAGTTCATTTTATATATTAGCAAACCAAGACTCTTCGAGGACAACAACTAAAGGTTTTGTAGACAATAGTATGGGTGGAACAAGTTTAACCATGCAAGTTAATAGCACAGTGATCCTGACAGTAGCACCACTTAGCTTTGCTGTAGTTTTATAATCTCATAGTCTCATAATATCTGCTATTAATTGAACTCAAATTTGAAATTTTCCTTAATATTGTTGAATACTCTAAATTACACACACACACACACACACACACACACACACACACACACACAGCCATTTAATTGACTTCCTCTCATCTACTTTTCAAATACCTACATTGCCATTTTATATATGCAGCATCTGTTTAACTCTTCTCTTGAGGTAACTTTCCCTTTCTTTAAACTCTCTGGTAAAGAGCTTAATATTCAATGCAAAAATATGCAAAGCAAGGTAATAGTCCTGGGAATATTCACAAAGCTAAATAATATAATATTAAAAGAAGTTTGTAACTAGACTGTTTGCATCCTTGGCCAAAATAACTATGTTAACTTTCTTGTGGTTCAACTTTTTACAATGAAATTTTGATAAACTGAAAAGAGCAACTCTCTGTAAACTATTATAATAATATATTTAATATTGTATAATACTTGGAAGAAGCTGATTAGATTCTCTTTATATTTTAAGGTTTCAGTCCCTAACATTAAAGGAATAGACACAGATTGAAATGCACACAAATAGAAGGACACACACACACACACACACACACACACACACACACACGTACACACACACACACACACACACACACACACACACACACACACACACACAGAGGATTACATCCCAATATACTTAAAGTACTGAATATGGCCTGTTTTACTACTTGATAAGATAATGACTCTAATTTTTTTATTATATAATTTAGAACAAAATATATATGCCATGGCATAAGCTATTGCTTATTTTATTTTCTTACTGCAATCAAACATTTTCCAGATAGATAACTTACCCTATCTTATGTACTAGTTTTGACCCTAATGAAAAATGAATGATCCAAAAAATTCTTTCTCAGCCAATTACCATTTTCCTACAATACATTAGATTATTTTCACATATTTTGTTCATGACCAGTTATCTCCCTTTATACAATAATTTTGATTTCACATTTTATCTTTTAAAAATGTATATAAAATTAAATTTTCTAGAGTAGCAAAGGCAATAAGGACTATTCAGTCTGTTGCAAAGTACTGATTAAATACCTGGCATGCTGCTTAGGGATCCTCAATCATGTAACTTTTTTGACAGGCTAAATGGGTTTCTCTTAATTTGTAGATTATTGCTGAAGGAACTCCCTTTTCAGCATTATGAAGAAGGCAGGAAGTCCTCAAATAAGTGCCCTGCCGGGAATCCGACAGCAGTGGGTCTCCCACTGAATCTATCATCCGCTGACGAGTGGGCCTTTTAATCTTCTGATTAGTGGTGCTTAGGCCTGACTTATAGACTGGCTACAGGAAATTCAGAAATGTCATACATGCATTAATTTTCAATCAATTGGTTTTTAGGAAATATGCTCCTTGGGAAAGGATAGTGTACAATTTGTTATCCTAGATGCTATTATAATGATATGGTTTCCTGAATAATCACTAAACAATAAATTCACTGGTTTCCGATTGCTTACTGACTGTGCCCAAAATTCTTAGTGCAATGTTTTGTAAATTATTTCTGTAAAAATATAGATTTTTTTGTTTGTTCCTCTCATCCATATTGATTTTTCTGTTATTTTCTAAAAGTATGTTTAATTTATAACTATTAATTTATATTTTGTGGTGCAAGGGTCAAACCCTGGGCTGTACAGAAGCCAGACAAACACCCTACCAGTGAGCAGCTAGATACCTAGTCTTTTTTAAAATGTTTATTTTCAGAGAACTCCAGATTCCAAGGAAGATGGAAGCATAGAAAAAAAAGGTCTCCCACGCCCATCAGATTTCTCAGTGGTTCAGATTGTGTGTAAGTATATACAGTTAAAAAAAAACACTGATGTATGTATATATGTTTTTCAGATTTATAAAAAAAATTTAGCATGTGTATTTATTTAACTTTTGTAGCATTCAAGGCTGAAAATTATTCCATTGCCTCAAAGCTCTGCTTTTATAGACTGCCATCTATATTACCTCAAGTTATTGATTTTTCTTTATCTTTATATTCATCATCTTGAGAATTTTTGGCAAATGGTGTCATATAGAATATGAAAATGCAGGACTGGTATGATCCTGAAGATAATACATACTGCTTTCTATATGAATAGTCATTTTTTTCACATAGCATGGTTATATTACTACGTTACCATCCACTTTTCAATAAATACTGGTTGTTCAGAGTTTTAATCTGTTAAAAATAAAGCTGCTAGAGTGTATGGAGATGAATGTGATATGCATGCATATATATTTAAAACATTTGATCCAGCATTTATTGTATTAATGTAATTGTATATTAAAGAAACTAGGTAAGGACTTCCAGGGAGACTATCACTTTCAATGTCCTCTGCAGTATGTGTTTTCGCTGCTTGCTGGATGCCTTGTTTAGATGACTCTGTTCCCTTGGTGATTCTGTCCAGTGTTGTTGATGACAGACCCCATGCCTTCCTTTCTTTACATCTTTATTGTTGATATCATGGAATGTTTTTATGTTTTTCATTATTATGCCTCTTTTTCATTTATTGATCTGGACACAGGACATATCCTTTTAGTAGACTGTGGTATGTTCTCACCTGGGATTTGCCTCTCATATTTCCAACAATTGCTATGTAAACCTCTGCCGTTTATTCTCGCTGGACCTTACCTTTGCCAGTCAACTGCGAATATGTAGTGAGCCCTTGGTCTACAGTCTTGTCTTGCTTGCCTCACTGTGTAGTTTTGCTTGCTCATCAAATATTTTTCTCTAAAAAAAAAACAACAACTTACTTTTAAAACTTAAGACCCTACTGTAACTTCATTATTGTAGATTTATGTAATATTTATTCCTTTAATACTATTTTAAAGTGTTTTTGGGAAAGAATGGCAACTGTATTGTCAATATTGTATTTAGCCGAAAGTAGAGATTCTTGAATTTAAAGTTAAAAAATTATCTAAAGTAATTTTTGATACCATTTTCATATTTGCTTACAATATTTTTCTAACCATGGTTTTGATTATTTCAAGGTATTTTAACAAAATGCCTCTACCTTTTTAATTCTGTTTGTTTTGCTTTTATTATTTTGAGACAGGACATGACTACATAGCCCAGGTTGTTTCACACTCACTATTTGGCCAAGGCTAGCTCCTTCAGCAAAGGGAATGTTTAGATGTAGTCATGTACCACTTTCCTCAACTTGTACATGCATTTTAAATAATTAATTTTATTGTGGCACTTTTATACTTTTTTAAGTATGTCAACATTTTTGAAGAAGTTTGCTTCTCCATTAATTTTGTTTATATATTCAATTAAACTTATGTTTTACATATACATAATATGCATAAATTACAATGTTATGTTAAACTTATATTTCGAATAGAAACCCTTTTTTTTTTAATCAGATCACTTTATTTTCCTTTAATCTGTATATACATAGGAGATAGCTAATTTCCTTGGGTTGGAGTTTTCCTTCTGGTAACTTCTATAGGGCTGGAATTGTGGATAGCCATCAAGGAAAAGCAATTCAAAACGACTCTGAGATTCTATCTTATACCTGCTAGAATGGCTAAGATTAAAATCACAAATGACAGCTTTTGTTGGAGAGGAAGTGGAGCAAGGAGAACACTCTTCCATTGCTTGTGGGAGTACAAACTTGTACAGTCACTTTGGAAATCAATATGGTGGTTTCTTAAAAAATTGAGAATAGATCTACCTCAAGATCCAGCTATATTACTCTTGTGCATATATCCAAAGGATGCTCAATCAAACTGTAAGGACACATGCTCAACTATGTTCATAGTAGCTTTATTTGTCATAGCCAGAACCTGGAAACAACCTAGGTGCCCCTCAACCAAAGAATTGATAAAGGACATGAGGTACATTTACACAATGGGGTATTACTCAGCTGTTAAAAACAATGACATCATGAAATTTGAAGGCAAATGGATGAAACTAGAAAAAAACTTTCTTAGTGAGATAACCCATATCCAGAAAGACAAATATAATTGGGATGTAAAATAAACAAATAAATAAATTTAATAAAAAAAGATAGAAAAATATTTAAAATTCCACGGCTATATTCATACCTATCCTGAAAAAGAATACTATATCATATAGTCTTTCTTAAAGTGGTCTAGATACCTACAGACAGATTACAACCGTCAGCCATACATACAAACTCCTATTAATTCTACAGACAGGAATACAATATACTATCATAATCACCCAAATCCCCACTATGGTTCTTTGCTTTATTCCTAAGTACTCACATCTGTTTCCTCAGCTCATGAAATTGCATATGTTTAAAAATGAATTTTCTATCTTTTTCTTCTTTCTCCTTTACCCCTCAAACTTATTCTTTTTGTTTATATTTAAAGTATGCATTAAGTCACTCTAATGTAAAATGTCAAAGTTATAAAAACAACAACAACTGAAAGGCAGGACACTATCAGGTTGTATTTAGAAAGTCTTGGTGTCTGCCTATCATCGGAATTCCATCAATGTCACTCTAGTTCATGTTTTTATTTTAACTAATGTGCTCTTTCCATATTGTTCTCACTCAAGTCCATTCTGCACTCCTTCAAAGAGTTATACTGAAGGGAGATATCATCCCAGAACTTTCTATAGGAAGACTACATATTATGTAAACCTCTTAGGACTTTCTCCAATATGTGGTTCTGATGTGACCACCTTTATAGACCATCTTCCAAAGTGCTTTATTTTTATTTACTTCTTCAAAGTTTCTCTTTTCAATATAGGTTCCACTTTAGGCAAACAAGTGAGAGTTAGATTAACACGATTAACTGGAATTCTGAGCATTAGTCCTCACACCATTTGCACTCTGAATTTGTCTTGTCCTTAGCAGGTATAATCTTCTGATTTCTGTTCTTTCTCAAAGTTCGGTCGGAATGCTTTCCTGTCTCTCATCCACAGAGCTTGCCTGACCTCTCCTGCCTGTCATCCATGGAGCCAGAGTGAGCTCTAACCTCTGACCTTCCATCATATCTGTAGGATGTTTAGTCACATTTTAATCTTGTAGCATATGGTCATGTCTTATCGTGATTCTCAGCTTAAAAAAAATGGATGTAGGCATCATTACATTGACATTTTCCTCCAGTCATATTTGGTTCTATACTAGGTCTCTGGGCCATCCAGCCTCTGGGTCCTGGTGCTTCAAGCACTGTCAGGGGTGGGTGGGTTCATGCTTGTGGTATGAGTTTCTGTCTGGACCAGTCATTGATTGGTGACTACCTCAAACTTTGTGCCACCTCTACCCCTTACCTGCTTTTCTAGCACATCCCATAGGCAGGACAGACTTTAGGTGGAAGCTCACATGGTTGAGTTGGTGTCCTAGTTCCTTCACTGAAAGTCGTGCCTAGTCATAAGAGATGACCAGTTCAGGCTATAGATCTGCAATTGCTAGGAGTCTTAGCTGGGCTCATCCTTATAGTTATTTGGGGGTTTCCTTTTACCAGGTTTCTACTTGACTCTGAAATGCCCATGCCCCTCTTTCCAGTTATCTCTTTCAGTACTCCCCTCCCAACCCCAACTGATCCCTCATGTTCCCACGCCCACTTATGAACTATCCACCCACAAAATCTCTTCTATTTCTCTTTCCCAGGGAGATCCAAGTTTCTCCCTTGAGCCGTTCCTATTACCTAGCCCCTCTGGGTCTGTGGATTACAGCAAGGCTATCTATTATTTTATAGCAAATATTCACTTATAAGTGAATACATACCATGTTTGTCTTTCTGAGTCTGGGTTACCTTACTCAGGATGATATTTTTTCAATGTAATGATGCCTAACAATATTCTGCTATATTAGTAGAATGGTTCCTAGCTCAATCGGTATCAGAGAGGCTTCATCCAACAACTGGTAGAAACAAAGGCAAAGATCCACAGTCAAGCATTAGGTCAAGCTCTGGAATCATGTTGAAGAGTGGGAACAAAGATTGTATGAGCCAGAGGGGTCAAGGACATCACAAGAAAACCCATAGAATCAATTAACCTGGCCTCATAGGAGCTCACAGAGACTGAACAAAGAACAGGAGTCTGCATAGGACTGACCTATGCATATATGTGATAGTTGTGTAGCTTGGTCTTCTTGTGGAACTCTTAACAGTGGAAGCAGGCCTCTCTCTGACTCTTTTACTGGCTTTTGGGACCCTATAACTCATGTTAGGTTGCCTTGCCAAGCTTCAAGACATGTGAGGTACTTAGTCTTACTTTAACTTGATAAGCCATGTATTGTCAATATCCATGAGAAGCCTGCCCTTTTCTGAATAGAAATGGAGAAGGGGTCGATGTGTGTGAGGGGAAGGTAAAGGGGAGTTGGGAGGACCACTAAGAGCAGAGGAGGGAAGGGAAACAGAGGAGGGTTGTGATGTAAAATAACTAAATAATTTAGAAATAGATTATTTTTTAATTATATAGGCGCATTTGCTTGTGTGTGGGAATGCAGATGCCCAAGGAGGCCAAAAGAGGGCTGTGGTTCCCTTGTGGCTAGAGTGATAGCCAAAGCTGTGTGCTCTCTGATAGGGGTGTTGGGAATTAAACTCAAGTCCTCTGCAAGAGCCACATGTGTGCTTAACCATTGAGTGGTCTCCCCAGCTGTTGCATTCAAATTTCTTGGTCCATGTGTACCGGTTAAATAGTTTTTCAGTCTCCAATTCTCCTCAATATCTAACAGAGTACCCCACACATAATAATAATATGAGCTGAGGTATTGTGTTAATAATAATATGGAGTATGAAAATTTAATTAAGAGAATACAATGAAAATTCATATTTTTACTTTTCTCAGTAGCTAGTGGGCATCTTGCAACTTGCCTCAATTATGGCTAAAAGATAAGATTTGTTATTGTTTAAGTAAATAAATTCCTATACTTAATCCTGTTCTTAATGTACAAAAGGAAAAAGGTGTGTGTGTGTGTGTGTGTGTGTGTGTGTGTGTGCGTGTGTGTGTGTGTGTGTGTGTGTGTGTGTGTGTGTGTGTGTGTCCCTTAATGTAGATTAGGAGTTTGAGGGTCTGATTTAATACTCTTCTCTTCTTTATCTGTGCTGTCCTCTTTATTTTTTCTTTCTCATTTGTATTTTTGCTGAAGGCATTGATGTTAGATGATGAAGATTTGGGTACATTAATTGCGTGATACACCTCATTTGAAAAGCATCCTTCTACTTTATAAGATCTAGGAAATTGCCCTCATAGCTTAATCCATGTTACAGATACTCGTTTAAGTTAGAATAACAAGTGGTCTCACAGTTTTATTTTCCTATATGCCCAAAAGTTTGCATTTTCTCAATAATATGATGATTTTTATAAAATTCCACACTCCATTCTTTGCAGAAATATGCACTACAGAACCAGAAATATTTAAAGGGTGATTTCAGCAAGTCATAGAGGTATCTGATGGGTCTCAGAGCAATGACCTTGGGAAATGAAGAGGAATGATGTTTTTCTTATGCTCAGAATGAAGCTAACATATCTTCAAGGGGGAAAATGAAAGAGGTATTTGAATTTTATGTTCACACTAGTAAGGTGAGTCCTGTATATTTTAGTAGCCGAGTGTTTACTTTCCCTGAATTTAGTAAGATGTTGTCAAATTATTTCTAGTTGAATATGACAGTAGTAAGATTTTCAAAGTCTAATGAAAACAAGTAACATTAAACTTGTGATTTATTGGTTCAGATTATGTGCATGTTATTGTGAGTGAAGTCAACTTACCTTTTGTCATTGAAAAAGAAAAAAATGAATGGCCTGTGAAACTGTAAGAGTCTCTGACTCTTACTGACATTTGAGATCCTACTCCTTATACTGGGTTGCCTTGCCCAGCCTTAATACATGGGGAGGTCCTTTGTCTTACTGAAACTTGATATGCTATGTTTTACTGATACTCATGATACACCTGCCCTTTCCTGGATGGAGAAGACAGAGGAGAGGATTAGGGTGTGGGAGCAGGGAGGACAGAAGAGGGCAGGGGCTGGGAGGTGAGGATGGGAGGGATGCTGTGGCAGGGATGTAAAATAAATGGATGAATAAAAAACGAGTGGGTCTGTCAGAAGATATTTTCAATCACTAACATTTTCTCAAAGTGAGTTAATTTATTTTAATCATATTTATAACATGTAAGTATAAGATACTGATCATACTGACTTCTAAAGTTTTATACTGTAAATGTATTTTTAGTAATGATAGTGATGAATACAAATAACTTTATATTTTATTAATTCTGTATATAATTTTTGCATGTCTCCTAATTCACAATTATAAATAATACTATAATAGATATCCTCTCAGTACACATATATTTATGTCAACATAAATTCCTAGAAATAAATTTGCCAGATAAATATTTAGTGCACAATTTACACTTTGATATGTGTTAGTAAACTGATTACAAATGATTACAAATACTTTACTGATTTGAATTTTATATGAAGCAATTCTCTAGAATTTTGTAGCAATTAGATTTTAATATAACATCATTTTAGTTGATAAAAATCAACTAAATGTACACATTTCCTGTTTTGTTGAGATTCTTATCTGGAATTGAAATATATCTAATATAGAAAAGTATAGTAAACTGTGAAGACAATTATCATGCAACCACCAAGCACACAAATTACAATAAAATCAACTTATTTTACAAAAATGGAAGTTATCTTTATTTAACTTTTGCCTCCAAATTTTATACCTCTAATTATTATAACTCTAGTCTTAAAAATAGAGTAGATAGATACATCTTACAAATGAAATTAATATGACTATCAATAAGACTGTAGCACTAAGTATGCCTTTCTTTTTAAAATTGAACACATTACATACATTTTTATATGGGGCATAATTACAATGCAAATTGCTTGGAATTTACTCTTTGAATTAAAGACAACCTTCCTGGTAAAGTGAAAATATGAATTAAAAATAGTAAGCATACTTAATTAATTGCTACAGATGCTGAATGCAGAGCCCTAAGATTTTTTGCTCTTATAACATTTTTCTCTAATCATTTTATGCTTATGATTGGGTGTAACAGACTTTCTGTATTTACCAAATGCTCAGTTAATTATTTAATAGGCCTTTGCCTTCCAGATGGCAAACCTTTATACTATCCTTTGTAGAATGCAGTGATTTTTCATTTCATACATTATGTTTTAGACTCTGCATTTTTGTCCTTATACTTTCATGCTTTCTTGAAGTTGTCTGATCTGTGGCACTGCAGAAGCCACTTGTTGCACGGGGCGTTTTGCTATTGGTGCTGATTTTTACAGAATTCCCATGTTGTTTTTCTAAGTTTCACTCATTTCATGCTGTACTTTCTTCATTAGTCCATGCTCTTTCTCTTTGCCAGTTAACTCCTGTCTAAAGCCCTCATCAAGACTTTGAACTATTAGGCCAACTCTTTACAGCTTCTCAAGCAAGTTGACAATCAGTATTAGATACCAAATATAACATTGTTTGATGTATACTGAAATGGGTTATGTGTAATTAAATTCTGTTGTTATTTTTGAAGAAATCATTGATTACTGCTTTGGATATATCATAACAAAATTATTGATATTTGTCAGAAGACAAATTATTCTCTCCTCCCATCTCCAAGCATAACATGAAGCAGGATCAGTGGATGCTAAAATTGGAGCAGGCTGGAATTTGTTTTCTTTTCTTTTTGAGACTATACTATAATTACACCATTTCTCCCTTCTCTTTCATCCCTTTAACCTGTACTCTCCTCCTTTCTCTTTTTTAAATGTATGGCCCTCCTTTTTTTCTTTAATTGCTGTTAAGCACATATATGTTTATACAAATATATTTCTAAATATAGCCTGCTCAGTCTGTATAATGTTACTGTTTTGTATGTTTTCAGGGCTGACCATTTGGTAGATAACCATTCAGTGTGCTCTTTCTTGGAGAAGGAAGAGGGGGCAGAAAGATTTTTAAGAACCAGAAGATCAGGGAGTTTGCTGTGAGATTTTATCTTCTATTAACATCAAAAGTTACAACCACAAAAATCTCATCAACATGACTGCTTAAACATGATTGGACCAAGCATGACACCAACAGACATGCCAAAAGACATGGAGAAAAGCCCACAAGGCCTCAACCTTACATAGAACACTACAGGCAGCTAAGGAATTTGTGAGTAGGCCAGGCCTTGTTTGACAGACTCTTTTGACTTCGGTATCATGTTTAAAATATGTAGATATATGCACTAATTTATTGACATTATCCACTTGCTCTGAGTAAGTGGCTTGTATAACTTATATCCCTCTTGACTTATGTGATGGGGATATATGTGAAGATGCTACTTCTAAAGCTTAGGGACCCCAGATGTATGTAATCCAGTCACTTGGGAAGCAAAGCAACAGGGTCACAGCAGGCCAGCATAACTATCCAGAGTGACCCTGTCTCAACAACATAAATAAGACTCATAGGAGAAATACTGAACATATTTAAGTGGAAAGTACGTTAGTGTATCTTGCACTTGAAAATACTAATTTTCAATTTGTGAATTATTTGTCACTATCACTTACATGCCATAAAATAACTTGGAGGTAAATGCATCATCTGTGTTTCTTTTAGGTATGAAAATGTTTCACTCACTTAGGTTATAAAGCCAGATGCTATGCAGTTAAAATTAGAAGATAAACATTGCAATCATATGGAGAATCTGTTTTGGAATCGTCCTTTCCCTGTTGTGTTCAGTAAAACAGAATAGTCCATCCCTTTTTCTCATAACTATTAAAATATTTTCAAAAATTTTATTCCTCCAAGTGATGATATTAAAAGACATCTCATTACTTTAATACCATGCCTAGCATTTTCACATTCCAGTAACACAAAGACTACTTTGAGTTTTGAATCAATAAAGTCAATAACCATTCCATTGTCTTGGTATTCAAGTGCAGTGATTGCAAGATCCATAGTTTGGGGCATTAATTATTAGTCATGGAATGGTCATAGTTTATCTCTGTAATATATCAGTATTGTAATGATTTTCATATAAAACATCACTCCTTTTTACGTAATAACTTTAAGAGAGTCAAGTTCTTCCTTTAGAATCTGTATGCCTAATTTAGTCATAGCAAAACAGACTATTTAAAATTTAAACGGCAAGATATTTATTCTATAAAATGTTCACTCTCACAGCAGTGTGAATTAAAGGCAGAGAGGAGGTAAATCTCAGAGGAGACAGGCAGATTTCTGTGAACTGTAGGTCAGCCCGGTCTACCTAGGGAGAGCTAATTCAGCCAAACCTACATGAATGACATTCGTGTAGACATTGCCTCAAAACAAGACAAAAATGCAAAGAGGCTAAGTTTGTCCTTATCATCATTAAATAGTTTTCCACAGCTGAGGAAGGCTTACTTTCCCTATCCACTCTTAGACATATCAGTTTCTTATTATTTCCATCCAACTTCTGAATGCTTGTCTAAGCAATGAAAATATTTGTTGGCAAGTAATAGATTGTGTGTGCTTGCCTTTAACAAGTTACAATTTAACTTATTTTAATTATTAAAGTTAGAAAAATTAGCAGTATTTAAAAAAACATTAAACCAATATAAATTTTTATGGGTATGGGTTTTTAAATGTAAAAAAATTGCCAATATATGTGTATGCATGTATGTATACACACATAATATATTGCTCCGTGAATATTTCTATTTTGTTATGAGTAGATTTTCAAGTGAAATGTAGTCATGATTTCCACTTCTCTGTGAGAAATTCACATTGAGGTGAAATACTATTCTTTAGGGAGCAGGAGTCCTGTTCTTGACTCTCAGTTCAATTCGGTAACTAGTGTAACAGGAAATCTCAGTTAAATGCAGCAGGCTGTGCCTATGCTTTTATGAAATAAATCTCCTTCACAGACAATTCCCAGAAAGGGAGAAATTGCACTCAAATGTAGAGCAATGATAAAACCCAAATAAAAACACATGTAATAAAAGAAATTCTGCTAGAATTTTGTATAAGTTGTCACGATTCCACTACTTGACCAATTTAATTTTATGCAAAATGGAGCTACAAATAATGCTCGTGACAAGACTTGTTGACATCTAATTTTAAACAAAAGTATGTTGATTTTTTTTTCTCCCTTTGGTGTGGGGTGTGTGTGGTATATGTGTAACTGTGTGCTGCATGCATGGATGTGCATGCTCACGTGCACGATCGTGAGCACATGCAGAAGCCAATGAGGAAAGTGGTTCTCTTTTCCTGTGGCTCTATCCCTTATTCTACCGAGGAAGGGTCTAGAATTAAGTCTTTCAGCTAGTCTGGCTAGTCAGCAAGCTCTCAGGATCTATCTGTCTCTGGCATCCAATGCTTGGCTACAGGTTTGCACAGCCCCGCCTGGCTTTTTACGTCAGTGCTGGGGATGTGAATTCGAGCTCTCCTGCTTTCACTGCAGCCTGCTGAGCCGTCATCCCTCCAGCCCCTGCACTCACGTCTGTATGCATAGTTTATAACTAACCTGGGTAATGTTTCTATTTGTATTTAGCTGCGTATTTGCTTTATCAATTACAGTTTTAATGGGGATGAATGATGAAGTAAAATATAAGCACAATAATCACTTCCCCATTTCCCCATCCATCCTCCAACCTCGCTGATATCCCACACTCACTCTCCAATTGATGGCCCTTTTTTGATTATTTAAAACTTATATTTTGTCTACAGGACCCCATTTTTGGAATAAATTCTTTCTAATGAATATCATAGTAAATAATCTCTTGGTTATGTATTTTTATGATCCACACCTTCATCGATTTCCCCTTTGAATGCATGTTTTCATTGTGGGTTCTTTCAGTACGTAAGGAGTTTTACTAAGTTTGCCTGTGATCGTGAGTGCTGATTATTCCGTCTTCATGTGTTTCTCAAACACTCCTCTTGATCAATTTCCTTTGTAGCATCACTTGAAATTTCCACTGACTCTACCCTTCTATTTGCTCATCAAACTTGTCATCTATTTAATTAGCTCCTCCATGTAAATTTGCATGTGTTCATTGTCCACAGAGTTGACTTCCATAATGGCAATTTCTTTTGTGTTATGTGTCCTTTGACCATGACATCTTTTTATACAGCTCTTTTCAGTCATTGTTTTCTCCCATCTACTCAATATTCTGAGCGAAGATCTGTGAGTCACTTGCTTCCCTTCCCTTCCCTTTCAACACATGTTTGGTTTTGTATTTCCTGACTTATTTCACCTTGTCTTTCACTTCCCCGGAGTAAAGTCTCTGCCTGATATATTTTTTTTTAAACAATAGATCTATAACTGCCCAGCTAGCACCCTCCTTTCCCTTGCTGATGGCCACACCCAATAACACAACAAGTTTCCGTTTTCTGAAAAACAAATTGGAGCTTATGTCATTCCCTGACCAGATGCCATGCAAAGTAATGCAATTTCCTTCATGGCCAACCTTTATGCAAAGGCAGAGAGAGGCAGCTGCGTCTATGACGTAAAGCAGGGAGATTCTTTCTCTCCAATACAAATTTCTCACTTTGCAACACTATTATAGCTAATATTTCCATCCCTACTGTTTGGGTTAAAAGGTTGAGTTTGCTCTGATGAACACACAACCCTGAACTTTTTAAACAAAATATGTTTGAGGAGTATCAGTTGTACGTGGAAATTGCAAAGGTGGTACTGAATGTACACTGACCTCCTATCCATTTTCACACCTTAACATTCCTTTATCATGGGCTGTTTATCAGAGCTAAGAAGGGCTCACGGAATATTACTGTTATCTCTCCTCCAAATAATATTCAGATTTCATTTGCTTTGCTTATGGTTTCTTTTTCTGTTCTCAATATTCAATTTAGAACCTTTAAATACATTATTCCTTTAAGTAGGAAAAACTTGACTGTAGGAATTGAAAATGTAATTTAATAAACCCTTTTAGAGGGTTGAGCAAAGAGAACAAGGGTGATGTTGGGAGTTAAAATGTGAGGGTATTTGTTCTAGGACTGAAGATTTTGTTCCTATGGGAATTCCTGGAAAATGAGGAATTCCTTAAGCCCTTGACTTATGAGATTTCAAATGTGAGGAGCATTAGAAGCAAGCATTTCCATTATATTCAAGAATAATACATTTATGATTCCAATCTCTAAAAATATTTGGAAACAATAAAATATGCACCATTGACTATAGCTGAAGCTTGAGTGAATGTTTACAAATTTCTTCCTAAAAGATTCTCTCTGTGGCCTTTGGATGAGCTTTTAGTATGGGAATGGGCTTTGGTACTCAAAGTTTTGGAGCAATTAGGTTTGATTAAGGCCTTGCAATAGGGTTTTGTTTCTCATTACACACAATTTATAATCAACTTAAGCAGTCTGAATTTTGTGCATCCATGTTTACATAGATCTTTTCAAGTTTCAGTAGGGGCTACTGACTAAGTCTTCTCCCTCACACCCTGAGGGAAAAAAATCTGTGTGGCTGTCTGTTTTCCTGGAAGAGGCTCCTGTAGACCCTGAACAGTCAGGAAATTGGATTATCTGGTCTACTTTTGATTTCCTGGGAACATATTGTGTAGTTATGAGTACATTTAAGAAAAAAATGGCAATAAATGCCTTTAAAATATGAGATATATACAAGATTTATTTGCTGAAGTATCTGTGAATGTGTATTTATGATTTTGGCCTCATTTTTTAAAGTCATATCTCTCTCCTTGATATAGTGTGAAATAAAAAAAATGCTTAAGTATTAGAAATGAAAGATTTACATTCCAAATGCTAATTATCAGATCAGGGCTCTTGTTATTTTACAAAAGCATGTTTGTATAGGATTCATTAGAAATTAGTTTGATTTATACTGCTGTACATCCAACTAATAAGTTTATTACTTATCATCATGTTCTTATAATATATGAGTATGCAAATATTTTATGTAAAAGCACTTTAAAAGACATAAAATCAATAAGCACTTGATTTTTTTATAAAGTGCTAATAACTCCCGCAGTTATTTGTTTTTAGGTTTTATTTTTTGTGTGTGTTTAGTACCTGAAGTTATAATTAGAAAACAGCAAGGACAGGGAGGATTTTACATGAGTTCCATTTCATCAATGTGCCTTGGGATAAGAAATTCCCCAAGTCATAAACCTTCCCTCTACTTCCAATGGAAATTCAGCCATAATGTCAAGTCATTATAAGTTTATTAGGTCCTTGTCATAATACCAGTTATAAATTAGATCATTTTATAGTCTCAAGAATGGAAAAGTAATTAAATTGGTGGTTTTATTAGTTGATGGACAGTTTCAAAGAGTTTATTTCTCTTGGAAAATCAAGGTATATTGTTCTTTTATCTTCCAAAGAAGTAGGAGAGGAAAAAATGGAGCTGTAACACCACAAGGTAATTTTAGCATGAATATAGACTTGATTTTATTAATAAGTATTAAAATATGTATTTTAAAGATGTGAAGTTTTTGCTTTAGAATTTAAATATTAGGATCTTTCTGAATTAGTATGTGAATTCAACTTCAAAACATATTTTATTAGGTGAATTAGAGGTAGTCATGTTAATATTACAGTCTATTCTTTGAAAATATGCTAATTGAGGCTTTATAAATGACATGGAGATTAAAATCTTTGTAAATTCTTAAGCGTTATAATTAGTCTTTATGTTTTTTTGCTTTCTAGATTCAAAAAATACAAATGATTAAAGTCAGTTAAATTGAAAAGGAAATCGAGTATTTTCATTCAGTTAGCTAATTCTAAACTTGTCTTCTTGCCTCTCAGGTTATTTGTTATTTTCATTGTATTCTGGAAATGCTAATAGAAATACAGAAAATTAAAAGAACAATATATTACATCATAAAAATCATGTTCCAAAGTGTCTTGAACCCATCTTTCAGTATCTCTGTTAGAACACATGTGTTTTCTAATGCAAAAGTCATGGAGATGTACAACTCATTGTCTTCTATACTAAGTTCCATTTAAATTTTTGTTTTCTGAGTTTCTTCAAGATGAGGTACTCTGAATCTCAGCTTCCCATGACACAATTGTAATGCAGAGCGTTGTGTATGCATATATTTTTGTAAAATGTGTTTTGTTATTATTCATTCACTCATAGACTAATTTAAATAGGTGGCATCATGTAGAAAACTTCATTGTGTTTCCTTAATGTATTTCAACCACCCTTGCATATTTGACAATGCTTTACCCATGTTCCTGTATTTGTCTTATATTATACTTTACTGAGTGTGCCTTCCTTATATTTTGTTTATCTGTACAATTTTATATCCCAGCAACTAAAGTAAACAGATCCCTTTAGATCCCTCTTATCACCACTTCTGTAGAAGGCATGGGCAGTGGAATAATCTTACTGTAACTATACAACAACAATTAGAACAATTAGAAGCCTGGGGGTTTGCTGACCAATTCTATCACTCTCTCAGCTTCTACATGGTATAGCTCAGATTTGGTAGCCATGAACACAGGAAATGTTTTATATATATATTCCCAGTGGTATGATCTGAAACAACCATACTAGCTTCAAATTTGACTTTTGTCTACAGTTTAAGAAGAATAATTCAGTGACTAAAACAAATATAAATTCTGTTAGTCTCATACTAATCTACAAAATATGGAGTGAAAGGATAAAAATTCTGATCAAAACTGAAGTGGCAAGAGAAACATCAGTTAGAAAATGTCAACTCGCCATGATGCACTGTAGCAGAATTTTGTTTCTAATAATTGAATTTACCCAGCTAAGTGCCCTGTAACACCTAACTAACAAATCAGAAAAAAAGAAATGGCTGGTCATGAGTGAAAACCGTGGCAGAATCAGAATCAAGCATGTACTTAAAAATTGGCTGGCCTCAGATTCTTCTTTTGTTACTAAATCACAATTTTTCATTTTCATGAACATGATTAAATAAATAAGCAAGACTGCTTCATTACACAGGTGTGAATCTAACTGGAACTGTATCCCTAGTCTTAGCAAGAATTCTATGCTCAGCCTTGCTCTAATATTAATTTTGTATGTTTATTTTCTTTTTTAAAAAAATAACTAATGGAAGAAAAAGTAGAAATACACATTTTATATTTTATTTTATATAGAAGTTAATTTTTTCTAGAAAAATGATTTGAAACTACATTGATAAAGTTGAAATGAGTTGTCATATTTAAAAGTTTATTTCACTCCAGAAGTTGTTTGACTCTGCCTCTCTTTTGTTGTTTTGTTACAGATGGATTCCATGACAGCCCAAAACTTTACTGCTGGGCTTAGTTTACTCTAAAGTGTGAAGGTCAAGAGATAGTTGTTGTTTATGATGATGAAATAGAATTATTTAAAATTTTTTTTTTTGGTTTTTCCAGACAGGGTTTCTCTGTGTAGCTTTGCGCCTTTCCTGGAACTCACTTGGTAGCCCAGGCTGGCCTCGAACTCACAGAGATCCGCCTGCCTCTGCCTCCCGAGTGCTGGGATTAAAGGTGTGTGCCACCACCGCCCGTCAATTTAAAACTCTTAGTAGTTCTTTAATGAGTTACTTTTTCAAAACAGTATTAAATAAAAAAGTCTTACTTTTTTAATAGGCAATCTTTTTCTCGAGTGTGAACAGTGATGAAGCCATTTCTGTTAAGGCACTGGAATGACCTTCGAAAGAAATTACCTATAGAAAAATAGCTTCATTAGGAACTAAATTATACTTGACTTAGGAGTGTTTCTTTAAGTCACACCTTTATCCCCGTGTTTCTGCTAGAAAAAAAGTCTTAGGAGAGACAATATCATGGCACAGCCAAAATAAAAAACAGCCTCCACACAAAAGTTTTGACTGACTCTGTTGCTCTGGGAGGGCCATAGCTTCACCTCAGGAGATAGGAAATCTTAAGCGGGCTGATGGGATAAGAGCTTGTGATGTCCCTTAGCAGACCAAGGTTTAAGTTTTACTCCTTTCCCAGTTGCTCAGAAGCAATTAGCGGAAGTAATTAATACTGTTACTCTGTGAATTCCGTGGCTGCTTGATTTATTTTCAAATCATATAGACAATTGTAGTATCCCTTCAGCATATCTGAATGCATAATTGATATTTCTAGGATTATTGACTTAGGTTTCTTTTTAAGATAATGCAATATTTAATATTTTCTATTAATTTCCTAAAAACAGACCTTAAGTGGTAGATATATTAAAACTTATTATTTTAGAATATAACAAATGTTAGAAAGAGATCAAAAGAGCTGTCAGAAATTTGGCACATGATACAAACTTCTCAATGTAATTGTGATCACATAAGTATTGATGTAACACATTGAGGTAGAGACACAGATATGAGAACCATTTTATCTTGAGCCAGGAGTGCATTTATTGACTATCAAAACTTTATTAAGTTCAGAATTAGACATATATGGACTACTTTTATAAACTAGAGATTGCATGGCCTAAGTCAATTAAGTTGCAAAAAAAATAACTATATAAGATTTCACATTGTGTGTACTATATGCTATCTATAACCCCTTTTCCACATTTTAAAAAAATTAACTTATTATTTTGGAGTTTGGCAATTATTTTCCAATGTTCTTAATTACTTATTCTATGCTTTTTTTTTCTTGGAAAAATAAAGGGAAAATTATGCTATTTTCCTTTTATCCTTGCTCTACCATTCTCTGGGTTCTACCATTCTGTATCTTGTCTCTTCTTTCCTTCTGTGAAGTCTGATATCCTTTCTATTCAACTTTCCTTTTCAAATTTGAATCAAACTGTTTGGCAGAGTGTCAGGGCTCTGACAATCTGGGACATTCTATTATTTGTTACCAAATGATTAGCTAGTAAAAGTTTTTCATTTTATGATTCTCATCTTGCTGAGTTTGATGAATATGATCTAATATCTGGAACTTTTATCTTTAAATGTCATCAGTTTCCTCTTTGAGCTAAATTCATTTTTCTAACACAGTTTAAATTGTTTTATACTCACACAAATGTGCTGCCGTGGAAGCCACTTCTTGTTCCCTTGAGGTGGTCCTAGGTCTCGAGGAAGATATGAGGATCCCTGCTTCTTCAATTGGTTCCTTTCCAAATCAGTAACTTTTCTATACTAACAAGCTCCCTACCAAATATACATATTTATTTTCGAAACAATCTTTGAATAACCACATTATTCTTTAGTTTAATTTCTGAACACCACTGAATCCATTCCATGCTCAAGATATTTACATTTTAGTTTGAAGGATTTTGGTGGTGTTTCTATCAGGTTGTAATAAATCAAATCCACCCATTACCCCAACTCTTCTGGTCTCTTTTTTTAATGAGTTACTGCCTGAATATGTGTCCTGAAATCTTCACACTGTGAAGTCACTTACTCTGTGATATGTAAATTCTTTTTCAGTCAAAAAAATGTAAATCTTTATTTTGCAATTGTACTCTGATGAAAGAGATCAATTTGACAAAAATGTAATGACAAACTTTTTCCTTCTGAAGGCTGTATTTGCATGGCTTTATATGGTCTAAATGTTTGCATGGGAAATTCATCTTTCATTTTACATCTGCATACCTTATTCTTTAGTTTCATTCATTCAAAGTGCACCTGGAGGACACTTAAAATACTTAGAAGCTTTTGGTATATAAAGAACATCCTTATCAAGAGAAGACATTGGAGAAAATTGTCAAAGTATTTAAAAAGATTTAGAGTAACAGGAGATACTTGAAATATGAAATAGAATCGTAGTAGTTACTGAGGTCATTTGAAGTTTTTTTTTTTTAAATATCAATATGCCAGCTACTATAGCGTGATCATCTTTAATGACTGCTCTACTGAAGAACTGGGGATAAACCAAACCAAATCAATATAGATTCTTTAAGGCATGGGTTAAAAAGGAGCAAACCAGCTGATAAAGTGGCGAGATGGCTCACTTGGTAAAGACACTTGCTTCTACACCCGATAACCTACCTCAGTTTTAATGCCTGGGAACAAGAGATCTGACTTTAGCAAGCTGTCCTCTTGCCTCTATATGGATGAACAAATCAATAAATGTAATAAAAAATGTAGTAATCAAGCAAATCTAGAATAAGGTTTCTTTTTAAGTTCTAACAGTTTTGTGTTCTTAGTAAAAGTACATAGCCAGGGGTTAGTAAAATGCCTTGGATGGCAAAGCATTTGATAGGCAAATATGAGGACCAGAGGTTGGATCCCTACCAACCACACAAAAAGTACAGAGGTCCCCGAGGTGGACTCCTATACTCTAGTGCTGAGTGGGTGCAGACAGAAAGATCACTAGGTCTTTCTTGCCAGTCAGTCAAGCCAAATTGATGAGTCCAGGTCCAGTGAGAGATGTGGTCTCAAAATCTGTGGTGGAGAGAGGTTAAAGAAGATGCCCAATGCTGGTCTCCAACCTATACACACCTGTGCTCTCTTCTTACACACACACACATGAAATGAACACACACACACACACACACACACACACACACACACACACACACACACACACACACGTAGAAATGCGTATTGATGAGTAATGTTCAGGATTTGGTGCTGCTGGCCTGTAATCCCAGGGGCTTGAGAGGCTGAAACAGTAATTTCACAAGTTCAAGACTGCCTGGGAAATTAGTGAGTTCCCATTAAAAAAAAATAGAAAAGGACTAGGCATGTACTTCAGTGGTAGGGTATTTTCAGTGGTAGTATTGATTAAATACCTTACCACTGAAGTGTGAGACTCTAGGTATAGTCCTCAGTTATAAGGGAAAATTTTAATTGTTTGAAGTGAGATTAAAGAGCATGATTTAGTTTTGCATCTCAAAGAACTACATTTGAATATTGATACTTTTGTCGAAGTAGCCAGATTTTAGTCTAAATTTCCAATCCACTTTCAACTTGGAATTTAGTCCCCAGATATAGTACAACAATTTTATAGATAATTGATCAACTCTGTTAAAAAAACAAAACAAAACCTTACATTGTTTTCTTTAACCTTTTAATGTACAGTAATTGCTTAGAGAAAACAGAGTATCAAATATGGATGCACTTCAATGCAAAGCAATGTTTAACCACTCAGCATGTATGTCCTTTGTCTGTCTAGTTATTCTATCTTGGGAGACCTTCACATTGTCTTTAATATACAGGCAGAAGACTGGAGCTCTTATGTGTGTAGTGAGGAGTAAATTCAGCAGTCCATTTACATATTTTCCAAACAGATTGCCATGTGGTAAAAACAAGCAAATGTTACCTATCCCTACTGGGAGAAGCATATTTTAAAATACAAAATCACAATGAATATAAGGACTGACCTAGGCACTCAGCATATACGTTACAGTTATGTAGCTTGGTCCTCTTGTGGGACTCCTAACAGTGCGAACAGGGCTGTCTCCAGACTCTTTTACTGGCTTTTGGTACCCTACTCCTGATGCTGGGTCATGTTGCCCATTCTTGACATAGCTGGAGGTACTTAGTCTTACTGCAACTTGATATGCTATGTTTGGTTGATACCTGTGGGAGACCTGCCCTTTTCTACACAGAAATGGAAGGGCTGGGAACAGAGGGCTGGAGGTGGAGGAGAGGAGGGAGGGAAAACTGCAACCGGGAGGTAAAGTAAATGGATAAATAAATAAATAAATGGAAATAAAAAATTCGGGGAAAATGATGAACATGAGAGTCAAATAGAATTTAGGATATGACTTTACTTACTAGTGAAAAATAAACTACAGAGTGATATAAATATAAATTAAAATAACACAAGTGACATGGTTGAAAAAAGGAGACAGTCACAGTGTGTTATAAAGTGAGATTATTTCACTATATTGAAGGAAACTAACAGAAAATTGGCAAAAAAAACTTAGTAACCTAATGCTTGCCATGTGAACAGGCAAAGCCTTGAAACAGAGATGGTGAATTCTCAGCACAGGGTTCAGAAGAAAGGTCACCCGAGTGATAGAATTATGCATATTTTCTCCAGACACTGGGTTTTGAAACTGATTTACAGAGTTTATAGAGAAGGCAGCCAAGGAAAGAAGAACTAAAGATATGGCTGGAGGTTTCGATGGAGGCATACTTCAGTCAGGGCTATGGGTGTTGTGAGGGAAATTTTAAGGATGAATGTGGTAATATATATGAAACACTCTCTGTTCCCTGGAAGAAAGGTTCTATAAAAAACATAACGTATTGCTGATTCTTAGAATGAATGGTGAAGGTTGAAAGATTTTCAGACAGAGGGAAAGGGCACATTCACAATCCAGTGAGAAGCAAAGGATATTGAAAATGGAAGTTAGAAACAAGAAAGTGAAAGTGAGGTAATGTTAAAGCTCCTCAGGAGCTTATGTGTACACACATACACACACACACACACACACACACACACACACACACACACACACAGAGAGAGAGAGAGAGAGAGAGAGAGAGAGAGAGAGAGAGAGAGAGAGAGAGAGAGAGAGAGAGAGTTTTAAACACAGTTATCAATATTTTTCTTACTTCGTAAAATTAGTTTTCTTCTGAGGTGCGTTATTTCTGCAAAGTAACTAATTTTAGCATATAAAATTTAAATATTATCGTGGACAAGAAGACCAAACTGAATTTGCGATGTCTGAGAAACGAAATATGCAGCAAATAATATAGTAGCGACAGTAAGTAAGCAGTCATTTTGAAGGGCTGGGGGTGAAGTTCAGGGCTAGGTTGCTTGCTTCTCAGGCAGGCAGGAGTTGGGGTTTCAATCTTTGGGCCTGCCCCACAACAAACAACAAACAGAAGGGATGTTTGGATAAAAATGATTCTTTCCAAACAGTTCAGGGCGGTGTTTCCAGGATGCAATTTGCTGGAGTACTGCTCCACACACGTCTGCACATAATGGATAACTGTTCAAAGGGATTTATGACCCATTTCCCATGAATAAACAGCATCGGAGGGAAGACACGGAAATGAGAGGGTGCCACCCACAGTGTCTCACGTGGAGCTGCTGATTATAAATCTGGAGCTCATAATTGACGCAGAGGCGGCTCACAGGTAACTTGGCCAGCAGAATGCGTTTGAAACAAACCAAATAACCGCATTGCAAACCCCAGTGAAAAGTCCTTCCGCTGAAGGTCTGTATTCCTTCATGCAGGATCCAAATCTGACGATGGTATTGATGGGCTCATTAGCTTACACTATTATGTTGTTACTAAGTAGTTCTATCAATTAGAATTTCATAGTTAAATGGTACATGCATCTAATAAGTGAAGGAGCCCTTTGACCTGAGGGAGAAACTTTGGGGAACGTACTTATTAGATGATCACAGAGCATAATTCAATTTTATAGTGTTATGATAAATGAAGCAGAGTTTTGTTATGCAACTGAAATACACTTAGAAAGTTAACAATATTTCTCATTTGTAGTAATTCTGGTCATATAAATAGTATGGAAGCAGGAATTTCATGCTCTTGAGTTTAGAATTTTGTCAGAATCATTCATCAAACTATACTTAAGTGAAAATAAATGATAATACCTGGCTACCCATTAGAATTTTGTTGGTGGTGGTTTCCATTTGCTTTGTTTTGGCTGTTTTTCTAGACGTGGAGGAGGAAGAGAAGAAGGGAGGCAAGGAGAGGAGAACAAGAGAGAGAATTAATTTTTAGCTTTGTTTATAGGCTTTTCTTATAGCTCTCTAGCTCTTTCTTATCTTTCTCATGCTTCTTTATTTCAGTTACCCAATTATTCATAACTTTATTTTGAAGAGATATTCATCGTGTTATCTTTCCTCTGTCATATTAATCCCCACCATATTAATTCCAACCTAAGTCATGCCTCCACTGGGTTGCACGGGTATTTTTGAGACCTCTTTGTACATTTATTTTTGCCCTTATATAGAGTCAGTTACCACACTGAAAACTTGGAAAACATGACTTCCTTCTTCACTCACAATTAAAGCATATACTCTAGGGAACACACAACCCTGTAGAATCTGTCCTTCGTCTCTTCTCTGGTATTGTCTCCTGTAAACAGAATGTTTGTTCTGTCCCAATAACATAGGTTTGTTGGCTTGTTTAACTTTCCAAAAGTCCCCACTCTTTGCCATCTCTACACTTGCTTCTCCCTCCTCCAGAATCCCCTTTCTATGGCCATTCTCGTGGCTTAGTCTCTCTCCTGATTCATTTCAGTGTCAAAGAAGAATTAATAGGACCAGGAAATTTGTCACTGCTGACATTATGCAGCCCTTATTTCTAATTGTCTCTATCCTCTTTACAACTTTATTTTATCTACCAATAACACTGCCCTGTGCTGATCCACTCTATCATTTATTTCATGTTTTCTATTATTTTCTCTTAAGTTGTAGGTAAGCTGGGATTTCAGTATGAGTTGATTACTTTTATGTTATAATGCATCATACTGTTTATAGCATCTAATATTTAAAATCATTATTGAAAGTGTGAGTGAATTATTCCAACAGAAGCTTGCTAGCGTAAAGCCAGCATATAGTGCACTGGTATCTTGAAGAGATCGATTCCTGGGAACAATCAGGATAAAAGTCAAGGAAATCATACTTGATGAGAGAAAAATCTTTGGGAAGGAGTTTGAATGTGAATGAGAGCTCATGAATATACACCAAATGAAAACCTTGGTGATTTGATTGGCTTGAAAAGTATTGTTTTTTTTTTATTCCTTTCTCTTAAAAATTGACAGCAGTATGCATTTGCTGTGCTTAGCCTATCTGTCCTGTTAAATCCATATCTTCTTCTCATAACAAATGTTGTTCTTATTTCTGACTGTACTCTTGATCTGAAGACAAACAAGGTTATCTGCTCAACTTTAAGCACTTCTCTTCGATATTTGGGGTTCTGTTTCAAACAATCGGGGTCTTACTTAACCTAAACTGTCGCTAAACGCCACCTTTAAGTCAATATAACATTTAAACTAAGATAATTAAAAAAAAAATCCTGTCTGTTTTTTACATTACCCAACCTTGTATAGCTTAGTTTTGCCAATAGATGTCAGTGGTTGACTACATTAGTGAAATCTTTGCAGGCTCACTTGTTTGTGCCACTGTTAAAGGCTAGTCTTTAAAGGGGCATCTAATGTCTTAGATTTTCTTTTATTATTTCATCCTTAGAAGTGATATATGTTACAATGTGATAAGCTTGACAATAGGAATTTCTAATAAATTATAATTTTTCTGACATCATTAAAATATCAAGTACAGTAAGGACTATTTAAAAAATTAAAATGATTTCTAAATTATATCCTTTTTTATGGTTTCATGTGTATTTCTTTAGCCATGCAGTTCTCAGACTATAAGAGGACTTTGTGTTTTGCCGTGTTTTTGAGATATGGCTTCAATCTCAGATAGGCACCAAACTTGGTATGTAGATGACAATGACCTTGAACTTCTAAATCTTCACACAACCTCACTTCCTGAGTGCTGGGTTATAAGCATAATCAGGCTTGATGAAATATTTTAATAAAGATCATGTCCCATAATTTATTAATTAATTCTACACATTTACTAGATGCCAAGAGTTTATGTTAAATGCACGATTTCTTTCATGAGGAAAAGAAAATAGGAGCCATAGAGTGGGAGAAAATATATCCAAACTTAATGTAACAGAGTCTGGGCAAACAGAAAATGCAAGAAACAGTTATGTGTCAGAAAGTTAGTCATAGACCATCTGAAAGCATGTGAAGAAGAGCCAAGTAAGCAACAGTAACAGTAAATGTGAAATGGCCAATAAATAGATGAGTGAATCTTTCCCATTATTAGTTATAGAAATAAAGGAGCAACCACTATATGAACCACAGTCTAAAAAACAGTCAAAGATAGGTAGGAATGCAAAATACGATCTTCACCTGCCCACTCTTGAGTGCTTGGTGCCAGAGGGCCATCTGTACACATGCTCCGACACCTAGCTACATTCTCAGCGCTGGGCTTTTCATGACAGCTTCTATTTGTGTAGTTTGGATTAGCTTTGAACTCACTATATAGCTGAGACTGTCCTGAATTCCTTCATCCCCGTGCCTCTGCCCATCATGTATGTGTGTCATCATGCCCTGCAGCAATCTTCAATTTTATGACCGTGCGAAATGTCACATTTTGCAAAATTAGTTGAAAATGTATTTAAATTTGGACATTTGCAAACTTTTTATGAGCTGATAGCTTGATTTCTAGACTTACATATACAAGAGAAACAACACACATGTACAAATATGTACAATTGAATGTTATAATATGCACTGTTAGTAAAAAGTACACAGTGGAGACAAATTACACGTTCATTTACAGTGGAAAGGATATTCTTAAGATTGTAGTCTAGAGCAATGTAAAATAATGAACTACTGGAAACATGCCATAATTTAGATATATCACACAAGCTTATCTACTGAGAGACCCTAGCTACAGATGCATGTGGGTAGTTTAATCCATTTTTACAAAATCAATGACAGAAAAAAATGATCTATAATTGTGGAAATAACAATGCCTTTAGGGGGATAATGAATGCAATGTGTCTCAAGGGAGGCATCTAGAAAAATGGTAGTCTTTTTTTCCCCCTCACTTGTATGGTTTTACAATGGACTGTTCTGTGCTTTCCCCAAAACTCAGAAGGCTGAGGTAGGAGTGTTTGGAATCTGATGCTAGTCTGGGATGCCCAGAGAACCTAAGAATAGCTTGGGATATGTAGTGAAATAATGAAATAATGGCTCAAAGAGAAAAATCTAATTTTCTGTTGTTCTGTACATATGCCATCATCCAACATAATATTTATTTGATAATCAAATTCATAACTCTTTCACAGCAGTTAACAGAGAGACATTGATGCAGCTCCACTTTGTCAAAAATATAATTGCTATTCTGGATACAGGATTCTTTGAGACTTTTCACAAGATACAGAAACATCTTTCTTCACTCTAGCAATCGACATTTTCAATGTCTATAGCATGGTATCAGACCACAGACAAGATCACAGTGAGAGGGGAAAGAAGTGAAATATAGAATCTGAGATCATCGTGCATTAAAGAAGCACAGCCTCATGCCTGAGTGCCTTTAAACTCCCTTCATAAGCAATGTGACGACACAGAATTCCTTTGTTTTCCCTCATTACAGTAAGGCATATGGAAGAAAAAACAAGTTTTGCTATCCATTAATTCTGAGTCACTGTTACTGCACATTTACCTTACATATAGCACAGTACTCATCTGACTAGGATGATGGTGATTCATAGCATTTGCACACACAGCTTCCCAAGTTCCTCCTATGCTTTGCAGTGGATGTTTCTTTGCTGTGTGTATTTCTTCACTCCTAATAAAAACCTTTCTTTAAGGTCTGATTCTGTCTGTGTCTGAGAATTCCCCATGGCTACCTGTTATGTTCAGGATTTTTCCTGTCTTTTAATTCTAATTAGAAGAGAAAATGAACCCAATCAAGACTCTGAGATAGTGATATTTTTGGGACATTATCTCTCCTCTGAGTACCAAGGAATCATCAAGCTGAGTATAAACCATGCCAAACCTGAAAAGGATAGAAAGGTATGACTGTTAGTTGCTAACACCCTTCCCTCACCCTGAAACAGTGCTAGTAACTTTAGTTTCTTCTTTCTAAGACAGCCCCCCTTACATGTTTCTTCTTCTAATACTAATGTTTATGTATCTTAGGGAGCAAATTAGGCTATTTGGTGACTAGAAACCTATGAATAGAGACTAAGACTCCACTCTTAACCTGAGGCCTGGCTCCACAGAGATGTTACCTCACACTGAACCAGGTGCTGAAAGGAGGGCTATTCTTTAAGGTGATTTGGGAAGTCACCCTTCAGCTGGAGACAGACAAAATGTTTTTAATTTACTGAAGGCTTACATCTTTCATCCTTCCCTATCTCCTGTGTAACCCTGAGAAAGAGATAGGACTGCTATTGTTCTGAACTAGAATTTGTATGATGGCTAAATTTCTTCTCCCTCCTTGCTAGAAGCTATCTGAGAGAGACCTCACACTGATTCCAGCTACTCTAACAGCTACGCATTATCTCTGCTTCCTTGATCTGAGATCATAGAATTCCCCCCTCTGTTTCTTTACTGTGATATTTAGGTCCTATCTGCTGAGGCTATAGGTACTCTCTCCTCTATGCCTACCAGCCTAACTGAAGATTTTGTTCTTTCATTCATTATAGAGAATAGATGTACTGGCCAGCATTTAATCTGTGAGATGTGTGGATTCCACAGGGTCTGTACCCTGATGGGGCATGGGTTCAGTTTACTATGGTGCTCTGGGATGCTCTGTATGTTAAATGTGTTGCTCTGATTGGTTAATAAATAAAACACTGATTGGCCAGTACCAGGCAGGAAGTATAGGTGGGACAAGGAGAGAGGAGAATTTTGGGAGGTAGAAGGCTGAGTCAGAAAGACGCTGCCAGCCGCCGCCATGAAAAGCGAGATGTAAGGTACCAGTAAGCCATGAACCACGTGGCAACTTATATACTAATAGATATGGGTTAATTTAAGATATAAGAAGTAGATTACAAGAAGCCTGCCATGGCCACACAGTTTGTAAGCAATATAAGTCTCTGTGTTTACTTGGTTGGGTCTGAGTGGCTGTGGGACTGGCGGGTGAGAGAGATTTGTCCTGACCATGGGCCAGGCAGGACTGGAGGAAACTCCAGCTACACTATGGAGCTAACTCACCATGAACAGAATGTAGGTTTGCTGCCATTTTGGCTGGTAGCCTCTTTCTGATGGAGGCAACCACATGACATGGCCACCATCTTAGCTAATGATAGCTTACAAAGGGCAAAAGCTATGTGACTTCTCTGCCATCTTGGTTAATAAAACCACATGAAATAAATCAAATGACAGCATTTACTTCCCAGTTCCACAGAGCTTTGGATCACTGCAACCCTTTTTACATTAGACTAAGGTGAAAATACCAGACTTGCAGGGATTTTTTTTTTTTTTTAGATTTTTGTTTTACTTTACATTTGAACTGTTATTTTAGATCATGTGTTTACTTCTACAGGTTACTTAAGATATTTCCTGGCTATATGCCTCCAACCCTGATTTATTAACATAGGGAGTTAGCACTCTGAGGTTTTTGGCAGCCCAGGGCTGAGTATTTGTAAAACACCCCCCACCATGGGGATGTAAAGGATAAATTGTCAGGTGCTAGACAGGCTGCTGCCAGCAGACAACTGCTACAGCCAAGGCAGGAGGTCACCATGGATAAAAGATTGGAGATGTAGCTTCTGCTGGGCCTTAGTGCCTGCAATGGCTGCTCATCGCTCCAGGCTCCTTTTCTTAGTGAGATACAATGTTCTTTCTCCAGCTCGACTCCTTTGCTTCACACTTTGTCTGCTTTTCTGCCCCATGGTGCTTTGCACTCTCTTGCCTTTGCTTTCACCTTTCAGTCAAAGTCATGGAGACAGTTTAGGGAAGAAAGAAAGACTCCAACGTGCCCCCCCCTTTCTTGGTTCTTTTGGTTTTGTTTGTGCCGTTGAGTTGGTTTGTGCTCCAGTTGCTTTCTGTGTGTAGTATTCTTTGGACCACAGCTATTTGAACTGAGTGCACATGTGGTAGATTGCAAGGAGGCTTTCCCAATCTAGACAGCCCTCTTTAAATAACAGGGAGTTGCCATGAGTGCTTTTCATGTTTGCCTCTCTATCTGGATTTAAAAAAATGTAGTATGGCTTTACAGATTAAGAAAATGACCACCGGACTAGGGAGACTAGCAGAGCAGCTTCTTTTTTATTTCATCAGGAACAACAGGAAAGGAGAGTACCTTTCCTCTCCCCCTTGATATGTTTGAAATTCTCAAAATTTATTTCAGGCTAAGGGCCCGGTATTTTCTCATTAGCTATCATTTGTCCCCGCTGCTACTTGTGATGTTTTGAGGTCCCACTTCCATCTGTATGGGACAAGAGGTTTTTTTAGTTTACATCACTCAAACACCAGGACCTTAAGCCATTATGAAAGAGGAAATGTTTTATGTCTTTGGCTAGATGCTTCTCAATTTGATCTGTCCTATAGACAAGGTTAAGAGGGAACTAACTGGTGTCCAGGCTTCCCATCTTGATATCTCTCAATGATGAGATTAGAAGAGAACTCAGATACTTTCAAGAATGGTATCATGGGTGTAAGTGAAAACCGGCAGGGAGCACAACTGCCAATTTGGATGAGCTTGAATCAGTTCTACACTGGGAACCAGTCTTAGGTTGTTTGAGTCTTCTAACTTCCCCTTTCATTGCTAGGAGATGCCTGTCTCCGGATGGCCTGAGACACTCAAAGAAAATTAGGCTAACCTCCATCAGTCTCTCCCAATCCTTTGTGCTTTACAGGTGGGGGATGGGTGCCACTTTCAGGGTCCCCATGGCTTGCTGCCTGAAAAATTATAGCAAGTTAAACATCCATGGAGTTAGGAAGAAAAAACATTTTTCTACCTGTTCATCTTTTCTGTAAATGACAGGAAAAATCCAGTGAAATTCCTTTTACCCAACTTTTCTTTTACCTACAATGCCATCCAGAGCACACTAAAACCTGCAGGATGGAGCTATCAAACACTGATACCAAATTTAAAAAAAGAATCTCTCTAAAAATCCCTTGCCCATAGAAAAATGAATCCCCAGAGAAACACCCTGACCTAAATGTTCAAAGGCCTAGATCTCTGAATATCCTTGCTGCCCTTGCTCAAAGGAAGGACAAAAGATAGAACCTTGTTTTGTAGAGGAGCAAGTGTACATGTTACACTTGTTAGGCTGTCTACTTCCATTTTCACACACACACACACACACACACACACACACACACACACACACACACACACACTGACTGTAAGTACAGGTTTTAAAGCAGTTGGTCACCCTAAGACCTGTCAGAATCAATCTCAGGTTAGACACTGGTAAGGATACATACCCCTGTCAGCTTGATCATGAGTAGAGATTGCCACACACCAATGCTGTCAAAGGTTAAAGAAACCAGAGGGCAACCCTTTAAAAATCAAATGATCTGTCTCTTATTGTACTCTAAAAGGAAAGAGAATGCTATCTCTCTCCTGTCAGTACCTATTCCTATTGCTAGACTCAGAAGGTAAGACACATTTGGGCACCTCTGTTCGGGTGATAAGGAGGCCAGGTGCTTTGGGTCTAGACAGACAATTGCCACAGGACTCAGCAGCATGTTCCCTATCCATTGTAAGCCATTGCATTCAGTTTTACAGAGGAGCAGATGTCTTTTATATATACACCTATTGGCAAATTGCCCTGTGCTGTTTAATTGAGAAGCTGGATCTGAAGATTGGATTCAGCCCTTCTACTTCAGATTCAAGCATTTTTATCTCAACATGTCTTCCAAAATACTTGTCCTGGGTCAGACTAACCCCTGACTTTGTGACAAGGAAGAGAAGAACAACAAAACAATGGATAAAGGCATTGTGACCCTAAGGCTAGCTAAGGGGTGAACTATTTCCAGCACAAGTTATCATTCATCTCATGATCTAGAGATGCCTATGAGGTTTTTATCCATTGAGAAGACTTTCTGCCTGGAACGTTCTCAACTACTAACTTCAGTATAATAATTTCGACAGGGCTTCCTAGTTCACTATAGGAAGGCTGTAATTGTAGATTGGAGAATGTTTTGCTATGTGTTTGCTGATTCTCTTTATTTGGTACTTATGCTTTCTCAAAATCAAAGGCATGTCTATGTTAGTTCTTCTCTGGACTGTACAAATCATGAAAGAGATTAAAAAATAAAACAACAAGGTGCAATTGACCTCAATATTTTCAATAAAAATTTTAGGGATTCATTGAGTCCATTTTTTATTGGGTTTCACCAAAAATACTTGATAGATTTCAAGGTGGGACTGGAGGGAAAGAAAATGAATTTTCTTGCCATGGCCTGTAAACCTTCCAATAAGGCTGCTTTCAGGTCACCCATTCTCCTCTCAGTTCCTCTTGCCCTTGTAAGTGAGTAAGCTGTACAAACTCATTGCTCCCCCAGGGTGATCTTTGGTTAAAAACAAAAATTGTATTTGTAATTGAGACCTTCTAAGGAGGGAATATGCATTGTTAAATTCTCCCAGAAACATAAAAATTTTTCCAACAAATGTTAAATGTACTTGGTAAACTTGTACAAATGTTATTATGGTATTTAAAAAATTCTGTAAGATGTTAGGATGTGAAAATGAAAATATTTTTAATAAAGCAAGACATATATAAAGATTAAGATGTCTGGATGCTTTTCCAGAATGGGGAAGAAATCTGGAAAGCTTATGCAAGTTACAAGTGTCTAAATAAGTTATTTAGGGTATGTGATAAATGAGACTTAAATAGGAACTAACTTAAAAATGCAAGCCTATAAGCTTTCTTCCTTCCTAATTCTGTCTTCTTCTTCTTTTCCCTTCTGGTTGCGTTTTAATGTCCTTAAGCTTACTTATTCTTCCTAATGTTTTATCTCTTATGTGTTCTATTGTATTTTAAATTTCTATTAGCATATTTTTCAGATAAAGGATATCTGGTTAATTTTTAAAATTGCTTTTTATCTCTTTGCTAAGTTTCTTTGCTCAAGACATGAGTTGTTTCTCTGAGTTCTTTAGAGTGTAAATTTTTCTTTAAAGAGTTGCTTTACATTCTTCATTTAAGGCTTTGATGATAGAATGATTAGTTCTTTCATCGTACTGATGATAGGATGGTTATTTTCTGTTGCCTTGTCCTCATTAGGTCAGGTTATGGTTACTTGATAAATGTTGCTGCTTACTGGTGTGTGTCATCTCTGGGGTGTCAAAGGATTATATAATTCTTCTAATCTTCTTAATATGGCTCTATTTGTTCCTGGTATTCACCAAACTCTAAATAGTGCTCTCATTTTCTTTTAGCCTATGGTTATTTATACTCCTTCAACACTAAATGCCTTCCACCCTAAGTCTAGACTTGGCTTTACGTCTATTGTTGCTATGTTGTTACTGTTTCAGGAGGACACATATCCAAGCCCAAGTTTGTTCCAAATCTGTAGTTAGTTTATTTTTTAGTAACTTCTGAAGGAAGCACCTAAAAGGGGTAACTAATCTATTTCTATAAACTTGTCTCTGTGGCCAGGGTGGGCCCAGGCACCTTTCAAATCCATGGACCTGTGACATAGTTAGGAACTGTAGAATTCTGACTGGCTCTATGCTGAATTCCAGGGGTAGGACAAATCCAAGGTTCCAATACCACACTTGTGGAAAACATTGTCCACTCACATTATGAATCAACAGCAAATTGAGACAAGAACCATGTTGTTGTGTATGATGAAGCCCACAGCATTATGGGCTGCCTACTGTCGAATGTCCTCCTGAGCTGGAGTTGCTACAGCCGGCCACAGGTGATAATGACTGGAATTGAAGACTAATAGACTGAGGCTACATTTCTCCAGAAAACATGGACTGTCCCAGAGGTTTCATCTACAGGAAGATGGTGGTGGCTAGATGGTGACTGTAGTGGTTTGAAAGAAAATGGCCCACAAATGGAGTGGCACTATTGGGAGGTATGGCCTTGGTGAAGTAGGTCTAGTCCTGTTGGAAGAAGTATGTTACTGTGGAAGCAGGCTTTGAGGTCTCATATATGCTCAAACCATGACCTGTGAGACAGACTGCTTCCTATTGCTTGCAAGTCAAGATGTAGGCTACTCAGATACTTCTCCAACACCATGTCTGCAAGCATGCCACCATGTCACACCATGATGATAATGGACTAAACCTCTGAAAATGTAAGCCACCCCAATTAAATATTTTTATTTTGTCAGAGTTACTGTGGTCATAGTGTCTCTTAACAACAATAGAAAACCTAACTAAGACAGTGACTATTAACATCTTTGCAATATTTGAGTTCTCTATCTTATAACTGAGTTTTAATTAAAAATCCTAAGTTCACTATCCTGTACTACCCATAGCAATTATGAACATTACCTGCTTGGTGTTGGTCTGCGTAGGTATAGTGTATCCTCACTGTGACCCAATTCCTTCTGTTTAGAATGGTAATTAATATTCTATGCCATTGTTTGTTGGAATTATGTAATTTTAAAAAATATATATTACAGAAGTGTTATAGTTAAGTGACCATCTTGTGTCTCAGAAATGAGTTTGAACTTTGGACTTTTAAATAGTGTTGATCCAGAAAACCTATGGGGACTTTGGAATTCTGGAATTTGAAAATGCATTTTTCATTATATTATAGCTATAACCCTAAAGGGGGTCTGAGAGTGGAATGTGGTGGTATTAATGAGAATGGCCAATGTTTTCTTCTAAGATGTTTGTAGTTTTAGCTCTTGTGTTTAGGTTTTTGGTCCCTTTTGAATTGGCTTTCATGTGTGGTGTGAGGTAGGGATATGACTTTATTCTTTTAAATGTAGATATTCAGCTGTCCCACTATTTGTTGAAGGAATTGTTTTCCTTCACTGAATTGTCTTAAAATTCTTTCAAAAGCAGTTGGCCAGAATATGAGGGTTTATTTTTGGATTCTGAGTTCCATTTGTTGAATCATGAACCTCTGCCACACTGTCTTGATCACTGTAGGCCTGGAATACGTTTTTAAAATCAGAAAGATGAAGTCCTCCAATTTTGTTCTCCTCCCTAGGGTCACATGGTTGAATACTTGGTCTCCAGCTGGGAGAACTATTTGGACATTATTAGAAGGTGTGGCCTTCTTAGAGGAGCTGTGTTACTAGAAAAATCACTGAGGTTTCAAAAGCTCTGTTCCTGATGTATGTGTGTCCTCTGCCTCTTGTTTGTGGATTAATATGTGATTATTGAGCCCACTGCTCCCCCTGCTGGCCAACATGCCTTCACTCCACCATCATAAACTTTAAGCTTCTGGAACCATAATCCCAATTAAACTCTCAATTTTATAAGTTGACTTGGTGTATTAGACAGGGTTCTTTAGAGTCACAGAACGTATGGAGTGAATCTCTCTCTCTCTCTTTCTCTCTATCTCTATCTCTCTTATTAAATCATAAATATATATGATTTCTTGGAATGACTTACAGGCTGCAGTCCAGCTAATTCAACATTGGCTAGCTATGAAAACAAAGTCCAGGAATCTAGAGTTTCTCAGTCCCACAGGCTGGATGTCTCAGCTGGTCTTCTGTGTGTGCTAGAATCCTGAAGAAGTAGGTTTTAATGCCAGTGAAGGAACGGAGGGGCTAGCAAGGTAAGAGGAGGCAGACAAAGAGTAAACGCTTCCTCCTTCCGTGTCCTTATACAGACTTCCACCAGGAAGTGTGGTCCATATTAAAAGTATGTCTTCCCACCTCAATATTTGGATTAAAGGCCTGTATCCTCCCACCTCAAGATCCGTATCAAAGAAAGGCCTGTGTCTCCCTATCAAAGGTCTGGAATTGAAGCGGATTCACTTACTTCGAAACAAACACAACAATATAGACAAGGCATATATAATATATGAAAATTTTAAGTAAGCTTATTATTAATAAAACAGTTTAATATTTAATTTTCTTAATTTCTGTATTCATGTAACATTTCTCTTGATGTTGCCTAAAAATAAAGTGAAAATAATTGCTTAAAAATATAAATTATTCTCTTCTATTTAGCCACAGTCCTGGTGCAACATTCTGGAACTTAACAAACTTAAATTTTGTCAGAAGAAAAGTAAAGAAATTTAATGGTCAAGACCTTGTCATAGAAAATCTTTTTTTGTAGAGCTCTCTAAAATTTGAGTTGGTGAACTTGTCACTGATAAAAGGCAGTGGAGAAACCAAGTTGAAGACAGATTCTTAAAACCATTGACAGGAAAAACTAATAGAAAGTAGACGGCCTAAAGCTCCTGCCTTTTCGGTAGGATGCCTTCTGTAAAAGAACTTGGTGTAGTAGGCATGGCGTTGGATGTGGCATCATGAAAAAGTTCAAATCTTAAAATTCTGCCACATCTAGCTGAATGATGTTAATGAGGTGACTGTCATTTCTGGATCTCCGATTACCAATTGATTGGAGGCTTTTGAGAGTGGAAAAAAACCAGAAGATCCTTTATATCACAGAGCAATATTTCAAGTTCTGAAGAGATGCACACATCAGAAAAAGTTGTTAAAGTTAACAGCCTATTATATTCAGTTGGTTTACTAGAAGCTGAATGAAAGCAGACCCCAGACAAAGGAAGATCTTACGGTGTGCTCTTCTGTTCTTAACTTAGCCCTAACTCCGAAGCTCAGCTCTAACACTTAACTACTCTGCAAACATGCTGAAAATGAGTGTTGTTTCCCCCAGCTATTCAGGAGGAACAATAACATGCAAAATATGGCAAGACTTGGTGAAATTAAAAAGGCCTATAACAGTGCAAAGTCTCTTACACTGTTTGCAAAGCTCTTGCATCTGTACATAGAGATAATGTCCTCCAAACAGAGTGTTGAGGCAATTATAAATTAAAGTGAAAGAAAACTCAAACAGAAGATTGTAATTTCCCATTTCATTTCATAAAAAGGAATGTGAATTCCCCATCTTCAAACATGTTAGATCGTAACCACTACAGGTGATAATTCAAAGTGACTAGCATTTACACAATTAGAATTTTTAGTAATACTTTTGGATAATGAAGCCAGATTTGTGGTTCATTAAACTCAATGTTTGTCTCCAACACTGGTATTGGAGGAGCAATTTTGAAGATTCATATTCTTTCAAAGTCACCCATGACATCCTGAAAAAGCTAACTATAGTCCTCTGAAGAGTATTAGTATTCCTTTAACATAGTAAGTTAAAAACACAACACCTATTACTCTACAAATATTATGATAAAATCTAATTTGCATATATGTTGGCTATAATATATGTTATCAGTTTTTTTCTTCTTCATGTAAAGTCACTTCATTTTCCCCAGTTTTTATTCCTTCAGGATTTTAGGTGAATTCCTATTTCTTGTACATCAATTGCTCAGTTTAAGATGTTTTCTTTTAAGGATAAAATTATGTTCTATTTTTTCATTGCTCATGATAGTTTAAATTTTTTCAGCCCCCTCAAAAAAAAAAACCACACTGCATTGATATATAAAGATGATATGCTGCAGCAACTTCTACTTCTTCTTATCCAGTAAAAATCAATAATCATAGAGTTTATCATCATGTGTCTATTATTCAGATTGTTTTCCTTTCAAACCCTCTGTGCGTTAATGTTTTTGTAGTATCTCCCTAAGATGATTTTGTTTTGTTATTTATTTTCTTTCTGATATTTTTTTCTCAAGAAATCAGTTTGGGTGTCAGCTTTCAAATTGCCATATAACACTTTCTCTCATTATTGATAGCATTCTGACTATTACATTTTTTTTTTTTTTTGCTAAAGGCCTTCCTCAGCTATCATTGCAACTAAACATATGTCTTAGTTACTTTTCTGTTGATGTGACAATACCCCATGGTCAAGAGAGTTTAAGGAAGAGTTTATTTTGCCAAGTGGTTCCAGAGTGATAAGAATCCATCATGGCAGATAGGGATGGCGAAAAGCAGAAGCCACAATGGCAGGAGCAAGAAGCCAAAAGAACACATCTTCACCTGCAAGTATGAGGCAGAGAGAATGAACTGGAAGTATGGTGGGGCTATAAACTCTCACAGTCTGCCTCTGCTGATGCACTTCTTGCAAAAAGACTGTGCCTCCTAAACCTCACCAACAGCAACCACATATTCAAATGCGGGAGCCTCTGTGTTACATTTCTCACGTCAACCATAAGACATATCTACATTGAAATGATGTCCATTTATCCTAGTTCCTAATTTTATGAGAAACCTCCTTACCCTATATTTTCTGTCATTCCTTTATATTGGTTAGACTGTGATGTGACAGGACCAAGAAGGAGGAAACAGCCCCAAAACTTTGGATAGTGTGCAGTTAGGTTACCCTGCATGTCGGCTGTATGAGCTGCAAATGAAGCTCTGTTATGTCAAGTCATCAACTTTTAGAATATCTTGAGTTGAATAATGCAATAGTCAGGATTAGTATAAGAAACAGAATAGATGGGATGACTAAAAATTGGAATAAAGGAGTTTTTTCCCTTCCATATTAGCACATCCATTAGTTCAGGTCTTGCTCAGGCAGTTGTGTTGATGCAACTTCATTGGTGCAGCCTCTCAGAAATTTCTAGGTGACACAGTATCACAGTACACTTTCCTGTTTCTCTGACTGACAAGATTTCTGCCTCCTCTTCCATAATGATTCCCAAGTCCGTTTTGTACAAGCCATGTTGCAGGTGTATCTGTGGGATTGAGCACCACACAATCTCTTATTCTCTACAGTTTGATTGGTTGTAATTACTGGTAATAGCCTCTGTCTTTTAGGAAGAGAAAATTCTTTGCTTAGTGTGAGATGTGGACAAGTTGTCAGCCCTGAGATCATATCCATACATGTACTGAGAAGGTTGTGTTTATGTATATAAGAATATATACATATTCATTCATATATATATATAAATCACACAGTAAAATTAAAGGAAAGAGGCCATGAATATGAGAGACAGCAAATGGGTTGCATTTTGCAAGGATTTAGACGGAGGAAATGGAAGGGGAGGAATTGTGTAATATTATTTTAACTTCAAATATTATTATAAAAAGGATATTATTTGATTTGCTTACACAACAAGGTCTGGGCAGTGAAGACTTTGCAGGGCCAGGTGGAGAACCCAGTCGCTGTTCAGTTCGTGGAACTGGATTCTTCAGCAGCCCCTACACATTGCCTGAAACCTTGAAATGGTCAGTGTTCAGTATAAGCTGGAAGCCTGAAAAGGACTGGTTCCCACATCATCACAGCAATGTACAAGGAGCAGTAGAATCAGGGACTTGGATGATCTTGAAAGCGAGTGTAAAGGAAAGCAGAGGAGTCAAGCGTCTTGGTCCTTCTCTTGTCTGTGTTCTCAGTAGAGTGCTACCCACATGTAGGTTGGGCTTTCCTCCATCAAAACCAAAAACCAACTCTGGCAAGAAAATCCCCTGCAGGTGTTCCCACTGACTTGACTTGTATTGATTCCAGATCCAGTTATATGATGACCAATTTAATCATGATAAATAGTTGATCCATCAACCTGGCTAATTTATTGAATGAAACTGATTGTTCGTTGTTAATTCTTCTAGATAATTTACAAGGTTTCACAGAACTTCATACTACTTATGGATTTCTATTTTCAAATTTAGTCTTTCACCCTTCTTCAAACAGTTATGATCACTCATTGAAAGAAAACTGAGGATACATTACTGAAATAAATTTGGAACATTGTCCAGGAATGTCTTGTGAGGAGGATCCCAACTGTTTGTGAGAAGATTCCAAGAAACAAGATAAGAGTCTTGAGATCTTAGTTTCTTCAAACACAGACTTGTTCTTGGCACATGTTCGCATACTACTCTCAGGTGTAGTGGGTAGGAGTGAGTTTACTTCAGATTACTCATTACTGCTTTCTGGTGCTATTCAATTAAACATTTAAACTATTCTTTATCTGTTTCTATGGAAAAACATGTTTTTGCCATGTGTGGCTTGTCCTTGTGATTGTATACATCTTTTTTATTTATTTATTTATTTATTTATTTATTTATTTATTTATTTATTTATTTAATTTTATTTTACAATACTATTCAGTTCTACATAACAGCCACAGATTCCCTTGTTCTCCTCCTTCCTGGCCCCCTCCCCTTCCCCCCAGCCCATGCCCCCATTCCTACCTCCTCCAGATCAAGGCCTCCCACGAGGACTGAGATCAACCTTGTAGACTCAGTCCAGGCAGGTCCAGTCCCCTCCTCCCAGATTGAGCCAAGTGTCCCTGCATAAATCCCAGGTTTCAAACAGCTATCTCATGCAACGATCCCAGGACCTGGTACCACTGCCTAGATGCCTCCCAAACAGATCAAGCCAATCAACTGTCTCACCTATTCAGAGGGCCTGATCCAGTTGGGGGCCCCTCAGCCTTTGGATCATAGTTCATGTGTTTCCATTCCTTTGGCTATTTGTCCCTGTGCTCTATCAAACCTTGGTTTCAACAATTCTCGCTCATATAAACCCTCCTCTTTCTCGCTAATTAGACTCCCAGCGCTCTACCCGGGGCCTAGCCGTGGATGTCTGCATCCAGATTCCTCAGTCCTTGGATGGGGTTTCTGGCACAACTATTAGGGTGTTTGGCCATCCCATCACCAGAGTAGGTCAGTCCTGGATATGAGTGGGAGCAATGAAGGGCGAAGGTTGAGGGAAAGAGAGCGGGAGATCCCAGCTGGATCAAGAACAGAGAGGGAGAACAAGGAATAGGAGACCATGGTAAATGAAGACCACATGAGAAAAGGAAGAAACAAAGTGCTAAAGAGGCCCACAGAAATCCACAAAGATTCCCCCACAAAAGACTTCTGGCAGTGATTGTATACATCTTAAACTCATGAGAACTTTACTCATGTGACCTTTTCAACTCTCAGAGGATAAATTGTCTGAGGTTCTGAATAAAGTTGGCTATTGCACAAGACTTTATTTGGTTTCATGCTTTTCATTGCCATACTAGAAATGACAACTTCTTTGGCTTATCTTCCCTTTTTCTTTTTGTCTTCCTTCGTGAGAGAGGTCTTTTTGAGGCGAGTGAGCATTATTTAGGACTTTATCCCCAGAATTGACAGCAGATGAGAGCATACATATGCTATTTGGTATGATGATTAAAGAAGTTCTATCAAGCCTTATTTAGTATTTGTGAGTAAAATTTTCTATTTGTGATACTATGGAGGATATAAAGTGTATTTTCAAAATATTGTTCAATTTATTTCCTAATTCTAAGGGGAATAAGGAGCAATTTATGCAGAGCTCTAGTAAAAGGATGTGCACAGGGTATTTCCTGTGACCTCAGTGTGGGTTCAGAGGAAGTACTGTACAAGTCAGGGAAAATTATCATTTATCAGGTAGCACTTGATATGAGTCTTAAAACCGGAGGAATTTGTTGAAGAAGGAGGTCATTGAAGAGGTAAGAACAATGGTGAATGTAGGCAGTATTACAAAATTAGAGATATCATGTTGGGCCTAAACATCGTGAACTGGTAAAGTAGAAAGGTCTTTGAAGACACGCCCAGAGATTTAGGATGATTCTAAAGCTTGTCATGTTGACAGTCAAGATTAGTCATCACAACAATATAACATGTAAAATAAAGAACCAGAAAAGCTAATAAAAGGGCATGAGGAAGGATTGAATGCAGGTGATGGACACAAGTTTCAAAAGAGAATGTAAATTTAATTGCTGTTTTAGCTCCAGTTCTGTCATGGATTTTTCATTTTGGTTGGTGGATAAGTGCATGAAATATATTCTCTATTGAAATTGTAAAATTTAATGTGAAGATCCACAACTTTCATTCCAAATGCCTATTCTAACTGGATAGAGGGCCATTGTTTGTATAAATTGGGATCTGATTAATTTGGTGTGTACTGTTTTGAGCTATATGCAAGTTTTTATAATAAAGTTTATAAAATAAAAATATTAACCATCACAAATAATACTAGTAGAGACTAGAATAGGGCTTTCTCACTAATAACACAGGTTTTTGCTGTTGTTTGCTTTTTATTTGTCCATTGTGTATTGTAATTCTGGCTTTATCATAATAAGGACGACGCAATGGAAGTTTTAAAACTCATGAAACACAGTTCCATAATGACCTTGGGTTGTGTCTGCAGTTCAGTCCTAACATTTTGACCACAGTCTCTAGTTTTTCTATATAAGTTTCTACTCTGCTTGGATTGGGAATTTGAAACTACTACCTTTGTTAAACCTGTTAATTTGCAGCACATGAATTTAGTAAAGATTTGGGAGGCTTCATGCTTCATAGGTAAAGCAATGGTGATTTGACCTACTCATGTTAATTCAAGAGTGTGATATGTGGCTCATCATAGAATCCTATAAAATATGGATCATTATTGTTTGTAGTTCAGTAAACTTGGAATAGACTTTTACATGGAGATTCTGGCATGGTTTTTCGAGTGAGACTTTCAATATGCTCGACTTTCTCTCTCTCTTTGTTTACTGATGCCTGCTGAGGATAAAATTGAATGGCAAAAATTCCCAAGTCCCATCCTGCAGACTATTCGTTGAGATATTTTCATTATCACAAACCAAAAATATTAGCAATGAAAAAAACCCCACAAATTCCATGTGGTATACTTTACAGCTGCCATCCAACTGAAAAATCCCAAATACAGATGCTAATTGGAATTTTAAATGAATTATTAAAATAAAGATGATGAATATTCAGATAGGTTGCAATCAATAGTTCAGTAAATTATTGTTGCGAAGGTCTTTAAACCCTAAATGGGTAATAATGGAAAGGCTTAAAAATATGTCAAAACATTTCAAGATTCTTTTTATCCCAGTACTAACTCTAAAAATAAGTTAATAAATTTGTATATTTCTTTGTGTATAATCTTGTGTGCAATGAGCCTCTAGTTAAAAACAAAATATCATGAATTATATATAATTAAATATAATAATACATAAACTATATATATGTATATAATTATACTAGACTCAGATTTTACATACTTCCACCATTTCTATATACCTCCAAATCTAAAGAAATTTAGACTTTATGGTTTATTTAGATATTTTGGTCAGTACTACAAACATCAAATGGAGTTGATCTTTACCAGACTAGGACTTAGATGAAGTGAGGAGAGTACTAAGATGTAAAATAAAGACACCAAAATACCCATTCCTGATCAAGAAAATTTTAATGTGCTGTTAAAATATTTAAATCAGTATAAAATTGATAAACCAAATGAACCTAAAAGTTTAAGTTAAGACAGGATGAGTAGTAATGACTTTTACATTGGCTTCAGGCTTTGATGCTCCTAGTTTCACCTTGGTACAGACATGTTCTCTTGTCTCTGAAGCTATAGATTTTTGAATTGTCTCCTTTAAATTGGTTTCAAGATCCAATTGGAGCAACCCATGTCATAGTCTATGAGAAGTTCCTCACCAGATGCCAATATCATGCACTTAGACTTCCTAGACTCCAGAACAATTAGCTAAATAAACCTCTACTTTATAAATGATTCAGTCTGTTCTTTATTCTTAGTAGGAGAAAATAGCTGAGACACACAACTGGCTCTGAAACTAAAAACAGAAAGCAATAATACCTGAGAAGTGGACAAAAATCCTAATAAACCATTCAGTTGTGTTATAACAATCACATTTGTTTATTCTCTTTAAATTAACTTGTAATTGGTAACTAGTGTCTCAAACATACTCTGTCACAATTTTAAACTCTTTCCTATTTAACAATCACCTTGCACTCACAGTATATCACACCCAAAACAATATCTCATATTAAATAATATAATAATACAAAATTAATATTCTGATAATTCAAATAAGTATTACATCTAACATTCTTGAAAACAGTAGATTGGCACTTTGATATTCTGAAGCTTTTATAATCAAGGAGAGAAAAACATTTTTAAACAATATATACATTTAATAGCAAAGGTAGGGAACCAGCCTGTGTTCTTATCAATTGAATGCATGGTGAAATGTGGTTTATTTCTTTTAATTTTTAAAATATGTGTATATTGTGTTTCTTTATCTTATGCCACAAGGTGATAGAGAGGCATACTGATGTCTTTTTACACAAGGAGCAGTTTCCGTTGAAGGTTATTGGAGGATCAGATGATTCAATGACTAATTAGTAGAATACAGAGATAATTAACTGAGAAATGTTTTCTTTCTGAAAATTCTTCACAAAGCATACTTCATTTGCTATAAATATCACAATCAGAAGATATTTATTAGACATAGTTCACTACTTTAATCATTTTAAAAGCAGTATTATGAAATGTGCTAAATTGTTTTAAATTACAGTGTGGGATTGTGAACACAGAATGTAGGCATTGCCCACACATGATGACAATTAGCTCCAATGTCCATTACAGAACTTATACCCTGACATGAGGGCTTCAAGTCAACCCAGTGAAGTAGCAGCAAAAGTTAGAATCGCCTGTACTTTCTGAGTGAAACGATCTACTTATATTCACTTGCAAGTTGGAACATTCTGATGGGCTCTTCCTTAACCAAAAGAAGATGGTGCCTTTTCCTGGCACTTGGGGACCAGGCCAGTAAGTACCCTCACTTCTGTCTTTCTTCCATTGTTTTTCTTTTTTTACATCCCATGTCATATGTGGTGACCCATGGACAGTAGACTTTTGGAATGGCTCTGCTTGAGAATCCTGAGAGGTCTGATTTCGGATTTACCTCCTTGAGAGAGGATTCATCTATGCATCTGCCAGATTCTAGAGTCACGTAAACCCCTTTAGAGAGTAGAAGTGAATGGCTAGCTCTTCTCTGGCTGAGCTGAGGCCAGAATTCCCAGGATTGCCTTAATCTCCTCAGACCATTTAAATGGTTCATATTTGCTCCAGTCTTTACTCCCTACTACCCCGCTCACAGAGTGAGTTGACTACAGTTGTCTCAGGTTTGTGTACAGATCTGTTCCCACCACAGTATTTCCCTTTTAAAACCCAGTCTTGGTTTCTAGGACTAGCAAGTCTGCATGTCCTTTGGAGACTACTCTCTCTTCACTCCTTTTTTGTCAGTTTCTTTATAGATTTGAAAGAATTTTTTTTTATGCTTGGCTAGAATTTATGTGGTTTTTAGAAAGGCTTTTGTCATTTGTTTTCTGTCTCCAGAACATCTTGTCTGGCACAATTTCAAAATTGGGAACCACAATCATTATAAAAGAGAATTAAGGGTGAATAATTCTTCTCTCTGCAATTCAATACATTCTGGATTGATGCCACACTTACATAGAAGCAAAAGGTTTTAGTGCATGTTGCTTAAAGTGTGTACTTAAGAACATGCATCTGTAGTGCTGTTTTTAGTGACTTCCAAAAGAATATTCAAAAATGACAGAAATGGTTTAAGTATATGTTTTCTTCAAAATAGTACTCTTTGCTGTCTGTGATTATTGAGCATTCACAATGTGATGAGAATGGTTAGACTTTTAATTAGATTATTTTTAGTTTCATGTGGCTACTACCATGTTATTAAAGAATGCATCTTTAGACATTATCATATAGAAGTTGTTCTCGTGGGTGAGAGAAATGATTTTGATTTATGTGGTATGGTGAATCATGCATAACAACATAGGCAGGAATATGGAAATGGAGACTACAATGGGTCAATTAACTGAATTGGGGGAGTAAAACATTCTCAGCAGTTTTCAAGTGTGAATATCATCATACCACAACACATATCATTAGCCATCACACCAAATTACTACTTCAGTATGTCAGATGCAGGGCCCAAGTGTTTATATGTTTAAAAATTCTCTGGCAATACAAATCTTGTTTGCCTAAATATAGCACTCACAAAAGCATTGGTCCAATTTTTCTGTAGAGGTTTCCTGCTGAGGACTCTAGACCTTTACTCTGTCTTCATGCCAAAAGATGGTAGTCCTGCTTTCCCAGGAAAGGACACAAAACACCATCCAGAAACTAAACCCTTTGTTACTTTGGACATAAGTAATTGTGTACCTTTGCATCCATGGATTTCTATACCTTGAATCTAGATAATTAATATTACTATTTTGTGACACTTGGAAAGAATTCTCCACTCACACCAGACCAAGCATCATAAGTGAACAAGCAAATGATTCCCCAAAGACTAGCTTGTTGAAACAATCAATTCATTGGAATGTGGTTAAGCAGTTAATTGCAGAAGCATAGGAGACTCAAAGACAACTGCATCCCCAGAAACCCTACCATCTCATGGGTGATGACTCATGAAAGCTGTATATCTGCACATTTCCCTGCATAACATGTAAGTAAGTGGTTCCACTGAGAAGTCTCTTCCACAGTAATAATTACTGCATTTTTAAGGTTGGGAAAGAGCCTTGAAATTTTTGCAAATTTTCTGCATCTCATTCTCACATAGGGAAGGGATATTTCAGTATGGAAATAACAGCTACAGCATATCTAATATAAGAGTAATTGGAAAATTATTGGTAATTTTTCTTGATGAAGAAAGTAGCTCAATATAGTTAGTACTGTCAGCCTATGTATGGTGGGTTGAATAAGAATGGTCTTAGCCAGGTGGTGGTGGCGCACGCCTTTAATCCCAGCACTCGGGAGGCAGAGCCAGGCAGATCTCTGTGAGTTCTAGGCCAGCCTGGGCTACCAAGTGAGTTCCTGGAAAGGCACAAAGCTACACAGAGAAACCCTGTTTCGAATAACAAAACAAAACAAAACAAAACAAAAAATGGTCTCATGTAGACCTCATTTATTTCTCCTTCACTAGGCTATCTATGTTTCACTCTTAGGGTCCTCCTTGTTAGCTAGCTTCTCTGGAGCTGTGGATTGTAGTCTGATTATCCTTTGCTTTACATCTAGTATCTACTTATGAATGAGTACATATCATGTTTGTCCTTCTGAGTCTGGGTTACCTTACTCAGGATGAGATCTACATGAACAAACTGGGAGTTGTGGGGGATGGAGGGCAAAGAATGGGGGATGAGAACATAAGGAAATGGGAGGTTGGAGCTGGAACAGGGACAGAGTGGGAGAACAAGGAATGAGATACCATGATAAATGAAGACATCATGGGAATAGGAAGAAACAGAGTTCTAGGGAAGTTCCCAGGAATCCACAAGGATGATCCCACCTTAGACTACTAGCAATAGTTGAGAGGGTGCCTGAACTGGTCTACTCCAGTAACCAGATCAGTGAATACCCTAACTGTCATCATAGAGCCCTCATCCAGTAACTGATGGAAGCAGATGCAGAGATCCATGGCCAGGCACCAGGCTGAGGTCCAGGGATCTAATAGATGAGAGAGAGGAGGGATTTTATAAGCAAGGAACATCGAGATCATGATGGGAAAACATACAGAGATGACCAGCAACACTAATGGAAACCCAACTGTGGACCAATAGCTATGGAGCCCCCATGGGACTGGACTAGGCCCTCTGGATACACAAGATAGTTGTTTAGCTTGAACTGTTTGGGGGGTCCTCAGGCAGAAGGATCAGGATCTGTCCCTGGTGCTTGAGCGGGCATTTTGGGAGGCCAGTACCCAAGATGTGACACCTTGAGCAGCCTTGGTGCAAGGGGGAGGGCTTGGACCTGCCTCATCTGAATATACCAGGCCCTGCTGACTCCCCATGGGAGACCTTGACTTAGAGGAGGTTGGAATTGGGAGTGGGTTGGGGAGGAAGGCTGGGTAGGGGGTGGGAAGAGGGAGAACGGGGAATCTGTGGTTGGTATGTAAAATGAATAGAAAATTTAATTACAAAATAAAAACCTAAATCCCCCCTCCTCCCCCCAAAAATGGTCTCTGTCGGCTCATGTATTTGAATGCTTCCTCACTAGGGAGTGGTGCTATTTGAAAGGATTAAGAGGTGTGACCTTGTTGGAGGAAGAATGTCACTGGGAGTTTGAGGTTTCAAAAGCCTGTGTCAGACCAAGTGTCTCCCTCTCTGTTTGTGGTTGGGAAGTAGTTCTCAACTACTTCTCGGCAACAGGCTTGCCATGTCTGCTGCCATGCTTCCCACCATGATGATAATGGAGTGAATCTCTGAAACCATAAACAAGTCCACAATTAAATGATTTCTTTCATGAGTTGCCTTTGTCATGGTGTCTTTCTACGTCTACAGAGCAGGGACTAAGATACAATTTAATCTGTGATGTTCTTTCATATTCATTTCAAAGGTGATCGTTTTCTTTTGAGCTAGATATAAGCAGCTTTGTACTATAAAGTACAGTAATCTTATTATTTTCTTGCCAGTGACTGTTTCAGGAGTTCAAACTTACCCAAACAGTGAGTGGATGTTGGTTTCATTATAAGATAGGGATCCATTATAAGTGTTATTTTTCTTCTTCTAGATTTGCTGTATCCAGATCTATTAACTGGAAACTCTCACTTTATCATGTTGCTCCTACTTGTTCCTCTGCTAGCCTTAAGAGTGTTACATCCAGGGATTTTTATTAGCTTTATTTTTTTTCTGCCAGACAAATAGTTAAAAGGCAGGAAATATCTTCAGTACAACAGGTAGCAGCAGAGAACTTCCAAAGACACAAACAAGAACAGGCAGAATCAGTAACTGAAGAAAGGCGTTTCTTCAGCAAGCATGTAGATCGAGACACTCCTCAAAAGGAGTGTAGAGGTTCAGGATGCCAAATATCAATTTTTCCTTCAGGGCTAAGAGTTTTAAAGTGTCTGAAGGATATTCCTTCCCAAATTTCAGGTTAGTCTGTTCAGAAAAGAAAGGATGGCTGATTGGTCCACAACTTCTGTGTAAACATGTCCTGATCTAGCCTTGAGTTTGTTGAGCCAGACCATCAGCAGGGGTCTTTCTGCTCAGAAGAAAAAGCCCATATGGCCTTTCTAAGGCACAAGGAATTTGTATTAGGTTAGCAGGATGAGGAAGAAGCAAGCCATCTTGGAAATTCAGCATTTTTATTACCTAGTAGTGGCTACTCTTCCTATTTGTCTTCCTTTATGAGGTTCTATTTTCAAGTCCCTCGTGAGGACAGCAGATATAAACAAACAGCAACAACATCAAAAATCACAAACTAAACAAAAAATCAAAAGTAGGATCATGATCCCATGAGGCCACTTACCTCCCAACCTCCTACATATCAACAGTCCTTGTAGATCAAGTCAATTCTGTCATTTAATGTAGAAATCCCCTTATGTGCAATCTTCAGGGGCTTGTGATTAACGTTGCCTTCTTCTTCTTCTTCTTCTTCTTCTTCTTCTTCTTCTTCTTCTTCTTCTTCTTCTTCTTCTTCTTCTTCTTCTTCTTCTTCTTCACAGAGCTGAATAGGAAGATCCTTTTTCCTTATTTTTCTATCAATTGAATGACATCAGGAATTAATTGAGGATATCCATTTTGGTACTCTCTTAATGGTAGTGACATGCAGTGTTGCTTACAGTAACTGGAGACACAGAGCTGGAGGACCGCTGAGAGGCATCCCAGCCACCTATTTGCCCATTGAACTCTTTATAAAGATAAACCCTGCCATATTTTGTACATAGTGTTTTTGTGGACAAACAAATAAATACCTGTCCCTTAGTACCAAGATAGAAATTTTAAGGAACATTGGTGAGAGGCTGATGATCAGAACCTTACAGAAACTCAATTTTACTTTGCTTATGAGATTGTGTCATGATTTAATTCCTAAGATTTACGAAGTTATCAAAGAAATGTCAAAATTGCAGTATTATTTCTTGTTCTGGGTGGCTGTACTTATATGTGACATCTTTTTTTTTTTTTCTCCCACTCTGAACTCCCCACAGAACAAAATGGCAACAGATATGACCTATTCCCCGCCACCCTCCAGCCGGATCAAATAACGAAGTAGAATAGATGGAAATAGAAACAATAGCATTGCCATTACCCCTGGCTGTATTTTTTTTTCAAATGAAAGGAATTCTTCCAATGTGTCCTTTGGTGTGATACAACACTAACCTTTAAAATGACCTTTCCCTTTTCTCTGAGATTCTATAGACCAGGAAAAATAAATATAACTTGATGACATAGAATGGCTCGTGGGTGAACAGGCTGTAGTAGCATAGCCATCCACAGACCTGTCTCTGCTGTCATGAGCACTAGCATGATGATAAGGGACAGAAGTCCATAGCCAGCATGAGCTTTTTAAACTCTAAAGCTATCAAAATTAGAAATGGTCTATTTACCATATATCTGATCAGGTTATTCTTAGGCATTTAAAAAAATCTCATGTTCTAATATACTATATAAATTGGGTGCTTCTTAATTTGCCTCTCAGTTTATGATGCTAGGGTGTGAACAAAGAATGGAAATTGAACAAAAAAATATTTAATGGTCATAACTTATTTTGTTACAAATTGTCCCATTATTTAAAATATTCTCCACATACAACTGAATATAGATGAAGTGAATCAGCTCAATTTTGACCTTCTTATGTTTTTGGAGAACATTCTTTTAATTGTGCACTTCTGTCAATTCCGGTCATTTCCTGCTTCCAATTATGCTCCACAATCCAGCTGTTACATCCAGAATTCTTTAAAGCTAAGTCGACATAGTACCTATATCCTTTCACTGTGGATTTCCACAAATTTGAAAGTCTTTGGTTTCCACTCACAGTTGCATAATAAGCACCATCATATTTCCATAACCTCTGCATTCTCCCTGTGGATATTCATCTGCCTACTTAAATATTTCATAAGCATTTCACACCTAACATCTTCAAAAATTAATTCATGCTATCCCTCTCCAAACAAAGTGGCCATTTCAGTGATTGGCTCTAAAACTCAGTAGCTAACAGAGAAAACATTGGTGCTGTCATCTTCAGATCTCACACTTTCAACTACAAACTACTTTTAAGTACTTGAGGTTTTAGAAGCAGCTTATTGTTACAATCTATATACCATGCAGTCAGCCCATTTAAGGCAAAAAATTATTCCCTTCTTAGTATACTCAGGCCTGCACAGCCAATACCATGATGTGCTTTTAGCACACTATATTCCCTTAATTCAAAAGACCAATTAACAGTGATTACTGTCCTCTCTTCTCTCTTTCAAATATAAAATCATTTGTCAACTTTCTGTCTCTATCTTTATGAACGGTTTCTAAGCACTTGATATAAATGAAGTATGATAGCTTATGGTTTTTGTGACTTTGATTTAGCATGTTTTCAAAGTTCATTCATTTTATGTCTTGTATCATCATTTCATTGTCTCTTCACTGCCCCAAATATTGAATGAATATAAATCATTTTAGTTTTTTAATTAACTAGTTGATGGATATTTATCTGTTTCTACTTTTGAAATGCTACACATATGTGCCCCATTGTTTTATGTTGTATTTTTTCATTTCTCTTAGTTGCATGCATGGAAAAGGATTGCTAGGTTGGAAAGTAATTACGATTCACATATTGGGTAATTACTAATCTAGTTGTCAAAGAAGCTGCAACATTTTATACAAAAGTTTCTATTTCTTTGCATTCCTGTTAGTGCTTGTCTTTTTTTTTCTAGCTGTCAATAGTGGATAGGAAGCCATTTTTGTGTAGGCTTGATGTGCAATTTCCTAATGGATAATGATGTTATATCTCTATGTGTGTTTTGTTCATTTATATGTCTTTGGAAATCTGTGTTCATACCTTCTGCTTTTAACAATTTAAGTATTAGTTCAATAGTAATTTCATTATCAAATTATTTGTTTTCATGTATTCAAGGTAAAATCACATGCTTTGCAAAAATGCCTTCCCAGTCTGTAGGTTTTCTTTTCCTATTATTGATAATACCATTGTTATTGATACTTCATATTTTGATGCTACCTATTTCACTACTATTTTATTGTCATCTTTGTTTTGGTGTCTCATCCAAGAAGGTATTAACACAAATTTTAACCATTGTCTGTGGTGATATACTTTATTTATGTTTTAATAAATAAAGCTTGCCTGGAGATCAGAGGAAATAGCAAGCCATTTTAAGTAAACAAAGAAATCAGGCAGTGGCAGCATACACCCTTAATCCTATCACTTAGCAGGCAGGATCTCTGTGTGTTCAAGGCTACACTGGAAAACAACCAGGTGTGGTGGCACACACCTTAATTCCAACACTAATTAACCGTAGAGGTCTGGAGGTCTATACAGACAGAAACTGACAGAGCTGTGTAGGAAGAGGAAGTGATGTAGCTGGGCTAAGGGAGCCAATGAGAGAACAAAACAGAAAAGGCATATAAACGTGAGTATACAGGAAAAAGGTCTTTTTGGAAGCTGTGGAGTTGGTAAGGTGAGGTTAGCTCTTGGTTTGTCCTATTCAGCTAATCTTTCCCTCAGGCTTTAACCCAAATTTCTGGTTCCATGCTTTTCTTATTTATTAAGACCGTTTAGAAATTTGTCTACAATTGTCACTGATGTTTTTCTTGTATTTTGTAGTTTTAGCATTTACACTTTGATTTATGATCCCTTTTAGGTCATTGTGTACGGAATCAGCTAGAGGTCTTTCCCTCCCTCCCTCCCTCCCTCCCTCCCTCCCTCCCTCCCTCCCTCCCTCCCTCCCTCCCCTCTTTTTTCTTTCTTTCTTTCTTTCTTTCTTTCTTTCTTTCTTTCTTTCTTTCTTTCTTTCTTTCTTCCTTCCTTCCTTCCTTCCTTCCTTCCTTCCTTCCTTCCTTCCTTCCTTCCTTCCTTTCTTCATATAGGCACTTGTCTCAGTACTATTCAGGAAAATATTTTATTTGGTATTGAATTTTCTTGGCATCTTTGGCATCTATCAGTAGACCACAGTAGTTTTATTTCTCAGCTATCACCTGTGTTCCTTTATCTACACATTTTTTAAAGCAAATTATACCGTGTTTTGATTAATGTACTTCTGTAGTAAGTTTTAGAATCAGGAGTGTGAGATGTCTAACTATGTTTTTGTTTTTAAAAGAATATTTTGTTTTTAAGAGACTATTTTGATCAAACTATGTTTTGTGTTACAAAAATATTACAATGCCAGCCTGTTAATTTCCTACATAGCCACTTAAGATTTTGTTAAAGATTTTACTGAATCTATAGATCAGTTTGAAGAATACTGACACCCTAATTCTGCTATGCTTGCTGATATCTGATCAGAACATACCTTCCCATTTTTTATGTCTTAATTTCCTTCAACAGTGTTTGGTAATGTTAAATATACAAATATTGGAGTCCTTTCATTCGTTAATTGTGTGTGTGTGTGTGTGTGTGTGTCTATGTGTCTTTTAATTCTTCTTTGAAAATATTTTCTTAATTTTATTCCCAGAATGTCCCTTGCTAGTATACAGAATTTGTTGTATACTAACTTTGAGTCTTATAACACTGAATATTTGAAATTGTAAATCCTGGTTCTTTCTTTGGGACTCTGTGTTCTCTCAAATTCTTTAACTCTTAACTATACTTTATTACCCTTAATTTTGTTCTTTCTTTTCATTCTATCAGTTAACTTTTCTCTTTAGAGTGTATATTTAGCCTTTCTTTTACTGGATAATCTCTTAGGCTATGAAACTTACATTCCAATTTTTGCTTTTTTAAATCACTATTTTCACTTCAACTCGCTCCTTCCAATTCTGAAAATATTGCTCATTGTTGTGTTTTTTTTTTAAAGCGTTTTGATCAAGGCACAGTTTAAAATTGTTAGCAACATCTCATTGTTCATATGGTAGACGATGAAATGATCTTGATATTTCAGGAGTCCTCCATATTGTATCCCTGCCCTCATCTCCAGGCCATAGAGACTCTTAATTTTCATCCTTTGATCATGAGTCAACTGTCTCTTGTCAGGTCCTGGATCAAGTTCTCCTTCATTCTTAGACAGACCCTGAGTACATGGGACTCTCTTCCCCGAATGCCCTTGCTCTCCTTATGCCTGGACAACTCCCCATCATCTTTTGGATCTTAGGATGTTTCCCATTACCCCTATGCTAATGTACTATCTCCTTAATTTTCACCCCCCTGATGCCAGTACCATTTTCACACCTATTCTTAATACATGTAGTTGGGCAATTGTTGGTTTTAGTGCTTAAAGAGTCTTTTATTAAAAGATATAACAAGATGGCAGTGATTGTTTCTTTAATTATTGCCTGATCCCTAGACATGTTTCAGAAAAACTAAATAAGTCAATCTTTATTATGGATTTTGGAAAGTAGATTAAGACTACTAGAGTACAATGACTTCTGTGATCATTAGAGGCATGACCTGCAGTGGCGTCTGCAAGCTTGTTAACCCCATATATCATAGCATTGTTTTCTCTGCTCACAGGCATCTAATTAGGAGTTTTAAGGTTCAAGAACTTTCTATTGTGACATTAAAATGCATCTTTAGAAACATTCTCTCTTGTCTCAAGGAAAATATCTAATTATTTATATCTTTTTTTGTTTTTACAACTCTTCTTAGAGCCACTAGTGGAAAACATCTAATTATTTATATCATTTTTGTTTTTAGAACTCTTCTTAGCAGAGCCACTAGTGAAAATGTCACCTCCAAAAGAGCAAGATCTTAAGTTTCTTAAAAACTGTATGACTGTTTCTAATGATTTAGCATTTCTGAGCCTCCATAAAACGTATAACATCATTTGTTGTTCATAAAAATCAATAAAAGTCCTAGTTTCTTTCTCTTTAATCTACTTCCTCCCTATCATCTCTAATCATTATGATTCTCAACAAAATAAACACTGGTTCAACTAATTTATAATTGTTACAAACAGTGACCTTCAACATGAAATGTAAGCATATATTGAGTTATGAGCGTATTCTATTAGATTCCAAGGAAATTTGATACCCTTAATTTATGTACATTTTATGTAAAAGTGAAGACATTAGTTTATTATATAAATGAAAAGATTAATGCAGGTGGTTTAGATGCATTAGTACATTAAAATGTGTATATTGAATTTCAGTAGAACTTAACCTTTATATAAAATGGACAAGTTTAAATAGATTTCTTTAAAGAGACCTCAGATTGAAGATAACTGCTGGAGCTGGGACTTCCATTTTTGGACATGCATTTAGTAGGTCAGAAAGAAAAAAAAAACAAGCATTGCATTTTAATCACATTCTTTCAAACTACCTGAAATCCACTTTTAAAATCATTAACACTTTTTAAAATCCTTTTTGGGAAAGATGGCATTTTTTTTTCAAAGTGAGAAATAATCAGTTGTCAATGAGTTAAAAAATTAAAGGTATATATTTTAATGTTATGGATTTTATTGATCAAATATATTATTCATAAAATGTTTCATTGCTCTTCAAATCAAAAGCTGGCATGAGAAGCAGTGGTCTTCTTCACAGCACACCAATTAGTTGTCCAGTACCAATGGTCAACCCTGAAAACACACATTCAAGTAACATTATAGGGAGCCAGTGGGTTATATTTTGGATAAATATGGATATACAAATATGTTCATGCAAGCAGTAACAATTATTGAATAAAAAGGTAATGCATTTTAAGGAGACTGGCAAGGGGCATTTGGGAGAGTCTGGAGTGAGGAAAGGGAAAGAAGAAACATTGTAATTAAAATACAATATGAAAATTAGGCAACAACAAAATAAGCCTCTGGAAAACATCTCTAAGAGGAACCTAAGGATAACCATAGAAAGGTTATAGAAATTTATCAAGGGCAATTCTCAACAAATATTAGCCTAATTATGTGTAAACACACACACACACAGCACATACATATAAATATATAGGTATATATGTGTATGTTTGTTTGTTTCTAATTTTCATTTCATCCATGAATGTTTAAATGTTTCAGGTGTTTTATTTTATCTAAAATGTTAGTGACAGTTCTTAGGCCCAAGTATTAAGATACATTCTACTTAGTGTGGAACATTGGTTGATATAACAGAACTATTGAAATATTCATTTATGCTAAGTAACTTTTGCATGGTTAGTAAGTAAATTATTTTTAAAATATTTTGTTTCCATTTGAAGATATATATGTTGTGAATATTTTTAAAATTTATCTTATGTTAGCATCACTGTATACAAATATGGTTTAAAATTAAAAAACATATACAATACTTTAGAGTCATGGCAATTATTATCATTCTTAGTTTTCCTTCTGAAAAGAATGAGTTCCACACAACCTTGTAAAGACATTCTTATTATACAGCTGTGGGAAAGCACATTTAATCCTCTTATTTTTCTCCAAGATGCATTTAAGTTTATTAGCCTCTGGTTTGTTATGGATTCATGAAGGATCTGGCTTTCTTTTTGACTTTTGTACTGGGTTGCTCCTTCCATCTTATTTAGGATTGCCTTCTTATTGCTGGAGTGTGCAAGCATTTTTACATTCTTTCATCTCTTTGAGCAGACCAGTTCCCAGACAAGGAGCATCTAATTGGCTAATCCCTCAGGCAGGGAGACAAACATAGCACAAGGCTGCAGGTCACTGGAACAGCTCTCCTGACATCCATTACCCCTGAGGATCCAGTTGAACTATATTTCTTCTGTGAAGGCTGCTCTGAAATTGCTGCCATTGTTAGGCAAACTTTACATTAACAAATAACACAAATTTGCACAAATGTGTTAAGTCCAATATCGTTTGGTAAATGCCCCAAATAAATGTAAGTTCCAAGGCTATGCTAAAATTTCTCATTATTCCTCTCCCCTTTCCAAAGGTTTTGTGCATCTTGTCTGCTAAGACAGTCATATTTTTAAAATGTTCGCTGAGCAGTTTGTTCTAGATGTTTTGCCGTATTTTGGTGTGATTTAAGAGACGTATGTGGAAACATGAATTCAACAAAGCTCATGGATTAAAAGAAATGACTGGCAAAGAAATATTTTTACACACCAACAATGCTGTAACTGAAATATTTATTTAAATTTAATAAGGAGGCATTAGAGAAGATTCCTCTTTATTCTGTTTCTCTTCTCAGGGTAATGTATGCTGACATTTTAGCATAATGTCACATACACTATGCTCTTTTAAAAGGAGTGATTGGATCTCTGTACTTTGTAGCATTTTTTTTTTGTTTAGACACAGGGTTTCTCTGTGTAGTTTTGGTGCCTGTCCTAGATCTTGCGCTGTAGACCAGGCTGGCCTTGAACTCACAGAGATCCTTCTGGCTCAACCTCCCGAATGCTGAGATTAAAGGTGTGCACCACCACAGCCTGGCTGTAGCATTTTACAAGAATGAAGAAATGTATAAACATATAAAATCATTTAACTCCTTTATTCTTTTTTCAAAAAATTATATATATATATATATATATATATATATATATATATATATATATCTGTGTGTATACATATGTGTATATATATACATTATATGTATATAACACACACATAATGTACTTGCATATACATATGTGCACCATGTTAATGGCAGTTACCTGGGAAGAAAAAAAAGAGATCTCTTGGAACTAGAGTTACAGTTGATTATGAGCTGCCATGTGGGTGCTGTGAATCTAACCTGGGTCCTTTGTAAGAACATCAAATGCTCTTAACCACCAAGCCATCTCTCCAGCCATTAGCTTATTTTCTCACATGGTGTCAAAATCCGTTCTAATTATTGCTGTTTTTTAAATAGATATTTGGATTAACCACCAAGCCATCTCTCCAGCCACTAGCAGATTTATTCTCATGGTGGCAAAATCCATTCTAATTGTTACTATTTCTTAAATAGATTTTTGGATTGAATATTTTTAAATTATATGGCAATAACCATCATGGCCACATAGCTTTCCATTAGCATATTCTAAGTGCTTATGATAGAGTTTTTATTATTGTTTATCAAGCCCAGTATCCCAGTACCTTGTAAATCATCAGAGAATGGCCATTGCCACAGGTAAGATTTTGAAGCAAAAAGACCAAAAGGCTGATGCCATCAGAAAAGAATCTCCTCATTCCTCCCTTCCCCTCAGATCCTAACTTAAACACGTGTTTAAATTGTTGGCAGCTTATTGTGGCCAGAAGGAAACGACTTACTTTTAAGGTGAAAAAAAAAATCTGAAAAGTGCAGAAAACTCAAAATAGCACTTACCTTTAAGATAAGTGAAATTCATTCAAATTTAAAGCATGGTTACCCTTTTGATTAGTGAGTTGCAATCTACAAAACATGTGGCAGCACTTAAAGAAAGGATGCCATGTTAAAAAAAAAAACAGCTCTAGCTATGCGCAAGTGTGGTGTGAAGAGTATAGCACAGTTTGAAATGTTTTTTAATGCCAATTTAACCATTTAAAGAAAAAAAAACTTGATATTTTCACAGTAAAATTTTAAATTAACTAGAAAGATTTCTTTTCTTACTAATACTAAACAGCTCTTATGTATGATGACTTTGGGGCAGTAGGCTGGTCTAGATGAATCAAAAGAAGAATAAATTAGACTTATAATTATCATAATCTTATCAAGTTAAATGAAAGTATAAAATTATTTTCTACTCAGTTATGTTCTGATTTTTTAAGAGAGATAATCACACTTTATATTGTGCCTAGATAGCAAAGGCAAATTTTAGATGGGCAGCTGTAAAATTTTCAGTACATTTTTTCTTGACTTGTATATTTTTAGTCTTTGAAGTTGCCTACTTAATTCATCTTGCTTTGAAGCATTGTCTCAGATTCAGTGAAAGGATTTAGCTGGAAAAGAAATGTTTGGGGAATAAGACAATGTTCCAAAGAAACTGAAGTTCAGTGGATACACAAATATATTTTGGAGCAATAATAAGCAAACTCTAGGAAAAAAGATACACAAGAAGCAAAAAAAGATACACAAGAAGCAAAGATACACACACACACACACACACACACACACACACACACACACATATGCCATAGCAAACCTTGTTTGTGCTTATCGCCTCTCACATTTGTTAGCTGGTAAATTTCTTATACAAGGAACATATGTGCTCATCTGCACTATGGTTATGTGCTTTAATAGCTTAGCAGTGCTTGGGGGAGGCTTCTGAGACTCTAAGGACAGAGTCTCCAAAGGAGATGAGTTTCCTTCTGTGGTATCGCAGAGCACAGCTTTATTCATTTCCATGTTCAGTCAAGCCATGGGACAGTTTCTCTGATGAACCAAAGGAGAAGATAGTGTCCATCTAGTGGAATACTCTTCCTTAATATTGTATTAAATTCACATAATCTCAGTCTGCACAATAAAGTACACTTTGTTCTTTCTTTTTTTTTCTTTTGCATTTAGAATTTACTTGAATTATTCGTTATATTTTGGAGGAAATTTACCACTTTTATAATTTCAATGAATCTTATTAGAAATCAGGTTTGTTTATATTCTTCGGGGTGTTGTTTGAATGGTAATTGTGATTATTGAAAGTGGGTAGATGGGTGTTTCTTAACGATCTTGAGTATTTGTAGAACTGGTTTAAGAAGGCAACATCATAGGCAAGTGTGTAAATATGAAGGCATGTGGTGGAACCTGCAGGGAACATGATTTCACAATGGTGACTTGTAAGACTGGGCATCTCTTTCTAACTGAAAAGTTTGGTGTCAGGTATTAGGAATATGTGCCTTTTAGCAAGGTGGTGTAATACTCATGCCTATCTTTCCTCTATGAATTTGTTTCCTTTTTAAGGAATTAGTTCAATGAATATGGCTGTGGGCTTACTTGCTGTGTCTGCTGGCTTCCTTCAGTTTCCTTTTCCTCTAATTTAATTTTATATTTGCTGATGCTACAAAGGATTTTTCAATATTTTTTTTCATTTATTTTACATATGGACCATAGTTTCCTCTCCTTCCTCTCCTCCTGTTCCCTCCTCCCATCTGCCATTTATCCCCCTCTCCCCATCCACTCCTCCTTTGACTCCATTCAGAAAGGGGCAGGCCTCCCATGGGAGTCAACAATGCATAGCACATCAAGCCAAGGCAGGATCAAGCTCTTCCCCTTGAATCAAAGTTGGGCAAAGCAACCCAGCTTGGTGATTGGGTTCCCAAAAGACAGCTCAAGCACCAGAGACAGGTCCTGATCCCACTGCTAGGAATCCCACAAACAGACGGAGCTACACAACTGTCACACCTATGCAGAGGGCCTAGGCTGGTCCCATGCAGGCTCCCTAGCTGTTGGTCCAGAGTCAGTGAGCTTCCACAAGCTCAGGTCAGCTGTCTTGGTGGGTTCCTTTGTCATGACCTTGACCTGCCCTGGATTATACAGTCCTTCCTCTTCAATAGAACTCCTGGGGCTTGGACCAGTGCTTGTCTGTGGATCTCTGCATCAGATGAATGTTCTCTGATGACCATTAGGATATTTAGCAATCTGATTACAAAGAAGACCAGTTCAGGGACCTTCTCCACTATTGCTAGGAGCCTTAGTTGGGGCCATCCTTTTGGATAGCTGGGAGTTTCCTTGGCAATAGGTTTCTCCCTAACTCCCAAATGTCCCCATCAAAAGATCTCTTTTATTATTCTCCCCATTCGTCCTGTCCTTCCCTAAACCTGCCCCAACCTGATCCCTCATGTTCCCATTCCTCCACCTGCCCCCTCCTCCCAGTTTGCCCAGGAGATCTCCTCTATTTCTGCTTCCCAGGGAAATCCATGTGTCTCTCTTTGGGCCCTGCTTGTTACCTAGATTTTCTGGGGGCTTGTAGCCTGGTTATCCTTTCCTTTACAGCTAATATTCACTTGTGAGTGAGTACATACCATGTTTGTGTTTCTGGTTCTGGGTTACCTCACTCAGAATGATTTTTTTCCCATCCATTTGTCTGCAAACTTCATGATGTCATTTTTTTTTTAAACTGACATTTAGCTTTCTTTCTGATTTTACCATTTTGGAAGACAGGAAGAGATTCGTTTTTAATATGAAGTCATAGCATCCAGTCAGAATGTATACCTGAAATAATTATAATAAAGCATCCAGATGTAATTCAAGGGGATTAAGAAGGTATGTGAATAAACTTGTATGAATATCAGTGATTCTGCTGACAAATTCGATACTCTTGCTCTCTGAAATAGCAGTGTTCATGTGTTATGCATCAATACGCACACATGTACACACACACACACACACACACACACACACACACACACACACAAACACACAGTCTAAGGGATTGTTTTTAAGGGTGATGGCATTGCCAGCATGGCAGAAGATGGTTTTTTCACGGAAGGGACTAGAAACAGGATATTTATATGAAATGCTACAGTGGTGCAAGAGGAGGATAGTGGATGCAGTCCATTACAGTGGGCGTGAAGATGAGCTGCTCAAGTTTACAGATATTTCAGGGTAGGTTTTAGAGATGGTAGTGCTAGGTGGTAGTTGTATGAGAAGAATAATATGAAATCAATTAATTTGATGCATTATTTTAGCAGGTCATTGTGTACTGATTTGCTAAAGTGAAGGGCAGAGCATACTGAGTAAGACAAATTCAGAAGTAAAATTTTAAAATTATCCTCAGAAACTTTAAAAATATTTGTGTGCATGTAGGCAAACACACACTAAATAATGTACAACAAATGTTGTATGTATGTCATGAATGCTATCCATGCCTAGGATTCCTTCTTTGTCATCCCATATTGTCTAAACTGTAACTCTTACTGGCATGCATCAAACTTTCTGCTGAATGGAACCTACTTCAAACCAATTTTTATTAACTTGAATTGTAAAGTTGTCTATGTAAAGTAAATATAACTGACAAAGAGAGGTGGTAAAACATATTACTGAATTTAAAAACCAAGCCTAAAGACCTTGCTTTGTGTCTTTGACAGCTCTAATAAGATAAGTATTATTTTATGTGAAGCAATATTGAATTGTGTTATTTGTTATTTGAGCATCTCGTCATTTTGGACAAGAAAATTAAACCCTCAGGACCATGATCTCTCTGTTGGTAAAAACAGACATAAAGAATCATATATCTCAATGTTTTGGAAAAGATTAAATGAAACTAAATGCATAAAGTAGCTAGGATCAGAGTGCCTGTAAAATATTATTTCCCAACATATGTTAGCATCATTTCTGTTGCAGCTTTTGAAAAGATAAGCCTACATTATATAAAGAAATATCGGTAGAGCATGGCCTTTCTGATGATCTATAGACCCTCACAGCTTTAGATTTGTTCTGGGAATTTACAATAGAAATCTTCTCTTAGGCTTGTGACAGAGAGAAGGAGGGTACAGATCTCAAGTCAGATTACTTGTAAACATTTATTAGAACTCAGTGCCACGGTCATTTTCTAGTGTCTATTCTCAGAAAGATTCCGTGTGTGTGTGTGTGTGTGTGTGTGTGTGTGTGCCTGCCTGTGCACATGCTCCCATATTCATTTGTGCAATCTGTGTGTCATCCTCCAGAATATTGACTATCTCTTCTTAAACAGCATCTCCCATTGGCCCAGAACTTATCAATTAGGCTAGTCTGTCTGGACAGGAAACCCCGGGGATCCTTGTGCTCCCACTTCACCCGTGCTGGAATTACAAGCATCACTTTATCCTGCAGTCTTATGTATGTATTGGGGATCAGATTCAGGTAATCATGCTTTCTAGGCATGCACTTGCCAATTGAGCCACCTCCACAGCCCAAGGAGTCCTCTTTTATGACAGTTTATTTCATTTTTGAGGATGCCTATAATGATTGGTGTTACTTTATAGGAACTAAACTATAGTTATAATAGTAGGTATATTGCTTAGGAGCAAATGAAAATTGTAGGCGATATTCCATACTTGAAAGCCAAGTTCTTCCTTAAACTTCTTGGATTCCTCAGTTTTGAATGCAGCCCTCTGCAATAGGGTCCACATACTGTGTTCACTTGTTCACACAGACTGTTTCCAGAAACCCACTGACCTGTGGCACCTGCTCTTCAGCCAGCAGCCTTCTGTTAAGAGTGGCCATGGTATTGTCTGTAAATGTACACTGTCAGCCAATTCACACTGCTTGGAAACATAGTTCCATCTTCATATTTTCAAGAGTACCAGATTTGTCTGTCTTTCTTTTTTGTGTTCTTATGATAGTTGAAGTGGTTGTGTGTGGGAGGGGGTGTGGGGTGTGGCAGGGGGAACAGTTGCCTGTGTGTTACATATGAATGCAAAGTAAAAAATGAACCGTCCTACACTACACTACAATTTAAAAAAAAATCTGTTTACTTATGAAGATATTTGCCCTTAGTGCTATTCAATTAAAACATATTTTGAATGTATATGGAGAGAATCTACCAAAGAAGGAGAGGAAAAAGTAGTAAAAGATACAAGCAAATATAACAGATTTTATATCTACTGCTTACTAGAAAATGTGAAATGCCATTTTTATAAAGTCATTGAAACTGCATTTGTTTGATATTCAAGTCCATAATTCTGAAAAACAAAAACAAGAACAAAACAAGCTAACCCTCAGTATAATAACATTTGGTTCTGGTGATGAAATTTCTACTGGGCATCACATATGGGTACTAGTTGGCTACTGCTGTGTCGAGGATGCAGGAAAATATGGACATCAATAACAAGATCATCAAGTGGCATGCATCTCATTCGCATGCCTGTGGTTGGCAAAGGCACCATTGCCTGAGGCTTCAGTTGAGTTCACAATTTCTCTGCCAGTGTGTCTGTGTTTTCCTTGGACCACCAACCACCGGAGGAGAAACCAACCCAAGCAGATTTCTCTGCAAGCAGATTTCCAAAGTCTTCTACCTTAAGGTCCACTCACATTCCACCAACTGCTCAGATCATGCTAGGAAACCTAGACAGTGCAGGACTGTTGTGATCTCACCAAGCACCAAAGCTTGGGCAGGGCATGAAGGATATCATAAGCAGATAGTATGAAATCTGTTTTTTGTCTTGCCTTTAACATTTCATTTGCAAGTTCAAAGAAACTCAAACGACAAAGAAATGTGAAATCTTAATAAAATTTTGTCATGAGATGTGAGCACAAGTTTGTTTTGTGTATTTGTGCAGGCAATATGTACAGATACCACTACACACATAAAATGTTCTGAAAATCCAAAAGTTAACACATAAGGCTTCCAAAGCTAAGTGTTAACTTTATCATGTAACAGTGCAGTGTAGTGGCCCAAGTCAGCAGAAATACCACTCTGCTGTCATTAAACCTTGGCTAGAAGCCCTGCCATCTTCAAGGTCATTGTGGTTTCCCCATACAAGTTAGATAGAAGGCTTGCAGATGACATGTAGCACATACACTTCCTAATTATGGAGACATCTAACCTCTAGGGGAGTTGGTTAGTGTAGTCTAGCAAAACTTGGATCCTCACTTTGTGAAGATCCTTAGTTTCCTAACTGAAGCATCTCTCCAGGCCCTGAAATGATTTTTTTAGCTTTAAAAGAAACAAATCATTAGATAATTTTCTTTTTTTTTAGACTTTATTGTTTACCTATAAGAACCAATGGAAACTTATCTCAGGAGGCCGAGAAAATGTATTTTCTAATTGGTTACATGTCAATTATGACTAATCATATGGCATTTGTGTTTTATAGACTCTGTGAAGTTAATAGTCTCTGCTTTGTGTAGGTTTGATCTTTGACACAATATGGTCTTTAGGAATGATAAGTCCTTCAGTGACAGACTGGTTTAAGCAATTTGGAGAACTTTATATATCTCAAACATACTTAAGATTTGTCTCTAGATTTTAACTGACATAAACAAAATGGTATGTTTTCTAAACATGTGTAACAACATAAACTATTCATAGTGAAGGATCAGTTTCCAGTAACGGGCTGCCATTTCTTCTCTCTTAGCTGCTTTAATTTCACTGTGAAATAGCAAGGTTTATGACAATTTTTCCAAATGTAGCCATTCTGAAATATTCAGTGTTAGCTCTGAATTTCTCCCCTCTGCTTAAAACACTGCCACATGTAAATTCCTTCAGAAATTGAAAAGCCAACCAAAGATTCAGAAAAGAGCAAAGTGAATCGTGCTTTACACAGAAACATGGCAAATTTATTTTAAGCTTAAAGAAGATAGCAGGTTGATATATAAATTTTATTCTGGGTTTTTATTCCTATATCCTCTGCTGAGTTAACTTTGAATTAACTTTGAGTCAACTTTCAACACACACACTGAAATATATCCCAACAACATAATGTGCAAGGTCATATTTTTCAGGTCCTGTTTTAGATAGTTCCTATTTCATGTGTTTACTTAGTGAGAGGGAGTTACCTTAACTCTAAACTGATTATCCTTAAACAAAGCTTATTCCTACAAAGATACTGATAGTCCCCAAGAACTCTGCGAGAATAACAATCAAGAACATCATGATGTTGCGCCACCACCTCCTTTCACTCATCTCTCTAAATGAGTCAGATTGAACGTCTATCTCACTGTATTTCCTTTTCCTTGAATTTCATCAGGCGCTAACTCCTAACTGAGTCATCATAACATGCCTTCCTTTACAAAGCTCTGGAACACTTATATATCCAGCGTATTATTGACTTTTAGCAATCATAATCAGTCACGCAATTCGATAACTGCACACAGCAGGATCAGATTTACTCTCTAACGTTGCATATTATTCAAAGAAATTGTTGGCCATTTACTAATCCATTTTATAGATCTTTACAAAATATGTTGAAAGCATTCATCTAACTGTGTTCTTAACATACTACCCCTGTTTCAAATATAGAACACATGTACACAGACACAGCTGGGTTGTTCTTCAAATCTTTACTACTAAAACTCTAAATTTACTTCATCTGTAAAATGAAACTACTGCTGTATACATTGCAAGATTAACATGAGAATTAGGTTAATTCCTGTGTGTGATATTCTTCTAACTTCAAACTCCCAGAACATCTTACCTAAGGTACAAAAGCCTTTTACTGTGTTTATTCGGAAATAAAAGCTGAGTAAGACATGCTTTTGTTTTAAGTCAATTTCATTGTAATAGGGACATCATGACTTTTTATTGTTGCAAAACAAACCTAGGATTGTCAATGACCAGATTTACCTAAAATTGAACACTCTTCATTTTTAAATGAAGTAAATACGTCATAGCCTCCCTTCAAGCAGTGTGTGAAGTATACAAGAGTTGGCCTTAAAAGCAAAGGTAACAAAAATGGGTGGTGGAACTTGAGTTCAAGAGCCAGGCCAGAGATGCTGAGCACTGTGATACATTGTATTTTCAAGTCTTGTTTACCTAAATTTATCCAGGAGATAAATTTTGCCAACAGTTGAACCTTTTCCCACTTCATATTCATTACACTATATAAATATGTCTAAGACATAATAGTATAAAATAAAATAGCCAATTGATCTTGATCTATATCTACTATACTATTGTACTTGAATATTTTGGTAAGGTATAAATACCCTGGTAAGCTAGCGCTGTAAACTATACTGTTTAATAATTAGTTCCACGACTTGTTATTAAACTTCCTTATTTTATCTAGCAAACCTTCAAGTATGCTTAATATTTTGACTCTTTCAACTCCTCAGTTAATTTTATTTATAAAAACTGGATAATTTCCAGTGGTTGATCATGTGAAAATAGAAAAAAGTACTTTTATAAACCTGCAAAAATACACAAATATCAAGAACCTCAAAACAATTATGTTTCAAGGTTAAATACTCTTCTTTTTCCTTATTTTTAGTATCATGTTAAGCCTCAAGTATTGGGAGATCTATATTTTAACAATTAACCCCAAATATTGTATTTTGAACTCATTAGCATGTATTTATGTGATATTTTTATACTTAATGCAATTGTTTTACCTGTGAGAATTGGATAGAGTATGTCCATTTGGAATTCATCATATAATAATTTTACATTGGTAAAAAGAGTGAATAACAATCCATATTCTGACATTTGTCAGGGTCTATGGGAGGTCCTCCTCTTAATGAAGTATGTTCTTAAACAAGTAACTTAAACTTTCTGTGCCCTTTCTGGTTAAGAGTGATGATGATAGTATACATATTAGGATTTTGACATGAATATTTAATGATTTAGTGAATATTTAATGCTTAGAGAAAAATCTTGCACAAAATTGTGCTTACCTAAATATTACCTTTATTACCACTGATATTACTAGTATAAAAATTGTTTTATGTTGTATGCATGTCTTTTTGCTATGATTTCACCTATTTATAAAACTCAGAATTTTAACAAGATTTTTCCGGACAAGAATTATATACTTTTGTCTTCCATTATGGTCTATATTCAAGTAAGAATGGTAGGATAGAATTATAGATTCTCAACCTGTAGCTAAAAAATGTCTATAATTTATTTAAAAAGCATTTATTGAGGGACTACTAAACATCATTTACTAACACCCTGACCCGCTCTCTGTTTAGTGAAGAATTAAAAAATTATTCTTACCCTTTCAGTTACCACCTAAGCCCCACTTTCGCAAACCCTCTCCCTTGAGGCAGGGTGTCAGTCTGTATGTCCATGTTTTCTTCTCTGTGAACAAATGGCTGATAAAAACTACCTTATTCTAGTTTACTGTTCATGGTGGGGGAGGCATGGTGGCTGGTGCTTTGCCTTGATATGCAAGCTTGGTGCTGGTCACACAGAAATATAGATGGGAAACTATGGAAATGGGTTTTTTCCTGTAAGTACCTCTTCTTAGTTTTATGCGGCACTGTTTACCCTGCAAAGACAAGTCATGAGGCACAACGACACCCACTCTTAAGAGTTTATTAGGAGAAAGAAGGGACAGAAAACAAGGTGCATAGGAATACTGAAAGACTTGTGCAGGAAGAGAGGGGAGGGGACGTGGGATCTGCCTTTTATGGACTCCCCCCATGCATGTGCATATAGCCCACATAGCTACACCAAGCATGCACATAGATTATGTGATCACTCTGAATGCAAACTATGTGACCACGCAGCTCATGGATTATGTAGAACATAGGACCCCAGAAATGACTAAGCGAAAATGACTAAGTGTCTTGCCAGCGCTTGCACGGTCATGGGGCATGGCTAGAATTCCTATCATTTCTATCCTTCAGAAACTGAACTATAACCTGACCTTGCAACCAAGTGAATAATGTACCTCAATCTGCCATCCAACTGTGTGGTCAGTAGGCTTACTTTTTGTTTGTTTGTTTGTTTTTTTTTTTTTTTTTTTTTTTTTGGTTTTTTCGAGACAGGGTTTCTCTGTGTAGCTTTGCGCCTTTCCTGGAGCTCACTTGGTAGCCCAGGCTGGCCTCGAACTCACAGAGATCCGCCTGGCTCTGCCTCCCGAGTGCTGGGATTAAAGGCGTGCGCCACCACGCCCGGCCTGTTTGTTTGTTTTTTTCGAGACAGGGTTTCTCTGCATAGCTTTGCGCCTTTCCTGGAACTCACTTGGTAGCCCAGGCTGGCCTCGAACTCACAGAGATCCGCCTGCCTCTGCCTCCCGAGTGCTGGGATTAAAGGCATGCGCCATCACTGACCCGCCTAAGGCTTACTTTTAACTTGCCTTTAAGAAAATAATGTAACCTATCTTACTATGTTTTTGACTTCCTATGTCATTAGCATTTATCAGGTAAACTAAAGGCATAACTATAATCTTAAATCTTAAAAACTCTTTCATGTGAGTGACCCAAATTGTGTGTGTGTGTGTGTGTGTGTGTGTGTGTGTGTGTGTGTGTGTGTTAATTAGGTATTACATCAATTGCTGAAAATAGTAAGGTTGACAGAAATCTTATAAATCATGTGCCATAAATTTTGGAAGGAACTTATGATTTAGTTTGATAACATCTGTTTGCAGTTTTGAGTGCTATTCTGTGTCACTAACGGTCAGAAAAGCAACCTCTTATCTTGTAAAATGATTAAAATTTTCTGTAGAAATGGATTAAGCATTCCTTTACCATACAGTGGTTTTTATATGCTGATGAATAAAGAGAAAAGCTCCTTGCTAGAGACAAACAAAGTCAATGGACAGGGAAAGATGAAAGACACAGGGAAAGAGAGGGAGAGGGGGAGAGAGAGAAAAGAGAGAGAATCAAACTTGGATTGTCTTGGCTTAAGTAGCTGTGAAAGCTAAATTCTCTTCTGTAAGTGGCACTGCCACAGGGGACAAGAGAGAGATTCAGTCCATGCTACTGTTAGGATATTGTTCCTGAACCAACCACTACTGACTTACAATGTTAGCCAGACCTCATCTATTAGAAGTTCCATAACTTCCCCAAACAGTGCTAGCAATTGGAGACACATTACACTGAGACCGTAACAGTCAGATCCTGGGGTTTGCCATGTAGCCCAGTGCTGGGATTATGGGTATATGCTACTGTTTCTGACTGTGACAGTTTCTATCCATGCCATCTCTAGAATGTGTGTATCTTCAATCCCTCCATCTTCAGGTTTTTGTTTTTACTCATCTGACTTGAGCTACTAACTACCATGATTTCTCAGGAGTTTTCTATCACGTCAGACTGTTACCTCGTATAAAGGGCAGGGACATCAGCCACTCTCCTTTCTATAACCCACCATTGGATCCAGAAAACGCTGCAGCTTGAAAGAGGAGTTAGTACTCTTACTAGCATTCTACCACCAATCCTCCTTAGTTTACATTGGTCATGACGAGCTGTTCTTTTCCATTGGCTAGTTAGCTACATTATTTTACTATCTCTCAGATAATTCATTCTTACCTTGTTTTCTGTACTTTCGGCATCTGTCTGCCACATTCTCCTCTCAAATCCTTTAACTCCGTCTCAACAAAAATAGCTAAACAAGACAACAGACTTAACTATATCCAAAAATCTTTTCTTAAAGTTCATTCTTTCTTCTTAAATAGCCTCAAGCTTGTCCAATAAAGACCATAACAAGCTTTAATGTGATTCTTAGCATGTCCCACATTGATCATGAACTGATCTGATGCCAGACAAAACTCAAGCTATAAAAGTAATTTACTGTTTATTACAGTCTGTCATGAAAATACTGTCTTCCAGTTTCTATGGCATAAAAGTGTATAATTTCATTCAGTGTCAGTAAGCAAATCTAAAGATGTACAGGTCATTCAAATTCACTTCTTAATTCATTTGGTTAATACTCCCTTGATACTGCTCAAGCCCACACATTTCCTGCCCCTACTCCAACGTTCTTTCATTAAAACATCAGATTATTTCTGAACTAATTTTAACAGAGCCTTGCTCTTTTCCTTCCTGTCAATAGTTACTGAATAAAATCTGTTTCTGCAACTTTTTGCTAATGACTGGATGTGTTTATCTTTGACATTTTCCTTATGCCATTGACAGCAAGAGATAAGATTTTTTTCAATTCTCAACATTTCAACTTAAAACAAATTAAAATTTTTACATATTCAGCATGTATTTGTTACATGTTTGGTCTATCTTAAGTACTGGTTGTTGGGACTTCACTAGACAGAGTTTGGATTCTTGTGTTAACTGACAGGAGTATGTTGAAGCATGCAGGAAGTTCTTACTGGTTTTAATGCAGGAAGTTCTTACTGGTTTTAATGCAGGATTCGAAGAAGGTGCTGGAAAGAGCAAAGAAACTCAGGTAGATGAAGAGCCAGGCAACTTGAGTTCTTATGTGGCACTAGAATGGACATAGTCTCTGATACGCAAAGTACAAGGAGGGCATTGGGGCTGAAGCTGAATAAAGAGAGTGAAGAACAGCAGCAATTAAGGACAGTGATATAACAGGCATCATCCTATGCAGTGGCTTGACAGCCGTGGTAAGGAATGGGTTTTCACGTGGAGGGAAATGAGCTATATCAGATGTGGATTGTCACATTCTTGTCTTTTTGCCCACTAATACATTCTTTCATCTCTCTTTGTCTTCTGCCTCATATCTTCTTCCCAACAAATCACGCTCTGTCTCTCATGCTTCTTGGGTATCCATGAACCTTTGAATTTAATTAAGCTCTCTTTCATGAGGACAGGTGGTGAGTTTTAAACTGGCGCACAGGCAAGTTACCAGTATCTACAGCACTGAAGGAAATGACAGTCTTCCTCGATACCAAGGGTTCATCATAGAGAGGCGGGCCCCAGAATCCTCTCCCTGGGTGGTTTTAAAAGGCTATTGTGAATAGAGATAGAGAGATCGGATTCTACTTAAAATGATATTGCCAAAATCCCTAGATCCCTCCAAGCGCCTTGCTCCTGTGGGAACATTCCTTGGTTTACTCAATGTTTTCTAACCTGGTGTGAACACGGACAATTCACTCTTTTTGGTAAAGCTCTTATAAACCTATCTACTTTGATAGAATAATTTTAAATATTCTTTCTCCAACTCTCTTTATCCTTCATCTTACATATTAGCTAATTTCTATTTCCTTTAACAGTTGATATTGATAATCACTCTCACTGTATACACTATAACATGGGTTTAAAGGATAGTTAAGTAAGTGAAAGCTAATGGATTTGGGAAATTAAGTTGAATTTAACTAACTAACTAACTAACTAACTAACTGAGTTGAGTTTCTCAAATAATCACCAAGTGTGTTTTGGGGAACGTCAGGGAGCTGTGAATTGCTTTTTTGGGGAGGGACAAAATAATATGTTGTTTTGGATAATGAACTAAGCTTGATCAGGAACCTAGGATAGAGTAAATACATCTAAGCAATAATATTTTACTCCCTGTTCAAACCGTTTTCAAACCTTCAATTTCCATTAAACATCTGATCACTCCTAAGTGTATATCATATTTATTTCTGCAACATCAGATACACAAAGAAAGCTCTCACCTGGATATTTTCAACATAATTATACTGTAAATATATTTTTCTTTATTCTTGAGAATGTCAAACATGTATACAATGAAATATTTCCTCCTTCACATCAGATCCTCTCTTATCTCCCACAGCATGTCATCCTCTCAGCTTCATGTTTCCTTTTTTGAAACAACTCATTGAATCCAATTAGTGCTAATTAGTACTGCCCATATGTGTGGGAGTTTGAGGCCAGCCACTGAAGCATGGGAAATCTAGCAGTGGAAACAACCTCAAAAAAGACCGATTCTCTGTCCACTAGAAACCGTCAGTGCCAGTAGATTCTCACTGAGGGGTGGCTTGATCTTGTGAAGTTCTTGTACAGGTAAACAATGCTTCTGTGCGTTCATGAATACAAAAAGCAACGGAATGTCCAGAAGACAGGATGTTGGTGCATTCCTCTGTGTCTAGCTGGATCTTACATTCTTTCTGTCTTCTCTGTAGCATTCTCTGAGCCTTGTTAGCACAGGATGAGGAGTTGCGTATTGCTGAAGATATCCCATTGAGGACTGGACACCCAGCTTCTTATTCTCATCACTTTCACCAGTTATATTCCTGTCTACTGGGAGAAGGGATGGGAAAGCACATCTATGATTGAGAGTAGCTTAGGCCTGCATATAGACACATAAATATTTAGAGGAAATAATGGTACTGCTGTCTGGTCCACCTATGCTTCCTGAAGATTACATCTGTCTTCTCACTGGTAGTGGAACGAAACAGAACCAAGATTCTTCAGAATTCCAACATGAATGAAGACCAGAAATCCTTTTAGTCTGTAAAGCCAGATTGAGACTGTTTAGGCATTCAAGTTCATGACCTGAGCAGCTCCAGAGCTGGTTCTTAACCTTCACAGCAGGCAGACAGTCATCATTGAACTAACCAGCTTCTCTCATGTTATGGTTATTAGAGTAAATCCTCTTTTGTAATAATAATATACATTCATCAGTTCTATGTCTCTAGACAACCTTTCACTAAACCCATTTGTAATTATTTTTCCTTTTTTTGTTGTGGAGACAGTGTTTTACTATGTGCTTAAGGCTAGCCTAAAAATTATTATCTAACCAAATTAGCCTTCAACTAATTTCCCTGCCTGTAAGCATTCCTGTTTTATTTTGGTTGAAATACCAAAAGCTAGCATGTTCTTGGAATGAAATAAAAATCCCAGACACGTAATTTTTTGTGGCTTCTATACACTGTACTAACACCACTGACACAGATAATTAATTAGCTTAGTGCAATTATTTCTGAATTCTGTATAAGCCATATTTTGTTTTCTTATGATACTGTCATTAAAAATCATTAAAATTCATGTCACATTTTGTGTCTTTTGGGGTTAAAGGTACTTTGCAATGGAATGGATTTTACTTCAATTTAGGAAGAATTTTCTGTTAATTACAATTGCAGACTGAATCAGGAAAGACCATCAAGTTTTTTTTCTTTTTCTTTTCTTTTCTTTTTTCTTTTCTTTTTTTTTTTTTGGAATTTAACAAGGTTGAGGTTACTGAATGGCTAGAAAAAGGATTCTCATATTTTTAGCTTCTTAGCTTCCTGTTGCCACGTTTCTTTTTTGGTGTTACAGGTTAAAATTGTGCTTTAGTTTATTCCTTCTTTTGTCTCCTTATGCATTTTGTGAGCTTATAATAGAAAAATTAGTGAGTCTACTCTGGTGTTGTGTAGTTTTTTTCCTACTTGAGACAAATGTAGACACACAGTGGTTGGAAGCCTGAATGACCTCATCCTAATGACGTCCAAAACTGAGGAATTTCTGACTCTTTGCCTACTGCCTTATGGATAGCGAGTAGATGAAGTCCTGAGTAAATGTGTATTATTGACATGAGCACAGCTATGTCAAAGATGACAATGCCTCAGAGCATGGAAATGATAAATGTTTCACTGGATCAAGTTCAGGGAAATTGGTAAAGCCTTCCACTGGTCTATGTGGGGTTACTGACAGCAGGAAGTGTGGACCCCAGCTTCCTCCTCTCAGATGTTTACAGCTTGAGACTGCAACCCTGCAGAGATTTCCCAAGGAGGCAAGCTTGACTTTGCTTAATAAACAATATCCTTGCCTTGCCTTTACATAATAAATAACACTATTTATAAATTACATAATAATAGTACATTAAAAAGCTCTGTTTTGGGTTTCATAGTAGGTACCCTCCATCACAGTGAGCACAGGCCACTCAACCCCAGCTTTCCTATATGTATGGCTGTCATTTCCTCATTCCTATGTTCCCTTAGTAATGTTTCCAAGACCAAGCCCTGTGGCACACAGTGACCACTGACATTTAGAAAACATGTTTTATTCTTTTATAACATTAAAGGCATTCAGTCATCTTAGAAAATCATTTGAAAAATCCTTAAAATCTGATTCTTTAAGTTAATCCCCCCAGTTTAATCTGTCTTTCTCATGTATGACATATGTCATTTAAAATGTATTGAAAGACTATCCATTTACACAGGATGAACATATGGGAAAGGAGAAAGATGAATATGTACACTGAAAAGAACCTGAGAAATGGAAGGCTGTTGAATAATGGCTTATAATGGTCCTGCTTTTCTTATCTAATTACTCAAATATGTCAATAGAAATTTTACAAAATGCTTTGTTTTTCTTCTCTATCCACATATATGCATGCTAATCATATATGTATAAATATAATAGATACCTAGTGACTATGTATATATGTTAGAGTTATCCTAGATTTTTCTTTCTCTCTCACAAAGATACATAAAGCACTATTCTCTTCCCAATGTCTCTTCTTTCTATAGAGCTTATCCTCCATGCTCACTGTGTCACGGTTATACTATCCACTCATTTCAGCCTCATCACATGACTATTGTAAGAATTATGGACAATCCCTACCATAGTTTACAAATTCCTGTCATGTCTCAATGAATTCATAAAAAAATACATTCTCTTAGTGTGACATATACATTCTTAAAACATGGTCCTAATTTGAATTTATCTTTCTAATCTCCTTCATAGCCATTGTTTTATGCTTAACACTATTCCCTATGTACTAGGGTTGTAAGATTCTAAACTCTTAAATTCCAGATTCTTTTAATTGACTGAAATAATTTCCCTCAAAGTTTAAACTATAAACTACTTATTTTATGCCATTCCTCATTTTGAAGGGGAATTAGTTGTAGTGTTTTTTTTTTTTTAACTCTTTCCTCTTATCTCTTTGGAATCCCACCAACCAACTCCCAAATAAATTCATCGAGACTTATGAATGTCTAGCCTTAGCTTGGTTTGTTTCTAGCCTGATTTTCTTAATTTAAGTTAGTTAAGTTCCCATCAACCTTTTGCCTCTGGGCTTTTACCTATTTAGGTATTTTTTTCTTCCCTTCTTATTTTGTATCTGACTGTGTGGAAGGGTGGCTGGCCCCTGGCATCCTCCTCTCCTCTTCTTTGTTTCCCTCTTCTCTCTTTTTCTTCTCTGCCTGGCAGCCCCATTTATTTTTGTCTCCTGTCTAGCTACTGGACATTCAGCTCTTTATTAGACCAATCAAGTGTCCTAGGAAGACAAAGTAACACACAAAGTTAAACAAATACAACATAAAAGAATGGAACACATCTCTGCATCAGTAAACAAACATTTCAAAGTATAAATGAATATAATACATCTTAAAGTAATATTCCACAACATTTAGTTGATAAAAGATTTGTATTCCACAGTAATTTATATAGTGCTGTTTCTCAATTAGCAGATTTTTTTTTATTTTATAATTAATATAATTTTACGTATCAGCCACGGATTCTCCTGTCCTCCCTCCTCTCACCCCCTCAGGCTTGCCCCCTAATCCAGCCCCCATTCCTACCTCCTCCAAGGCAAGGTCTCCCCTGGGGATTCAGCTCAGCCTGATAGATTCAGTTGAGGCAGGTCCAGTCCCCTCCTTCCAACACCAAGACTGAGCAAAACGTCTCAGCTTTAGGTTCCAAAAAGCCAGCTCATGCACCAAGGACAGGTCCCGGTCCCACTGCCTGGGGGCCTCCTAAATAGTTCAAGCTAATCATCTGTCTCACTTATCCAGAGGGCCTGATCCAGTTCCATGAGGGCTCCTCAGCTATTGGTTCACAGTTCACGTGTTTCCACAAGTTTGGCTATTTGTCCCTGTGCTTTTTCCAATCATGGTCTCAATATCTCTTGCTCATATAATCCCTCCTCTTTCTCGCCGATTCGACTCCTAGAGCTCTGCCTGGGACCCGGCCATGGATCTCTGCATCTGCTTCCATCAGTCACTGGATGGGACTACTATCATGACACTTAGGGTGTTCGGCCATCCAATCACTAGAGTATGCTGTGGAATGGTCTGTATGTCAAATGGCTCTGATTGGTCAATAAATAAAACACTGAATGGCCAGTGGCCAGGCAGGAAGTAGGTGGGACAAGGAGAGAGGAGAATTGTGGGAAGCGGAAGGCTGAGGCAGAGAGACACTGCCAGCCGCCGCTATGACCAGCAGCATGTGAAGACGCCGGTAAGCCACCAGCCACGTGGCAAGGTATAGATTTATGGAAATGGATTAATTTAAGATATAAGAACAGTAAGCAAGAAGCCTGCCACGGCCATACAGTTTGTAAGCAATATAAGTCTCTGTGTTTACTTGGTTGGGTCTGAGCGGCTGTGGGACTGGCGGGTGACAGAGATTTGTCCTGACTGTGGACAAGGCAGGAAAACTCTAGCTACAAGAGTAGGTCAGTTCAGGCTTTCTCTCGACCATTGCCAGTAGTAGTCTATTGTGGAGGTATCTTTGTGGATTTCTGGGGACCTCTCTAGCACTCTGTTTCTTCCTATTCCCACGGGGTCTTCATTTATCATGGCATCTCTTTCCTTGTTCTCCCACTCTGTTCCTGATCCAGCTGGGACCTCCCGCTCCCCTAAGCTCTCTTTCCCCTGACCCTTGCCCTCCATTACCTCACTCCTACCCCCCCCCCCAGTTTGCTCATGTAGATCTCATCCATTTCTCTGTTGCTGGGCAATCCCTGTGTCTTTCTTAGGGTCTTCTTTACTAGGTAGTCTCCCTGGAACTGTGAGTTGCAGTCTGATTATCCTTTGCTTTATATCTAGTATCCACCTATGAGTGAGTACATACCATGTTTGTCTTTCTGAGTCTCAGTTAACTCACTCAAGATGATGTTTTCTAGTTCCATCTATTTACCTGCAAACCTCATGATGTCATTGTTTTTCTCTGCTGAGTAGTACTCCATTGAGTATGTATGTTTCTTTATCCATTCTTTGGTTGAGTGACATCTAGGTTGTTTCCAGTTTCTGGCTATTATGAATAATGCTGCTATGAACATAGTTGTGCATGTGTCCTTGTGGTATGATCGAGCATTCCTTGGGTATATGCCTAAGAGTGGTTGGTATAACTGGGTCTTGAGGGAGGTTGATTTGCAATTTTCTAAGAAAGCGCCATATTGATTTCCAAAGTGGCTGTACAAGTTTGCACTCCCACAAACAGTATAGGAGTGTTCCCCTTGCTCCACATCCTCTCCAGCATAAGCTGTCTTCAGGATTTTTTCATCTTAGCCATTCTGACGGGTGTAAGATGGTATCTCAGAGTCATTTTGATTTGCATTTCCCTGATGATTAAGGATGTTGAGCAATTCCTTAAATGTCTTTCAGCCATTTGAGCTTCTTCTATCGAGAATTCTCTGTTTAGCTCTATAGCCCATTTTTTTAATTGGACTGTTGGGTATTTTGATGTCTAATTTTTTGAGTTCTTTATATATTCTGGATATCAGCCCTCTGTCAGATGTGGGGTTGGTGAAGATCTTTTCCCATTCTGTAGGCTGTAGTTTTGTCTTGTTGACCATGTCCTTTGCCCTACAAAAGCTTCTCAATTTCAAGAGGTCCCATTGATTGATTGTTTCTCTCAGTGTCTGTGCTACTGGTGTTATATTTAGGAAGTGATCTCTGGTGCCAATGCTTTCAAGACTACTTCCTACTTTCTCTTCTATCAGTTTCACAGTAACTGGATTTATGTTGAGGTCATTGATCCACTTGGACTTAAGTTTTATGCAAGGTGACAGATATGGATCTATTTGCAGTCTTGTACATGTTGACATCCAGTTATGCCATCACCTTTTGTTGAAGATACCTTCTTTTTTCTATTGTACAGATTTGGCAGATTCTAAAGTTAAACCACGCTGGTTTCCTTTACAACTCTACTAGTTCACAATTGTGGGAGCTTGTTAACCTCTCATCATTTCTGTTTCATTGTGTATAGATTGGAGATTTAAATATAAATCATACATAAGATTTCTATTTTGAGGAAGAAATGAAATAATTCCACAGAGGACTGGAATTGTTCCTATGAGAGTGTAATGGTGCTGTCCTTAGTATAATTTATCTATTCTGATCTATATCTTTCTTCTTAATATTTCAAAATCTTAATTGTGAAATAGTATACTTATAATCTCCATCATGAGTAAAGACTTATTTGTCATTTGAATATTTATTGAAATAATAATAGGAAACATATACTTTAGATAGTAAGAAACTGCTTTTAGAGATCAGAAGGATCATAGGAGTGTTTATGAGGAGGTTGTTTTTTATGTAGGTCATAAGGAGCTGTGGCAGGGGTATCAAAAGGTAAGAAAACCAAAATTATGACACAGCCGAGCAAGATGCAACTCAATTCTTAAAAAGCAAATATATTATTTTTGATGCAATAAAATATTCTGAGCATCAAGTATATAAGACCATAATGGTACTTGTGAATTAAAATTAATTTGAATGAGAAGTGCCTGGTAGAAGTGATTCCAAGATCCTCTGGGGTTTTGAGCCTGAGGTAATTAAACAATTGTATTTACTATTATTTCCTGGGAGCCTAAGCTATATATTCATTTGGGGTAATGGATAAGATAAAATTTAAATTCAATTTTCAAATATATTGATGACATTGTAAGCATTCAGGCAGTGATAAATATTTGGCATTCAGAGGAAAGATGGGATCTAATTTATAAATGAGTTTATTGTTACTGTGAGTACTGAAGACGTAAAAGAATTCCTAATCACACTCTGCTATATTTCTAGATCAGAGCCTAGCATAATGAGAGAGTCGTCAGAGAGCCTACATCCAGCAACTGATGGGAACACAGACCCACAGCCAAACCTTAGAGCTGGAGGAAGCCTGCAGAACAGGTGGATTATAGGAGCTAGAGGGGTCAAGGGAAACTAACAAGAAAACAGCCCATACAGTCAACCAACCAGGGCTCATAGGGAGTCACACAGACTGAGCAGACAACCAGGGAGCCTGGATCTGTCTGACCTAGACCCTCTGCATATGTGTGGCAGTTGTGTCGCTTGGTGTTCATGTGGGGCTTCTAACAGTGGGATCAGGGGCTGTCTCTGACTCTCTTGCCTGTTTTTGGTGCCCTTTCCTCCCCACTAGGTTGCCTCACTGAGCCTTGACAGGAGGGGATGTGCATAGTCATATTGCCACCTGATATGCCATGCCTGGTGGATATCCCTGTGGGACACCTGCCCTTTTCTGAAGGGAAATAGAGTGGAGCGGATCTGGGAGACAGGAAAGAAGGGGAGTGGGGTGGGCTGGGAGGAGAAAAGGAGGGGAAACTGTAGTTGGCATGCAATATATGAGAGAAGAATAAATACGAAAATAAAAGAAAAAAGAAAAAAATGAGAACGGGGCACCAAATGGATAATTCCTAAATTTAAAAGCTGAGAGAAAGAGGAACAAACCAAGGTTTCAGAAAAACAGATGAAAAAGGAGAAAGTGAAATCATAGTAATACGGAAGCCAAGGTAACTATTGGAAATAGGAAGCTCGGTGGACAATGATTCTGCTAGAATGAAAAAGAAAAAATGGCAATGTGAAAGCTCCTTAGCAGCTGGTGGGCTACAGTCACAAAGGCTCTGGTTTGGTCATCTGGCTCTCTTCCTTTTTATGTTTGCATGAGCACTGCATCTCCTCCTCTGTTTTCTAGAAAGAGTTGGGTTAAAGTTAGTGCTCTTCATCTCAATTTGCTATGACTGTTAAATGAAAAATTACTTGTACATTCCGTACCACAGGCACTTGGGTTGTCTACAACATCACTGTCCCACAGAGCTTTGCACGTGGTATGAATGTTCTCTCGTGCACTGTCCATTGCAGTATCCACTAGATGCAACACAGAACCATATTTCTATCAAATCATATTGTTATGGGTCTGAGGTCATTCTGCTTAAGACAGTCAGGCCTCTTGAGTGAAGCTGTCTCTGTTTGTCTTTATTTGCATGTTATACCCTTCTCACATTCTGTCTTGTTTCTTTGCACCATTTCCTCTAGAACCTGTGCTCATGGGCCTATGTTGCTGATACTGCCTGTGTGCCAAGTGAAATAGACCTTTCCTGTCACAATGACATCTGTGGCTAAAATTTCCTACACTTGCTCGCCATGACTGCTTCCATGCTGAAGGCACAGCCAGAGTAGGAAAGAAAAATTCAATACTTTCTGTGTTTCGCATGCCCATTGGCTGCCAGTAACTTGTATTGGCCTAATCTAAAAGAAAGTTATTTGCTTAAGAAATCCAGAAAATGTAATGCTCCAGATTCTGGCCCCTTAAAAAGCAGAAGAGAATATATGAGGTCGCAATTTCTTGATGAGAATATCCTGGCTTCTCCTCATGCATACATGAGCCTTGTATTTCAGAAACGATATTACTTAGTTGAATTACTCTGTTATTCTTTATTCCTAATTCTGATTATAGGGGATTCAATTCATCAACCACCATACTGGGACATATTTTTTTGTTCTAATCTATAAACAAACCTGTCAATTTTTAAAATTCTTAAATGGCTAAAAGCATACCCTTATATTAATGGAGCCTATAGATACCAGTTGATGAATCATTGACATGGGTGTTCTCACAATATGTTGATTACAGTTTAGTTTACTGTGATTTTAATGTTAATTTAACACTCTTAACAGACTGAAACACCATAACTATTAAATTAAGTATGGTAAATAAAGTTCAAAATATATCTATCTATATATAAAATCTACAGAGTGGGAGAGTTTTACTTGAAAGAGACCTTGTACCTTGCAAGTCAGTTTAGACACGGGCAACAGCTCTTGAAGTAATTCTTTCTTGCTCCCAGCCAATTTGAGATATGCTGGTATGTATGCATCTTTGAAATTTGCCACGGCTGACAGAACCAGGCTGTGTTTTAGCTTAGACCACATTTCCTTGTGCAAACCGTTAATCTCCGAGATCAAACATGTCTTGTTTGGAGATGGCTTTTAAAAGATGGTTTAAAAACATTATTTCTTAACCATTCCTCCATGGAAACTATTCAAAAACTGGGTATTTTGCTTTTTTTTCATTGTTTGGGTTACATATCAAATATAGAAATATTGTCATTGCTAAAAAATGCACCAGCAAAAGCTGAGATGTGCTAGGCTTGGGGTCTTTGTGCACAGTGGTGCTAGTTGGTGAGATTATATGATTTTGCCTTTGAGAAGTCCATTTTGACAGGGAAATTAAGTCATCACTTACCACAGAATGATCCAAAGAAAACTGAACACTGTGCCTTGGAAAATGCAGGTTGATATAGGAAAGGCTGATGGAATAAATGGACCGCTTCTCTGATATATTTCTGCCACCTCAGCAAAGATCATTAACCTAATGGATTATGTTTTGTAGTTGATGCATTTTTTTTGTCTGTGTACTAAAGTGACATATGGAACATTCCCACTTTAATGGTCACTTAACCTTCACGGTGTGGAAGGCTTAAGAGAATTTAAACATTTATATTAAAATTTGTACCATCAATCTCAGACAGTCAACAGCTTGAAGCTTCATTTGGCTCCTTTATACAAGCAGCAACTGTGGTTGGAAAGCTTGGTGATTTTCAAGGCTTTGGTGCTTTAGATTTGAAGGTATTTTGCTTTTGGAGAAGTTAGAAATTTAAAAAAATTCTCAAGTTCTTTGTAGCTTTTTTTTAAACTCATTCTTTTTTTCAGTCTTATTTACTCTAGTATTATTAAAATGTAAAACTAGAGGATTTTACTTTTACAGCTTCTCAAAAACATTCATTTCTAAAAATTACGTGAAAGGATAAAATTTATTTATAAATAAATGAGCAATTAATATTAGTATGGCACAGCTTGTAAAGTTATTTTGGAGGCAGTGTCAAATCCATTTATTAGTTCAAGAAATACCTCTGGATACGCATGCTAGACAGTTTTTCTCTGCAGCACTTACAAAGATAAGATAGCCTTGCTATTCCCCAAGTTCACAACAAATGGAGAAAAAGTGTAGACAAATGTTCACACAATTAGTGACATATATGACAGAGTACATCGGAGAGAACAGAAGATAACTCCTATTCCAAAACAGAATCCGTACCCACAATAACCCCTAAAGGAACTGTTTGCTTAGCTGTAAATGACAGGGGGAATAGGAATGGTAAGGAGGGTAAGGCATGACTTGCAGGTGAACACTAGCAAATGCAGGGTGGGATCTGATTGCACATGCCTCATATGACAATATTGGGATGTTTATATGTGAACAGTGAGAATACCGGGCTTCTTTCAAGCCCCATTTAAAATACGCAACCAGTGACAGGCAGACTTCTGGGAAAAACCAAATGAAACAGAAGGAAGAGTCACAGTTGGGCCTTCTTCCAGGATATGCCAGGCTGACAAGTTTTATGAAGATGCACATCAAAAAACCTAATCAGGGGCTGGAGAGATGGCTCAGTGGTTAAGAGCACTGGCTGCAATCCCAGAGGACCCATGTTCAATTCCCAGCGCCCATATTGCAGCTCACAACTGTCTGTAACTCCAGTTCCAGGAGACCTGACACCTTCACACCAATGCACATAAAATAAAATTAAATAAATTAAAAGAAATCTAATCAAGATCCTCAGCTATTTCAGGGAATCTATTTCATTCTAAAAGCATGGGAGCAGGCAATGCAGCTGTGGGGGAAGTTGAAGCAGAGAGCTCTCAAAATCAAGTCCTATAGATGACTACATATGTCCCCTGAGGGATTTGGGAGATCCATATGACAGGGCTTACACCGAGGACATTCACTGAATTCACGAGATTTGCTTGCACTGTTCTATGTGTCTGTACTCTGACAGGTGCTTCCTCACTGACATAGAAGGAAGCAGGCCCCAGTCACTTTGAGCTCTTCAAATGACAGCGTTTCAGTCAATGAAACCCTTCTGCCAAGAGAACTTTAGCTACACAACTAAGGTATGCTGAAGTTCAGTTAGAATTTCCACCAGAAACCTGGACTTGAAGGAACTCACAACCAACAAAAAGTCTCTGTGACTTGGGTAAAAAAAATATTTGCTTGATTCAAGGAAATTATTAATTTCATCCTCATAGTGGCATTTCAACCTAGAAACACAGAAGAGCTAAACAAAGAAAAGCAAGGCATACTGATTTTCAACCAATTTCTCATTTGACTTAATTCTACAATTTTGAGGAAAATGAAACCGTTAATCAAGAAAATATTTATTTTAAAAATATTTTCAAATGAGTAAATCCATTGCATGGTATGCATTTTTATAAACTCACCCATGTCTTTTTATTTCTTTTCTATCAGTCTGTCTATCTATCTATCTATCTATCTATCTATCTATCTATCTATCTATCTATCTATCTATCTATCTATCATGTATCTATCAACCATCCATCAATCTATCTTTTTATTTATATCTATCATCTATTTATCATCTATCATTTATTTATTTGTTTTAGAACATAGATAAATGTTCACATATCTGGAAAGGTTCTCTTACGCTTGGCCTTTACTAAGAACAAATATAATTTAAGATTTAAATTCACCATGCCATATTACAAATAAATGTTTCATGTTAGTGTTATTACTAATATTATTATAAATAAATATTTATATTTTTATTTCCTATGCCAGATTGTTTCTTTAAGAATTGTTAATATTTATTGGTGTCTCAACAAATGCACTGTTACTGACTTTTTATGATATATTGTTAGGCTATATATTTTGTGATGTATTATTAGCTATTATTAGCCCCATTTTATAAATGTGAAGACAGGCATAGAAGGAACTTGTTTAGGATGAGTCTATTGAATTTATGAGATTACTGAACTAAAAAGTCTAATATAGAAAAGGGTCTTAAGTACTGAGCTCTAAAAGACAGATTTTATACATTTCAAATTTTCTTTCTATTTGTGTGTGTGTGTGTCCCCTTCGTGGGAATCAGTTTTCAGTTTTTACCATGTGGGTTCTGGGGATCACACTGAGACAATGAACAGATTTTATGTAAATGATAGTTTAATGTAAGGGTACTTTAAAAAGGCCAAACTTCTTAACTACAATGGTGTGAGCAGGAGGGCACTGCACACGTGTGAAGTACAGCCTGGTGTTTCTTCCTGGATGGCAGAAAGCAGCAGCATTGCTCATCAGAAGTCTGTGGATATGCCACATGCAGAACACTCTCTTCATGGTAATTTCCTTCCGCACTTGCATTTAGACATTTTCTTTGGAATTCAGGCACTCTCTTGTACTTTAAGTCAGTCTCATAATAGACAAAATGTAGCTGGGCACAATGGTGCACTCCTTTAATCCCAGAATGCATAAGGGAGAGGCAGGCAAATCTCTGTGAGTTCAAGGCTAGCCTGGTTTACATAGTGAATTTCAGGACAGTTAGGGCTACATAGTGAGACCCTGTCTCGAAAAAATAAAGCAAAACAAAATACAAAAGTTAAACAGTTCATTTTGGATTGCATTATTTTCTGGGTACTTTGCTAAAATTAGGGCATCTTCAGTTAAGGAAGGATTCTAATGTGTATCTTACAGGACTAAAAGGCTAAAAGTTTTTTCTCATCTGTAATGAATTTGCCCTTCAGTTATTTTTTTACTTGTATCATTTCAGTGCATGCATTGTGCAGTATAGCTTTTCACTGTACATATGGTTTTCCTAAGGAATGGATTTGTTATATTTATTATTAATTTTTGTTTCTGTTAGGAACTGAACTCTAAAAACTGCTAAATATTTTACAAGGCACTTGGAGTGAATATTAATGTTAGCACTAAAAGTCATGGAGGATTAATGACTCAGAATGCATTTAATTTTATAACAGGAGCATCTGTTTCAGTTGAAGGAGGGGTGTGACCTCTGGAAGTGGAAACCACTTATCACGCATTATCCCTTGGCTATTGCCAGGGGTTCTTAGTCGTCCATTGGTTTTTCCTTGATGTCTCCTAAAGATATTTTTTTCAGGTCATAAGGTTGACATGGTTATAATTATATTTAACAAATATCTTTAATTACTATACATGCAAATGTGTTTCTTAAAGTTTTGTAAAATGCATTTAAATATTTTTATCATAGAGAGAGCATCAAAGAACAAACTCTTCAACCTTCCATTTCTCATGAGGGTAACTGGCATTACTGTATGGGCATGCATATTATATATTCTCATATATTATATATATAAACCAGGCAGGATTTATGTAACTTTAGTGATTATATTATTAATCTTTTTGTAAGAATATGGAAAACTGCTACCACTGAAAGTACATTCAGAGTACTTTGAACAAGACTTTTGTGTTTTATCTACTCAGAAATAATAGTTATTTCATTGTTTACCATTATTGATGCTGCAGATCAATTTCTTTTCAGAAGAAATGAATTTAGAAAAATGGTTGGTGATAACATGGTATATCTAGGGGCTATTATTTAGACAGAATGAGAAAAGTATTGATCAGGATGAAGATAAAATAAGATCTGATATCAAAGAGGGATATATTATGTAGTTTTTGTTCCAGAATTCTGACACTAAATTAAAGACTGTATGTTTAAATTCAGTGCTGAACAAGATATAAGTAATAAAGTATGCTTATAGGAAAGAATGAATGTGATGGTTTTCCAGTATAATATTACTTATAGGAAAGAAGTAAGGCAAGTTAGAGGAACACTGATTAATGTTATTGAATATTGCAATAAGCCTTTTAAGACAAAATTGTGAAGTTTATATTTCAAGTCAAATTTCTCTGTTATCTGCACTATTTTCAATACACAATCATGCTTTCAGTACAGTTAGAAACATTTTGAACCCTCTGTTTTATGTTAAACTTTTCACTTTAAATCACTAGTCACCAATACACAAGTAGCTCTATTTGTTCTCTTATTTTTTATGATGAATATTATGCTTTTAATTTTATGCCAAAATATATTCCGTAACATGTTAAATGATTGTTTCCCCTGAATTTTATCTCCCACATTTTTTTTTTGTTTTTTCTAGACATGGTTTCTCTATGTAACAGCCCTGACTGTCCTGGTACTCACTCTGTAGACCAGGCTGGCTTAGAACTCAAGGAGATTTGCCTGCTGCCGCTTCCTGAGTGCTGAAATTAAAGGCATGTGCCACCACCGCCAGGCTCTTTCCCTTCTCCTATATCACATAGAATTGACTGGCAATGTTATCAATCCATGAACATTTATCCAAAAGGAAACCAAACTGCTACAGCTTATTCAGTGCAGAATTCCTGGGTTAAAATTGTCACCCTTTCGTTCCAGAATCCACAGTTTTCTCTTATAGTCCCTCATCTCACAGAGCCTAATCAGGTAAAACTTTAGTTAATTCTACATTGATTCTTTTTACTTCTTTGATGCCCAGACAACTATTTTTTTTTTCTGAACTAAGTTGGTGCAGCATCTCAGAATTAACTAAAACCCTTCTAGAGTAATGGTTTGTACTGATAAACCGTCATTTAAACACACACACAAACACACACACACACACATGCATGCATCCCATTCAAGACAGTCTTCATGGCTACCATCTATTTGCTCATTTAAGTAAATTTTTCCTATCTTATTTATGGAATTTTTAGTAATATTATTGACATGACCACCTATCCGCACTTCTGTCAATCATTTGTTTGGAAGACATTTTCCATCCCTTCCTTCTAAGGTGGTGTGTATGTTTTTAGTCACATGGTAAAATGGCAAGCAATAAAAATTAATGAAAAAAAGAGGCAATGAATTTGAAGGAAAAATGGGGAAGGGTATACGGGAGGGTTTGGAGGGAGGAAAGAGAAAGGGAGATGTAATTATAATTTAAAAAAGGAAAAGAATGGAAAAGTCATAGTTCATGCATTTTTAAATATTTTTTTATTGTGAAGTTCTGTCATCCTTATCAAATGTAGGAATTTGTCTTTCATTAGAGCAGATGACCAAGTGCTGGCCTGATGAGAGTGAGAATAACAAAATGAATTAAGTATGAAAACATCTACTTTGGATTTATGCATAAGTTTAAAACATCTTGTGAAAGTCCTGTGAATTTTGGAATTTATAAATATAATTAATTCTGACAGCATCTAAATCAAATTGGTTTGCCTATAGCAACTGTAGCACGATTATAACTATCATGACATAAATCTCCTCATTTTAAATGAGTAATATAGGTCATTAATGCCAATCCTAAATATTAAGGCAAAAGGGCATTTCTTGCAATCTCTGATAACATAGTTCAATTTTGTGATCAACATTTGATAAAACTCTTTTCCTTCCTCCTCCCTCCCTCCCTCTTTCTGTCCTTCACCCTCATACTCTCTTTGCTGGCTGTCTCATGTGCTTCCAGGAAATCTGTCTGTCTCCTTTCTCAGTATGTGAGTGGTGAGATTACAGATGTGTGCCTTTGCATCAGAATTTTTACATGGCTTCTGTGAATCAAATTTCGGGGACTCAAGTTTGCATAGCAAGTATGGTAACCTGCTGAGCCGTCTTACCAGACCTCACATTTACATTTTTAAATACGTATATCTCCAATTTTCATGTCATAACTTGTACATTTATCCATGTAGTAAACCACTTTTCATGCCATGCAATCATTTCTCTTTTTACTATTAGTGGTCTATATGTAGTGTTTTTGTATCTGTCTGTCAGTAAACTTTGTTCTATTAAACACACACACACACACACACACACACACACACACACACACACACACACGCACATTCTTATCAAACTGGTGCCGTTTCAACAAGTCCTTGTAAGTTGTATTATGTTGTAGTAATAACTCAAAACCATCAGTATCTTAGAACATCAAAGATTTATTTCTCATGCATTCTATGTATGGCTCCATCTACAACCCTTCAAGGTGTTTCAATAATCCTAATTACTCATGAACACTGGCTGGCTTTTGGAGTGTTCTACTGTACATGGCCATGTATGGGCCAGGATAAAGGGGTGACTATAGGGTTTTATTATGAAAGTTGGATACTTAGAGCCCTTTAGAAGCAACACAATTAACCTTTTCTTATTCAAAACTAAGACTCAGGAAGCAAAGTCCTCCTATGCTGGAAAGTACTCAGCGACCATCCATAAATGCAACTGTGGTTTAGTAGTAAAGCCGGAATTTTTATTTCTCATTTTTGTGGTTGTGCCAGAATTTTGAGGAATTTTAAAATGTCCAATACAATTTAAAGTAAACCATTCAAAAAAGCAACTGAAGTTATTTTCATGGCTACATATTATTTCAACATGCCAAGAATTCATAATGCATCTATGACGTGTCTTCTATTAAATACTCAGTGGATTAGTTACTGCTTGGTATATTTTTGTTACATTGGAATTAACATTTTTACATGTCTTTCCTGCACATGTATCTGAATTCCTGTTAAAATATCTGTGTAGGAGTAAATTGATTCAAGTCCAATTTAATCAGCCCAACGCAGTTATATCCTTTTTACAAATTTAAAAGAAAAAAAAAAGATTATAAGTGACTAATTTGGTGTTATGGTTGTAGTTTTTGTTCAATCAATTACACTTAGATTGTGAGATTATGAGATGAATTGCCCATTTAACAGGGAATATAAAAGCTTATATCTCAATGAATAGGCATGGAAAAGAAATTGAATTATTTTCCATGAAGCTGGCCACAAATGAGCTCAATAGCCTTTTATTTTCTTGAATTCATTATTCTGGCTAATGATGCAACAATACAAATGGTCCTCCAACTGTACCAGGCTTCATCTAATAGGCTGTTTATTACTAGTGATATGTAGCTGATCTGTTATTACTCCAAAATATCTGCACTGAATTTTTTTTTTTTTTTCGAGACAAGGTTTCTCTGTGTAGCTTTGCGTCTTTCCTGGGACTCACTTGGCAGTCCAGGCTGGCCTCGAACTCACAGAGATCCACCTGGCTCTGCCTCCTGAGTGCTGGGATTAAAGGTGTGCGCCACCACCACCCGGCTCATGCACTGAATCTTTGTTCATCCAACTCCCATTACTCACTTCCCATACAATTTCTTTAGTTCAGATTCTTACTTAAAGGCTATGGAGGTCTTTTATATCATATTTACCCTCTGATCTTCCCCACGTTAGATTTTTATAATTGGACTCAAATTACCTTTAAAATAATATGCTAATATTTATGCATTCGCATGATTAAGACTGTTGAGCTGATATGTAGTAGTGCATTATAGTGTACCTGTGCAGCACAGGAGTAGAAGCCCTTCTGTCACACAATGCTACCCTTCTCCTCATTTCACCTTGCCCCATGATTTCTGACAAGCTATACTGGACTTCTTCTTCTTCCATTTTTTCCTACTTCCTGTCATGAGATTGTTCTATGCAATGAGAATCAGTCATTAATATGTGCCAGATAGAGTATTGTGTGGTTGTTCCATAAGCACATGTTTATATCCTTAATGAATTCCTTCTACCATGTTATTCCTAATCTCCCTCAATACCGTCACAGTGCCTGAGAAGAAAAGGCTTCTGATGAATTAACAAAAGAAGGACACTTGGTACTAATACTTGACTCTTCTTTCCTTTTTTAATGAATTTATTTATTTATTTTACATCCTGGCCACATTTTCCCCTCCCTCCTCTCCTCCAGTCCCTCCTCCTCCATTTCTGTTTAGGAAAGGACAAGTCTCCCATGAGTATCAACAACATATAACATAGCTGAGGCTGTGTTGGTATCCAGGGGTCAAGCTGCTGCTGGGGCCTTGCCTATCTGGGTGGTATTCACTGCCCATGGGGCCATGGTGACATTCAGACCCAGACTGTTGCCTAAGACTATGTCTGGGTCTATGGTCCTACTGATGCCAGAGTTTGTGTTGAAGTCTGTGGCTCATGTTGCCACCAAAGGCCACATGGAAGCCTGGGGACTTTTTTTTTTTATGCACCAACCAATCTAATTGATTATCTACTTCTCTCAACTGTTCCTACTTTATACACCTCCACTGGGTCCATTCATACTCAAATGCACAGCTACTCATCTATTGAATATGTTGCTATGGTCACTTACTATTTTCCAATTATCTCTCAACTTCTCTCCAAATTGTACATATGTACAATTTCACTTTTTAATTTTTGTTGTTTTTTTTTTTTAGAGACAGGATTTCTCTGAGCAGCCCTGGTTATCCAGGAACTTGCCCTGTGGAATAGGCTGGCCTTGAACTCAGAGATCCTCCTGCCTCTGCTTCCCTACTGCTGGGATTAAAGGTGTGTGCCACCACCACCCAGCTAGTTTCACCTTTAATGGCTGCCTCCAATCTCAGTTCATCTTATTATTAGTCCCTGGTAACTGTTCTAAATTTGGTACATGGCACAAGTAAGCTTTCCTCAATTTGATGTTTTTTCTATCAATTTATTCTCCTCCAAAATGAAACTCTATCTTTATACCTTGGTCTATGCATTAAGTAGCTTTCCCTCTCATTTAACACCTCCTACTTTTATGATCGCTTTCATACCAAATCATATTTATTTAATGAGATTACAATTTTCTTACTCTATAAATCTATTCAAACTTCGTTAAATGTCTTCAAAGATTCAGATGGCATCATCTTTATACAACTCCCATATAACATGCAGTTACTATTCAACAAATCAGTCATTAAATTTATGAATTCTAAGAAAACAAGGTATAATACTAATCCTCACTTACAAATTCTTAAAGCTCACTTCTGAACCCTTAATATGTCTAGGACAAAACCAAAATTATTCTTAATCTTGAGGCTCTTTGAAACTTTAGGGAAAGTTGAGATACTTATTTACTTATTAAATTGTTATGTTGCATAAGTTTCATGAAAGGAGTAGAATTGTAAATGGACATGCAAAAATTGTGTGATCTATATATGTACTCACAAATGTCAACACATTATATTTCACATAAAGGAGTTGGGAAAACAAAGATTCCTCAGACATATTTTAAATGAGTTTAATTACGTGACCCCAAAGCCAGGTGTTCTAGCAGCATTGCTGGTATTTTGCATTAGGAAAATATATTATAAACAAACTGTTAAATATAGCTTCTTCCAAAGGACACAGATTCTTAAGAGCCATTTATTTGCACATTGCTTAGCAACAAAATCATAGCATTAATAAAATTTAGAAACCGAGAATGCAAAATATTATAACTATAATTTTTCTGCATCCTCTTGTGAGATATAGACACAATTTTTCTATTATGTGCAATGAGAAACTTAACAATACAGTTCAGACAACCCATTAATATTTAGTTTTGGTAAAGGGCATATTTTGAAAGTTTTAGAGACTTTCCTGTATACTCAACTTATTAGTTTTTGCAAAGACACTATGGTAAATTGAATGGATAAAATCTGTGAAGAAAGAATTATAATTTTAAAGTGCTTTTGATAATTTAGGAATATTTTAGCAGCAGTCTATATGCTACTTTCATGATGCTGATCTGACTGCTAGAAATAGAACAAAAATTCCCTTAAACTGAACAAGAGTAATTTATGTGAAATATAAAATACTTTTGGTTTAAAAATAAGTTAGATAAAATAGTGAAATTTGAGGAAAACTATATTTTGCATTTGATATAGTAATTAAATACATGCAACCTAATTTGTTCCAAAGAATTAAGATGTAGATAATAGAGTAAAACCAGTACCCAAATTGTAAATGTCTTCTCTTTATTATGAGCACAAAATGGTTTAATTTGGTAAAAATAACTGCAAGTTACATATTCATTGATGATTTTTTAAAAAGATCATTGTTTATGTAACATGGTGATGTTTGGTGAAACTGTTGAGGAGGTTTTGCTGCACTACACCTGTGATAGTGACTTCTCAACCCATCTCTCTCTGCAAAGTGAGAATTTAAAAGGGAATATCTGTTGTTTTTCACCTAGAAGCCCATGTACTCTTTGGAAATATGCAATCATTTTGTAGTGATGCCAAATGTGAAGGAATTTGACATTGTTTAAAAATGTCTCTGTTCTTTCCTACAAATTTCTTTCCTCCTTGACTTCTAATAGCTAGCTTATATCACACTTGAGGTGAAAAACTATGATTGGAGAAAGGTTACTGGCACATTTGTTAGTCCCAGAACCAAGGCTTGCCATTTTAGAAAAACTGATAGAAAAACTAACCATGCCCATTCAGTTAGGAAGTCTGAATTATAAGGTATCAGTACATCTGCAGACTGGACTCAATCACATAAGCAATCTATCAATAAATAAACTATAGATATGTGTTCTTTGTCCAATTAGATCCTGGTCATTGAGGCTCAGGTGATCTTCCCTAATGTTAAAACTTGGTGCATATCACCATATATGAATTCTGCAAGGATAGTGTATGCTATGAACTCTACTTGATATGTCCCGCCATTTGGTTGAGTATTATTTATATCCTTCTCTGATATTATTCAATAAAAAGAGCTATAAAAATAGTTTTTAACAAGTCTGTAAGTCTTCAGGGTGAAAGTTTATCATCAAAATTATGTTTTAGAAACTATACTTATAACTGGTGTCAGAAGTAAATAAATCTGAGTATTGTTTCCTCAAACTTTGCACTTGGGCTAACCCTAAATGAACATAGAGTCTTACGTGAATCTGAGGACAGAACATTGTGAAGAAAGTTGAAATTCAAGAAATGAAGATGGAAAAATCCTTTTTAACCTTTCTATAGTAATAGGTACTCTAGAAATGTCCTAGCAGCTTACATAATATCATGAGAAGATGCTCTTTTTGTCAACTTCTGATCTGAAAATGAAAACAAACAAAATTATTGATCATCTATTATTGTTTATATAAGTTGTGTTCAGTAGAATATTAATCAGTAGGGGATGACATTTATATATTTTCCTTCTCTATGGCTTGTTATGAGATCAATCCAGATTACTCATTAAAAGTGTTAAAGCACCAACCAGTCATGTGGAATATGATGCTTCCATATCAAAGATGGCCATTGAAGATTAAATGTCACTTTTTGTGGTGGGTTGAAAGAAGTACTATTTTATTCAGAATCCAAAAACATACAATTAATGTGTCTGACTACGATAACTTGTGGAATTTTTCTTTTACTTGTGGAGTTTTTTTTTAAAACTTAGCATCATATATATCTCACTGATATACTTTGAAGCTCCCTGTATCTTGATAATGCACAACAGCGTGGTATTCTGTGGGATGATAAAGGTTTCTTTAGACTATGTGATGATATAGGGCATGAAACTGCTCTAGGTATGAAGCCACAATGTGAAGTTATGCCATTATTCCTGTCACAGCAGGAAAACCCTCAGCATCATTTATGCTGGGAAACGGAAGAAGAAAGCTGGTTCAGTAGATGATCAGTCACTGCAAAGGATGTATTGCTTCACTCCATATGAGTTTAAATCCCAGAATGATATTACTGCTTGATTATAATTTCTAAATATACATAATAATTCTTGTGCCTCATCTAGGTTTGCATTAGGAAAAATGAATTTTTTTTTTCTTTTTTTTTTTTTGGTTTTTTTTTATTATTATTATTATTATTATTATTATTATTATTATTATTATTATTATTTTATAACACCATTCAGTTCAACATAATAGCCACAGAATCCCCTGTTCTCCCCCTCTCGCCCACCCCTCCCCCCAGCCCACCCCCCATTCCCACCTCCTCCAGATCAAGGTCTCCCCCGAGGACCGGGGTTGACCTGGTAGACTCAGTCCAGGCAGGTCCATTCCCCCCTCCCAGACCGAGCCAAGTGTCCCTGCATAAGTCCCAGGATTCAAATAGCCAACTCATGCAACGAGCCCAGGACCTGGCACCAATGCACAGCTGCCTCCCAAACAGATCAAGCCAAATGACTGTCTCACCCGTTCAGGTGGCCTGATCCAGTTGGGGGCCCCTCAGCCTTTGGTTCATAGATCCTGTGCTTCCATTCATTTGGTTATTTGTCCCGGTGCTTTATCCAACCTTGGCTTCAACAATTCTCGCTCATATAAATCCTCTTCTTACTCACTAATTAGACTCCCAGTGCTCCACCAGGGGACCAGCCGTGGATGTCTGCCTTCAGATTCCTCAGTCCTTGGATGGGGTTTATGGCACCACTATTTGGGTGTCTGGCCATCCCATCACCAGAGTAGGAAAAAAGAAAGCATCTTCAACAAATGGTGCTGGCATAACTGGATATCAGCGTGTAGAAGGCTGCAAATAGATCCATATCTGTCACCGTGCACAAAACTTAAGTCCAAGTGGATCAAAGACCTCAACATAAATCCAGCTACTCTGAACCTGCTAGAAGAAAAAGTAGGAAATAGTCTTGAACGCCTTGGCATAGGAGATCACTTCCTAAATATAACACCAGTAGCGCAGACACTGAGACAAACAATCAATCAATGGGACCTCTTGAAACTGAGAAGCTTTTGTAGAGCAAAGGATACGGTCAACAAGGCAAAGCGACAGCTTACAGAATGGGAAAAGATCTTCACCAACCCCACATCTGACAGAGGACTGATATCCAGAATATATAAGGAACTCAAGAAATTAGACATCAAAAGGACCAACAGTCCAATTGAGAAATGGGCTTTAGAACTAAACAGAGAATTCTCAACAGAGGAATTCCAAATGGCTGAAAGACATTTAAGGAATTGCTCAACTTCCCTAATCATCAGGGAAATGCAAATCAAGACAACTCTGAGATACCACCTTACGCCTGTCAGAATGGCTAAGATAAAAAAATACTGAAGACACCTTATGCTGGAGAGGATGTGGAACTAGGGGAACTCTCCTCCACTGCTGGTGGGAATGCAAGCTTGTACAACCACTTTGGAAATCAATATGGCGCTTTCTTAGAAAATTGGGAATCAATCTCCCCCAAGATCCAGCTATACCACTCCTGGGCATATACCCAAGAAATGCTCAATCATACCACAGGAAAAATGAATTTTATATTAACCTATCTGCTATCCATTCTTTAATGGTGCAATTGATCTTTAAAACAACCCAGGAAACTAGTACAGCTTTAAGTTAGCTATCTCGGCAGAAAGGGGAGAATAGTTATACAATTTATCATTGATACTATCCACTGTCATAGTCGTTAGTCTTTGAATTCAGGAACCAATGAGAAGTGTGTTTGTTATAAAGATTATGTTTTTAGACCATGCTCTGGACCTCCTATAAGAACTGTTTAAATCAAAACATCATTTAATTATCTGTCTCCCTCCCTGTTTGCCTATCTATAGATCTGGAGATAAGCACAAGTTCATAGCCATTTAATAGGTATGTTGCTTCATACAGTATTTTTGTTTCATTTCTGTTGTGACAAAATATCCTGACATAAAGCAACTTAAAGAGGAAACAGATTATCTTCCCTCAAAATTCCAGGTTATAATCCATCATTCTAGGAACTTATAGTGACAGGAGCTTGAGGTAGTTGATTCTATCACATTCATAGTCAATATCAGCAAGGAATGAATGCATACATGCTCATTTGTTTGCACTTAGCTTGATTTCTCTACTATTCTGTAGTTCAGAATACCTGGCCTAAGGAATGGTGCCATTCACAGTGGGCTGGGTCTTCCCACACAACTAATTTAATTAAGAAACCTCACACAGACATGTTCACAGTCAAACTTGATGTAGAAAATCCATTGTTGAGACTCATTCCCAGGTGACTTTATGTATTGTCAATTAAATCTAACTGTCACAAATAGTTCTGGTATAGATAGCTGAGAATCCCTCTGTAGACTAACAGTACAGTATACATATTAGGCTATATCACATGGTCTTTCTGACAATTAAATGACTAGAGTTAAGTTTGACAAAGAGAGTGTTTTATTGCCTTTAACTGGATACCATGCCTACTATCATTTGCTTTGTTTACAGGAAGTACTTACACTTAATTGACCATCTAGTCAAAGATTCCTTTACTGTCCTTCAATCAAGAATTTGAGAATTTTCTTAGCTTTAATGGCTCAAGAACACCCCATTTCTCTACTACAAATACAATACCACTCAAAAGACTTAGTCACACATAAGAAGGACAGATATTCCTTTAATATATGGTGAAGCCATCGTGTATTAGCTACATCTCTACAGAGAAGTAAAGCTAAGTAAAGAATAACTTTCAGATTATAAAACATAATTTTGTTCACTATGTTTTAGATAGTAAAATGGCATTGTTTCCTCCTATTTTGAGAGCAGAAAAATTAATTCCACAGTACATACTCATACTGTTAAGATTCTATTAGTCTTAAAAACTTAAAAGCAACTTTAGATATTTTGGGATAGTATTAGAGAGCAGTAAAATTTCCTTGATTATGTAAGTTATTTTATTGTTAAAATGAATGATAATCAAAGTCTTAAGAGACAATATATAATAAAATTTGCATAACGTGATATAAGTGGGCACAAGGTGACTAATTACTGGTATTTTTCCATAAAAACGAATAGCTGGCCTTTATACATATGATTAAGACAGAAATATGCTAGGCCTTTAGGGCAAATGATTGAGGAAGACACTAGAAGATGGATTGGTAAAATTAATATTATCAAAATGTCCATCCTATCACAATCAATTTACATATTCAATGCATTCCCAATCAAAATCCCCATGACATTCTTCACCAAAATATAAAAAATTCTATAGTTCATATGGAGCCCCAAGAAATCTTGAATAGCTAAAGCAATCCTGAGCAAAAATGAGCAATGCTGGATGTATTACTATACCAGATTTCAAGCTATATTTTGGAGCTACAGTAAGCAATGCAGTGTGGTACCTGCCCCAAAACAAACGTGTTAATCAATGGAAACAAGTAAAAGATCCAAACATTAATACACACAACCATAGCCATCTGATATTTGACAAACATGCCAAGATTATATACTGGAGAAAAGACAACATCTTCAACAATGGTTCTGGGGAAACTGGATGCTCACATGTAGAACACTGCAATTGGACTCTTATCTAATACTTTTAATGAGAATCAACTTCCAATAGATCAAAAGTCTCAACGTAAAAACCTGAAACACTGGAGCTGCTGGAGCCTATAGGAGATATAAGTGTAAGAAGGACTTAAAATACTCCACTCCTCAGAAATTAGGGCTAAGAACTGACAAGTGGGATATCATAAAACTGAAAAGACTTTGAACAGTCAAGGAAAGAAATTGAGTGAAGATTAAGCTCACAAAGTGGGAGTGATTCTTTGCAGGGAATCCACAGATTCCTGATTGAAGGATACAAAAGAATTATTTAAATGAGATTGACAATAAATTTGAAATACTTATGATAGAAGGAGGATATGAAATGAAGATGACCATTGTTTATATCAGTGGTATAGGGATACAAAGATGCCACATGCAGTTTCTGGGGCCAGAAAACCATAAGAACACCGTTAAGAATCAATAGATTCTGAAAAAATAGAGGAGGTAATAGAAGCAGCCAAGAGTCAAAACTCTCAGTCATTTATATCTAAGATCCACTGTGTGAATGCATCAACTCCTCTGCCGCCTGAGATGTCATTTTGTCTGTCTTGATATTGCTCAGGTCCTTGGCATGCAGTCAGCTCTGCTATGAGTTCATTTGTGCACTGCCCTGGCATGTTAAGGAAGCAGTTTCTCTATAGCCATCCATTACCTCTGGCTTTTACAACCTTTCTTTCCTCTCTGTAATGATCCCAGATCCTCAGGAGGAGAGGGTGTGATTCAAATGACCATTTGTGACTGGGCTGTCAACAATCATATTCTCTGAATGTTGACTAGTTGTGTGTAAGTCTCTGTGTTAATCCCCATCTACAAGGAAAAAAACATGCTTTTCTGATTTGGGTTGAGAGACATACTAATTTATGTGCATAAAAATAAGTACTTGAGAGGTGTTCAATATTGTATTCATTCAGTAAAATAACAGTATTAAGTTCTTCTTAAGGGCCTATTCTCTACCCAGGTATAGGTTCTTGGACTCATTAATTGTGTCAGATGTTAGTTCTGTCTTATGGAGATGGCCTTAAATTCAATCAAAAAGTGCTTTGTTAGTCGAATGACATTCATGACACTATCACATCAGTAGTCATATCTTACCAGGCCACTCACCATTGTAGCCATGGGGTTCAGAGTTTGGCTAGACCATTAATTTATTCATCGGTGGTATAGAGAGCAACTACTAGCTCTGAGAACTAGCCAAACTGGTAAAGCTATACTATTGGCAACTGATGCCTATCAGGAGAGGAGGGGTCAGTTTTCTTCAGAATGAGACCTCTGAGAGGCCACCGTGTTCCAAGAGATAGTTCTATACCCACGCACATTCTAGTAGCACTGAGTGGAGTCAGTGGGCTTAAAATGAAAAATGTGTTAAATAGAAGGAAAAGTGATGGGTAGAATATTGGAGGAATTAAAGTACAGGAAATGTGTAGCATGAATCTTAAAAGTACTTAATAATAAAATCTAGGGCCTGGGGAGATGGCTCAGAGGTTAAGAGCATAGGCTGTCCTTCCAGAGGTCCTGAGTTCCCAGCAACCACATGGTGGCTCCCAACCGTCTGTAATGAGATCTGGTGCCCTCTTCTGGCATGCAGACATACATGCAGACAGAACAGTGTATACATAATGAATTAATAGACCTTTAAAAAAAAAAAAAAAGCCGGGTGGTGGTGGCACACGCCTTTAATCCCAGCACTTGGGAGGCAGAGCCAGGCAGATTTCTGTGAGTTCGAGGCCAGCCTGGGCTACCAAGTGAGTTCCAGGAAAGGTGCAAAGCTACACAGAGAAACCCTGTCTCGAAAAACCAATAAATAAATAAATAAATAAATAAATAAATAAATAAATAAATAAATAAATAAATAAATAAATAAAATAATAAAATAATAAAATAAAATCAAACCCAGAGCCAGATATTGGTGTTAAAGCTGGAAGATTAGAGAAGCAGAACAAGCAACAGCCACCTCACCTGGCCACCTTCTCAGCTGATCCCTTTCCTCAGACTGGAAGCCTCTGTGTCCTTATCTGAATGACAGTCAGCTGAACTGCTGCTAAAAGCCTAAAAGCTTAACCAGGCCAAAAGCTTCTAGTTTCTGTTCCTCACACCTTATATACCTTTCTGCTTTCTGCCATCACTTCCTGGGATTAAAGGTGTGTGCCACCATGCCTGGCTATTTCCAGTGTGGCCTTGAATTCACAGAGATCCAGAGGATTTCTGCCCCTGGAATGCTAGAATTAAAGGTGTGTGTGCCACTATTTTCTGGCCTCTGTATCTAGTGGCTGTTCTGTTCTCTGACCCCAGCTAAGTTTATTAGGGTGCATAATATTTTGGGGAACACAATATCACCACAAAAATGGGGATAGATTTGTTGAAAATATATTATGGCATGTGTGAAATTCTCAAATAACACAAGGTAGCATTTTATTTTTAAAGATTAAAGTATAATTATATCGTTTTTTCCCTTTCCTTTTTCCAACCTCTCTCATTACCCCTTCCTCACTTCCTCACAAATTCATTTCTTTATCTTGAATTGTTACTGGTGTGTGTGTATGTGTGTGTGTGTGTGTTGTATGTAAAACAACTAAATATATAAATGCAATCTTCTGGGAAAATTTCAGGGCCAGCCACATTGGTATTGCATAAAATATCTGGAAATGAAAATGGAGGCAAAACCGTGAACACTGAAGAAATGCAGAGAATCATAAGAATATACTGTTAAAACCTGGGCTTCACCAAACAGTAAAATCTAAAAGAAATAGAGAAATAATTTCTTTAAAGTACAAATAATAACATGTTATTATTATTATTATTATTATTATTAATCCTATAAGACTTATGTTATTAGATGGAAATTGGAATGGAAAATAATTATTAAAAAAATCTATGAATGGAAGTATAAAATCATTATGTTAAGGTGAAAGAAGCCACACACCAGGAAGACAAATATCACATGAGCTCATTCATAGAATATAAAAAGTTGGTCTCATAAAAATTGACTAGAAATGTACTTTCCACAGGCTAATATGATTGGAAAAGCTGATCAATGATTATTAGATAGTTTAGGTAGGTGTAACAAGTTCTTGTGTGCTATTCTGTAACAGAGTAACTATAGACAGGGATATTGTATTGCATATTCATATCTCAGGATTCTAGAAAAAAAGATTTTTAATATTTTCATTATAAAGGAATGATGATTGATTGTAGCTAGATATAGTCACTCTGATTTAAAACAGCACAGTGTAAATATTGATTGGAACATCTTATATTACTCTGCAAATATGTTATCATTGTGTTTTCATGCATCCTTTAAAAGATGCATAAAAGTTAGTCAAAAAGACTTTAAAAAAAACACCTTTTTTATTTTAATTTGCTTCTGGTGGCAAACTGTTACATTTATAAAAAGTTCAAATTTTCCTTCATAACTTATAAGGATTTTTATCATCAAATAATTATCTTTTCAACTTCTTACTATTTCTGTCTTGCCTGTGTGTCAATGTTCTTTTTGTTTTTCAAACATACTGTGGTAGTTTGAATAAGAGTGATGCCATTGACTCATATATTTGAATTCATATTCATCAGGGAGTGGCAATATATAAAAGATAAAAAAAACAATGTATGATATAGTCCTGTAAAGTCTATAAACTGGACATGTGTCTCATCCACTGTTCTGATTCTGTGAAAAGACACCATGACCAAGGCAACTGCATTTTTATATAATTTTATATTTTTTTTATAAAAGAAAGCATAATATTTGGATTTTGCTTACAGTTTCAGAGGTTAGTTCATTATCATCATAGCAGGGAACATGGTAGCACATAGGCAGACATTGTGTTAGTATTTGAGAATTCTACGTCCTGATCTCTAAGGCTGAGGGAGGGAGAGACTCTAAGATTGGCATGGGCTTTTGAAACCTCAAAGCCCACTCACAATGGCACACTTGCTCTAACAAGATCCCACCACAAAATCTTTGTAATCTTTTCCAATATTGCCACTCCCTGATGAATATGAATTCAAATACATGAGTCAATGGCATCATTCTTATTCAAACTACCACAGTATGTTTGAAAAACAAAAAGAATATTGACACACAGGCAAGACAGAAATAGGAAGAAGTTGAAAAGATAATTATTTGATGATAAAAATCCTTATAAGTTATGAAGGAAAATTTGAACTTTTTATAAATGTAACAGTTTGCCACCAGAAGCAAATTAAAATAAAAAAGGTGTTTTTTTTTTTTTTTTAAAGAAAGATCCCATCTATGCTGTTGTATGGAAAGAGAGTATAAGCCCATAAGCCCAAATAATAGAAAGACTACACTGGTTAAGGGATCATGTGGTGCAATGAAATTTGGAGATGGTCTTGGATTAAGAATTGTTAATGGGAAATACAGAAATGAATATGCTGCTATAACATGGAACTGTTTGGAAATGTTTGAAACTGCATGACTTGTCAAGAATTGAGATGTGAGGGATAATAGAACATATAAATCAGAAAGACCCTGTTTTCTGTCTTGAGAACATAAGGGTTAAATGGTTGCATTTACTGATATGAAGAAATTTTTTAACAAGTTTCTAAAAGAACAGTATTGTGTGATGAGGTTTTAGGCATGGTAAATTTGAGTTATCCACCAGAAATCCAATTGAAGGTGTTGTAAATCAGTCCTTGGATATATTCCCAGCAAAATCTTGCTCAGCAGAAGATGACTATATATTATTTCAACAATCACTCTAACTGAATTGTAAGACTCACTGAGAAATCTCCCATCTTAATATTTGTTTCCAGAATCTCTGCTTGAAGCACAGATTTTGCTAAATCACAAATTTGAGACTAAAAGGATGTTAAGAAAATGGGACAGTATTACATTTACGAAGACACTAATACATACATGTGTACTTCCTTTGACCTACAGTTAGTATGCCACAGTGCAGCAGGGCTCAGTGAGTTTTTTCTGCTGACTGCTATGTAAACAGGAAGTTGTAGCACATGTAATTTCTATATTTTAATGTAGAAATAATAGTGCTTGAGACTTCACTTTTGATGATAATATGAAAAGCCCCATGGATCTACTATCCAATAAAACTAGCAATACAACTGAAAAAAATATTCAAGAAAGCAAGCAAACAAACCAGAAACTCTTCAAAGAAAATTGTCCTAAGGGCATGGAACAAATAAAGAAACATTTACTTAAAATGATAAAATTTGATAAGGACAGAAATGATTGATCTCATTTGAATAAAATTACATTTTTTTAAATTTCATCCTCCTAGCTCAGTTTGATGGGAATTCTATCTTTAGAAGGAATAAATAAAACGATGGGGCTTACTCTCCTGTCATTTACTTAACTCTTGCTGGAATGGACCACCATTATTTACCATGCTCTTTAATTTTAGGATGAACAAGTTTAACCACTTGGGGGCACTGTTCAGATATTAAGTGCTCATGTCTTCCCTCATCTTTCATGCACAGATAGAGGCTCTGCCCTTGCTATCCCAGGCTGATGGCAACCCAAGGACCTTGATTTGGTTTGCTCTGGCTTGCTCATGGGGCAGAAATTCCATTAAGGAAAGGCAAGGAAGGACTATCAGAGGCTATTGCTAAATCAAGTGTCCTAAGTAGGAGATCAATGTGTTGATTGGAGAGTGAGACGATTCAAGAGAAAAGAAAGCTCTGAGACTCTCCCCAAAGGGGTTGGCTCTATTTGAAACAGTGTGTGTGTAAAGCTGAAGCCTAAGTGTGCTGTAAAAAACATTAGCCCCTCTTTATTAGGGGCAACTGAAACTACAGTCCTCATTGTTCAGCAGAGAACAGAGAATGATACATGGATGGAAAGGTCTTGTTGGGCTAGAAAAAAAAAAAAACACAGACTATATGAAAAATTTTATACTTGCATGAGACTGGCCTGGCACCTTGAATATATGTTACACTTGTGTAGTTTGGTCCTCTTTTGGGAATCCTAACAGTGGGAATGGGGGCTGCCTCTGACACTTACTGGCTTTTGGGACACTTCTCCTCATACTGGATTGGCTTGTCCAGCATTAATACATGAGGAGGTGGTTAGTCTTACTGCAACTTGATATGCTGTGTTATATTGCTATCCATGGGAGACCTGCCTCTTCCTGAACAGAAATGGAGGAGAAGTAGATTGGGGAGGTAGGAACAGAGGCAGGTAATGGGGAGGAGAAACTGTGGCTGGTGTGTAAAATAAATAAATAAATGATAAGTAAAATGAAAGCAGCTGATTATTAGTCCAATCTCACTTCTAGGTGTAATACTATGAGTGTCAGACAGCTTAACAGAGACATCTAGGAAAAATGGGATAAAAAAAAAAAAAAGCCCCGCAGATATCATTGTCATCTTGGGTGACTGTACACATGCTCAAAGATGAGCTCTCTGAGTGCCCTCAGGGTGGGAGACAGACTCGAGGAGTAGAACACAGGGAGCTCGTAAGACAATCCAAGCAAAATGAAAATTAGTACGTTCATGAGAATTAACTCACTGTGGTAAGGTGAGCTCACTCACATTAGCATTGCATTTTTCTAGTCATGAGTATGAAGCCCTAAGTCTTAAAACACTGCCCATTATGCCCGGCAACCCAACACTACTATGTTGAGAATAACATTCAAATTTAAGCACTTTGGGGAGACATGTTCTAACCCTAGCAATCAGCCCCTGATTAACAAAGTTAAGGACTTATCATAAATATAAAACACATTCATTGTGTTTAACGGGTCTTAAGTTGTTCTGGGATTTATTGACTCAGTAGCTCAGTATAGCACAACTATTTGAATCAAATATGGCTAATATTCAAGGTAAGATTTGTCCTCAAGTACATATCACTTTGTCTCTGTGCCTGTAAAGTTAAAACAACTATAACACACACACAATAATAAAATGCAGTGACATTATCAGTATAAAACATGAAGTTGAGATTGGAGGAGTATAGTTCTGTTTCTTTTTGCTTAATAGCAGGAAGACTCAAAGTTAGTTAAAGGTAGAACCTGATAAATATTCAGACTTAAACTACTCCTCTTCCTATGGAACATCTATCATTCTGTCCTCCATCTATCTATTCTTTTCATGACTACCAATGTCTATATTTAATCTATCTATCAACATCTAAGTACTGACTATTATGTGCTTAAAATTATAAAACAGTACCTAGGGGCTGGCAAGGTTTTTCAGTGTGTGAAGTCACATGCCACGACACCTGATGATCTGAGTTCACTTTCCAGAACATACATGGTCCTAGTACAAAGCAGTGTTTCTCCACTGTATCTGCTTCAATCTCATCCTTTAATTCCTATCCTTGCTTTTCTCAGTGAATGATCATGATCTGGAAATGTAAGAAACATAAATTCTTTCATCTTCTAAGTTTTTTTTGGTAGAGTGTTTACATAGCAACGTAAAGGAAACTGGAACAAATACAGTGGAAGGAGAGAACTGACTCCTTCATGCTTTCTCCCGATCTACATAGATATGTTGTAGCACATGCATGTCCCTTCCCCATGCACAGTAAATGCAAAAACATAAAAAAAATAATTTAAAAAGATAGTTGGCTATTTGTAAACAACACTGATATTGGATGCTTTTATATAGGGACATAATATTATTTTAATGAAGCCTTCTAATACTTTTCTGAATTAACCTCTTTTTTTTGCTTAAATGCAGTTTTTAAATTTTTTGTATTACATTCTTTCTAAATAAAACTGAAAATTATACAGTCAGCTTTACTCAGTAAATTTTATGTATCAACTTGGCTATGCTGTGGTGCAACTTTGTGAGAGCTCACAAAAAAAGAGGGGTTCTGTCTCTGTGTTATGCTTGCCTGAAAGCTGCAGCATCGACTGCTGAGATTTCTTGCTCCTTACATAAACTTCCCTGTAGATTTGGTTTGTCAATCTACAATCACATGAGTCAATTCATTAGACTCATTTGTTTCAAACTTAACATATAAATGTCTGAATGATGGTATATATGTATATATTGCAAGTGTATGTATAGATTTTGAATATATTCTTTATAAATGTAATTTTATACTTTTTATGTTACGTTCCTTCACACACACACACACACACACACACACACACACACACACACACACACACATTTATATTTGAGAAATCTGACTAAAATAGGTTGCTATGAAGAATTTTCTTCTCTGTAGAGTCTGAAATTCATCAATTAATTTGAATATTAAATATACCCATGGAAGCAAATCTTTTATTAGTGCATTAAGAAACTTTAAATAAAAAAATTTTCAAGACAAACACTGGATAGCTTTAGGAATTTTTGAATATTAAATGTAAAACTGGTTCAAAGAATGAGTTATAAATAGTACTAATAAAGCTATTCAATAATATATTAATGACTTATCTTAGACAATATTTATTAGGATAATTTATTGAAACAAATAATGAATTTTTATCTATTAAAATGTAAATATTAATTAATGTATTTTATTTAAAGCTTATTTTTATTCTCACAATATTTTTCTTTTTATTCTTTAAATTTTTTATTCATTTTACGTAACAACCACAGATCACCCTCTCATCACTCCCCCTGCTCCCCTCTCCTCCACCTTCCCCCACCCTCCACCTCCATCCCCATCTCCAACAGGGTAAGTCCTCCCATGGGAGAGACAGCAAAGCCTTAAACATTCAGTTAGGGTAGGTCCAAGCCCCTTCCCCCTGCCTCAAGGCTAAGTAAGGTGTCTGATCATAGGTAATGGGATCCAGAAAGTCAGCTTATGCACCATAGATAGATCCTGATCACACTGCCAGGGGCCCCTCAAACAGATCCACCTACACAACTGTCTCCCATATGCAGAGGTTCTAGTCCAGTCCCATGCAGATTTCACAAGCTGTGGGTTTGAAGTTTTTCAGTTACTATGATCTTGGTTCAGTGGTCTCTGTAGAATTCTCCATTATGATATTGCCCCCCTTGCTCATATAATCCCTCTTCCCTCTCTTCGACTGGGCTCTTGGAGCTCGGCCTGGTGCTTGGTTGTGGATCTCTGCATCTGTTTCCCTCAGTTATTGGATGAAGGCTCTATGGTGACAGTTAGGGCATTCATAAGTCTATTACCAGGATAGGCCACTTCAGGCACCCTCTTTACTATTGCTAGAAGTCTAATCTGGGTCGTCCTTGTGGATTCCTGGGAATTATTAAATAACTCAGTGAATTTTTATGGATCTGTAGAGATATTTCTAGAAGTTTTATCACATGAGCCTGAGACCTTTGAATTTTCTATTTTTTTCACAGTAACTTTGATCGTCTGTGGGCTGAAGCTATTGCATATATTAAAATGTGAAAATCTTTTTTGAAGCATCCAAAGCATAATTCTTTTTTTTATTAATTGTTTTACAGCTTGACTCCCTCCTTCATCCTCTCCTCTGCCCCTCCCCCATCAATCCACCCCCTCCTCTGTAAGGCAGGCCTCTCTTGGTTTTCAGCAAAGCATGGCATACCAAGCCATAAGATCAAGCACCTCTCCCTGTATTCAGGCTGGGTAAGGCAATCCAGAGGAATAGGTTCCCAAGAGCCAGTCAAAGCACAGGAGACAGCCCTTGCCACCAGAGTGAGGAGCACTACATACAGACCAAACCACACAACTGTCATATGTATGCAGAAGGCCTAAGTTTGTCCCATGCAGGCTTCCTGGCTGCTCATTCAGAGTCTGTGAGTTCCTATGAGCCAGGTTAGTGGTTTCTGTGAGTTTCTCTGTGATGTTAATGACCCCCTGTTTCCTACAATCCTCCCCACTCTTCTCAGCAGGATTTCCTAAGAGGGGCCCAATATTTGGCAGTGGGTCTCTGAATCTGCCTCCACTAGTCACTGGATGAAGGCTCTCCAATGACAACCAGGATAGTCACCAATCCAATCACGGGCTACAAAGTATAAATGTTTATTTTAATATTTTAGGTTATTGTGCTGAAAATTGAAAAAAATAAAAGTAACTTAAAATTGAATATAATTGATCAATGATTTGTTATTATACAACATTATGTTCATGAACACAGGAATAAACAATTGAAATATATTCTAAATAATTTGATTTTGAAAAGGGTACTGATGCAGGAGGATTACAATGTATGAGGCCAACTATAGTCATATATTATAGTTGAGGGTTTGTTAATGTTTCTTTTAATGTATTTCCTCAGCTTAATCAACTAACCAAATTTAGAACCCCTGAGCATTTAGGTATTATCCTTATATCTATAATCATGTGTTTCAGACACATATATATGCTTCCCATTCTCTATCATTCTTCATCATACAAAAACAAAACAAAACAAAACAAGACCACCACCACCACAACAACAACAAACACTGGCTGGATGGGGGTGATATATGCCTTTAATCCCACCACTCGGGAGGCAGAGCCAGGCAGATCTCTGTGAGTTCGAGGTCAGCCTGGTCCACAGAGTGAGTTTCAGTACAGGCACCAAAACTACACAGAGAAACTCTGTCTCAAAAAAAAAAAAAACAACCAAACAACCAAATAATAAAATTAAAAAAAAAAAAACCACTGTTAAAGACACACAAGTATATTTATTTTGATGATTGTAGCATACATATATATTTGCTTTTTTTTTTAACATGGTTTTACCTGAAGAATCACTACACTGAAAAGCAGTACAATTTGTTTAAATTTCATTATTATCATGAGGAGTGTGCATGTTTAATTGTGTGCAACTAGAAGGGAAAGGGCAGCTTTGCTGTCCAGTCTAATTTCTTCTTGCATTGTTGCTCGGACTACTCAGGCTGTCAAGCTTATATTGCAAGTACTTTAACAGTACCACTAAGTTTTCTTGCTGACCCAATAGAGCAATTTTAGTTTTTGAAAGAAACTGTATTCTTTGGGGTCACATTGGGAAAGCAGAGTCCTTAAGATTTATAAAGAATTGTATTATCAATCTACTGCTATATAGCATAGTTCATTGCTTAACCTCAGTCAATTCTCATGCATGCATTTTGGGGAAGAGTCAGTGCAGAAATGCTGTGTATAATCCATGCTGCATCCTATGTGTGTACTGGAAGCTAAATGATCCTTCAGGATAATTTGCCTATATGTACTCTGACAGCTTTCATATGTATTCTGGCTTTCATAGAAGTGAATAACTGCAGTGGTGTAGTAGAAGCCTTGGTTTATTTACTTCTGCACATTTGCACACTAAGAACAAATATCACAAGAATACAAATAAAGTCCATATCATTTCAGTGACACAGAGTCACAGAACATAAGATTTCTCAGTGCTGTATCCCACCACTTCTAAGAGTAATTGCATCGCCAGTCATTAGAAGAGTATCAGAGATGGGAAATATGATACAGACTGTTTATCTAGGAAATTTAGTTGTCCTCAGTGGCCCTTAGGAACAAAGAAATTAATATTGTACCTATGTGTAAAATCTATGTTTCTCTTCTTCCACTACACAAGATGTGTCTTAGTAGATCTTTAGTTCAATTGCTACAACTTTATCAGGTACAGACAAGCTTCATCAGGTGGATTTTTTTCAGCGTGGCTCTTTGAATATTCATATCCATTATAAAGACAATCAACTAAAGATTATCCTAAGTTATCCCTCTAGATTCTACACACAACAGTAAGTAGGTCCTGGATAGCCAAAGTAGATGCTCCTGTATATAAAAATAGAAGTCACCTAGTAGTGACATAGTCCCAGAAATTCTGAAATCAAGCTTGATCTATGTTGCAAGTGCAGGATTATTCCTTCATGTCAGTTGAGGCAAAATTCCAAGCACTTGATTTATGCTCTGAGTTACCCTCTCTTTCAAATCTACCCTGATTTATAACTAATTGTTCTTTGGAATGGGTTATTGTTCTCATATATTAAGGTATCAAGAGATTTAGTCTCAGTTTCCTTTCTTTTTTCCATTTTTCATGCTAATAATATTTCTATTATAACAATTTTCTTCACTATTTGGAGAAATTCATCTGCATCTTACTAGATTCATCTCATTATATGTAAATCACACCCACAGATGTTTAACAGAATAGTGTAATGCAAACATACTATTTCCTGAAGCACTATTGTTTCACAGAGATGGTCTCTAAGGAATACCCTTGAGGATGTTAGAAACACTTTGTCTGTGGGTATTTTACGGTACCAATGGTCTCTCAAAATGCTCTTCAAATATTTTTCTCCAATTGTTCATTTTCCCCTCTTATTTTGAGAATCTTTTTGCTGCGTAGAAAGGCTAAGAAAAACTTATTTGTTTAACATACTAATTTCATTCTCATTACATTTTGCAACTTATATTTCAGAGTGAGAAATTAGGTGCCAATTAATGTCCTTACTGGAAATATATTGTTATGATATCACAACCTGAACCTATTATCTATTGTTTAATAAAACATCCCAAACTTAGTAGGCTGAAACTATTGTAATTCTCAGGTTTTAGAGCTTAGTATGATAGCCACTTATATACATTTTCCATATCATGTCAGGTGTTATTATTCAATAAGGGGCTGTAGGAACCATTGCAAGCTGACTCACCTATGCTGTGGGAGACTTTTCATTCTTGCCTTCTTAAAAGTAGGAGTTTGGTTGAAAGACACAGACATTTTAACTAGAAGTTTGAAGCAATCACTCCAAAAAAATTAGAGTGATCTGTCCCTAAGGTGTATTGTAGTAGTATGGATCCTTCTATGGTTAGCAACTGAGCTTTGCCTTATTACAGGAATGTTCTCCAGGAGTGTTAAGTTGGGTAAATTTTTCATTCTTTCTTGGTTACAGATCTCAAGAGTAATGGTACAATTTACTTGGAATGGAACAATCTTGGATTAGAAGAACAATTCAGTGTAGACAATTTCAATAATTCTTGGGAACAGGATGCTCTTCAGTGTGTTAGCATAGGATTGTCTTTGACCCCTTGGGTATAAAACTCAGGTTGCATGACTTCCTGAGGTTCCTCAGCCACAGTGAAAGTTATCGCTGTGTACAACAAATAAAACTTCATTTTCCCTGGCTATTTTCTTGATCCCTGAGGGACAAGATTACAATACATGCTAGGTTTCTGATGATATCCCTTGTTTCCCATCAGTAAGTTATAAAACAACTTTCTTTAATTCCTTAAGTGTATAGGTGGTCTGCCTCAGTAGACTCATACAAGTTGTTGAACAAAACAAAGTGAATTTGCTTCACACACAACATGTGCATTTCAGGAGAAAAGATCTCAAGAAGGTGATGAGAAAACACAGGAAAATTTAATAATTTACCACAGAAATTATAAACCCTACTGAAATTGAAGCAGCAATAAAAAAAATAAAACTTTAACTGACAGAAGTCCAGGGCCAGATGAATTCAGGGCAGAATTCTGCCAGAACTACAAAGAACTAATGCTGATGCTCCTCAGATTATTTCACAAAATAAAAGCTGAAGAAACATTTCTAAATTCCTTTCATGAAACCATTAATAGCTTAGTACAAAAATTACACAAAGATGCCACATAAAAGAAAATTATAAACCGAGTCCATTATGAACATAGCTAAAAAAAAATCTCAGTAAATTTCTAATCCAAGTTCAAGAATGTATCAAAAAGGTTGTATATCATGATCAAGGTGGCTTCAACCCAGAAATGCAGGCATGGTTCTACATACATAACCCACCACATAAACATACTAAAAGATGGAAATCACATTACCATTTCATTAGATGCAGAAAAGGTCTTTGACAAAATCCACCATCCCTTCATAATGTTCTCTAGAGAGACTAGGGAAAAGGGATATACCTCAATATTATAAAGGCAGTTTACAGCAAGTTAACAGTCAATAACATTCTAAATGGAAAGAAAAATAACATTTACATTAAAATCATGAACATGGAAAAGATGTCCACTCTCTCCATGCCCATTCAATATAATGTTCAAAGACTTATGTAGAGCAGTAAGACAATGGATGAATATCAGGGGAATACAAATAGGAAAATAAGACATCAAAGTATCCTTATTTGCAGAATTGTTTTTATTTGCAGAAATGATTTTGTACATAAAAGACACAAAAGACTTCACCAGGAAAATTCTACTGCTAAGAAATAATTTTAATTAAGTAATGTGCTGCAAAATTAAATCAGTAGCTGTCCTACATACAAATGGCAATTATACTATACAAGAAATCAGGAAAACACTATCTTTCACAAAATCCTTAAAAATAAAATATCTTGTAATAACTCTAATCAAGCAAGTGAAAGACTTGAAGAAAAATACATAAAAACATCAAGGAAGCAAATTAAGATTCCAGAAGATGGAAAGATCACTTATACTCATGTATCTGTATGATTAATATTGTGAAATGGCCATGCTACCAAAGCAAATCCATAGGTTGAGTGTCATCATCATCATCAAAATTACAAAATAATTCTTAATATAAATTGAAAATAATAATATTAACTTTATATGGAAACATACACACAGCCACACACACATACACACCAAAACAAAAACAAAAATAAAAGCTAATAATCCTGAATAATAAACATACTTCTTTGGGTGTACCCAAGAAATCATGTAGCACCATTATTTCATTACTCAGTCACTATAAGATGTTATAAATATATTCTTGTCTTTCTGTGTGATGAACAAAACTCAAAACTTTGGGGAAGAGCATCATTGTGAAAAGCACATTCTAAGATTAAATAGGATAGTTAAAATAGTAATGTTAACCTCTATAAAGTCCAATCCATCACAAGAAAATATTAGAGAAATAAAACCCTGAATGGCTGTGGAAAGAGCCCAGATGAAACTCTGGAAGTGAGAATTGGATGTTCACAGTTGTTACTGATATAATTGTTATGTGAGTTTTCCTTAAGGGTATTCTATTCACTTCAGACAGAGGAGGCAATAACAGACCAAAGAAATAAGACTCCATTTGTGTTCAGATTGTGAACTTCTGAGTTCATTGGGATATTTAAAGTAACATAAGAGGAGGATAACCTAAGAAATATGGATGACAGGGCAGCTTCTTCAACAAAACACCTCACCCAACATGGGTGACTGTGGTGATACATTGTGTACCCTAATAAAATTATCTGAGGATCAGAAGACAGAACCAGCCATTAGATTAGACAGAGGCCAGACAGTGGTGGTACACACCCTTAATCCTATCACTCAGGAGGCAGAGATCCCTCTGAATCTCTGCAAGTTCAAGGCCACCCTGGAAACAGAGCCAGGCAATGGTGGCACACACCTTTAATCCCAGTACTGGGAAGCACACAGACCTTTAATCCTAGGAAGTGATGGCAGGACAGAGAAAGGTATATAAGGCATGAGGAACTCATTCTCTTTTTAGACTGAGGATTTCATAGATGTAAGAACTTGTGACTAGCTTGCTCTGCTCCTCTGATCTTTCAGCTCTCATCCCAATGTCTGGCTCCAGGTTTTTTATTAAAAGACCTTTTAAGATTTATGTTACAGGTGACAGCTGAGAGAACCACATCATTGGAGTTCCCTGTGCAGTTTACAGGCACTGGAGAATCTCTCCACTCAGCAGTTACTCACTCCTTACATAACTTTTCAAAGGGTCCTTGTGAGTCTTGTGAGTTCCATGAACCTGCTGAGTGGTGTGTCCTTTGAGTTTCATGACCCTCCTGAGCCTCCTTGCTCCAGGATGCACTATTTCAACCTGAGGGAAACTGTTACATAACACCCACCAATCTGAGATGCTGAGTTGTTCTATTCACTGACTCAGGACAATTCTTTATGAATCATCTTGCATGGACTTTTCCTTGCTCTCCATTCAGAAAGATCAATGGTCCAAGTGATAACTATATGCAGAACAGAGGAGAATGAGGACAAACTTGGAATATCTGAGTCTGAGTTTGTCACTCAGAAAAGCTGCAGTATCTTTCATCATGCCATTGTTTTTTTCTTCCATGTTCTAATGCTCACACAATTTGTTCTTACAGGGCTTTAGAAATTTAATTTCATCTAACAGATTTTCCACAGTGTATTATGCAAGACTGGTGACTTTTGTGATGCTCCTCTTAAAGAGGTGAAGATCTAAACTTTACATGGGCTTCTCCGCAAACTTTATACTCATGTTTCTCTGACAGGTCAAGGATGGCTAGATCAGAGGCTACCTAGACAGAAGTCTTTGTGATAACAATAGTCCGATATGCAATTTCTCAAGAAACAATGCAATTCTAAAACAAGAATCCAGCATCTTCAAATGTTAACACAGTATAGTTAATTGTTTTAACTACATTATCTTGAGAAGAAATATGTGGAACATATATCATTTCCAAATATGAGACATAGTTAAAGTTTGCATTAAAAATTCAGCTCAACCACTAATTCCCTAAGTACATCAAGTTATTTTATGCATATAATATTTTTTAGACAATTATTTATTTTAAATTTCATATAAATTAAAATATGTTTATTAATAAACCACAATAAAGTGATTGTAGTCAATTTTATATATTCAATCATATTAAATATTAATTATTTATAGTGAGTTTGAAAACTCTATTTTACATATTTTGTTTTCTTATTACAAAGAAGAATCACTAACACATGCTAGTAATTTTGTCCTTTATGATGTATGTAGGACCCATCAAAGTACATAGAGTTATGAAGCATGTAATTTGCATTAAATTTTCTTACCTTACTCTCTCTTTTTATAGTTGGTCACACATTTTACTAATCAGTTAAAAGTAAAAGACCATATGGCGTAAACTATTCTGAGATCATCATGTACATTTCCCATAATCCGTCATCTACCACATTAAAATTAGACTTGGTGTTCTATTTTGAGAAATGCAGAAGAATATTTAACATAGAATGAGCAATTTTGTGACATAAGCATATCCATTTCTTTCAATGAAAAATTACAGATGGTTGAAATCTAAACTGTACCAAAATTGGAAATGATAATTTATTTTTCTTTGCATTCATACTTTTATGGATATATTATTTGTTTTCTTTCACCATTTTGTATTTTCCTCTTCATGTGTATTTTGAAATAACCAGTCTTCAATTTTACTGACTAGTCTGTTTATTGATTTTAATCAGTTGTTTTAAATTTCATTTCCTTTAAATTTTTTCTAGCTTTATGCTTAGAGAAATTTGTACATGTACACAATAATCTACAATGACCATATCTAGTCAATCTTTCCCCTTCAACTCTCCTATATCTACTCCAACATATTTCTGATGAAGTCAAGACAAAAATCTAGCTTGGTTGGGAAGATGCTCTTTAGGCTCACCCCTTAATGAGTAGGTATTTGCAATTGGTATCTACTGCATTTTATTGATTTTATTTTTATATTAAATTTTTTGAAATTGCAATGTAATCACATAATTTCTCCCCCAAAAGTCTCCTTGCTCTCTTTCAAATTCATTACCTCTTTTGAAAATTGATGCTACTTGTGCATGTATGTGTATTCATGTATGTGTGTAGTTGTATACACATATATATTCCTAAATGCACCCTGGTCATTCTGTACAATGTTATTTTCATGTATGTCTTAAGGGCTGATGATTTAGTATTAGATAACCAATGGGTTATTTTTCCCTGGGGAAGATTGTTTCTCCCACTTTCAGCATTACTTAGTTGCCTGTAGCTCTTTGTATAGGGTGGAGGCCTGGTGGGCTTTCCCCATTCACTTTGGCATGCTTATTGTTGCTTTTCTTGATTAGCACATGTTTAGAGAGTCATGTTAGGGAGACTCTATGGGTGTTGATTCGGACACTTTTAGAAGACACACTCTCACAGCAAACTCCCTGACCCTATGGCTTTTTACAAAATCTTACCACTGCTCCTGTTCTGCCTTAGGCGTGAGAGTTGTTTTGTAGATGTATCCATTGGGACTGGGCTCAACAACTTTGCATTTTGATTGGCTGTGTTTTTCTGTAATGCTCTCTATCTGTTGCTAAGAGACATTTCCTTATACTTACCTGTGAGTATAAGGACAAATAATTAGAATAGTTAGGAATTATATTGATTTAGTAAAGTGGCAGTTATAGGTTCTCCTTCAAGACTCATGACCTCACTAGCCCTGGATAGTTGGCTGTATTTCCAATAGCAGACTTGGTTTCCTTCTTATTGAGTAGGTCTTATGACCAATTGGAAAGCTGTTGGTTAGTACTAAGGTATGTGTGTCTTAGAGTTATTGTGGTATTGGCTTTATTTTTAAAATTTAAAAATATTTAAATCCCTATTACATTTCTATAATAAACCTTGAATTATTTTCCTGTTCTTTCTTTGTATTCCTTGAATTTCTATAGAATAGGTTTTTAAAATTCTGCATTCAAGATATTATACTAGCCACCATTTATTCCCAGCATTAGACTTTATTTCATCTGCTTGATGTGGATCTGAAAGTTTGTGATTTGAGGCACTGTGATGTGTGATGATATCTGTGCATAGAAGCATTAGAAACTTACTCTCATATTTGAAGTCTGGGTTGCTTTGGGCCTGTCCCTCTACAAATTCCAAGCAGGCCATTTCTCCTGTTCTCTGAGCTGTGGTCATTGATACTATGAAAGCACTAAGTGTACCTTAAATCCAAATTTGAGCATCTGTGGTTGATGTGTTGAAGACACCTCAGGTTCAAGTTTGGTTTTAAATACACAATTTATATGATGGTCAGAATTGGTTTGGGGAGTACAGAGAAAGATATCTTATTGTTGCTTTGTTGACATGTTTCAACCTGGAGTCTAAATGGAACCAGATGGCTTCTTTACAGTAACCATTTTGTAGACAGGTGTCATGAGGTTATGTGCAGCATTGGGCTTCTCTAGCTGGATGTAACACCAAAGTCCAAAGTATCATGTTGCCTATTTTCCTATCTTTTTCAAGTGACAAGGACATTCTCTGTTCTATTGCCTTGGCAGATGAAGAAGGAAGAAGGCAGGCAGGTCCCTGGCTCGTTTGGTCTTGGAAATTCTGTGTTGTCCTTGGTCCTCATAGCCCACTGATATAAGGGTAGAACAGAGGCAGACCATTTTGCCAATTGCTTCCTACTGGAGTCTTTTTATGGTCCACTATTACTGCATTTGGTTAGTGTTTGGAATACAACACAGGTTCATGTTGTTGAAGCTGCAAGACCTTCTGTCTATATGTATGAGGGTTCTGTCTTCAGGCATTGGCCTAGGAACAGTTGTCAAGGAGGTTTACCTAGTGTTGAGTCTCACCATGCCTACTTCCAAGAAGGATTTTCCAGGTAAATACCTGCTTTAATGTCTCTATATTATCTGTAGCCAGGGGAGTCTTACTTTGCACTGAAGTTCACCAGCTTGGTGGATAAATAGTAGAGGTCATTCTTTCACTAAGCTGAATTCTTATGGATTAAAGCTCCACTCCTCAGAAACTAGTTTAGTCATATCACCATGTGCCAGTGATGGGAGTTGTTGGCACATGACTATGATCTGGAGAAGTTCCAGCTTTTATCTAAGTTTTATCTTAAGAAAGTTTATTTTTAAATTACTTTGTTCATGTAATATATTTTGATTATATTTTTCTCCACCCTCAACTCCTACAATGTCCTCCCAACCTTCCTACCTTCCCAACTTCATGTTCCCTCTTCCTCCAAAAAATGAAAAACATCAAAACCAAAACAAAAAAAAATCAAAACAAGCAACCAACAAGCTAAAGCAAAACAAAGCAAGCAAGCGAACAACCACACAACAAAATGAAGCAAAAGTCCTCCATCGCAAATCAATCCAAATATGGAGTCCCTTTTTTGTGAGGAACTACGCCTGGACATAGGATCTGCCCTGGAGTGTGGTCGATATACCCAGGCACAGCCTATTGAAGAAAACAGGCTTTCTCATTTCAAACAGGTATAAATGGCAGATAGCCTCTTGGTTAGGGTTGGGGCTTTGTGTCTATTGCCTCTTCTCAGTGCTGACATTTTATCTGGTTTGGACCTGTTTAGTTCTTCTGAGTTTTGTTACAGTTTCTTTGAAATCATCTATGTATCAGTTCAGTTTTGTGTGGAAGATGCTGTTTATTCAAAGTCAACTATCACCATTTGTTCATACAGTCTCTGTGTTTCCTGTTCCACATATACTTCTGAGACTGGAGGGAAGGAGTTTGATGAAGACATTCTGTTTAGGACTGAGATACCAATGCTCCTCTTCATTGTGAAGCTGTGGTTCTCTGTGTTAATTCTCATCTACTGCAAGAAGAACTTTGTCTGATCATGATTGAGCCATGCACTGATATATGAATATAGCAATGTGTCAGTAGGAGATGTTTTATTGCTGTGTTCCTTTAGCAGATTAAGAGTAGCAGGCTTTTTCTTAGGCCCATGACCTACCTAGACTCGGCTTCTTAATCACATCAGTAGTGTCAGGTAGGAGGTGCACAGGTTTTATATGCATTCAATGACATGGACACAGAGGCTCTGCAGCTTTACTCACTATCTGGTTTCACAACAGATAGACTGCATTTGCTTTCAAATCTAAGGTTTGATCTTAGTTCCATCTTCCCTACAGGGCAGTGTTTAGCTCCATGTCATGCTCCTTGGGGTTGGAGGAAGGTGATGAAGCTACTCTCATCCATGTATTTCATTTTGTTCTTATGTTAAAACTAGGTACTCTGTGTATTGGCTTGTTCTCCTTTTTTGTGATAAAATACTTAGATAAAAGTAAATAAATAGAGAATGGCTCTCTTTGGCTTCACAGTTCCAGGTGATAGTGTATCATAGCAGGGAAGTCAAATAGCAGGAGTCTGGGAATGCTGATCACATCACATTCATCATCAGTTACCGAGAGCAGTCCATGCTTTAGCTCAGCTTTCCCCCGACCCCAACAGTCTCTTTTTCATCCAGTCTAGGACCAGACAATGAAATAGTCCTGATCACATTTTAGGCAAATCTTCCCAACTTAATTGTTTGGGTTTAGAAAATATTTCAATAAATTCTCAGAATCCAGGCTATTATTTAGGCCTGCTTCTCAAGGTTCAAGAGCCTGCCAACTTGCAACTGAAGTTAGCCATCATGTCTGGTTCCCCCCTTTTTCCTTTATAAAAATGACATTGTCTGTGCATGTTTGTAAGGATAATTCCGAGGGGTTTCTTACTCTACTACTTGATATATTTCCTTTATTTCCAAAAAGAGGTGTTAAATACAAATGAGAGAATCAAGAGATGAAATATACTAATAGCTAATGCCCATGTGTATGAAGCAGAAAAGAATACAATAAATATTCACAACAGATATGGTGAAAAGATAAATGAAGGTTTTATGGCTTTTTGCAATTAGGATATAACTAAGGTTTAAATTCAGATACGATTTGGAAAGAATTGTGTAGCGCACATCTTGAATGATTTGAGAATTCAATAGGTTTGACAACCAAATGGTCAGTTTATCCTTTTCCTGTGAAGATTCACAAATCTGCATTGAAATGTTCCTGTAAAAATGTGCAAGACAGACTTAAGTTTTTCACTGAGACAATAATTGAAATTTTATATCCTGTATCCATCTCACGAAACAGGAGTAAATGAGCATGCAAAACTCCTGACAATTTCTAAATAAATTTATAGGACTTGTTTTCTTTTAGAATTATTTTTTATAAGCCTACACATATAAACTGAAATTATGGACAGTGGGCAGATAGCTGAAGTCTTTGGTTCCTTTTATTGAAGATAAGTTCACTAGCTTTCTATAGCAGCACAGTAGTTTTAGCATCAATTAATCATACTGAGCCTCAGTATTTAAAACACTTCATGTAATATAATTTTACTACAGCACAAATTAATGTTTAGAAGTCTTTCTGAACAAGTTCATAAAATACATGAGGATGAGGTGCCATTTTGGAAAAGCAAAGGTAATGTGACCATCAAGGTTCATTCATGCTAATATCCTGGTTCTTCTCTGACAGCATCTACTCATTATATGCATTACTTTACCGGTTTTTCCTAAGCTGCTTCAACTGCTAAATTATTAAATTGCATTTTATTCCAGAAAAAAAAAAAACATTTCTTGCTAAATTTTATAACACCCTCACTTTGTGTCTATCTTGTTTTTCTTTTTGTGCTTGTCATATCATAAACAATACACTAAGGCAATAACTACATTAATGACTTTCTTTTCCCTTCTATGTTTTAGCTGAATGTCTCAGCTTGTCTTCAGTCTGTAGTGAAGAATTAGACAAGCAGGTAAGTATAGCAAGCTTCCTTCTTCCATGTCCTTTATATAGCCTGTCACTAGGTGGTGTGGCCCAAACGTAAGGTGGATCTTCCCACTTCAAAAGATCTAGATTGAAGTTGGGTCTTCCCACTTCAAATGATTTAAGAAAAATCCCTCACAGATATACCCATCTGCTTGGGTTTTAGTTAGTTCCAGATGTATTCAAGTTGACAACTGAGAATAGTCATCACAACTTCTGTAGAACAGTATTTTCAAAAGAGATTTTAAAATACTTCGAACAGATCTAAGAGTTTTGCCCTTGTGCTACCACCACATAGATTAAAAACTTAAAAAAAAAGAAATATAGTCTTTTAATGTTGTTTCATTATTTTGTAAGCATCACCACAAATGTTCCTTTTGCTACTTCAGTTACAAGTGTTTAAATTATTTCTTAAAGAAACTTATTTGGAAAACAAAGTGGATACTTAAAACATTGTTAATAGACTTGACCAAAAAGAAAGAAAAAAGTCAATCCATGCTGTACTTACTTTCATATTCTTTGATGTTTAAAATTATCAACTTATTGTGATTTCTCTTTAGATCTTATAAATCTTTCTTCTTTTAATGTTACCAACTAAAAAGTTAGTTTGTTTGGATAATAATCACTACAATAGTTGCTATTCTGTCTTTGGAATACCATCATGTTAAACACAAATGTGTATTTCTTTGATTTTTTTCTTTAGATAAGCTTACTATAAGTAGAACTGGATAAAATTAATCTCTGTAGCTTGCAGAACTCTTTTCTTTACGGTGTTATGCAATTGATTGTCTGGGGAGGGCAAGATGGAGATGGATAAATAGGATATTTATTTAAATGTGCACACGAGAGTAGTGACTATAGAATGGAGAATACAACAATGTGCATGTGTCCAGCTGTGAAATTGTCATGATGAAGGTTTCCTCAGGGCTTCATCAGTTGGCTCCTCATGGTCAGAGGAACAGGATTCAGAATTAAATAAAGCCTCCAGTCCTTGTGCACTCTTTGACGCGTTAGTC